>NC_135391.1:3560000-4302500 GCF_051989625.1 Stigmatopora argus
GTGGACCTTCTGCAGACTGAGACTGAGGTTACCGCACAGTCCTAAATAGTCTGTAGGTTTTAAAGATAATCTTCCTTGCCTAGATCCTCCTAAACTGTCCTATCACCTAATCGGGGGGCTTCTTTTATCATTTTTCAAGAGTTTAGCATTGGGAATTTTGGAACAGATCAGCCCACTTACGTGTAAAACGCGAACGAAAAAGTTACAAAACTACTACTGGAACGAATACATTTTATAAGTCGAGCTAACACTGTATTTTCTTATGTACTTAAATGCGTTAAAGGCGCCAGCCATACAGAGGTCAAGTTTCAGAGCCGTGTAAGTGTTGCGTACTAGGCACTCGTTAACTACGACCGCCAATTATTTGTTAAGATCTTTTAATCCCGCTTCATCAGGTAAACATATTTCAGTATCAGAAGATTCATTATTATGTGCTCATGCATGTACATCTTAGTGTATGTATGTGAATATGTGCTTATATATGTGTGTATGTACACGTATATGTATATGTATATATAAATATATATATATATATATATATATATATATATATATATATATATATATATATATTTCAGCAACACACTTATTTATTTATATATGTATTCATGTATCATGTATTTATTTACTAACTTCCTTATTACCTATCTATTTATGTCTTAAATGCCTTTCCTATTTCTGCATCCTCACCCTCTTGCTACTGTGACAAAGAAATTTCCCAAATACGGGATGAATAAAGTTATCCAATCCAATCCAATCATTCCTTGAAGATGATCATTGATACGAAGTGACTGTTACCATCTTTTCCGTACAGCATATACATCGTATTTATTGAGTTTTTACCGACCGAGCCGAGTGCATACATAATACAAAGGCTCTCGACAAAGCCACATGGATCTGAGAGCAAAGTGGTCGGTCTGAGTGGCTAAAGGCGGGAAGACGTGAACCGTGGTGGCCTTATTTCGAGATCTTATGGGCCTCCCCTGCCGCGGGAAGCTTAGAGATTCATCATTGGCCAGATAGTCACGTGCGAGTACGTGATCACAGCGGCCGACTGGGCGTTGGCCTCAATGGAAGACTAATGGGAAGTGGTAGCAAGCGTGACACGCTCCAAAGGAAACCCGCCGCCTCCCCCTCCACCTGTCATCCATCACACTCCCCGCTGATACTGGGAGATAGTTGTCCCACGGTAATGGGGGCATGGGGTCCAAAGGAACAGTACAGGTGAGGTGTCCAATGGCGGTGGACGTAGGGAAGTTGAATTATCCAAATAAAGGCAAGGCTTTTACTTTATTATGTGGAACACAAAATGGAGATGAAAAGAAAAAAAACACGGTGACTGCAAAGATGGAAATGATGGCGCTTTGATAAGTATTGCAGACTCTTTGGGATTTTTTTTTTTTCGTATTGAAGATTTTTTGAAAGGACGGATATTCAGCGCTAACAGTTATTCAGACGAACCCTTCGGTATAATCATTTGGGTTTGCTTTTCAAAGTGAAACGGAGGACGGCAGGGTCCTTTACACGTGCACACAAAATTGAACTCTTCTGCACACGTGCAACAAAAGCCTGTAAAATGGCTTCGGAATGTTCTTTTATATCAGCGCTGATAAGAGTTCTTTTAAAACAGCTGTCACCTTGACGGCAAAGAAAAGAGATTATGGATTTTTTTGATCACCTTTCCACAAGGACTATTTTACCAAATACTCGGTTAATATGCTCTTCATAACAGCAACATTAATCAGAGGACGTATGTTTCACACGTTAATGCTTATCATAGCAGTGTAGGTAGAAATTGAACATGTCATGTGAAAGGTGGAAATTGTTTTTTTAATGTAAAACAATGAGGTGCAATACCCTGAATTTTGGAGTAATATAAAAGACTGCCTTTGCCTATCTAGCTCTGTATTGTTCTATTCCACGTATCTTAAATTATGGGCAATACCGTACGATCGTCAACATGTTAATGTACTTAATAATTGAATATCATTGTATCGCGCATCGCTAGCATAGCGTACTACAGTGGTACCTCTACATACGAACAGCTCTACCTACGAGATGCTCGAGATACAAGGAATATTTCGAGTAAATAATTCGTTCTAGATACGAGAAAACGTTTGAGATGGCAGAAAGCCAGGTGGCCATGACATGAGAGGCTGTTTATCATTGTAGCGCACTGTCTTTTTTTGCCGCATCTCTTTCGTGTATAACAGATATCTACGAGCACTGAACGATTTATTCAGACGAGTTTCTCCTAGCATCGACCAGGAAACGCACAATGCGCATGCGCGGGCAAAAAGAGGGCTTTCTGGGTAATGAAGTATACTCGTGCACACAACACTGATAGCCAATGGCACCCTTTCTTAGAATAAAACTTCATTACCCACAATCAATACGTGGGTAGGCTGTTATTCCTTCCTTAGCATGTTAGCTACCGCGATCGCTCATTCAAGACTACTTCTCGTTGGCAAGTGGTCGTGCGTTATCCTATTGTGAGGACATTTGTGTGCATCATTTTCGGAATATTTTGAAGGGAATACAACAGCAAACAGCCTATCGATAGCGAACATGAGGGTGGAGGCGTGGCAAACAGCTAACCCGGCCAGAACGAAGGTAAAAAAAAATATGAAAAAATTAGAATTCAGTTTTGTGTAAAGTTACATTAAACGTATGTTTGAGTGTGTCTGTATATATTAATCCAAGTTAAGTTAAATTTGTTTGTTCGGTTACGAGTGTGTTGTTGCCGTGGATAAAGGATGGAAAAGTCAGTCTGAACGGTAAGAGAAATAAGATCACATATAACAGAAAATAGGTGTGTATTAAGATTGAAGTCTGTTCCTGGTCTTAGTTTCTCGATACCATCTGTGCGTGAATATTTTGTCCAACCACGGTGCCTTTTTCATGTCCGTCTTTCTTCCCCTGCTTCACTCTCGTTTATGCCCAGTAACCTTTTTGACCCTTTGCATTTTGTTTCCACTTTTACATCAATGCAAGGAGATAGTTTTTGTTAAATAAGTATTTTACCTTGAAAAAAACGAAGCCACCCCCGTTCCATGGCACCTAGCCAGCCCTAACATTACATATTGGAGCACAACCTTTATCGAACCCTTTTACATTTGAAATAAATTCCAATGGCACACTGCCAATAGGAAGTTGATCCTTTTGAATATAGATCATTTCTTTTCAATAATATTGCTCTAGTGAGGGTGTCAGACTCGGGTTGGTTCGCGGGCCGCGTTAACTTCAACTCGATTTCATGTGGGCCGGACCATTTTAGATAAAATATTTAGATTTTTTTTATTATAAATGGATTAAAAGAACTGGATTAAAATCCCTGAATATTCAGTTTTTTATAGATCTAAAACAATGTTTATTTGAGCTTTTTTTGAATATATTTTTAGATTTTACAAAATGATTTTTGAACTAAAAACACAGAAAAAAATGATTAAAAAATGACAATGATTGATTTAAAGGGGGAAAATCAGGAAATTTTATATACATCTATACTCTTCACTTTAATTTGATCCTAAAACAGAAAGTCGGCACTCATGATTTACTTTCCCGGGCCACACAAAATGATGCGGCGGGCCAGATTTGGCCCCCGGGCCGCCACTTTGACACATGTGCTCTAGCCTTAGCAATTGCTCCGAGATTGCTGGTGAAGTGCACACACAAACCCATAGGCTTGCTTTTATTTTTGTGACCACACACACACACACGTTCTATTTGTTGTCAATGTCTACAGCTCTGCGTCCTAGTAGGAAGGACACTTGTCCTGGGGGAAGTGACAAATGCCAGGACAAGTGCAAGGGTGAGTTCTGACAGGTGAGTCTGTGGGACATCCTCTGCTCTCTGATTTAGCGCATGGGACAAGGACGCAACTTGCACTGCCCAATTCAATTCATGCACTGTCACCTGTCCATCACACCTGATTAATGCACTATGAAGTGCAGCATTTGCCTCTAGCCGTGGTGCTGATCAACTCAGTCTAGTGGAAAAATGAACCAATTTAATTTTTAGGGATGTCACGATTGCATATTTTTCACATTTTTAGGGATGTCACGATTGCATATTTTTCGCATGTGACTCCAGGTCGAACTGATTTTGAGAAGCTGCCAATAACAAGTCTCGATCCGAGGAAATGTATTATGGGAAAAAAGTAGATACACGTCTTTTTTTTCAATCCAATTTGAATAGAGCAATCTGTAGAGTGAGTTCAAAAGAACAAAAAATAAATAAATCACAGATCCAATTTGCAGTACTGAAATAAGTTTGCAAACAAATTCAATTTAAACAATGTATTTTATATAAATAAACGGATATAGCGAATTAACTTGGCCACCCAATGTGGTGAATTGAGCTATTTTTCTTGATTTTCTCAATCGTTTCAATATAAATATAGAAAGTTTATAAAACATGGTGTATATAATTTTTTCACATTATATTTATGGATCATTTTGCTACTTGTTATATTAACTTATTAACAGACATAGAAAGTGGGCCCATTTCACCACCATTGACGCCAGCTCTCCCAGACAAAATGGATTGGACGTATCTCACCGTCAATGACAGCCAATGAGTTAATGTCAATTAAATTTTTAAAACCCAATCTTTTTCACCTGATTGACATCCTCTGAAAAAGTCCCGATTTCCGAAAATCCAAAATCCAACTGGGTAATTTTAGAATCAGATTATTGTTTTTTTAAAAAAAGATGGTCAAAATGATCTTACAGTTCTTTCCGTAAAAAGTTTCCGATATATTCAAAATTCAACCCCAGCATTCAAAAATGTAATCAGTCTTGGTTTTTATGTTATAATGACTAGCTTTCTGCTCTACTAAATCGCAGTTCTTTGTACATTACTGCCACCGCGTTAGCACAGAAATGTAGAAGATTAGACAGGAACTGCGTAGCCATCTGGACACACCATCAGAGTAACAGCAGCTGCATTCTTTTGTCGGGTTCGACGCAGAATTGTTTCAATAGAGCGGGCAGCAGGTGGAAAACAGACTGAATCCACGATTAAAAAAAAAACGGTTTTATCTCCGTCCAGAAAAATTGCCTCACTGTTGGATAAGCCGAGAATGATCTACAGTTGGGTGGAAACTGGGTGAGGTTGAAGTGGGAAAACGAGGGGAAGTCTGGGGAAAGGGCTTTAAGTGAAATCCCACTAAGAGTAGGGATGAAACTGAAAAACGCCATGATTGAATCGTGTTGGGGATGCTAAAAAATCAGTTGAAAGGAAAACACCAACAAAAAAGTCACATTTGTGAAGCTTCTTTCCACTGACATTCACATGCTAAAAATGGCGTATTATTAGGAGTCGTACCTGTATTCTGTATTTCAAGGATATTTGAAGGGTGAAAAGAATAATTTTCTAGTTTGTATGTTTTTGGATCTCGCAGAATTTTCATTTTATTATATATTTCTCCGAGTGGGACAATTGTGCATTGCAGCGTATTGTTAGATGTTGAAATGGAGATTCCGTACTGTTGCTGTCCAATGGTAAACTATGCTTGCAAATTTAAACATATTTTTTGGAGGGTTTGCATGTTTGACTCCTTCATCTTGGCTTCCTTTCAGTTTTATAAAATATATCTTTCACAACAGGACTGTGAAAAGATGCAATGGCTTTTTATACAGTTTTTTTCCAAATCGCTTTAAGATAAGGATAAAAAAATTACAATAATAATAGTACCTTCAAAATATATATTATGCCACCTAAATAGTTATGATTTACATTATGACGATTCATTTATTCTCATTTCAAGGTCTTCATATGCATTCAATGAAAGGAAAATATCCTATTTTCCATTTAAATCAAAATATATGCTGACCGTTTTCTGATGGTGGAATAATTCGTTTGCCTGACAGTCAGACGTAATGTTTACTTTGCTGGTTGATTTATTTATTTATTCATTTGCAACAGTAGCACCAAGTCTTCCTCTAATTCGTAATGTAAACAACACCCGGCAAATCTCGTGTTTAAGTGTCAGTCTCGCAAATGTGACTTGATTTCTTAATAGCCCGTTACATTTACTCTCTATGCTACATCGGGGCTTGCGTGGCTTTCACTGCCAGTGCGTGATTTGAAATGTTATGGCGCTACATTAGTAAATGGCGTCTCTTTCCAATCTCATTTGACATCTCCTTACAAAAAAAACAAAACAAAAGGTGCTAGCGTAGCCACTCTACGCAAAGAACGAACGAACCGTCGTTGCCGGAGAAGAAGAAGAAGAAGAAGCCCAACTTCACTCGACATCACTGTCCGAGTTTAATGCCTTTTATCTTACGAGTCTTGAATATTTAAAGCCGACTCATTCCGTTTAAAGCCTGCAAAAAGTTGTTAAAAAGACAGTTCGATACGAACGATAGCGAGGCCGGAGTGATGTAAAGCGGTGGCCTACTTGTCTGCCTTCACTTGGTTTTATCTCTGTGATGTTGTATTGCTTTTCTAATGAGAGCACGGCACTACTCTCGTTCAAATCAGTGTTGCCATTTGCGAAGCCCTTTCAGGCCGTTGTGTCACCTTCCTGCTCGCTCATCTCGCAAAGATGTTATTGTTTTCTCTCTTAGTCTGTTGATGTGTCGCCAAACTGGGCGGGAAGTGCTCCCACCGCTTCGCCCGCAAAGGTCATTGAGTCATGGATGAAGCTTGTTCATCAGATGATTGACAGCTCATTTTAATCAAAGGAGCAGCCGTGGGCGAGGAATGCCGGAGTGCTCAGCGGGCACGGGCACTCTCTTTGTGGAGTACTTAGTTATTGGACACACTCACTTATTGCCTGCTTAGGTGGCCTCGCGTTCTGCGTATCGAGTAGCGTTGATGCGGTTTTATTTTGGAGGAGCCGCATCCGTTTTTTGCTTTACGGACATTTGGTAGAACGGACGTTTGGTAGAACGGACGTTTGGTAGAACGGACGTTTAGTTGCCAAGTTGTTACTGTTGAAACCAGCTCTCAAAATTATAATCATGAGAGAGTGAGTTTAACATCTAAATATCTAATATCAAAATATCAACAGTAAACTCTCTGTCATTATTTGACAGCGAGCGAACCCGGTGACCAAACGTCTGTTCTACCAAACGTCTGTTCTAGCAAACGTCCGACATTAGTGCCTCTAGTTCCGATTTGTGGTCAAAACTTTATTGTGTAAACCACATGTCCAAGTGGCGGCCTGGGGGCCAAATCTGGCCCGCCGCATCATTTTGTGTGGCCCGGGAAAGTAAATCATCAGTGCCGACTTTCTGTTTTAGAATCAAATTAAAATGAAGAGTATGGATGTATATTAAATTTCCTGATTTTCCCCCTTTTCAATCAATAATTGTAATTCTTCAATCTATTTTTTCTGTGTTTTTAGTTCAAAGATTATTTTGTAAAATCTAAAAATATATTTTAAAAAAGCTAAAATAAACATTGTTTTAGATCTATAAAAAAACAGAATATTCAGGGCCTTTAATCCAGTTCATTTAATCCATTTATATATAAAAAATTCTAAATATTATATCTAAAATCGAGTTGACGTTAAAGCGGCCCGCGAACCAACCCGAGTCGACACCCTTGTTATAAACCCTTACACAAATGTCTATTAGTTGCACAGGATTAAATAATACCATGTTTTTTTGTTTTTTGGATATGTCTGGATATGTCTTAGAACAAAGATGTAAGAAAATTTGTGTGGGCGTACACGTGTTCCATTTCCTACGTTCTTGTGTATCCGCAATCAGCAGATGGGGATGAATGTGTTTCAGACACTGCGTGAGAACGGAGGGCAACACTTTGACGTTTGCTTACTAAATCCTTGTGTTGTTCAAAATGTGTCAGTGGCTTCCGTGATACCAAGCTTATCTTAAACCAACGTGTGCTTTTGGAGAGGGAAACGTGTACAAGATGTGCATGGCTGCTGTGAATAACCGTGAGTGTGCTCAGTGTAGCAGTAATAACTCAATATCGTGATGAATATTAAGAGCTCTCTCGAGGGGGGAACCTGTACTTATTTGAAGGCGACGTGGGAGAAATTGTAAATAGTAATTAGTCCTAATTTAGAATCATTTTGGTAAATTTGGATTTAATGTAATGGGTAGTTAGATAATTGCTTTTAACTATTGGAAGGTGCCTTGGGTTTTGGTGTCAGTATTTTATATTTTAGGCTTCAGGTAGAGCACAAAGTCAACAACTGAAGGGGAAAAAAAATCTTGCGTGGGTGTGTATACATTAAAAATCCACTGTGAGTTCATTTATGCAACATTTGGGGGTCTATTTTTATCTTCCCCTAGACGATGTTAGCTTTAAAGAGTCTGGGAACGATAAAAAAACAAAAGACAGTCCATACGATATGCTACACACAAAATACTGTCTTTGTTGTACATTGCGTCAAGTACGTTATATATTTTTCATAAAATCCCGTATTTGCTGAGGAAAAAAACATAGCTAAAAAGGTTTTTTCGGCCCATTATTTGTTAACATAGCTCCTCGCATGATGTCAACTATTTTCAAAGATACATTATGTTAAGAAATAACAATCGCCCAATTTTCACAAACCAATTTTCTATTTCTTTTACAGCTGATTATGCTTTTACCGTAGGAAGCATTCACCATTACATACAAAAATCTCATCTCATCTCATTTTCTGAAACGCTTTATCGTCACTAGGGTCGTGGGGGTGCTGGAGCCCGCATCTTGGTCAGATGGGATATGCTCCAGCACCCCCCACAACCCTAGTGAGGATAAAGCGGTTCAGAAAATGACATGAAATGAGACTTAAGTGCTAACCTGATCCTCTGGGCATGCATCTCTTTAGTTCCGACAATTTTCTCAACACTGAAATCAGTGGAAAGGGAGGCAAAAAAAACAAGTGGAAGAGTAAATGCTCACATGAGGAGACTTTTGCCAACAGCAATGTTGCGTAGTTGCTTTGTCACGGCTTTACAAATGTTCCTATGTGTCTGCACGGATGCGTGTTTAGGTCAAACCTTTTGTTAGATGTTTATTGGCACGTGAAAGTGAGTGCAATTGCTGTGTCATGCTCGTGCGAGGTTCAGGAGTGTTTGCTGTTGTGCTCACAATCAAAGGCTTCGTTAGTATCTGCTCATTTTCTGATCTGCAGATTAGTTTATAGCTGACTGGCCACTCCTGTGCAGGATGATCAAATCTACATCCTTTTCTAGCAAAAACCTGATCACTTGAAATCTGCTTCTTTACAACACACCCAAAATATCTTGCTAGTGGGTTTTAAAAATGGGATTTACCGTATTTTCACGACTATAAGGCGCACCCTCAATGAATGACACATTTTAATGTTTTTTCCATATATAAGGCGCACTGGATTATAAGGCGCCCTGTCTATTTTGGGGAAAATTTAAGACTTTTAAGTGAGCCTTATAGTCTTGAAAATATGGTAGTCTAAATTAGAGCTGATTTTGAGAGAAAATCAGATGTACCCGCTGAAACATTTCAGAATACATTGGTAACTTCAGGCCAGTTCACACCAGAAAGTACGTAGTAGTTCGCTTTTTTAGTCCGAGCCCAAAATACATTTGGTCCTAACACCGTCATTGCAATTTCTATAAGTGACCCAGGATTTGACAACAAATCTACGCATGCGCAAACATCGTTCAATCATTGGACAAAACTGTCTGGGCGGGGTAACACGGAAGTAAACAATGTGTAATGTGTACATATATCTAGAAGACACTCCTTATCGCTCCATGTGAAACCACGACTCATCTTAGCCGACACACTGCTAACCAAACAACATTTCCCATAATACCTTGTGGCTACGGAAGCCTGCCGACAGGTGTGTGATTTCAGCTTTGGTCCGAAACACGGCTACTTTGCACGTAAAATAAACATCCAAAATTCGAAACTTTTAAAAAAATGGTAACCTTGCCAACACACATTCCAAGCTGTTATCGCAGTCTAAACAGTTTCTAAAACAAAAATAAGTTTTGGGTGACTGACCTTCATATCTCTGAAACAGTAGATGGCGATAATGCTGCGATTAATCTACACCAGTCATGTGGGTGAAGATATTGATGACATCAGTGGTCGTGGTGACTGTAAGAAAAAACAAGGCTTCATGTAGCAACCTTTATGAATCGAGCCAACCATTTAGCACGCTCATTGAAAGAATTGTCCCTCTAAAATAGGGGTGTCAGACTCGGGTTGGTTCGCGGGCCGCGTTAACGTCAACTCGATTTCATGTGGGCCGGACCATTTTAGATATAATTTTTTTTTTTTTTAATTATCAAAGGATTAAAAGAACTGGATTAAAATCCCTGAATATTCAGTTTTTTTATAGATCTAAAATAATGTTTATTTTAGCTTTTTTAATATATATTTTTAGATTTTACAAAATGATTTTTGAACTAAAAACAGAAAAAAATGGATTAAAAAATTAGAATTATTGATTTAAAAGGGGGAAAATCAGGAAATTTAATATACATCTATACTCTTCATTTTAATTTGATCCTAAAACAGAAAGTCGGCACTCATGATTTACTTTCCTGGCCCACACAAAATGATGCGGCGGGCCAGATTTGGCCCCCGTGCCGCCACTTTGACACATGTGCTCTAAAGCATCTTCAAGAAGAGAATTAGCTCAGAGGAACCATCACTATTAAAAAGAAATGCGATAGATTTAGAAATATGAAAAGTATACATGGCAACGCTTTCTTCTGGTCGGACAGGTTGTAGTTAACTGCTTTTGCATTCTGAAGTCAAGCGCTCCATGCTCTCTGATTGCCTTTTTGATAGCCACATTCCGTCTCTTTGTTCAACTCAGTTTGGCATCGACTCAGAGCCTCGCTGGTGAAGCCCTGTCAGATATTCCCGTGATTGCTGACACTTTAGCAGAGTTGGATAGAGTGTAACTTTAAGCTGTCAGCTAAACGTTGCTACCTTTTTAACGTTGTTCCCCTTTTCTTCTCTGTTGAGCTGTTGCCTTTTTTTCCTTCGCCTTGGGTTATGTGATGTGTGCTATCCAGATTGCCTTTATTGTGTATTAACTTCACAGGAATCTGTATACGGATGAGATTGGCTACATTTGTGGAAGTTTACCTGGGATATTTTTTTGGGAGGCGCACACTCCTTTATTATTGTTTAGGTCACAGGTGTCAAAGTGCCGGCCCGGGGGCCAAATCTGGCCTTCCGCCTCATTTTGTGCGGCCCGAGAAAGTAAATCATGAGTTTCTATTATAGGATCAAATTCAATTGATGATAGATGTACATTACATTTCCTGATTTTCCCCTTTTTAAAATCAATTATTGCAATTTTTAATCATTTTTTTTCTTTTGTGTTTTAAGTTCAAAAAGCATTTCGTAAAATCTAAAAATAAATATACAAATATTTTCCGTTTTCCACTTTAAACAAATATTTTGTTTCCATTTGAAATAAAAAACATGATTAAAAGACATTTTTCAATACGAAGAAAAAAACCCTCAAATAAACATTGCTTTAGGATAAAAACTGACTATTTAGGGCTTTTGATCCAGTTCTTTTAATCCAATTTTAAAAAATTAAAAAATCTAAAAATATATTTAAAAAAAGCTAAAATAAACATTGTTTTAGATCTATAAAAACTGAATATTCAGGGCTTTTAATCCAGTTCTTTTAATCCATTTATATATAAAAAAACAACTAAATATTATATCTAAAATGGTCTGGCCCACATGAAATGGAGTTGACGTTAATGCGGCCCGCGAACCAACCCGAGTTTGACACCCCTAGTTTAGGTGACTTGTGATTTGTAAAATTTAAGGGCAAAAGAGAGCAAGGTGAGAGATACAAAGTCTAGCTGACCTGAATAAGTCAGCATAGCATGGTAAATATGAGTATAAATATAAGAATTAGTAGTAGACAGCCTGCCCAGGCAAGGAAAATACGTCAAATTCAAATTAATTGGATGACGATGGATGGCGATCGTGACCAGAGAGACTTGAGGCAGATGGTAAAGTGTCGGCGTCTGCCTCAGTCATAAGAGGGGCGTTTCTTCCTGGAGGACGGAATGGACTGCTTTCATTATACATCAATTTATTTGTACATCGTGACTGCTTCTGCAGAGAGCATTAAATCAATAAAAGATCCACCCATTGTGCACCAGTGAGCTTTGATAGTCAGTGGTGAATGACTGCTTTCCTTGGTGGCGCAACGGTGTTTTTTTTATTTATTTTCTCTGAAGCCTCACTTGAGTCCCCTGATAGACATGCTGAAGTGCTAAAGTATAAAAGAAGCCGATAGTAGACCAAAAGGCTCCCACTGAGACACTAAAAGACCACACATGAGCTTGTGATAGAGTTGCGTGTTCACTGCTTTTGGGTTAAGAAATGGAAATGGACGTGAATAAAAAGCGATAAAACGATAGATTAACCAAAAAAATGTAGTTAACACACATTAAAAATGTGATCTGGCACATGAGCCTTGAAAGAATAAATAAATTTTTGATGATAATCTGGGTAAAGACAAGGGATTTTTGTTTATTTTGCCATAGAATAAAAGCTTCACAACTTTGAATGTAAAAGTGTCACGAAAAGTGTGTCGAAAAATCCCATGGCCATTTTTTTTATTAACGCAGAACTTAAAAAAAATAGCAGGTTAATAAATCTAAATATATAGACTGCAGTACGGAAATATGATTTCATGCACACATCTGCAGGAAGAAAGCTATTCGCCGCATTATTCATTTCCACAACAAATATAACGATCATAATATGGTAGCACAGCACGAAATTGGGAAAAAAAGATATATTATTTTGTTTTCATGCAGACAAGCAATCATATTGTGCATGCCAAAGCGCAGCAACGCATTGAAGATGAAAGAAAAGCAACAGTTATTCATTTCAATCCAACTTGTCAACCAAGAAAATGTTAAAGTGATCACCTTTTTGTCACAATGTTTCCTTTGTTCAATCACCCAAATAACACACACAACATAGAATAGCATTTGCTTATTCAATACGATCTTTCCGAGAATTAGATCACTTCTCGTCACCTTATAGATGGATATTCAGTTTCAATTTTCTATGTCTAATTTCTTTTCATTCATTTTCTCTACTTTTTGTCCTCAACAAGGTTATGGGAGAAACAACGATTAGTTAAAAAATTCATTATTTCACCTAATATGTTTGTTTTGGTGATACTGGAGGAAGACGGTTTAAGACACAGGTGTCAAAGTGGCGGCCCAGGGGTCAATTCTGGCCCGCCACATCATTTTGTGCAGCCCGAGAAAGTAAATCATGAGACTTTCTGTCTTAGGGTCAAATTCAAATGAAGATTATAGATGTATATCAAGTTTCCTGATTTTCCCCTTTTTAAATCGCTACTTGCAATTGTTTTTAATCCATTTTTCTCAGTTCAAAAAGGATTGTAAAATCTAAAAATAAATACAAATTTTCTCTAATTCCACTTTACTATGAAACATAATTAAAAAAAATTGGTTTCCTTTTGAAATGAAAAACAAATGATTAAAACACGTTTTCCCTTACTAAGAAAAATAACTCAAATAAACATTGTTTTAGATCTATAAAAAAAACTGAATATTTAGGGCTTTTGGTCCAGTTCTTTTAATCCCATTTTTATAAAATATCTAAATATTACATCTAAAATGGTCTGGCCCACATGAAATCGAGTTGACATTAATGCGGCCCGCATACAAACCCGAGTTTGACACCCTTGGTTTAAGAGAACATAGATGCTAATTCTAATAGAGCGTCAAATTAAGATATCCTACTTGACCACGAACTATTTCTGCCATCTTAATATTCCTGGTACTCGGACGTTTGGTCGCCGGACGTTTGGTCGCCCGGACGTTTGGTCGCCCGGACGTTTGACAACATGACAGAGAGTTTACTGTTGAAACCAGCTCTCAAAATTATATTCATGAGAGAGAGTTTAATATCTAAATATCTACTGTTGAAACCATCTCTCAAAATTATATTCACCTGGGCGATCAAACGTCCGGCGACCAAACGTCCGGGCGACCAAACGTCCGGGCGACCAAACGTCCGGGCGACCAAACGTCCGGCGACAGAACGTCCGGCGACAGAACGTCCGGCGACCAAACATGCGGTCACGATATTCCTAGCCAAGTAAAAGCCAAGAAAATAAATGTAATCTGTTCGAAACATTTCATAAAGGAAAAGCAACAACATCAAAAAAGTGAAAATTGGCACTATTCCCTAAATAGATAATACTCTCACCATTGGATGTTTGTCCAATTTCTGATTTTGAGGCTGATAAAGCACTCAATAAAACTAAAAAAAATGTGGAAAAAACAGGCATCAAAGGTGATGTCAAGATGGTCAATATCGGATGTGGGGCAGCTTTTGAAGGAAAATAACCATCTGGATAATATATTGCAAAAAATGGATCATTAACTTTGTGGACTCATAAGCAATGCATAGATCAAAAACCTGCTGGTATACAAAGTAAATGATTATAATGCCATGCAACTGAATAAAAATATTGATCGTTTTTTCCACAGAGTGAAGTTGAGAGAAGGTGTGACCTTTCTCGGGGCTCGTCCTAGCAACCCCACGCAATGGATGTTAAGCCAGGATGTGAGGAGTGAAGGACATCGTATAGTGACCCTCCATTGCCACAAAAAGGAATCCAGCTTCGGTCAAGAGAGGTCAGTCCCAAAAAATTACTTTACAACTACTTCTATCACTTCATCACAGTACGTTCCATTTCCGAGTCCCTTTTCTCACATGAACATTATTTGTATTTCAAAATGAACGCTTAGGGTGCTGAAACAATATTTCAATCAAAGGCTTTCTCGATTAACGAGGACCCTGGGCTAAACTCCGCCACGTGACCGAACCGGCATTGACAAAAAAATAAACATGTTGTCACCGGAAACGTCACAAGCGCTCCGTGCCGAGCTCAATTTGTCAGTAGATTGTGATTTGTGTTTACTTCTTGGCCTTTACACCCTGGTGGATGTAATACGCCATGCCTGCGCGTGACGTTGAGTGGAGTTGCAGCATCTTGAAGCAAATAAAAACAAGCTGTCAGCAAACTGCAATAGGGAGCAGCAACCACTTGGCAGCCAGCGTTCGCTATCAACTCCGACGTTTGTAGGAATTGGGTTCTTTGCTCTGGGGTTTGGACCTCAATCTCTCTGACCTAAAGTGTATAGGATCTACTTTATTACGTCCTGTTATTATTTTGTATTGGTTGGAGGGCTCTACTGAAGCAATTGATTAATTAATCGTACTTTAAGTATTCACAATGTAGTCCATGAACTGCTACTGCATTACGATGCTAGTGTAGCAATTAGTCACTATTTCTCATGATACTCATTAATTAGCATAATATTTGCACACGACAATAATATTCAACACTTGTACAACTCTGATTGGTTCGTCTTGAAAAATACATAATTTGGCAAAATAACATTTTAGAGCGCAATTAAGCATTGAGGCTAGATCTATAAAATGCCTTGCTCAACCTGACTACTGGTTGAACGCACACTTCTTTTTCCTAATAAGCAAATTGTTAGACATTGCTATTAATTAGATAATCATTGTCTTATATGATTTTTGCATTATATTTCATCCTGAAAGATTCCTCTGATCATTCACTGCTGCCACCACAGTTGGCAAAACAATAAAATTAAATACAGCACTTTCAAAACAAACCCTTACAATGTCACTCTAACTCAACATATAAATCGAAGCAGCAAAATTCCATTTGCATGTTTTTACCAATCAAATTACTCAATTCAATAAATGAATTGTTGCAGCACTAATATATTGTGGAAAATATATTCCAACCATTTAGACCAAGGGTGTCAGACTCGGGTTGGTTCGCGGACCACTTTAACGTCAACTTGATTTCACGTGTGCCCCACCATTTTAGATATAATATTTAGATTTTTTTTAAATTATAAATGGATTAAAAGAACTGGATTAAAAGCCCTGAATATTCAGTTTTTTATAGATCTAAAACAATGTTTATTTTAGCTTTTTATATATTTTTAGATTTTACAAAGTGATTTTTGAACTAAAAACACAGAAAAAATGGATCCAAAAATTACAATTATTGATTTAAAAGGTGGAAAATCAGGAAATTTAATATACATCTGTACTCTTCATTTGAATTTGATCCTAAAACAGAAAGTCAGCACTCATGATTTACTTTCCCGGGCCACACACAATGATGCGGCGGGCCAGATTTGGCCCCCGGGCCGCCACTTTGACACATGTGGTCTAAAACCACACAGGCGGAATAAGATAATAGCCCAATCAATAAAGCAAAGCGGTTACATTTGACATTTTTTTTTTCTTTAAAGAAGGTTCCAGCGTTGAGGGTTCAATCCGAGTTGGCCCCTCACTGTGTGGAGTTTGCACGTTTTCCCTGGGCTTGCGTGGGTTTTCTCCGGGGTTCCTCCCACATCCCAAAAACATGCATGCCAGCACCTCCCACGATTGATAAAAAAATATATTTAAAAAAAATCCTAAAACAGAAAGTCGGCACTCATGATTTACCTTCCCGGGCCACACAAAATGATGCGGCGGGCCAGATTTGGCCCCCGAGCCGCCACTTTGACACGTGATTTAGACAATTGACCACTGTCTACACTTCTTAATACATACAACCTTTCAAAGCGACTGCCAAGCGAAGAACAAACCTGTCTGGTGATTTCAAAACAAAGCAAATGCTTCACTTTCATTCATCTACTCTCTTGATTCCAGTCTTACAATGACGCTTTTTTAAAAATAAGGGATTTGGCCCAGCTACTTCATCTGTCGAGCTGTCGTACCACTGCCTTTCTTTCTGTAACTCCCACCGTAAAGGATGACTGCTTTTGTCCTGGTTTTGTCTGGAAGTTATAAACTACAGGTCACACAAAGTTGATCGAGGTATTTATTGTCTCTTTCAGCTCATTCTTTGCTAAAGATGTGCCAGCGTTACTTTTTTTTTACGAGGAAGGGTGAAGAAATGTCTTAAGGCTGATCTACTATAAAATCCAAGTTGGTAGACGAGGTTAAATAGACACACAATCCTTTTATCATGTTAATAAATTGGGGGAAAAACGCAATTTCATTTCTCTAATGTCTAATAGTGGAGAAAAACATCAATAAAAGGCAGTATTCCCTTAGAAGTGGCCGCCTGAGATGAAGGCAGACATTTTATGTATGCTATCCCAATTTCAGCCAATCAAGATTGCCCGCTCTTCCCTGTGATAAATACTCATAAATATTCCTTATCACATGCACCTGTGCTTGAATTTTTAATATGTGCAGCTGACGTCCAAAAATAGTAGACAGCGTTTTGCATAAAACATAATTTTCTCCATCATCGGAACTTTAAGAAATGAGCTATTTGCATTCTAGAATATTTTGAACCACCGTCTTTCACATTAAAGTTGTTTATGCTGTCTTTAACAATGGCGTGAGCATATTTATTAATTAAATTAGGTTAATCGAGTGGCCATCTTCTTCACACATTGCTTTCCCTTTTGATTAAAATGATAAAGGGGGTCCGCATGTCAGTTTTTACGTCGTGCAAGAGCTATTTTTTCAAATTCTAATGGATTGGAAGAACAATGTCCATTTAGCCATCATTACTCAAGCAATGTGAATAGCTGCAAATACGAAGGAAAATAGTTATTTATCTACTTTCCGATAGTTTCCTCAATGCAGCAGACAGACAAATCTTTCTAATGTACTGCATTTGAAACCTGCAGACCCCCGCCCACCCCCCGCACGATTGAACTCTGTAAAGTCACTCCAAGGTCACTCTTTGTTCGGATATTGCGTGCAGTGGTTTAGATCTTGAGAAAAAGGAAAGAGAGATGAGGGAGTGCAAATAATTTCTTTTATCATTACATTTTGCGGGGGTTTCATTTGAACTGTCCAAAGGTGTCGTTTGGGTTTAAAAGTCAACTGGGGCATCGTTTTTAAAAGGTTGGGAAAAAAAATCATTTTTATCATTCAGAAATTAAAGCATTGAGGATTTGGATTTGGAATAGAACTGAACCAGAGGGGTCGACAAAAGTCAAAGTCCCAATGGTGCTGGACTTTATTCCATCTAACTATGATCACGAGGCAGGGCATATACTGAACTGATTGTGAGGGAGCCAATCAGATTCACAATCACACCTATGGAGCATTTTGGAGTGGCCAATCAATCTAACAAGGGCAATTTGGACCAAAGCGTTGCATTTACCAAACTTCCAAAAATGAAATACCAATGCAGACGCATAAAAACTGAAGTTTTTTGCAGAAACTATTAACCTCAATCACCTCATATGAAGCACACATACCCTCAAGTTCTATGTCTATCATCTCATCTACCTATCATTATTGCAACCAAAACAGTCTGGGCAGGGTAACACGGAAGTAAACAATGTGTAATGTGTACATATATCTAGAAGAAATTCCTCCTTATCGCTCCATGTGAAACCACCACTCATCTTAGCCGACATACAACATTTCCCATAATACCTTGTGGCTACGTAAGCCTGCCGACCGACAGGTGTGTGATTTCAGCTTTGGTCCGAAACACGGCTACTTTGCACGTAAAATAAAACATCCAAAATTCGAAACTTTTTTAAAAATGGTAATCTTGCCAACACACACTCCAAGCTGTTATCAAAGTCTAAACAGTTTCTAAAACAAAAATAAGTTTTGGGTGACTGACCTTCGTATCTCGGAAACACTAGGTGGCGATAATGCTGCGATTAATCTTCACCAGTCATGTGGGTGAAGATATTGATGATATCAGTGGTCGTGGTGACTGTAAGAAAAAACAAGGCTTCATGTAGCAACCTTTATGAATCGAGGCAACCATTTAGCACGCTCATTGAAAGAGTTTTAATTGTCCCTCTAAAACAGGGGAAGCAACCAAACCGATATTTAAGGAAAACAAGGAATTATTTGCTAATCGTAATTTAGTAACACAAAACTGCATGTGTATAACCGTGACCGGACGTTTCGTCGAAAGATGTTTGGTCCCCTGACGTTTGGTCCCCGGACGTTTGTTCCCCGGACGTTTGGTCCCCGGACGTTTGGTCCCCGGACGTTTGGTCCCCGGACGTTTAGTCGACCGGACGTTTGGTCGACCGGACGTTTGGTAGAACGGACGTTTGGTCCCCGGACGTTTGGTCCCCGGACGTTTAGTCGACCGGACGTTTGGTCGACCGGACGTTTGGTAGAACGGATGTTTGGTCGCCAGGTTCGCTCGCTGTCAAATTATGAGAGAGAGAGAGTTTACTGTTGAAAGCGAGCAACCAGGTAATATCTTGCTCTCAAAATTATAATCATGAGAGAGAGAGAGAGAGAGAGAGAAAGTCTGTTCTACCAAATGTCCGGTCGACTCCCCGTCCGTTCTACCAAACGTCCGGTCGACCAACCGTCCGGGGACCAAACGTCGAGGGACCAAACGTCCGGGGACCAAACGTCTTTTGACGAAACGTCCGAGTGCCTGTATTACCAGATTAGGTATTGCCCAGAAAATGTGACACCCGCCTTGGACTGATTGAGATTCCTTTGAGGATGACACAATATATCCAAAAATCTACTGAAAATAAGTTCACGTGGCCAAAGCTCCTTTACGTGGTGCACATATTGGCTAGAGTGCACTCTAGTAGATTGAAAAGTTCACTTTGTCACCATTAAAGGCTAGCCCGTTCTAAACAAAAGGCAGTCCTGCTTCATCAGCATGTCATAAGCCATAAATGGAGTCTTCGGCAAACGTACCACGGCTGGATCTCAGTAGTTCATTAAGAGTGCCTGGGCGCAGATGGATTTCCCTGGCGAGTCACCACTTCATTAATCGTCCACACCACGCCCAGACCGGGATGACGGCAGCCTCATTACAGCGACAAAAGAGCTGTCCATTTCTCCTACTCTCCACCGAAGGAGGCGCGGTACTATTTTGTCTTTCGCCACGGCCGACTTTTTGCAGTCTCGGCCGTATTGGCAAACCGAGACAGCGTGTAACCAATTCCGTCGTACACTAAAATGCATGAGTCTTCCTGGGAGGCAAGTGTTTATCTCCAAAAATGAATGTGAAAACAAAGTAGCTTTCGTGGTGGGAGACTTTTCCACTTTTCATGGCTTATCTCCAATCTAAAAAAGGCCAAGTAAACATTTTCTTCCAAACATGTGGTGGAAGAAATACATCCATAAGAGTCAAGCAGGGATGTGCAAATCCTTCTTGGAAATGGAAAGTCATTGTCCAAGCAAAAGTGGGATATTGTTTTTAAAAGACATCTTTAAGGCCGCAATGTCCGCCTCTGATTTGCTTCCTGCATGAGATTCCTTAGAAAAAAATTATGTATATCTTTTTGAAGTAAAACATTGACATTTTATTCATTCATTCAGCATAAAAAGTATCTTCACTAAAAGTTTTCTAATGACAAACAAGTCTGGCTGAAAAGTCAAGAACTGATTATTCCTATAGATGTTTTCTTCCACATTTAATAGCCGATGAATCTCTAAATCTTTACAATTAATGCTTTCTTCTCCCGGTTTGGCTCTATTTTGCCCCGCCTCCACCCTGACTTTCAGATGCAACCTATCGAGGGTTGATTGCTTTTGTCTTCCCTTCAAAATATTCCGGAAATGATGCACAAAATGTCCTCACAATAGCACTCCACTTCGAACCAGTCATTATTCTCACCACTCTTCATTATATAGTCACTTTTCAAACATACAAAACTCTCATTTGTGTGTGCTTACGTCATAATTTGAAAAAATATCAGGCAAGCAGCCCTTGTTGGAGATCACTGAGATGAGTTCCATTTTTCTTGGAGTCATATTTGAAGCCACAGGAAAAATCTTGATGAGAAAATAACAACCAGAATGCATTCTGAAATCTCCATGTCTTGGCTTCTCTTATTCGGGTTGAGGGAGTTTATAAAATATGACTTGACGGAACGATCAATCCAATAATCAGCAGCTCAGCTTCTTGCTTGATATGCGAGAAGTGCGAGAAGGGTAAAACATCACTGAGGTAATCGGGGACTTCAACTTTTGGCGACACAAAGGTTGGTCTGACCACAAAAAAACTCTGTTTTCAGCCTCAACCTAGTTAAAATCCTCTTGATCCACAGCCAGTTTCAGCTTTGGGCCGCAGCCTCTGAAAAGGAATTGTTGGCAGAAGACCTGTCTTTTCACTCACATTGTCTCGAAGAGCTGCTTCGTGTTCTCGGCAACAAGCCCCCCTGCATCAAACTTCTGGAGGGAGCGCTTTTAGCTATTTCTCTTATGATTTCAGATATTTTGCCAGATAGGCTTAGCAGGATGTACAATCATTTCGGAGAATTTGTCCACAGGATATTTACTGGTGTAGCAGTGATTCTTGCTACAGTCTGTACTGAAAGAAGACGTTTTTTTGAGGAGAGTCAACTTTCATTTGAGAGTCTCACAAGAGCATAAAAAAAAAATCCAAATTTTGCGGAATAATATCAGATCAAAGCAAGGAAGAACGTGTAGTATTCTTTATACAATGAGCTTTACACCGTCTTTTTGAGTCTGTATCCGTTTTTGCTACCGCAACCAAGATGGCGCCGTTCAAGTGGCAGCCGGTGGCGGTAGCTCCGTCCACTCTTGCTCGTTTTGTGTTTTTGCTGCTTTTCTGTCTTAATGATTTGATTTGGTGATTCTTAATGATCCCATTTACTTTGATTTGCTTTGTACTTTGTGCTTTTGCGTCGTTGTTCTGTCTAATCACCCTCTTGCTACTGTCACAATGAAATTTCCCGAATACGGGATGAATAAAGTTATCCAATACAATCCAATCTGAAAAGGAAATGCACCTTGCAATTGGCTGGCAAACAAATACGGGTGTTGTGTTTATTTTTTGGGGAATAGGCTCCAACGAGCCAGAAGAAGACGAACGAATGAAAAGGAAATGTCAAATGTTCCTCGATCCCTTTGTTGTTCCACTTTTCTTCCTCGCGAAGGTGATTCATTGCATTAAAACTCATAACTACACTTTGTTTACCAGACCGAGTTGCAAAGTGATTCTTCTTTCAAAATGACGTTATACGTCCACGCTGTCCGGGACGACTTGTCACCGTGACAAAAAATATTGAATTGCTTGTTGTCGTCGGGCATTCGTGCAGTGAATGTTGTCAGCGCCGGCCGGGCGCTTTAGCGGTAGATGAGCGACGCACGGAGGGTTGCATGTTTCCCTTGGAGTTCATGTGTTTCAGATTTATGAGAGAATATCCCGCTCTCAGAGGTAGAGGTTAATCCTCGGGGAGATTAAATTACCGTGACCATTGTTTTGTG
This sequence comes from Stigmatopora argus, assembly GCF_051989625.1. NCBI lineage: Eukaryota > Metazoa > Chordata > Actinopteri > Syngnathiformes > Syngnathidae > Stigmatopora > Stigmatopora argus. The sequence continues at coordinate 3,582,243 of NC_135391.1, forward strand.
ATGTGTGGCACAAGAATTTAATGTTATTTTTTTTCCCACCAAAGGAATGATACTCTTTCAATAGTGAGAATAGTAGAAATCATAGTGATATAACACAGAATGAGTACTTATGTTGTTGACTACTTATTATGTTGACTACGTAGTTATTTGTTTCTATTACTTATTTATTGATAATTTATTTATTAGTTGGATTATTTATTTGTCTGTTTGTTTTGTGTTATTTGTGCACTTTGTGGTGAAACTTTATTAGATTAAAATATGAGATAAAAATATAAAATAAGAGATAAAAATATAAAAAGTCACATACTGGCAAGGTAAATTCTAAAATATTGCACAATCTAAGATATTGCACATTGTTACTTCGGGGTGGGCAATAACAATGTGCAATATTTTAGAATTTACCTTGCCAGGATGTGACTTTTTATATTTTCATATTACTTATTTATGTTTTTTACTGAGAAAACGCACCTTGTGGAGTAGCACCACCAATTTCGTTATACGCAGCTGTGTATGATGACAATAAAGGTTTATTTTATTTCTATTTTTTTATTTTGATTTTTGAGATTAGATTAGATTATTTTAAACTTTATTCTTACTTGTATAATGACAATAAAATCATTAAATTCAATTCAATTCAACAACAAATGTTGTGCATAGTTAAGAACTAATGTTAAAACCAAATATAAAGCAAGATAGTGTCATATAGGAAGAACATTGACTATTTGTAATGAACAAATATAACATTCAGCAAACGAACAGTCAAATAACATGACTACCTTAATCATCATTTTATGTTATGAAGTGATATTCTGGGCAAAACTAGTCACTGGGCTCAAACTGAAGAGACTTTAAACATACTAAAAATGGACAACATGAGTAAAATCTAATCTGCCACGATGCAAAACAGCATCTTCCATCCTTGTCTCATATTCTCAACTGCAGCACTTGAGCACGGTGACAGACACGCAATCCTATTTCTTTCCACTCTAGTCATTCATACTCTATCAAGTTTAAAATCAACAACAACACCAAGCACCCTGTTCAGCACCGGAAAAAAAAAAAACAGAGTGAAACCACCGATACTAAACTTGGCAGCCCTCGAGTACAGCCTGCTGCCCGTGGAACAACAGTGAGTAACTCTGACATGCAATCAGACAGAGCATGTGGGCACCTCAGTGGGCCGAAAGCGGCAATGAGGATCTGCGGCCAGAGTGACTCAGTCCAGAAGGACCGGAGGACTTCCGCCTGAGGAGATGTGACGCCTTGCATGTTTTCCCTTAAATACAAGTGCCGACTAGTATCAGTTAGTCTTGTGAAGGACAGAACGGGAATAGTCAAGAGCTCACCAGTTGAACAATGGCACTGACAGCGATAGCGTACCCACTCTCTCGTCTGCAGAGCAGGAGCAATTTTATACTTAACGTATTATGAGAGTGTCGAGAAAATATACAAAGTGAGCTTGGTAGAGCATCGCAAACAAAGTGTACATGCTGACAAACATAAGGAGAAAGAAAGATGTTTTTTATGTTGCAAAAAATGTCTAAGTCAAGGATGTCAGACTCGGCGGGTTGGTTCACGGGCCGCTTTAACGTCAACTTGATTTCACGTGGGCCGGACCATTTTAGATATAAATATTTAGATTTTTTTTTTAATAAATGGAATAAAAGAACTGGATTAAAAGCCCTGAATATTCAGTTTTTAATAGATCTAAAACAATGTTTATTTTAGTTTTTTTTTAAATATATTTGTAGATTTTACAAAATGATTTTTGAACTAAAAACTGAAAAAAATGATTAAAAAATTACAATTATTGATTTAAAAGAGAGAAAATCGGGAAATTTAATATACATCTATAATCATTTTAATTTGATCCTAAAACAGAAAGTCGGCACTCATGATTTACTTTCCCGGGCCACACAAAATGATGCGGCGGGCCAGATTTGGCCCCCGGGCCGCCACTTTGACACATGTGGTCTAAGTGGACAAACAGCCTCAGTAGAGGGAAATAGTAGGGTTGAATTATTGGAATTCAAGTGTAAATCTTTGTAGGATGAGCATATCTGAGTAAAAACACAGCTAGCTAGCTGGATGAATTGAATTCAATGGCTTTATGGTCATTATACAAGTAGAGATTCAAAGTTGAGCCTTAAAGTGCATACATGATAAGTAGGCACAAAAATAATGATATAAAAAAGATGTATAATCAAAATGAAATGGGGTAGGAAAGTGACTGTAGTGTTTTAGCAGCACGTGATAGAGCAAGTTCAAAATTGATAGTGCTAAGACTGAAGTAAATGTCGGGGAACATTAGGGATAGACGGACAGACAGATGTATAACCGTATTTTGCTCTTTAATATAACCCACCATTTAATATAGCCGGGTATTTTAAACGGCAGGGGTATATTAAATGGTGCACAAACGGGAAGGTACGATCCACTACGCACTCTTTATGCCGTAACGGGGTGCATCCACGTTTTGCAGACTAAAACTACGTACTGCTCAGGTTAAAACGTCTTACTGCTGAATAAAGTCTGACTTTGAATTTTAATGAACTTAAGTATCTATAATTATGCCCCCATGAACACCATACAAATCTGAGTTGCCATTTAATATACTCGGGTATATTAAACGGCAGGGGTATATTAAACGGCAGGGGTATATTAAATGGCGCACAAACGGGAGGCTCAAAAAAGCAAAAATCACTTAATATACCCGGTATATTAAACGGCAAAATACAGTACATTAGATTCTGCTTTCTATCTTGGGTCTGGCAAAGCAAAGCCAAGATGTCAAATGCTGGAAGTATTATGTTGATTCAGGCCGACATTCTAGACACTTGTCGTTAGTGGATCATTTTGTGATCTGACTCAACCTTTCAACTCGCTCCGTCTTGTCTAGTGGGCGGCTGCCACTGAATCCCCGTTCGCAGTATGTAAATGAACGCCGTTAAAGCGCTCTTGCTTTAATTATTCTTCAAATTTCATGACTGAGTGCTTCCAATTATGGATCAATGTCTCATTTCAGCACTTGCAGGCTCGGTGGAGGGATTTTTTCTCGCATCCTCACTTTTTTTCCCTCAATTGAAAACGCTATATCCACGGCATATGCTTACATCTCTCAACACAGCTGTTCTTAAACGCTGTTACGAATAGCAATATCATATCCAGTAACAAGCAGTATTACTTTTTCAATCATAGCACCTTGAATATGACTGCCAAAAAAATGTAAACGTTTGATTATTGGCTGATTTAAGTTGTTTTTATAAGGCCAACAAGATCTGCAGTTGGGTGCAATAATCACGGTCTCTAATTTCTAATCTTAGCAACAACTCAGTTTGGATTAGGACTGCGATTTAAAGTTGTTTGTGATACTCAAACTGTGATATTTGCCAAAAATGTTTGTGCAAACATGGAACCGGAAAACTAATTTCAATGAAAAGGTAGCTGCTGCAATGATACTTTCTGCATACATTGAATTTTAACATTTTGCTATGGAGATTTTTACAAATAAAGACAGTGGGATTATACAATATTCTCAAATAGGGAAAACAACTTTGTCCTCCATTGGCGATCATTAAATCTTTTAAATTTAAAAGACGTAAAGGAGATATTGTCTACCGTCCCGTCTATAAAATGCAAGAAGAAAAACTACAGACAATTGAATCTGCATATAATCTTGCAGTGAGCTTCAGCCGTTTGTTTTTTTAATCCTGTGGATTGTGTATATATAGATTATTTGCCTGGAGAATTATCCTGCAGTGTCATGCTCAGATTATCTTGTAGTCTGAGGCCGCATTTATCTTAATGGAAGCGGATGCCATCATCAGATTCAGCGAATTTTAGTCATCCAAATATAAAGTTAATTTCCCGTGATGGGATACTCTGCTAATGCCTGAGATTATGAACGCACGGCTAAAGAGACATTTTTCATTTATCTGACAGATAATACCGCATGTATGTTCCAAAACACTTACGTACCCTCAAATGAAGAAGTTACATTGGAGCTGTACAAGTTTCAAACATGCTTCATTTCTTCTAGCCACTGTGATTCACAGGGAATTGAGCCCGAGGTAAAAATTAGTCAAGCCCACCCTGTCTTTGCGTGACTAACCGCTGTAATTGTCATTACTTTAAAAAAATGAATTTGCTAACTCTTGCATACTTACTATTATCCTCTTTAGATTGAAATTTTGAAAATATAATCATAGAATTCCAAACAACAAACTGATTTTTAAATATCATTAGACCAAAAAAAACACAAAAAAAACCATTCCTACAGTCCAAAGTCATATCACTTTCTTTTTTATCTAAAAGTTCAATGTAAAAGCAACCTAAGAATGTAAAGTATTTCACACTATCATTTCAATAAATAATAATACACTTGTTTCCATTGTGATGACGTCGGTTTACAGTTCTCTTTACAGTTCGCTTGATGAGATTAGGGATTGAGTACATTTGCCGCATTGTATTTATAAGATTTCTGCAAAGGTTAGGTGAGATTAAATATGTTTTCTCCCTCGCTCTCTCTTTGCAATGCTACCATTTCATATAAAGACCACCCAGTATCAGACATCTGTCTGTCTGTCCCCGACCGTTATGCCCGAACATCAAACTGCTCTCTAAATTGTCCCACATTTTCTGCCAGACGCAGACAACTCTTATCCTTTCGCAGACTGGCAAATCCTATTTTTCAATACAGTAGCAATGATCTGATCCTCTAGGAGTATTTTTTTTAGCCATATACACATCGGTTCGGCCCAAAACGCACAAGTCCTTCTGCCGACAGCATGGAGGCACTTCAACGACAGATGAAAGGACACGGCACCCCGTTGCCCATCAATGCTAACTAGGGTGAGTCAGTCAGAATAACTTTTAAGAGTCGCACACACACACAGACCGACGCAGACACTCGCAAAACTGACAGTTTTCACAGTCTGCTGCCCCCTAGTGTGTGCATGGATGAGATATCAGCGTGGTGCACCCCTAGTGGCTGAAGGCGATTACCCAAGTTGAGGCAGAAAATGAGGGGTAACCGCGGGAGCAAAGAGTCATTTATTTCATTGCGAGCTAGTTAGATAGCTTTCCTCTAAATAAGACAAGTATTGAGTGCAGCTGACTGGGAAGTCGACTCAGCCGCAGGCCTGAGGTCACCGGTGATGATAAGTCCCCTCATTAGGGAGCCTATGCTTTCACTGATGGACCTTAATGTTGCACTGTGCAAAAGCATTTAGTTCTGATTAGGTGCTTGTTGGCGTGGTACATTTCATTAAATCTAAAATGAGAATTTGCCGTCAGGGAATTGGTATGCTATACTTTTTTTTAAGGATAATGCAATGACTGCAACTGTTTCTCTCAAGGCAAACCTGAGGCAAGTTAAGGCACACACACACATACATACATATATGTATATACATATATAAATATATGTATATACATATATGTACATACATATATACATACATATATACACATATACATACATACATGTATATACATATATACACATATACATACATACATGTATATACATATATACACATATACATACATGTATATACATATATACATACATACATATCCCAAAAGTATGACTTTATTCATTCATTCATTTTCTGAACCGTTTTATATACATACATGTATATATATATATATATATATATATATATATATATATATATATATACATACATATATGTACATACATATATGTATATACATACATATATGTATATATGTATATACATACATATATACATGTATATACATACATATATACATGTATATACATACATATATACATGTATATACATATATATATATATATATATATATATATATATACATATATATACATATACACATATATATATATATATATATATATATATATATATATATATATATATACATATATATATATATATAAATAAATATATATATATATATATATATATATATACATATATATATACATATATATATACATTTATATATATATATATACATACGTATATATATAGAGGGAGATAAATATATATATAGTGCATTGATGTCAATATCACGATTAATTGCGTGTGGTCCATTAACCGGTCAATCAATCACAATTAAAAAAACACAGATAAATAAAAAAATGATTCTATATTTTACATTTTGCATAATTCTATAAACACAATATAGAAGGCTAATCATTAGCCTTCTATATTGTGTTTATAGTATAGTACATTAGTAATGTACTAAACTTACATAAATCAAAGGAGACACCCGATGGTGTAGTGATTCGCTCGCCTGGCTTCTCTGCAGCCAAGTGTGGGATCGATTATAAGGTCAATGAAATAAAAATACAAAAAAATAAATGAGATAAATTGAATGTGCAAATTATTTCAAACGACAAATAATAATAAACGGAAACTATTGATGACATTTGTTCCAGGAAAGTGAACAAAACAGAAATGCCGATATTTTTACACATGTAATGCTGCCGCTAGTCATTTTATGAGTCGAGGAACCATAGGTCTTTATCCTCTAAAGGGAGCATTTTCTCATAACAGTCTGGTTTACTATCTCCTCTTGGCTTGAGCCGGTATAGAGTGCTGTAAATAAATGTTAGAGGACATGCCATAAATCAATGTTATTGGTTTAGTATGTTGGAGGAAATGGCGGCAATATGAGGAGGCTTGATTTTATCTTGAACAATTCAGCGTGGCCTTGATGTACAAAGCGCTTCAACTTGTTCAAATAAAGCAATCTTCCCTGTGATTCCAACACGCTCAAAAGCATGCATATGCATTTGCATGCCCGAGGAAGCCAACGTTTTCACAGTCGTGAAATTTGATCAAATGTAAACTGGGCCGAAAATTTTCTCAATTTCTCAATCGATTATATTACTTGCATCGTATTTTTTCTCGATCATATTAACTCACATCGTATTTTTTTTCGATTATATTAACTCGCATCGTTTTTTTCTCGATCATATTAACTCGCATCGTATTTTTTCTCGATCATATTAACTCGCATCGTATTTTTTCTCGATCATATTAACTCGCATCGTATTTTTTCTCGATCATATTAACTTCCATCGTATTTTCTCCCGATCATATTAACTTGCATCGTAATTTTTCTCGATCATATTAACTCGCATCGTATTTTTTCTCGATCATATTAACTCGCATCGTATTTTTTCTCGATCATATTAACTCGCATCGTATTTTTTCTCAATCATATTAACTCGCATCGTATTTTTTCTCCTTCATATTAACTCGCATCGTATTTTTTCTCGATCATATTAACTCGCATCGTATTTTTTCTCGATCATATTAACTCGCATCGTATTTTTTCTCGATCATATTAACTCGCATCGTATTTTTTCTCCTTCATATTAACTCGCATCGTATTTTTTCTCGATCATATTAACTCGCATCGTATTTTTTCTCGATCATATTAACTCGCATCATATTTTTTCTCGATCATATTAACTCGCATCGTATTTTTTTCGATTATATTAACTCGCATCGTATTTTTTCTCGATCATATTAACTCTCATCGTATTTTTTCTCAATCATATTAATTTGCATCGTATGTTTTCTCGATTATATTAACTCGTATCGTATTTTTTCTCGATCATATTAACTCGCATCATATTTTTTCTCTATCATATTAACTCCCATCGTATTTTCCTCCGATCATATTAACTCGCATCGTAATTTTTCTCGATCATATTAACTCGCATCGTATTTTTTTCTCGAAATTTTCTCAATTGCTTTTTTGTAGATGAAAAAGCTGAAAACGAGGTGATCCACTAAACGGGGTCACTTCCTTTCTTTAGGGTGAACATTTAGAAATGAAGAAGCCCACGATGAAAGGAGTAAATAACCTACTTGTAATGCCCTCCTGGATCAAGGCCTCGTCTCACCCGATAAAATCAAGTTTTATCGGATTAAATTCTGTTTGCGCCAAATGTATTAGTTTAAAAAAGGTCAAGTTTGGTCTTTTTTTTCAAAGCTCTTCCGTACCTAGGCGAATGCATAAGGAGGGACCCTCGAAGCCGTAAATGTCGCTGCTGCTGCCACATTTATCGCTGCCTTTCTCATTCCTGCTTTGCCTTTTATTTGACAATGTTTCAGGTGAAGTTTACACATTTTTCCTGCTGTCACCATCTTTCTTTTTGTTCTAGAAAGGTTGGATTGAAAATATCCTTTGGGAATAAGCGTCAACAGGTGCTTATCCAACTTCTTTACTCAACTCTGCAACCCTGTTTTTGAGTGAGACCTATTTGGAATATGCCAAAAATATCATCTTCGAACTTTCATGCATAAGTTTGGATACGACGTAATGGTTTGGCTTGTATCAATTGATTATTTAAGTAAGCAATTAACACATTTGATCAATAGTGTCGTCAGATAACAAAGAATGATTTTAGGAAAGGTAAAACTAAATGTTTATGCTTGTCATGACATTTTGTTTGACCTTTACAGCCATTTTGCAGTTTCAAATGGGAAATAAATGTGAATACAAAATTAAATGCCTGAGTGTACCTTCAAACTCTTAAAAAAACTGTTGGCCTTAGTTGCATCTTGTACAACAAATATGATTAATTGAAGCTGAAAAAAATTGTCTTCAAATTGAAATACTCAATTTAACTGACTTATCGTTGCAGGTGTAATTATAATAAACTGCTAATTGAAATGGATAACTGCAGCCAATCTAGAGTGATATTTAACAAATTTGTTTTTTTCTCGATCATATTAACTCGCATCGTATTTTTTCTCGATCATATTAACTCGCATCATATTTCTCTCGATCATATTAACTCGCATCTTATTTTTCTCGATCATGTTAACTCGAATCGTATTTTTTCACGATCATATTAACTTGCATTGTATTTTTCTTGATCATATTAACTTGCATTGTATTTTTTCTCGATCATATTAACTCTCATCGTATTTTTTCTCGATCATATTAATTTGCATCGTATTTTTTCTTGATCATATTAACTTGCATCATATTTTTCTCGATCATATTAACTCGATCATATTAATTCGCATCGTATTTTTTCTCGATCATATTAAATCGCATCATTTTTTCTTGATCATATTAACTTGCATCGTATTTTTTCTCGATCATATTAACTTGCATCATATTTTTTCTCGATCATATTAACTCGCATCGTATTTTTCTTGAGGATATTAACTCGCATCGTATTTTTTCTCGATCATATTAACTCGCATCATATTTTTTTCTCGATCATATTAACTCGCATCGTATTTTTTCTCGATCATATTAACTCGCATCGTATTTTTTCTCGATCATATTATTTCGCATCATATTTTTTCGTATAAAAATCAAACCTCGCATGAGTCGAACCATCTAAAAAAATACGTAATGAAGAACCCCCAATATTGTGCTATGTGGTTGAGGGATGTAAAGTATTTCACATTCAATTTTCAGCTATTTTATAGGTCATTTTTTCCACATTTCTATAACCCTAAACCACTAAAAGATTCCGTGTTGTGTCCCAGCGGACATTTTGACAGGTTGTTGAAATTTAAGATGAGCAGTCATCCATGTAACCAACTATCATTTGTCCATGCCTCCTAATGTAAATCCTTGCATTGATTTGTGTGTATCTGAGCGTGCGGGCGCGTCCCGTGTGTTCCGGCTTTACTCTGCCGGCTGTTTTTCTGCTGGTTCCAGTTGACAGCGCATGTCAACAGTAGACTTTCAAGCCTCAGTGAACTCATAAATTTAAAGTTTTGCCTCCACAAGTCATTTGGACTTTTCTCGCGAAAAGCCCATTCACGTGCATTCGCCGAGCGTCTCTCACAGCGTCTTCTTTCGTTCCCATCCACCGGTCTACATTTTCATCTTCATCTGCCATTCCGTTAGCATTCGCCATCCCATGTTTTTGTTAATCCGCACAGTTGCGTGCCGCCTTGCTCAGACTTGTCCAAGCCACCCCATGGTATTTGCATGTAATGTCTTATTCATAAATCATACATACAAAATAGGAGGGCGCTTGTTCCTCAAATATTTCAGCAAAGTTTTTTTCTCTCCTCTCTCATCTCATTTTCTAAACCGCTTTTGGTGCCTCACTATTGTCGCGGGGGGTGCTGGAGCCTATCCAAGCTCACTTTGGGCCAGAGATGGGTGACGCCCTGGATTGGTGGCCAGCCAATCACAGGGCAGGAGGAGACAAACAACCATTCACGCTCACACTCATACCTAGGGACAATTTAGAGCAAGGGTGTCAAACTCAGGTTGGTTCATGGGCCTCATTAACGTCAACTCAATTTCATGTGGGCCGGACCATTTTAGATACAATATCTAGATTTTTTTTTAAAAATTGGATTAAAAGAACTGGATCAAAAGCCCTAAATATTCAGTTTTTTTTATAGATACAAAACAATGTTTATTTGAGCTTTTTTCTTAGTAAGAGAAAACATATTTTAATCATTTGTTTCTCATTTCAAAAGGAAACTAAATATTTTTAAATGATGTTCAATAAAGTGAAAAACAGAAAATATTAATAATATATATTTATTTTTAGATTTTCCAAAATGCTTTTTGAACTAAAAACACAAAGGGAAAAATCAGGAAATATAATATACTACATCTATAATCTTCATTTGAATTTGATCCTAAAACATAAAGTCGCCACTTATGATTTACTTTCTCGGGCCGCACAAAATGATGCGGCGGGCCATATTTGGCCCCCGGGCCGCCACTTTGACACCTGTGATTTAGAGCGTTCAATCAGCCTACCATGCATTTCTTTGGAACATGGGAGGAAACCGGAGTACCCGGAGAAAACCCACGCAGGCCCGGAGAGAACATGCAAACTCCACACAGGTGGATCAACCTGGATTTGAACCAGTCTCACACTTTGAGGTTGACGTGCTAACCACTCAGCCATTTTTTTTTTGTCGATGCAATAATACGAGCACTAGTAGTGGAAAAAAATAAGGGAAAGTGTTGCTTTTATTCTTGCGACACAAACTCAGCCTCGTCTCTTATTCTCCTAACTGAATGCGTAGGATCTCTTCTGTCAGGATTAAACAAGAACTGTCACCGTGGCACAGTGAGTTTGCTCATTGGACAAAAGAAGCTCTTTCAATTACAGCTTTCTCGAGTGGAATGGTCTAAACCGAAAGTTTATATATAGCACATACAGAAGAGGTCCTTCTTGATAGGGTATACGAGTATCTGTGCAGGTTTCCACAAGTTTTGTAAAAAATAAATAAAAGACCACTTCAAATGATTCCTTTGAGAAAATAAAAGCAATTCTATTACTGAAGGGCCAAATCATAATAGAACTTGTCTTTGGGCACTTTACTAATGGAGCATGTCTAACAACACACTCAGTCACTTAGCAAAAAGACCAACGTGAGCGAGAAAGAAGCAGTAGAGTGGAGGAGAAATACTTTTTACAGTATATTTATTGCAACTGAATAATCGCAGGCTGATGTTGTTAGCTTCTTTTTCTCTGCTTATTATTATTTTAAGTTCCTCCTTAGTCGTGAAAAAGAGGAGGCGCACTCATTCAACGCACCACACGACACGCACACCCATAAACACACACATTCTCCTGATTTGAGCTGACATTTAATCTTCAAATGAGCAGCCAAGTACGTGTCTTTTTTTTCCCTTCGCCACATAATTACGACTTCAAATGCAGCGTTTGGAATCACTATTCAGGAAATCTCTCCAAAAATGTTGAACCATGAATATTCCATAATCAATGACAACATGCCATTTCCCATACTTATACAGGTCAATATTCATTCATTTTTCCAACCGCTTATCCACACAAGGGTCTTCCGGGGGTGCTGGAGGGTTTTTCCCAGCCAACTAGGGGCACCAGGTGTGGGACAAGCTGGCCAGCCAGCCAATCGTAGGGCACAAGGAGACAAAGGACAACCAATCATAGCTTAGGGCAAGGGTGTCAGACTCGGGTTGGTTCGCGTGCCGCTTTAACGTCAACTTGATTTAACGTCGGCTGGAACATTTTAGATATATTTAGGTATTTTTTAATCGGATTAAAAGAACTGGCTAAAAAGCCCTGAATATTCAGTTTTTTATAGATCTAAAACAATGTTTTTTTTCTTAGTAAGGGAAAATCTCTTTTAATCATTATGTGCCATATTAAAGTGGAAAACAGAAACTATTTTTATATATTTTTCGGTTTTACAAAATGATTTTTGAACTAAAAACAAAGAAAATATGGATGAAAAAATAGCAATTATCGATTTAAAAGGAGGAAAATCAGGAAATTTAATATACAACTATATCTATCATTTTAATTTGATCCTAAAACAGAAAGTCGCCACTCATGATTTACTTTCTCGGGCCACACAAAATGATGCAGCGGGCCAGATTTGGCCCCCGGGCCGCCACATTGACACCTGTGGCTTAGGGGAAATTTATAGTGTTCAACTAGCCTACCCTGTATGTTTTTGGGATGTGGGAGGAAACCAGACTACCCGGAGAAAACCCATGCAAGCCCAGGGAGAACCTGCAAACTCCACACAGTGAGGACAAACCTGGGATTGAACCTTCGACTCTAGAACTGTGAGGCCAAAGTGCTAACCACTCGCCCACTGAGCTACCTAAGTCAATATTTTGTAATTAAAACAACAACTCAGATATAGACTGATAAACAGTAATGAATCTGAAAAAAAAAATCAAATTTTAGTTTTCAGCTTTATAGTATTCATGTTAATTAACTGCATTTTGCACAGTATTACCCATTTTTTGCTAATAAACGCACATCTAAATTTGAACTTTTAAGGCAATTCCCAAGTGAGCACCAATCTTTATCCCTGTTAGTCAACCACAGCAATTTCACAGATAATTATCGGACTGAGGCCAGATGCATGGCATGCGTCCACGGACCCCTTTGTTGTTAATTAAATGAGACCCCATGCGACAGTGACAATGAAATTAACACTTTCCCCTCGGAGGCTACGTGCTAAGAATACTGGGAAGGAGCGTGTTATCTCCGGGTGTCGCACGGGGGGCCCGACTCTGCATGAGCAACATTCAGGACAGGTTTTCTTAATGAAACATGTCGTTAAGGGTCAAGTATACAACAGACAATGCCAATTTCAATATTTACCTGGTGGTACCAAAAAGATAAAGACATCTTGTTTCCTCTTTCCTTACCAGCTGCTTCAATACGGATTGAATGGCAACAGCTTTGGGATTTTATGAGACTTTGATTAAAATGTCATAATGAAGTCATTTACGATGAGAACACCCTTGTTTCTTCAGTTTGTTGATCATTTTAAATGCCTACAATTGTTTTTTAAAGGGGATAGGGAAATGATGTCAATAAAAATAGCTTCAAAATTAATTTGACAGCTATGGTGTTGTATTGCCAAAAACAGAACTTTATTACAATTTTTTTTTTGTCTTGAATTTATAGTCATACATTTGAATTTTAATGAGTCTGTATGTTAAGATTGAATGAGAAAACTGTTTTAATTCTTGTACGATTGGGATTTATTTGCTCAAAACTTGACTTACGGTCGATGCTTCATTTCATTGCTGTGTTGACAAAACAACACACACCAAAAGAAATTGATTAAAAAAAAAATATATATATATATATATAAAAACATACATTCTTTTTCTGAACCGCTTATTCTGACCAGGATAAGCGGTTCAAAAAATGAATGTATGTTTTTTTTTTTTTTTTATAATTTTTTTATCAATCGTGGGAGGTGCTGGCATGCATGTTTTTGGGATGTGGGAGGAACCACGGAGAAAACCCACGTAAGCCCAGGGAAAACATGCCAACTCCACACAGTGAGGGGCCTCAACGCTGGAACCTTCTTTAAAGAAAAAAATATAAAAATTGTCAAATGTAACCGCTTTTCTTTATTGATTGGTCTATTATCTTATTCCGCCTGTGTGGTTTTAGACCACATGTGTCAAAGTGGCGGCCCGGGGGCCAAATCTGGCCCGCCGCATCATTTTGTGTGGCCCAGGAAAGTAAATCATGAGTGCTGACTTTCTGTTTTAGGATCAAATTAAAATGAAGAGTATAGATGTATATTAAATTTCCGGATTTTCCCCCTTTTAAATCAATAATTGTAATTTTTTGATCAATTTTTTCTGTGTTTTTAGTTCAAAAATCATTTTATAAAATCTAAAAAAATATTTAAAAAAAGCTAAAATAAACATTGTTTTAGATCTATAAAAAAACTGAATATTCAGGGCTTTTAATCCTGTTCTTTTAATTCATTTATAAAAAAAACCTAAATATTATATCGAAAATGGTCCGGCCCACGTGAAATCAAGTTGACGTTAAAGCGGTCCGCCAACCAACCCGAGTCTGACACCCTTGTTTTAGACCAAGCAGTGCATGTCCCGGAGAAGTAGGGCATTTGAGCTGATGGTTAACACAGGTTTTAGCAACTGAGTAGTGTTCATAGGTTTATTTTCAGACATGTATTTTTTTTGCTTGACAAACCTTCTGGCTTTAGCTGGTCTACAAGCATAGGGCATCATCTGTCGCTTTTGCGCCATAGTGACGCAGTTACATAAGCCCGTGAGGTCGCACAATGGTCCACTATTCTCTAATCACTGTGCTGTTAGGAAATGTGACACAAGTTATCTGCATGCCATCTGTATTATTTATACACTTCCTGTTGTATGTGAACTATTGTTTTTCCTGCGCCATTGCCGAGCAGATCTTTCGCTCCCGCACAGGAAGCCCATGCAGTGTGAGAATCAGGTGAACTCAGTGTACAGTGTGTGAATCTACAAGAACAAAACATTTTCCATTATTAATCCTTTTGCTGTTTTAGGTCTCGATCTATAATTTAAGATTTTACAAAGTACATTTGCACTGCTGTCTTTCCAGGATGCTCAAAATGTAAATTTCCTCGCTTCGTGACATTAACATTTTGTTTACCTCAACCTGAAGTGTAAACTTAGATTTTGGGATATCCCCATTCGATATCTATATATATTAGTGGCGGTCAGTGCATTTTCTCATAGCGCCTTCAACGGGTAAAATCCACTTCCTAGCAACATTTAATGATTAAATACAAATACTGGAGCTTTTCAGACATTACAACCGGGCCAACAATTGAAATATTATTTTGGAATATAGCCATATTTTACTCACCAAAAATCCTTTTTAACTGTACACAATATCCATCCTCCTTTCTTTCTTCCTTCTTTTCTATCGCCATCGAAGCTAATGCTGAAAGTCGAGCCTGTCCTGTCGTATTTCTGGCATAGTCCGTCTTAAAAATGGCTTTAAATCAACACAACAATATATTTGCTTGTGCAGCTCACTACAGATACACTTTGGTAGCTCTGGTTAATCACTAACCAATCATAGTTGGTGAAAGCGATGACGTATCCCTACGCCTGCGAGAAAGCAATGACGTATCCCTACGCCTGCGACAAGGCATTGCGGTGTTGCCAACTCGAAATCTGATTGGTTAAAGCAACAGTCTTATCGACGCTTGTTTAATGCAGCAGAGCCTGCAGAACTGATTGTGAAGGCCTTGAGGCAGATTTCTGACCCTGGCAACAAATAATGGCTGAAATGTGATTGGTTTGTATTGATGGACAAAATATAATATATGATTCAGATATTTCTTAGGCCAGCAGAGAAGGCATTGAAGGCCTTGACGGCCCGCCACTGATATATATATATATATATATATATATATATATATATATATATATATATATATATATATATATATATATATATATATATAAGTTATTGAATAAAAAATGGTTGGGGGCAAATCTTACTAATATATCAATTAATTTTGTTACTGTTTTAGCAGTAAAAAAGTACAACGTGCGAACTGTGACTGCTGATATTCTTGTCAACTTACACATTCTCCAACAATGTTCAGACACAGCGACATGATTTACAACCGATGTAGTCATTCTAATAAATAGACCTCCGTGGAAAAGAAATGAAAGATAACCCCATCCTGAAATGCTATGATATATCAAAGCACTTACTTAATGTCTGATATCGTTTTATAAAAAGCCCCACGGGAAATATTTATTTGTCACTGCAATGATAAGTGATGTGATGTATTAACACTTACAGTATATGCGTATTTCCTTTGGCACTTGTGCTCTTTAACAGCTGATCCCAGCATTCACTTTCAATTTCTTGTAACAAATGGCAATTTTGTAAACAATGAATTGGCTCCTTATCGACAATGGCAACATATCTTTTTCCATCTTTTCCCTAACCCTTGTTAAATGTTGACCTTTTCTGTCTCTGGGCTATTTCACACCAACTTATAGCAGTAGGTGGATTTTTATTGTAAGGGTGCTCCATTTGTCTAAATCCTCTGTGTCAAACCTGTGGCGTGCGGGCTGGAAGTGGCCCGCTAGGGGGTCCGATTCGGCCCGCAGCGTTGTTCTGCATGACTTTATAGCTCATTCATACGGTACGTACAGAATTAAATGATTTTGTTTTCAACAAGGACAACGCAACAGTCGATGTTTGTGAGTTGTTAGACCTACTGCACTTTACTCAATTTCCTATCTGCAATCACATTTGTTCAATCGCCCCCTGCCGTCAAAACAGCGCCTTTATTGGCAGCCAATGATTAATAAAGAATACTAAAATGCCCCTAAATCTGAAATGGCAAAAAAAAATCAGCAAGAACTGACTAACAAACAAGACAGATTTGACTAAATCCCTAAAAATTAATATTTGATTCAAAATTTCTCGGAAATGACCTAAAAGTACTCTAAAATCACAAAAACATGTCAGAAAATGAACTCACTGGCAGTCATTGACTAAGATAGTTCACTTAAATTGGATGTGGATGGTCATCTTTCAGTGACGGCTCTAGACGTCCTATCGATTTTGACTGGGAAGGGCAAAGGAAAGAACTTTTGCCTAGTCAAAATGGATTGGATGCCTAGCACCGTTTAGAACACGTGTCAAAGTCGCAGCCCAGGGGCCAAATCTGGCCTGCCGCATCATTTTGTGTGGCCCGGGAAAGTAAATCATGAGTGCTGACTTTCTGTTTTAGGATCAAATTAAAATGAAGAGTATAGATGTATATTAAATTTCCTGATTTTCCCAATTTTAAATCAATAATTGTACTTTTTTAATATTTTTTTTCTGTGCTTTTAGTTCATAAATCATTTTGTAAAATCTAAAAATATGTTACAAAAAAGCTAAAATAAACATTGTTTTAGATCTATAAAAAACTGAATATTCAGGGCTTTTAATCAATTTATTTAAAAAAATCTAAATATTATAACTAAAATGGTCTGGCCCACGTGAAATCAAGTTGACGCTAAAGTGGCCCGCGAACCAACCCGAGTCTGACACCCTTGGTTTAGAGCGATTAACTTTTGGGGCCAAAAATAAATTGATCCGGCTCAAATGAGATCTAGTTGGCATTAATATGGCCTGCCAACCAAACTGACTTTGATACCCCCTGGTCCAACTAGTTGTAATTCAGGGCAGTCTGAGCTACTGAGTTATGACAACTTGTTCCTGTATTGACTCTGTTGGGGTAACGACAGGTGAAAGGTATTTTGAGGTTTATAATGCACATCGGCTTGATTAGATGAGAGCAGAAATGAAAGGAAAGGTGATAATATAATGCCGTAAAGTAGAACACTGTCCTGAGAGTTAAACACAAAGGGACTTGACATTTAGGAGGATCTCTCTTGAGAAAATGTCACAGATTGCACCTGCCGTCTACCGTTTGTCATCATTAGGGCAGTGTGTGGGTTGAAGACACTCGCGTCCACACATCTTTTACATCGCGGCAATCTGCCTAATCATTAACGGCTACCGTCTCGTTTCTGCACTCTGCAGGGAGGATATGGGAGCTCAGAGGGTCTTACAGGTCGATCTGAAGATTGAAAGCTTCCCGGAGCTGCCGGCCAGCCGCTGGATGACGTGGCAGGTGGAATACCCGGCCAGCCGTTCCGCCACGCAGGAGGCCGACACCGAGATCCGACTGGCGCAAGAGGATCTGGCGGGCATCGTGCCTTTGGCCATGGTAAGTTAACCCCTGAGAAACGTCAACGCGAAAAGGAGTTTGGATCAACTCATTCCCTGCTAGTGATCATTTTCCAGTGCCCCAGTCGGCAGTAGGGTTCGTAGATTAATCTCAAAATTAGGTGGCGTCTTGATCTACGAAATTGATTGATTAATGGCACTATCCAGGCATTAAAAGAGAAATAATTGCAGCCAGTGAGAAGAGTACACCATACCTGTCAACCTCTGCCGATAACTGCCCTTATAAATGATTATGATTCCCCTTACAAACCCCCAAAAAACCTTACAAACACCGTACGAGCTTACAAACCCCCCAAAAACCTTACAAACACCGTACGAGTCGTACGGTGTTTGTAAGGTTTTTTGGGGGTTTGTAAGGGGAATCATAATCATTTATAAGGGCAGTTATCGGCAGAGGTTGACAGGTATGAGTACACATACCATATTTTCTCGCATATAAGACGCCCCTGCGTATAAGCCGTACCCTTAAAATTGGCTTAAAATCATCAAATTTTACAATTTCCCTTGTATAAGACGCCCCTGATACACGGTCTTCACCTCCATATTCATGGTTTTAATAACTGTCTTCCGTTATGCAGTTTCGTCTAGTCTAATTTCTGCGCATATAAGCCGTACCGTCAATTCAGTCAGCATTTTTTACGGCCTATATGCAAGAAAATATGGTAATCGCAAAATTAGGTAGTGTCTTAATCTATTAAATTGATTGATTGATGGCAATATTCAGGTATTAAGAGAGAAATAATTGCAGGCCGTGAGAAGAGAGTGCACATAATCGAAAAAATGGGTTCCCGGGTGACTCTGGCTGTGGGTTAGGCCTGTAGCTTCGTCTCCATTAGCAGTTTGAAGCTGGCCGTTTTGAACAGATTATCAAGAGAAACTCGTTTTCTCACTGCAGCTTTTCATAGTGATCAAGGCAACTGTAGCTGGTTCATTTTGATGTGGGGCATTCAGATGAAAAAATGAGCAATATCGACCACATGGAGACAAAGCTATCAGCACTGATTCCGTAAACAAAGACTTTTCCCATTCCCATTTCGGAACGGCACGCCACAAACCTGACTGAAATTTTGTGTTACTCTCTCTCTAAGTAGTGCCTATAGCAGTAAAAGATAATAGACACCCGTGGGTGGCTCCTCCTGGATCCAGAAGAATGCGACACATCCACAGATGCGTTCTCAGGATAATTGAAACTACGCGTTTAATGCCGTATCGTTCGACTTGCTTCTCACATCCTTTCATGTCGCTGATGAATCAAATGCCTGCCTGCCACGCTCTAAGAATATATAGTGCGCACCCACACTTGCTCCTTAAAAAAAAATCAAAAATCAGCCACGCTTATTTGAATTCATTTTCAGCAAAGATTCCGGCTGCGGGTTTGCGACGCAATGAAGCGAGACTTTCTGTGCAATGAGAAAAAGCTAACACCTTTTTTTTAAAGTGTATATTTTACTTGCTTTAGGGGAACCATCCCGCCAGAACAAAGACACCGGCAATTCCACTGTTGTATCGGTAAAATTAATTCCTTGAATGATAGCACTCCCCAACATGTCTCAAACATATCATCCATCAATTCCTATAATGTCTGCCACTTTACGTTTATTATTTTCCATATTCTAATATGAGGAAGGCTTTCAAAGCTTTCCATAAATCAGGTTTTTATCTCGGTGGCATAATCTGTCTTAGTTATCGGATATTAGAAACAATTTGCTAAACCTAACAAAATCAATTTGGGCTAGAATAATCTGGGAGCACATCGCCAAGAAGATGAATAATAATGCGTCCTGTGTATTATAACAGATGATGCATGTGCAGAAAGCTTTGATATTCCCTTAGCCTACTTTGATTGGGATCCAGGTGCTTGTTATCGTCACCAATATTGGAACCGGTACGGCTCTTTTCGATCCATATTACTGGCTGGATTCTATAAATTTCCCAATAAAATGTGGTCCAGAACTATAGCGCAGGTATTCCTTGCCCCGTCATCTTGTAAATACTGAGTAAAAGCAGTATTTATATTCTACATTTTCTAATAGTAGTAGAAAAGTCCCTGTACTCTAAAGTCTATAAAGGCAAACGTCTCGCGGCATATTTCTATTTACTTAGAAAATGCTTATAATGTGATTAGATATCCGCTCAAGTCTCATTAGGGTCGTCTGTTTACTCTTCGCATGTAACCTGACACAAAATGCCACCACCTCTTTGAGTAACAATGACTGCAGATCTCACAAAGGCAAGCTAGTCTAGTTAATTATTTGCGAAGTATGCACTTACTAGTTTAAATTAGAAAACATCTTATATAAATATGAAAACAAAACACCTATATTTCGTAATGTGGAAAGTAGTACGGGTCTAAGTACCGTATTTTCCGCACTAAAAGGCGCAACTACAAGACAATTTTCTCAAAAGCCGACAGTGCGCCTTATAATCTGATGCGCCTAATATATACAGCAATATTGGTTAATCATTTTGTGAAATTCACTTTAGCATGGCTAACCAAGCACTATGCAGAAACTAAGTTGCTCGTGCCCGAGGTCCGAAGTCCAAATGTTATAAGTCGAGGACATCGTAACCCAAGGACGCACTCTATACGGTTGTGATTGTATCGATATAAATATTAACTACAAAAATGTGATTGTACACTATATTCCAAATTCAACATCCAAACATTCTGATTTCTTTGTCTATGTGGGAAAAAATGAGTCTTAGAATTTTGCTTTTCCAACTGTGAAATGACAGAAGGCTTGAAAGATTTTTTTCATGCCCGTGAATCACTGAACGAATATTGCGTTGCTTTTGAAAATGGCGCCGCGTGTATGGTGCACGGAGACAACCAACTTCTGGCACCTGAACCTGCTTGTTCCCTAACTGTTTTTATTGGCTCTCTGCCAGGTGGATTTGTGAAGCAAAGTTGTAAAACCAACCATCTGGCTCGTTGGCGATATAGAAACGCTCATTATGTTGGCACATAAAATCATAAACATCTGGGCTCGGTATCAACTTTTAAAGATTCAAAGGACAAACTGTTCTCCATGGTAAAAAAAAACAGAGAATAAAAAACATATACACTAAACTTTTAAGACTTCACCATGCAGTTGAATGAGAAAGTCTCAAAAGATTTGACCGAGGGTGTTCTATCGTATATTAGCAAACATATCGTATGTTATGCAGCGCTATGTTTACATACTTTCTTAATGTCATTTTGCCTTTTTGAATTTGATCTTGCTACCCAGCTATATGCCTCCCGCTGTGAATTTTAGGCCCTTACGTCGTCTAACATTGGGTCATCAGGTGTATCATACCCTAAGAATAAATGACTCTAAGTAAACGTATTGGATTGGATTGGATTGGATAACTTTATTCATCCCGTATTCGGGAAATTTCGTTGTTCCAGTGGCAAGAGGGTGAGGATGCAGGAATAGGAAAGGCATTTTAGACATAAATAGATAGGTAATAAGTAGGTCAAGAAATAAATACATGAATAAATATATAATTAAGTAAGCGTGTTGCTTAGGACATATATACATACATACATACACATAAATGTACATGCATGCATACGTATCGTATGTTATGCAGCGCTATGTTTACATACTTTCTTAATGTCATTTTGCCCTATTAATTTTGATCTTGCTGCCCAGCTGTATGCCTCCCGCTGTGAATTGTAGGCCCTCACCTCGTCTAATAGTTGATCATCAGGTGTATCGTACCCTAAGAATAAATGACTCTAAGTAAACGTATTGTATGTTATGCAGCGCTATGTTTACACACTTTCTTAATGTCATTTTGCCTTTTTAAATTTGAACTTGTTGTCAAGCTTTATGCCTCCCGCATTGAATTTTAGGCCCATACGTCGTCTAATAGTGGGTCATCAGGTGTATCGTGCCCTAAGAATAAATGACCCCAGCCACTCGTCCCCATCTCAGCGTCCCAATGCCAAACTGCAATGATTTCTTTCTCCCAATATGACCCATTCTATGCCCCAAGATGTTCAGCTATACCTGATATTTCATTCATTTTGACTCCTCCCTCCCCGTGGCTGCAGAGTTTCTCCAGGGTTTCTTTGGTACTTTGAACTCCCCAGGTGCAGGGTATCTGCATCCAACCCAGAGCACTTAACACGCGAGACAACTCATTCTACATGCAGACGCATTCCGAAGTCATTAACTCTCCTAGTCCCCTTTTGTCCCTCCTCCATCCCTCACTCCTGTAAACACGCGGCATTAGACTCCTCCAATCTGCATGCGGCAATATAAGAGAGGCACGCAAGCGAGAAAAGGCAAGACTGAATTAGATTACTCGGGTTCAGTGTGGCATGAAAGGCCCACGGATAACTTCCACTCCCTCCCGCTGCGACGCTCCTCGCTGAAAGGAAGTAAGTTAATGTAAGAGCAGTGTTGTCAAACCTCCCTCACACACACACACACACACACACACACACACACACACACACACACACACATACACACACACAGACACACACGCCCACCACCACTTTCTACCCGTTGAAGGGAGAACAAAGCCCAGAAATTGGAATGGAAAACACATCTCTGCACCGATAACTGAAGTCATTGGAATAGAGGAAAGATAGGACGGATGTGGTGTATGAAATGTGATTGACCAGAGCTGGTCGCAAAAAGATATTTACGCCGCAATATGTTTTTAAATCCAAGTGTAAATACAAGAAGAATTAGAATAATACTCATGAGAGGTACGATCGCTACCAAGCTTGAACCTCTAAACATATCATTTAAACAAATATTGAGCGTATCATATAGTGGTTTCTTCTTCATGTGAATAGAGACAAAATGGAAATGTTATAAAACTTGTCACAGGGTAGTGATATACAAAATAAATGGTAAACTTAATTAATTGTTATAGATGTTATGGAATTTTCATAGTCTAGATATTACATGTATGTTTCGTATTGAAATGAAATACACATTTTGGTTCTGCATCTCTCTTCCCTTTATGTTGTCCATCTTTTTTATTTTTATGAGTCAGCCATGTTGATTGAATTAGTGGGTGGAAGTTTCACTTTCAATTTACACAACCCATTTTAGAGTTGGTTTTTTTCGTGGTTGTGTTTCCTCTTCTTGTTAAAGTTTACTGACGTCTCGAGTTGATTCCTGTGGGTCACTTCCTGTCTATTTTGGTACTTTTATGAGTCATTTTCTATTTGTTTTGAATCATCCTCTGTTGACCAGTTCTATTCAAATAAAATTTGACTTATAGCTGAAGAAAATAAACCCAAAACAGGAAAACAAACCCTTTTATAAGAATAAAAGCATGACTAAGTGCTGTTGGTCAATCCATTTCTTAATCAGACAGCTTTTTTTTAGTTCCTGAAGAAAGGCAGAATAAAATGTGGACAGGATCCACTGTGAGTTATAAAGAAACTAGAAAAACATTTTCTATTCCCTTTTGATCCGTTTTAGACGTCACGTCTTCCATTGCAATTTTTACTTGGTACATGAACGCACGGATGTTTGCACTTTTTTAATCCTTTTGTAATTTCTAAGATTCCAAATCACCTCAGCTCCGCATATTCGACGTAGCAAGCTTTAAATATTGATTAGCTATCCAGAAACAAAGTGTTATCGACATCCTGTCGAGGTCGGCTCTGCGCACCAAAGGAAATCAAGCCTGATTTTCGGTTGTTTTAACTTCAAGTTTTGTCCTAGAAAATGATCTTCCAAAGTAGACAAAGCTTCAGACCGAGCGCTGCCCTTGATTTTAGAATGCGTATTCATGAGACAGACCTTGCTGGTAATTATGAAACAATCCTTTCAGGTATCATTTTTCGGATTACGCGTGGATTAGTGTTGCAATCGCTAAGGTTGACAGTCAACAAAGGTTACAGATTCATACCCAAATCCCACATACTCTGACTCCAGCTAGGATCCGACCGACTTGGCAAATAGATTGCAATTTTAATCAATAAGAGTTGATCCACATGCTCTGCGTCAATCCCTCTTAAAGGACAAAAATCGGAGACCAGGTCTATTTTCAACCTCAACATTTACCATATTTTCTCGCATATTAGCCGCCTCCACGTATAAGCCGTACCCTTAAAATCGTTGAATTTTACAATTTCTCTCGTATAAGACGCCCCTTGATTCACAATTTTCCCCTCTATGTTCATGGTTTTAATAGGGAGTACAAATGTGTTACTTTGAAGGGAAAATCTTGAGAAAAATCATCGCACGTGGTATTTTGGAGATACTGTTTAATTCAAAAGGATCGTCTTGCTGTATTGCACATTCCGAAAAGGGGTTGCTTGCACAGAGACAAATTAAAAAGAAGTCACATGAGCAGTACAACCAGGAAGTGTGTCCATTGCGGTCTACTTTTCACCAAGTCTCTGGGTGCAATAATAGCATGAGATACACATTCCGCAGGTATCAAGGCGGATATTTTAATGATTGACTGCAAGACCTTCGATCAGCCTTAACAACTGACATGGTAAACACATGTATTGTGGCTACTCGCGTCTGGCCAGTCAGAACACGTTTAACTACGATAAGATGGCGGCGCACCAAGCCAACAATGGCAGGCACACGTGAGATTTTTCTCATTTTATGCAAGATACATATTTTTTTTCTTGAATTTCATTCATAGACGTCAAAATAAATTTTGTTTAGCGTTTTATCAGTTTATCCTTTTTCTATTTTGAAATAAATGACTATCGGCTTTCGTTATGGCGTTTCGTCTTTGTCACCTTGCAGTTTTGTGCATGTCAAGTGTAATTTGTGTGCATATAAGCCGTACCCTTGATTCAGTCAGCATTTTTTTTAGAGACAAATACGGCATTTATGCGATCTCCAAGATTTTGCGCAAGCGTGTCGAGAGTCTGCGGGTAGGAGAACCTGAGCACCCCATAGAGAAGGATGACGGCTGTTCCCAAAGCGAATGTAGAAACAACAGATTTTTCAATCATTTTTAATCAAGTTAAGAGCTGAGACTCCACAGAGCTCGCTCGAGGCATCTGTTGACACAACACTTCTGTGATTTTCTTCTGGAAGGTCTTTTTATCTGTGATTAGCACTAATTAGTCTGATAAGCTCGGCGGTCGTTTGTCATAATGGAAACGGTGCTGTAATTAAATCCTGGGTTTTGACCTGGAATAATCTTGTCAAATGAATAAAGAGCCATGACGGAATGTGTCTCCAAAGACTGGAACGCAATAAAACTAATGACTATTGCTAATGGGAAGCTTAGTTTGAGGTTTAATAGTATTTATGTGATAGTTTGGCTTTAATTCACAGTGCCTCGCCGGAGTTGATGATTTCACCGAGCCAATGACCATTCGTTCAGTTGCTTTTCCCAATCACAGTTGAAGCGAATTGGACCGGTCTCTTCTTGTACATTTTGGATCAATTCCTATAGGGCTGGATTAAACCCCTTAGCGCAGGGGTGTCAGACTCGGGTTAGTTCGCGTGCCGCGTTAATGTCAACTCGATTTCATGTGGGCTGGACCATTTTAGATACATTTAGAGGTTTTTTTTTTATAAATGGATTAAAAGAACTGGATTAAAAACCCTGAATATTCAGTTTTTTACAGATCTAAAACAATGTTTATTTTAGCTTTTTTTTAAATTTTACAAAATGATTTTTGAACTAAAAACACAGAAAAAAAATGGATGAAAAAATTACAATTATTGATTTAAAAGGGGGAAAATCAGGAATTTTAATATACATCTATACTCTTCATTTTAATTTGATCCTAAAACAGAAAGTCGGCACTCATGATTTACTTTCCCGGGCCACACCAAATGATGCGGCGGGCCAGATTTGGCCCCCGGGCCGCCACTTTGACACATGTGCCTTAGCGAGTTCCGCACTTCAATTTTTAAATCCATTATAATCCTATTTCAATAGTTATGGATCTGTGTAAATCCAGACCATTTTGAATGCCTTCAATCATTCATTTCTTGTTCCGCCATTCGTCGCCCGGGACAAGGGGGTGCTGGAGCATATCCCAGCCAACTATGGGCGGTAAGCATGGGACACCCTGAATTGGTTGCCACTCAAATACAGAGATTATCATTTAATGTAAAAAGTCGTCTTCTGTTTCTAGTCACAAATTCCTCCAAACTAATTGCATTCAAAACACAATTTACCATTTAAAAACTAAGAAACTATAATACTATAGTCCCAAATCTCTTCCCAAACTACACCGCAAATACATATCAATCTGCCCTCCCGAATTATATCCAATTTTTTCCTTGTCATGACAAAGAAACATTCAATTTACAGACGAATTGCCTCTCTGGTCACCTTCTGTCCCCAAGTGTTGGTGCATTCCATTATACTTGAAAGAGGAGCATGTTTTTTTGATATTTTTTTTTAGGTCATCTAGAGATGAATCTTAAAGGCAGTAATTGGATGTCTGAGCGGATTCCTCCTCACAGTCGGAGGTTGCTCCATTATCTTTTGCCATTCTAGAGTAACATACTCCTGTCCAGCCTGCCCTTATCATCATTACCCATGCTGTGCAAGTGAGATGATGGAGAGGGAGCGTGGGGACGGGACATACATCATATTCGGACACATCCGTCTTCCTGTTTCAACCCGGGCACCAAACTGTGCTCTCTAACTCATGCTGCGCATGTATGAAGATGAGAAGGAAATAAAAGCAGGTGTCGGTGTTCGGTGTTCAGACGCGCCGTTCAATGCATCTTTAAATAAAATATCATGACAGTGGCCATGACCGCATTCCCTATGATAAAGTCATCGATCAACAGCAGCCCATGAATGTCGCATTTTTATTCTTTAATTCCGTTCACACTTCCATGCACATATTGTCTATACAGGACTCGCGGAAGGCATTTATCAAACACCGACAGCTATACAAGCAACGTACGTATAGTAATCTATAAACCATTTACTCTATAAAACAATTAAGGCATACATTGAGCAAAGATGTTTTTTTTACGGCTTTAAACCTCCGCACAGCTTGTCAAAGCTCACGGTCCATTAGTGGCATGCACCCGCTGTTTGAAGGATGGGGAAAAAAAACAACATTTGGAGAACTGTATGTGGCACGCAATTTTAAGTATGAGAGTTTTGATGGATAAACCTCTGATGGGGTAATTCTTAGCATTCAAGTAGTCAAAGTTGGAGGGTGATTGTGAAGTGTTAGTAGGGATTAATGAACATGTTGATATTCGGATAAGAAAACAAAAGTACACACTTGTTTACGCCACGTTTCATGCCCGTAGTACTAAAACTAAATTATGTGTGCACGTGTGTACGTGTGTTTTTATTGTTGTTTGAGCCAGGAACAAAGTAATAATTAAGAAAGTGAGGCAAGGAACATTTGAGCACTTGCACCTAATTTCTAACCTTAAAAAAATGGATTTGGAATTGTGCTCAGAATGGCACAGATGCATTTTTTTCTAATTAAAATGTGAGTCTATGGGTTTTTCCATTTTAAAATGTACTTACACTAACCTGCTTTTGTGCTTGATAGCAGAATTAACCAAATCATGTCTGTTGTTGCAATACAAGTGGCAATTAGTGTCAACGAAGCTAGCCAAAGGAGCCTTTCATCATCAGAAAACTGGCAATAAACTAATTACAGTCTGTCATGAAAACCCTTTTTAAAAAACTCAACAGTATACTCGCGTCAGTATACAATCGCCCGAATATTGCAATTGGGTTTCTCCTGTTCAAATATCTCATGTATTTGTTGTCTGAGTTATTTCTGTTCCTGCTACAAGGAATTTGTGAGAAATCTTGGTCCTTTGAGTAATGCATATTTTTTTATGCATACAGTACATGGCGTAATAATAACGTGCCACTTTTTGGATTGAGGAGGGAATTCGTCATTCCATTAGTGTAGTAAAATATGTTAACGTTGTCTTGTATTGACTGCATGAATTTACAATAAGGTCACGAAAAAGTTACAAGCAGCGACGTTTGAAAAAATATATCCATTTCTGTCATACCATTCTGTGTATGGATTTCAAAAGTTTTCAAAACTAACAAAAAACGGAATATTGACCTTTCCTTAGTGCACAAATGTTAAAGTGGCGGCCTGGGGGCCAAATCTGGCCCGCCGCATCATTTTGTGCGGCCCGAGTAAGTAAATCATGAGTGCCAACTTTCTGTTTTAGGATCAAATTCAAATGAAGATTAGAGATGTATTTTATATTTTCAGATTTTCGCCTTTTTAAAATCAATAATTGCAATTTTTATCCTTTTTTCTTTTGGTGTTTTTAGGTCAAAAAGCATTTTTGAAAATCTAAAAATAAATATATTAAAATATTTTCGGTTTTCCACTTTAATATTGAATATAATTAAAACAAGTTTGTTTCCATTTGAAATGAAAAACAAATGTTTCCCTTACTAAGAAAAAAAAGTTCAAATAAACAGTTTTATATCTTTAAAAATTGAATATTTAGGGCTTTTGATCCAGTTCTTACAATCCAATTAAATTTTTTTTCTAAATATTAGGTCTAAAATGGTCCGGCCCACATGAAATCGAGTTGATGTTATTGCGGCCCGCGAACAAACCCGAGTTTGACACCCTTGCCTTAGTGATTGACAAAGAATTACAACTCAACTTTCCATACCAAAGTCTAATTTACATCTACAATTTAAAAAAATGGGGGGAAAATGCATCCACGTTTGACCATAACACCAAAACGTAGCAGTCTCCTTACGTATTGTGGCCTAGTTAACTTGTGGAGAAATGTATCCATTTCTAGTTGCTAATGGACTCCACGGTGAGGCTGACCTTTGTGCCTGCTCTGAGACGTCTGTGTCCCGAGGGCAGATAAGCCAAGCTCAGTCAAGCTAGGCTGCCGGTGCGGATTTCGATCAGAGCGGGCCGGGTGAATGAAATCCGACCAGAGATCAGCAGGTCGTAACCGACAAGGCCAATTGGCTGTCGGTGAAGAACCGATCGACCGAACCAAAAAGATACCGTAGCTAAAATTTCCAGAATGATGCGACCGCTGGGATTTGGCTCAGCGAGCAAAACAGCGGGAGCACCGCCGCCTCAGCGGTGCTTTACCATGCCCGGTATCAGTCAACCCTCCAGGCGGCCTCCCTCCCCCGATTCCCTGCAGCATTCTCACCAGTGAGGTCATCACTGTCCTGTCCACCAGCGTCCTCGGCGCCTGACCTTGATGCCTCCTCAGATCGGCCCACCCGTTGTTGACATTCAAAAGCTTCTCCCAACCCCTGGCATGTTGATTCATGTGAATTACAGTATGGAATTTACAAGAATTGCCGAGGATTTGTCCCATAAACTTAGCATGGACTCCTTGCAATTTTTTCCATGTATTATTCACGAGCTCATTTTCACAGTACGAGGTGCATTTCATGGCCACTGGGATCGAGAGAGTGGCTTCCTACTGCCTCGGTACCAACCTGCAATCAATTCTACAAACTATACTTTGAAGACACTCCATCAGTTCATGCACTTATTTTCTGTATATTCCCCTCTACTTTACATTTGAGGGAGAAAATAATCCAAAACATTCCTTAAGAAAGAAGATTTTTTGGGTTTATTTCAAAAAGGTAGATTGAAACAAGCTACCTACTGTACGCAGACTACAAAGTAGGGCGGAATTAGTAATTGCAAGGGCATTTGTCATGTCAGCAAGATGTCACAGAGATGCCTCCCTGCAAAGTTTACCCATAAATCATGTCCTCTCAAAACTTATTTCCATTGGAGAGCAGTTTGGTGTGACTGAACGATCAATCCTGTCCATGAAATGTCAATATTCAATAACGGACAACCCAAGAATGCAGAGAGCCTTCCTGAAACACATTTTATTCTATTTAAGCCTCGCTTGACTTCGGGTCCAGAATGTACTACCAAAGCATTTTCTCATTTTAGTATCTTTGCAACTTTTACAAATGTCAATGAAATTCCCTGTTTATTTATCAGACACCTACACGCATTTATTAATTTAAAAAAAACAAAAGCTGGGGAACCTTCTAACAGTAGTTACCTATACAAACCCTTTAACCATATTTTTCGAAATATAAGTCGCATCTGAGTATAAGCCTCATATACACAATGAAGAGAAAATATATACAGTGGTACCTCGACCTACGATCAGCTCTACCTACGAGATGCTCGAGATACGATGAAAATTTCGATCGAATGATTCGCCCTAGATACGATCAAAATTTCGAGATGCGAGCAAGCCAGGTGGCCATGACACTGTCTTGCCGCATCTCTTTCGAGTATAAAATATATCTACGAGCACAGGGCGGAGCTATGCATTGCCCCCCCCCCCTCCCCCCTGTTTTTTTTCCCACGTTGGTGGAGTCAACCCGTAGAACAAAGGTAAAAAAGATTAAAACAAAATTAGAATTCAGTTTTGTGTAAAGTTACATTAAACGTATGTTTGAGTGTGTCTGTATATATTACTCCAAGTTAATTTAAATTTGTTGGTTCGGTTAGGAGTGCGTTGCCGTGGATAAAGACCCCAACCCCCCCTGCCTGCTTCTACGTATGTGTATGTCCATCTGTTTATCCTCCGCGTCTAGTTTTATAGTTCTATTAAACACATTTTAGTACTATTAAACCACTAATTATTTGTTACTTTGTCAATATATGGCGAATTAGAACGAATACAAATGTTTTCCAATCCAATATCCTGTTTTTGGTGTTTTTTCAGAGGGTTGGAACGAATGAATTTGTTTTTAGTTCATTTCAACGGGAATCGTTCGCTCGAGTTACGAGAAGCTCGACATACGAGCTCAGTCCCGGAACGAATTAAGATCATATGTCGAGGTACCACTGTATCTAAGTTACACTGGAGTATAAATCCCATTTTTTTGAGGGATTTTTGTATTTTATTTTATCAGAAACCAAGAACAAATGCGCATTAAAGTAACAATAGTAAAATGGAGAAAAAAATAGGTATCTGTTAACGTACCAATTTTCTAGATAACTATGGCCTTAAAAAAAGATAATAACAACAACTACAAAAAACAACAGGCTGTCAGTGAAGTTCAGCAATCCTCCCCTATTATCTTTTTAGTGTTGATTAATTAGGACGCTCATTACAGTGGACATGGAAACTAGCTAATTTAGAGCCGACAGTTCTTCATGTTCTTGTAATGATCATCTTGATCCCACATTAGCTGTCTTTTTCAGGTGGGATTTTCTGCGAGGACCTCTATCTGAGCAAATGTTAAGTTAATCTTCTCCTTACCTTGCTCAGCAGTAATGAGCGGCTCATGTCTCTTGGTGACATTTACCCCAGACAGGGCGCCGTGTACCACTCAATAGCAGATTAAGCTGTTTTTAAGGCAGCTTGGTGTCATGGCTGAGCAGAGAGCACTCTTTGTCAACCATGCGTTCACTGCGTTGCCAAGAGCTGCGAAGCAAACCTGATAGGAAGCGCAAAAAAAAGCTAAAAAGACGGGTTCATCTTTGGTGGAGTACCAGCAGGAAGAAATGAGTATATGGCAAAGAAGGAGGCTCATTAAAAAGCAACGTGTTGGTTTCACAACCATTCCACTACATCATGTGTGCTGTCATGCAGTGATGTATCACTCTGCATGGGGCTTCCAAGGTCTTTATACCCACTCTCTTCCATGTTTCTTACTTCTGACCAATTAAACAGCGACTAAAATAAAGAAGTCGGCGTTTCACATTGTGAATGAGGAGGAAAAACCCTTGAAAAAAAGTCTTTTGGGTTTGCGTTTAATGTCTAAAACTTCGAATTAGCTATCCGCACCGCCTCCTGTTTTACAGTGATTTTGCTTTCATCTTCAATAATTTATCATTAGGGATAGGAGGGAGTGTCTATCACAGCGGGGATTATTTGATTTATTCCGTGTTAGTCAACCATTTATTATGCCTAAGAGCACATGTGTTAAAGTGGCGGCCCGGGGGCCAAATCTGGCCCACCGCATCATTTTGTGTGGCCCGGGAAAGTGAATCATGAGTGCCGACTTTCTGTTTTAGGATCAAATTAAAATGAAGAGTATAGATGTATATTAAATATCCTGATTTTCCCCATTTAAATCAATAATGGTAATTTTTTAATACATTTGTACTGTGTTTTTATTCAAAAATCATTTTGTAAAATCTAAAAATATATATAAAAAAAGCTAAAATAAACATTGTTTTAGATCTATACAAAACTGAATATTCAGGGCTCTTAATCCAGTTCTTTTAATCCATTTATTTAAAAAAAATCTAAAATAAACATTGTTTTAGATCTCTAAAAAACTGAATATTCAGGCCTTTTAATCCAGTTCTTTTAATCAATTTATAAAAAAATCTAAATTTTATATCTAAAATGGTCCGGCCCACATGAAATCGAGTTGACGTTAACGCGGCCCGCGAACCAACCAACCCGAGTCTGACACCCTTGCCTAAGAGTATAATTGCATTTGGTCTTGAAAGGACGAAAGTAGTGCTGGACGATATGGCCGAAATTTGAAATCCCGATTTTTTTCAATTGGCAGTGTAGTATCGATTCCCAGATGGTTGTCTGTCGGTGTGTGTCCTGCGACTGACTGGCGACCAGTTTAGGGTGTAGATTACCTTACGCTTGAGGTCAGGCTATGCATTGTTGAAATTGAACGAATGAAAATTCTCGATCTAACTGTCTAACTAAAGTTAGTGATAATTAATCAACTGGGAAAAAAAATTGACGGTTAGTGTTGCAATTTCTCTCTCAACGACTGAAGAGCTTTTAGCCTAGTGGTTAGGGAAAGACATTGCTAGCCAATACTGTAACATCGCACAAAGAGGATAACCCTTCTAACAGTTTTCTTGCCCTCGCAGATTTAATCACTTTGGAAGTTTTCCTAAAAAAGTATGTTCTTTAAAAGACATACATAAACATTTTGACAAGTATCTTGGGCTGCAGCACGTGCTCTCTACCATGTTTGGCCCGATCATTTATAGCAAATGTGAACAAGATGGCTAGGTCAGAGTGTGTCCGAAAAAGGAGAAGCTAATCACGACGCCAGAATGGGCGGCACTGCTACTTCTCATGCTGCTCATGTCACTCAGGCTGACACCATAAATCTCACTTATTTTCCGATCCAGCCGCGACACGGCAGAAATTACGGCCCAGAACACATTACCAGAAACCGCAATGTGCTGAATGCTAAAAAAGAGATCCTTGATAAAGCGGACAGCCACTTCTCCCCAGATTATAGGACTCAAAGACATCTCTACAACGCTGTGAGGCAAATTGCTCAGGAAGAGTAGCACAAACAAGGAAGCCACGTCCAAAGTCATTTTCGTCCTTTAAATACTCTACATTTTCCTGTACCTCTCGTTCTTACACACGGTCTGCAACAGTTTCGTCTGTTTGATAAAAAAAAAAAACATCAGTGATTTTTTTCCTCTCTAAAGTAATTTATCCGTGTTCTGTACCGCTTATCCTCACAAGGGTCGCGGTGGGTGGTGGAGCCTATACCAGCTGACTTCGAGCACCAGGCAGGGGACACCCTGAATCGGTGGCCAGCCAATTGCAGGGGACAAGGAGACCAAGGACAACCAATCACTCATAACTAGGGGCAATTCAAAGTGTTCAACCAGCTAGTTTTACATGCATGTTTTGGGGATGTAGTAAGAAACCGCAGTACTCAGAGAAAACCCATGTGAGCCCAGGGAGAACATGCAAATTCCATAGAGTGAGGATCGACCTGGGATCGAACCCTCGACCCCAGAACTTTAGCCTGTGAGGTCCACGGGCTAACGACTCGTCCACCCGGCCACCCCCCTAAAGTAGTAATATAATGACCAAATCACTTTCTGTTAGTACCAACATATGATTTAGGCACACACAGTTATATGGAAATATGTTATAGGATAATATCATGTGTGACTGGGAGCTGTAAATTAAGTACAAACCTGTATAACACAATACAATAAGAAAGTAAAAGCCGTGATGCCTACCAAACGACATTGGCTGTTTCCTCTGCACCAGAGTTTGCTGGTTTGATTGACAACGGGCAAAAAGGTGTGCACCACAAACTTTTGGGCTTTAGTCCAAACCAAACAGAGCAGGTGTGAATAAACCCTTCGTGTCATGGCTACCGGTGCTGATGCACGCCATTAATCCCCATTTTTGTAGTTAATTGTGCTGCTCATGTCTCAGTGTGTGATCTATTGACGCATTTCGGTGGGATCCCACCGAGTCTTATTAGTGTCTTGCTCTCAGCCTGCTGGGTCATCCCCATCTGCACTAATCTAACATTAGCCTTGGCTTTCACCATTTCACCCACTTACCAAATCATTTATAATACAGTACACTGTGGAAATCATGGACTAAGTAGAATTAATTTACAGAAGCCCCGAGTTTTAAAAAAACAATCGACTAATGGGGGTGTGGAATAAAGGGTACTCGGAGGTTTCATCAAAAGACGTTTGGTCCCCGGACGTTTGGTCGACCGGACGTTTGGTCGACCGGACGTTTGGTCGACCTGACGTTTGGTCGACCGGACGTTTGGTCGACCGGACGTTTGGTCGACCGGACGTTTGGTAGAACGGACGTTTGGTAGAACGGACGTTTGGTAGAACGGACGTTTGGTAGAACGGACGTTTGGTAGAACGGACGTTTGGTCGCCAGGTTGTTACTGTTGAAACCAGCTCTCAAAATTATAATCATGAGAGTTTAATATCTAAATATCTAATATAAAAATATCAACAGTAAACTCTCTGTCATAATTTGACAGCGAGCGAACCCGGCGACCAAACGTCCGTTTGACCAAACGTCCGTTCGACCAAACGTCCGGGGACCAAACGTCCGGGGACCAAACGTCCGGGGACCAAACGTCTTTCGACGAAACGTCCGGTCACGGGAATAAAGTGTATACAGTACATTTGTCCAAGTCAGATTTGAATTTCTGAGCCCTACCATACCTAACCATACTTAATCCAGATTTTCAGTGCCGCTTTTGTCTCGTCGGTCCCTAACCTTGTCCAACATGCAGTTTAGGTAATTCCGATCTTGTATTTTCATGATTTATTTTCAACAGCTGTGTTCTCCTATTTAGTCTTAGGTGAAATTTCCTTTGGCTCAAACAACAGATGGTGCGCTCTGACACTGATGTACCTTAACCTTGGAGTTCATTCTCTCATTCCCTGGAGGTTATTTATATTTATTTTTTTGTCATTTCGATTAGTCTCTTAAAATTGATGACAAATTGAAATCTGTTGCCATGTCCAGGGCGGTTGGCTAGAGTCACGTGGATCGTATTTTTGGGGAAACGTGCAACTGTCGCAAAAGGAGTATCAACCACTTTGAGACGGTCGTGTAACCATTTCTTTAAAGTCCTTGACTCGCCACTTCCGCCATTGCTTATTATTGTATACTATACGCAATGTCTAGAAACACAAAATGACTACTTGTTCCCCTTTAAATAGACCAAATGACTAATGACAAGGTGAAAGACTTGGCTTAGTTGTGTGTCAAAAATACTTTCAATCTTTTCTTAGTGCCTGCCAACTCGTTTCTCAATCTTAATAATTCCGTTGAACTTGAAACCCAAATTTTCTTTCATAAGATTGAAGTTATGTTAATTTTTCTGGACACAACAGGAGGTAAGACCAATCCTGGTTCTTATCGAAACCAACACTTCTTCTCATGCCTTCGGTAATCATCAGGACTGCCGTCCACAAAGAAACGCTGCACAAAAAAAACGGTTCGCCTTTGAGTCTTTCTGCCTTAACCCAAGATGCTTACGTAACTGTTAATGGCTAACAGTCTTTTTTTTCGTCAATTGTAATGTTCTTTTTCTTTACTTATCCTCCATTTTGCCTTTCGGGAAAAGTGCCACAAAAGGCCCAAAGAAAAAATCAAAACACACCAAGATTTGATCCATAATTATCGAGAAAAGCTTATTCCATTAGAGATTTATCCCTGGCTGTCTTTTGGCAGTATTCTTCAATGTCAGATCTTACTGCGCTTCAGAGAATTATAAAGCTGGCCACATAAATGTGTGTTTTCTGAGACGGAATAGGTCTTCAGTGGGTGCTTCCTGAGACTAAATGTTACCACAAACACACCTTAATGGCTTCTCATCAGCAGCCGTGACAACCTCATGCGCGAATGTATACTTGTGTGATTAAAGGTTAAGGCTAGTGTTCACAGTGATGAAGCTGTGCTGGCGCCGTTTAAAGAACTGAGGCTGTCAGTTGCACTTTTAAGAAGCCCAATTAAAACTGATAGGCTCAGTTCCCTTCTCACTTGCATCATTTTTCTTTGCAGTGCTTGTTAGTACAACAGCTGATCCTTTGCTGACAAATCCAAATGCCTCGCCATTTGCAATTTTTGATATTTGCAGCACTTAACACGTCCAGCTTTGTAGTAGCGACGTTGCCTCGGGGACAAGACAAAGACACCGTAAGACCCCTGTGGCTTGCACAAGATGGATGCTTTAGGGTATTAGTCTGCCTGGAAGCAAAATGATTACTCCCAAGGCCTCTGAGAAAAGAGGACACGGGACATGGTAGAAGTGGCACATACTTTGAATTCTTAAGCTGATACGAGTGTTTGCTTGCAGTTCATTAAGAGGAAATCATTATTACGATTAGAATAGTGTTTTAGGAGCGACTACAAGGTAGCTTGGAAATAGTTGGATTTGGATTTCGTGGCGAGTATAGAAGACTGACATTTTGGGTTATCCTATTGGGGTCACCACAGCGAAACAGTCGATCCGCGTGATAGATTTGACACAAGTTTTACACTCGTTGCTCTTCCTGATACAACCTTCACAATTGGGATTCAAACCGGGTCTACCTGCGGGGTGCTCAGACCACTGCGGCTAGGCTGCCGGTGTGATCTAAAATAAAAATAGGTTGTATGGTATTCATGCAAAAAAAATAATCAAGGCATATGAAATCATGAAAGATAAATGGCATCTAAAAGGGGGACCGAAGAAATAATGCAAGAAACAAAAAAAGTAAGACCATCAAGACATGAAACAACACGCCGAGTGCTTTACAACAACAACGAACTGAAAAGCACTGAAAGAAGCGAGGGAAATAAATACAAGCCAGTTGATGTCACAACTCGGCGCACCTGGACAATATAACAATAGCCGGGGGAAGCTAATTGGTTAAAACAAGGGAATGAGCGATAGAGAACAGGTGGGAAGTAAAAGTTAACAAGTGACAAACGAGAGAATCCCCCAAAAAGGACATTAAACTACAGAAAACTGTATTATTTAGTCTATAATTCTATTGAATCTCACCGCCATGATAAGAAAGTGACTGAATGACCACAAATGGCAGTGAACAAAAGTTAATCTTATGCCATCCCTGCCAGTTTAAATGAATTGGACATCAGGGTCAATAACAGCCAATGATTTACCTCTGCATAATACAGTTCGCCTGCCCTTTAATTTATGTTCTCAAGTGTGTTCCTAAGACTGTTCTGATTTTGGTCCGTTTTCCACCCCCCAGAATACTGAGATTTTAAACACAGCGGTCCTGACGGGCAAGACGGTAGCCGTCCCCGTGAAGGTGGTAACCATCGGAATAGACGCTTCAGTTATTGATGTCTCCGACGCCGTGGAGTGTCGCACCACTGATGAAGATGTGGTCAAGGTGAGTAATATAAAACTTCCGTAATAAAATATGACTTTTCTGCTGGAATGATGGATTTATGTGACTTTTACAGCATCTTAATGCTCTAAGTATGATGCATGCATTCAGTTCTGAAGGTTGCCCGGTCAAATTTACCAGGCACAAAAGTGATCCACCTGAACACTTGGCTAGTACTTTGTCCTTGGACTTTACCCTTATGTCCTGAAAATGTGATCCATACCAGGAGCAAATACAAAACGATACATTAGGTTATTAGCTTGAATTCTATTAGTGGATTTATTTATGTTGTTTTGGGAATTTTGGCATCCTTGACTTTCCTGCAACTCTAAATGGAACCTCGTTTCCGACATAGCTTTTTTTGTTTATTTGTGATCTATTTCTTAATTATTGATTACTTATTTGTCTGTTTGTTGTGGTGAAAGCTTTAAATCTCAATATACTTATATAATGACAATAAAAGCATTCAATTCAATACAGCCCAATATGTTCACTTAGGGATATCTTTGGTAATGCACTCAAAACACAGAGTCCCAAATAACACCACTTGGGTATCTAAATTATGATTTAAATTATGAAGTGAGGCTAGCTAGCTAGCTTTGGGCGTCTTGTTGAATCATCTTTGAAGAAAAACCCACTCCAATGTTAATGAAATGGAACAATTTCTTCATGAAGTAAACATGAACATACTGGAAGCAAATTCAGTTTACATTAAACGACCAATCCCAAATATGCTTCTCTCTCACAGACCGATGATGTTCTATTCAAACAGAGAAATAAACAATGAGATCAATAAATATTTTGCAGATGCAATCATTTCTATGTTTAGCACGGCTGTATGAATTGCTCTGAAAATTTACACAAATGTCAAAAAGCACATGAAAGCGTGTTTGATATTCATTCACAGTTGACAGCTCGTTCTAGCGTCCTCATATTTTTAGAGGACCTCCCAAACTTGGGTCACGAGATTCACCAACACAAATAACTAAGAAAAGTTGCGCCTTCCAAACAGCAACTTTGTTTCTGCAGATTCCCGCTAACTCCTGAATAATCTATGCGAAACCGTGCCTGCGTGGTGTTTCCGGCGAGAGAAGTGGTTAAGACATTTGCGCTGTAGCAGCTTGACGTGCCGCCGTGCTGTGCAAAAAAAAGCTCCTCACTTTAGTGTCCTGTTTGAAACTGTCAGTTTCAAAATGGACGGATGAG
Organism: Stigmatopora argus; assembly: GCF_051989625.1. Classification (NCBI taxonomy): domain Eukaryota; kingdom Metazoa; phylum Chordata; class Actinopteri; order Syngnathiformes; family Syngnathidae; genus Stigmatopora; species Stigmatopora argus. Next base: position 3,621,026 of record NC_135391.1, read on the forward strand.
GAAGATCAAAACAAATAATGGCCTTTTTATCAGCGACAATTGAATAAAGTCCAAAAAGAGGATATTTCGTGTCTTGGATCCACTTCATCATGCCAAGACGCGAGTTTGGATTGTTAAGGGGAGTTCCTCCGGGAAATTAAACTGTCGGCAAAGATGTTCGAAAGGAAAAAGTCACAGCTCTGCCTTTGGGATCTTGGGTCAGAGCATTCATCCTGCACGCTCATTGCTCTCAGTGAATGGAAATACATAGTGACATTAACCCTGAATAATGAATCACCCAGCACATAAAATGATGCACTCACTTGTGGCCTTGTGATTATAGTGGATTGGAAAAAGAAAAGGTCACCCGAGGTCACATTTTTTTCCCTTTTAACCTCTGTAGATTTTCATCATGCTTCCACAAATCTTCTCTGACGTGAAGACGATAATAACGCTTTGCCCTCATTATGTTCTACCAAGAGTTCTCTTTGCAAATTTTAGGGTTTAGAATTTAAAAAGGGAATGAAAAATGATCTAAAAATCATTTTTAGTCTTGTCAAAGACTGACTGTGTAAATTCCCTTATCCTGGATGTCCCTCTCTTAAACAGCTCTCACAGATTTGGGATTAAGTGCTTAGAAATTCTGATATTTTACTCGGTAGAAATTTTTGGTTACTTCATACCAGCGGTGTCAAATTTAGTTGGGTCCGTGGGCCACATTAATGCGGGCCAGACCATTTAATTTTTGGCCCAAAAATCTAACTCACTTCTTGCCGTTGATATTCGTTCATTCACCCCTTCCAGTCAAAATGTATTAGATGTCTAGCGCCATCTATGGCACTGAAAGATGAGCATTCACAGCCAGTTTAAGTGAATTGGACATCTATTATTGTCAATAGCAGGCATTTTTCATTACCTCGTTTTTTTCCACTTCCATCTTAAAGTACTCTGGTAGCTTCTGGTAAATTTTGGATCAGTTCCTATTGATTTTGAGGGACTTTCCGGGATACTTCTCTTTCCTTTGTCGGTTCCTGATAATTTTTGGGCATTCCCTGTTGGTTTTGGGGCATTTCAACTCATTGGCTGCCATTCAAGGCGCTCTTTTGAATGAACAAATGTGATAGCGGATAGGAAGTTGAACAAAGTGCAGTAGTGAACGCACTTGTTCACACAACGTTTCGGAAGGACTTTAGCATTTTCCATTTTACTGTACAAACAGACTGCCTTGACTACTGTTTCCATGGACGAAAATGTACAGCTAATGCTTTGACAAGAGTGGTGTCATGAGTGTAGAGGCGTCTTAGTGGTTAATTGGTTCTGTCAAGGCAAAGACAGCCTTAGCCCACCTTCATGCTTTCTGGTTTCGTTGTTTCATATCTGCCAGGGATTGTCTCTGTCTGGTGAGTTGTTAATTTCCTGGGCTGGATCCAGAGACAGCCCAAATGTGCCTTGTAAGTATTCTCACGTTAGCTGCCTAATGTCTCTGATTAATGGGCCAGTGGATCCTCCCAGACATTTATGGTTCTTTGTGAACTGGAATGACAGAGATGGTCTAATTTATACTCAGCAGGGAAGATGAGTTAAGGGTTAAAGGGGCAGCTATTTCAATAGTGGTTATCTTGGAATATGATAAGGAGGCATGTATGTTGGAAAATGAATGTGTAAGCTGACATGTTGTTCACAATTGGTTTTGCTTTCCTGTTGCAGGAATAGAATGAACAAATGCCAGCGGGTTTTTCATCTTACTGTGGAACGTCTAGTGTCGTTTTTTTTAATGTCTTGCTACGTATGGAAAAAAAGAATGCCAGAATAAAAATCATTTACTCGCCAATTTTGAGGGAAAAAAAAGCTTAAATTTAGTCCAAACACAATCGCTGTTGCAGAAGCACATTGCGAACAGAACGTAGAAGTTTCAAGAGTGGTTCGGTTATGAAAGTCAATTAACACCATTTCATAAGGGTCACGTGTTAAAGCTGGAACATTTGTATGCGAGGATTGGATGACCTACAACGAAGCAAAAGGACTGCTACAAGCATCAGAGTCAGCCAAAAGGACCACTCATTGCTCAACAACTTGTAACCTAACATTAAGACGTAGCATAACATAAATTAGATCATTTGTTCAGCACACTAACTCCAACAAAAGATGGGGCCACAAAAATGCCATAAAAAGTCAACTAAAACATTTTATATTATTTGGGGATAATAATTGCAGGCACTTTAAAAGGTGTGTGCTTACTCATATTCACCATACGTAAAAAAAGAGTTTTACAGCTTAGCCTGAAACTGTAAAATGCTCTAAAATTATTCATCTCGGTCTCATATCTTTGCATAACACGAACATAGCATTTGGTCAAGGATACATATGTAGACATTTTAATTTGCACTGTATATTACACCACGGGATCTCTCGCCTTAAGTCTGGGATATACTCCAGCTCACCCTGGACGCAGGAAAGAACTAATCATCGTCCCCCCTAATAAAAAAGATCCACACTATGGAGCAAGCGCAGAGGTGACTGGAATGCTAATCACCGTAAAATTGCTGTCGGTGCATACCGTAAGATCATCTTTAATACTGTGTGTTGAACTCAAGGAAATGTCTAAGTGGCTCCAAACCAATTCTTTGATTTTGCTTATCAACCAAATTCTGCTGAATTTAGCAGTTGAACTTTAGAACGCTTAACCATAAACAATAAGTCCTACTGACCGAATTCTCGATTTGCAAAATGGCCTTCCTTTGTTTCAAGGAAAAAGCTTGCAATTATCAAGTCGAGTGGCAGCTAATTAAGTCCATTGATCATATAAGACGTCAGTCAAGTAACAGTTTAATCTGCCCAGATGTGGTTTAGCCTTGAACAGACGCATGCTGCGACTCCTCAAGTGCACTGAGAGTCAAAGAAAGGCCATTGGTAAGTGTAAGGTGTCCAAACTCTCAGTAGACTGAGTACAGTGAGCGAAAGAGCGGAAAAATGAGGTGTGATTGGAAGAAGAGGTCCTTTTGACATCTTTACCAGTTGGATGAGTCTCCAATTTCAATGACTGGAAGTTCCCAAGGAAGGGAGAGATGCCCCCTCTCGTAGAAATGTTCAAACGTTTCAGTGTATATTAATTTCTCCATATTAAATTGGAGAGCAGGGAACATGTTTTGGTCTTAACTGGATGACATTGGTAAATGTCTCCAGTTGATTGGTGACAAGTTCCAGGTTTCGCTCTGCCTCGAGCAAGCAGCGCGAAACTCAACAAGGTTTTATGGAAAGGAATACGTTATGAATAGCAACATTTCTGCTGGAAATGAAATATTCACAGATTCATCCAAGCACTTTCAACAGCGATTATCCTTGGCGGTATAACCGGGTGCTGGAGACTATCCTAGCCAAATTTGGGCAAAAGGCGGACTGTACCCTTAACTGGTCGTCAGATAATTCCTCCAGTAAATGGTATTCATTTTAAGCATTCATGTGGATAGGAATGTAGACTCTATGCATAACCCCCACACTATAAACCTGATATTTTTCTTTATTTATTTGGCACAGATAAAGAACGACTACTGGATAGCCTTTTTATTTCGATTTTATATCTTGCAGTACAACAAGAAGAATCCAACTAAGTTCAGAAGTTGTTTTTGCCTTGTTGATTAATTACTGCCCTCCTGTGTTTTTTGTTGTGTTATTTGTTGTCCTTGCAAGACTTTCAAAAGAGTGTTTGGAGTGTGTGGGATTCTGGAGATCCTTTAAATTCTGGATTAAATAAAAAAAGGAGTAAAGAAAGTTCAAAGAGAACATGACAAAGCAAGAAAGACTTGCATCTTTCTGCAACACAAAATTGGCTGGGCCAATCTTTTTGTAAAGCAATTTATGAAACAGATGGCTCTGAGTTTGGTCATTTTATCAAGAGAGAACTGCTATCCACTTACCAGTTCCCATCTGTTGGTATCCCTTTAGCCCTAAGCAGAACTTTAAAAGGAGATAGTTTTTATTCCTTGAGGTTCAAAGATGTCCTCCCTGCCCTCCTTTTTTTTTGGAGTGGCGCATATAGAGAACCTTTCATCTCGCCCAAAGTAGTTATGCCAGCGGAGTATCAGGAGTGCTCAAAATATGGAGGGTGGAATGACCACACAGTTCGGAGTGTCCTTCACACAATCCCCCCAAAATTTAGAACCATTCACTCTCTTTTACTTCTACCTGACTCCTTTTGCTCTGCAGGTGTCGGAGAGGTGTGACTATGTTTTTGTGAACGGCAAAGAGATGAAGGGCAAAGTAAAGATGGCGGTCAACTTCACATATGGCTACCTGAGTGCTCAGCTGGAGCTCAATGTGTGGATACCCAGGCTTCCCCTCCAAATCGAAGTGTCGGACACGGAGCTGAGCCAGATCAAAGGCTGGCGAGTGCCCATAATGGCCAGCAATCCCAGGTAAAGTGCTGCAACATTCTCTTGACAACTGAAATGGGTCGCAAATTGGTCTTATGTTTGTGCCTTAGACCTTAACTGGGCTAGGATTTGATGCAGTAGCAAAAAAACATGATTTTAAGATTAGCTATGAAATGGGGAATAAAATGACAGTACTCATGTAATTTTAAGTGTAGAAAACAATTTTAGCTATTCAATCATAGTGTTTTTTAGTTTTAAAGTTACTCCATGCCCCAAAAATGCAACTGGAAACACCCATTTTTTTGAGACATCACAACCACAATTGATAATCATAGAGTAGTACATATTGACAAAATGATCGAAAAATCCCACGGGAACAAGATAACAGAATGGATATGGATAGTGTGCTAACAGACTACAACAATCAGCAGCAATATGTTGCAATTTCAGGAGGGGCATTTTTTATTTTATCCGAAGCCAACAAAACAAACATCAGGTGTGGCTGAAGTGATGAGCTCTGTCTGTCTCTCCCCACCTTTGGGTTTACTGATACTTAACAGCTGATCAGAAAATGGCTGACCAGTGCAATACAGCCTGTCATTAAGGCCAGCTGAAGGTGGCCTGCCATTTCACCTCTCAGTCCTCAGTGGTATGGAACATTATTAGAGCGGCATCGAGGTCAAATCCCTCCCCCGGGGGCTTATCATCAGCGGGATCTGCCAACACCCCGACTCTAATACTGATGAATTGCATCTGTTGATGGAAAAACTATAAACCTACTGTAATTTCTCTGACGTTGGGGGGGCTATAATACACGAGTCCAAGTGAAATAAAGAAAATATGAAATTTTTGTGTAACTTGTGCAAGCCTATAATGATAATTCCTTAAAATAAACAGAATCACCCAAAAATATTAGCATGTAAAAGAACAAATCGTGGCCAGCCAATCGCAGGGCACAAGGAGTCAAACAACCATTCACACTCACACACACATTGAGGCAATTTAGAGTGTCCAATCAGCCTAGCATGCATGTTTTTGGAATGTGGGAGGAAACCAGAGTACCCGGAGAAATCCCACACAGGAGAACATGCACACTCAACACAGGTGGACCGACCTGGATTTGAACTCAGGTCTTCCAATGTGAGGCCGACGCGCTAACCACTCATCCGCCGGGCCGCCACATTCAAAAGTATTTATTTATTTTTAAATCTAATGAATTCCACATTAGAATGCAGATATGTCTAAATTTATTATTTATTCTCAGCTGACACAGCCTGAGACCAATGAGTCCGGAATGTTTGAACTCTGATCCGAGTGAATCAAAAATAAGCAAAAGCACGCGCGGTGATAAGTCATAGAAGACAAATGTACCCACAGGTTATGTGTTAGGGCCACTATAACTTGTTTGCTGCTGCGGGTTCTCATAAAGCCTCCAGTTTATTGAGCATGACAACTGCCTGTCTATTTCAGCGATACCCAACAAATAAAAAACACGTTATTAGCTGACTAAGCCCAATAAGGTACTCCGTTCATGCCATTCTATGATCCTTAATTGAAGGTACTGATAAATGTAATAAACAGATTGTAAAGAGTGATTGCATGGAATGTAAAAAAATGTTGGAAATGACTTGAACCCTCATCCAATGACACGAAACAAGTAGAGGTCAGCCCTGCAATTGACGGGCGACCAGTCAAGGGTATTCCCAAATTCAGATGGGATAGGTTCCACCAATAATGAGGACAAGCCGTTTAGAAAATGAAGGGATGAACATTATAGGACCCCCAGAGGTGTGCCAGATGACTTTATCAGTAGGGACAGCCGGGGTGTTTTGTAATTGTTGAAGCCAACATAACTGCGTGTTTTCTTTGTCCTTTGTTGTCTTTGTTTATCAGGGAGTAACAGACGTGACCTTTTAAATGAGTACTCTTGGAGAGAGAGCCCAATGGTCTGCTTTACATAAGCGTAGAAGTGAGTGAGCCAATTGAGCTCTGGTGCTAATTTGGGGCAACTTCTAGCATCCACACGGGCAAAGTTGGACTCGGAGAGAGAAAAAAAATGACATTAGTCGGATTGTAGCGCAAGCTCTCCTCCCAGTTTATGACTGGCACAGTGTGTATGCTTCACCCCGTCCCTCCCTAATCCTTGTCAACACGGAGACAAGATAAACCCTCAGACGACAAAACTTGTGCAAGAGTAGCACTCAGCCATAAGACTTCTTTGAGAAAGGTACAACTGTGATAAAGTTATATCGGACTTTGTTTCCTACTTAATACCATTAAAAAATATTTATCGCTTGTGCATTTCTCATATTAGTTTCACGTTTAATTAAATTCATAGAATGAGTCCAAGTGCTGAATTGAGGGGCTAATGAGTATTTAAAAGTATCTTTCTATTTTTACGATTAAAAATGCACTGACTCACAAAAATTGTTGGTAGTATAAATAGATAAAAAGTTAAGATTTAGCTAGCCAGTGGAGTAAATTGTGCTTTTCCATTTGAAACAAAATAAACATGATGTAATAAGAAGAGAAAAACAAATTAGAAACGTATTATATTCCTGTTATAAAAGTCATGGGCAGGGGAGTTAACGTTCATGAATATGCAATGATGTGTCATGCAGGGCCTACTTACAGACAACAGATCAGCTATTTTAAGCAAATACAACAAAGATCTGGAATTCTGTGCTAGAAGGTGCAACCTAGAGACAAGTTAGAAGTATTTTGCGAAAAAGAAACATCTGCTCTACTCAACACTTCTTAGCACCATGCCTTTACTTTCCCTGAATGTTCCATTGAGAGCTTCCTCGATTGCTGCTGGGGAGTCAATGTTTAAAACCGATGTATTGTTTCCCTTGAAAAAAAATCCAGAATCCGTATTAGGCATTGTTCTCCCACTCCAGCTCCTTTGGGAGCATCTGCCCAAACATGAAGTAAGATTGAGTTCTTTGAGCATGTTGAAGACAAAATACCAGAATTGCATTGATAGTGTGTTTTAAAGTAGTTTTTTTATCTCTCTTTGCTCCCAAACCTTTGCAGATGTGAAATTACGCGCACCGTCTATTATCCTCAGTAGATGTCAGTCATTCAGTTAGATGTGGAATTTGTACTGACAAGGTAGATTTTGAGTCCACTATAAATCTCAAAGTTTCTGGCTCAAAGAGAGTTGACACCACACTTGTTTTTTTTTTTTTCTTCCCTTTATCGTAATGTCGTCTATATATGAAAGTGTCTGTAAAATACCAGCAAGAAAAATAATGACATAATGATGTAAAAATGGCGTGAGTGTTTGACCTCTTCAATTACTAACGGATTTTTTGTGACTGTGAGGCTCCCCAAAAAATACCAAATCTGAAGACCCGTGGCAGTTCATTCTTTCATTGATGACAAAAATTAAGTCCTGGAAATCATATGATAAATGTCACAGAAGCTAATAAGCGGTGAAAAAGAAATGAGGAAGTTTGCTGAGGAAAAACAACGCAATGCATAGACCTCATTGATCTTCCCACAGTTTTGAGAACAGCATCTCTTGATCATCAGGCTAGAAGTTTTCCAACTGTGGGCCTGAATTTGTCAGATGTTGTCGAAATGTACCGAAAAAAAACACAGCAAAGAAGCGGATTTATATCTATATGCTCCCTTTTTCAATATCAAACAGTTTCCTCGCCTAAGTAGGGTTTGCTAAACCTGGCAAACAGCCTTTTGTATCGTTTGTACTGTTTTGTAATTGGCAGGTCCACCCGTGACAGTGAGGACGACGAAGATGATGACAAGCGAGGACGAGGCTGTACACTGCAGTACCAGCATGCCATGGTTCGAGTTCTGACTCACTTTGTTGCAGAGTCAGCCGATCCCAGGAGCCAAACCAGCTACATGTTGGGCACTGACTGGCAGGTGGACATAACGGAGTTAGTCTGGGAATTTGTCAAGGTGGAGAACCCTCAAATCGCAAGACTATTGGACAGACGGATACTTGTGGGACGTGGCGTGGGAATGACTACGATCCAGGTTGGTCAAGTGGTGGCTATGAATAAGAACCACTGTTACAAAGAGTCCTCAAGTTACGGTCGATGTTAGAGTGAATAAGAAGAGTTAAGATTTTCAATGGTTTATTTGCAGCCAAAATGCAAAACATAAATACAGTGATGCCAGGACAATGAAACCAAAACCAAGTGTTAGCCACGTTCGATTTGAAATGCCTACAAATACTACTAATTCTCATCGCTGAGTCCGACACTCAAGACGTTTGTTTGCCAACAACCGCAGGACTTATGATCAACACGTAGCGCTTTAGCTAGCACTAATAATACACTTAATGTGGGGAAAAAAAATTAAAAAACAAAACAGTATGCAAGCGAACTACACCAAACATCAAAACTGAAACGGTACGCAAGCGAAACAAAACGGTTCAATACATCTACATTACTGTTCACCAGTTCAAAATCATTATTCATCTGCAGTAATAAGATGACCCTAAAATTACAGATAAAATACATCATTCTCACAAAGATGCATATCATTCAGACAAACTCCCATGATTTTTGCCAATTAATTCCAGGCTAATGCCGCTATTAGAAAATGACACACATCAAAAACACCAACTTTTCTGCTTGGAAAAAAATGTATCTACAAACGCAAAAAGACAGCGTTGAATAAATGACGACTATTTCGTGTAAGGTTTAAATGCAGGTCATCTGAATGTTTAGACCCTTAGAAAAGGATCAGAAGGCCCATAGAGGGTGCCACTGGTCTCACATCTCCAAACAAAAGCGACATGAAGGGAATCTGTTTTGTTTGCGGAACAAAGATGAATGAATCTGCACAACTAAAAACAAACACAAACGAGCTTGATGAATTGACACCAGGGATCGTTTGTGTCACACACGGCTGAGACTGACAGAAGAGCACTCTTTCATGTGAATATGCTCGGAGAAAATAAAGGTCGCAATTTAGTCACACATCGTTCATCATAAAGAACATGTGATTGCCTGCCTGTGTTTTAGGTTAAAGTGTGTCTCTTCTGCGGATTACCAGTATGAATCAAAGAAATTGATTCCTACCTGCAGGAGGTTTCGGGATTGGACGTCAGCCAGGCGGCGTTGTTGTTTGATCTAAGCAGCTTGAGAAGACGGGCGGAATAAAAAGTAGTTTTGGGGTATCATTTTGGATTTGGCACAGAGCCCTTAATGTGAGATGAAACACTAGCAGAGACATTTTCTGAAATCACCCATAACTCATGGTAATCTGCGTTTTTCAAACGCCAGACATTTTCACAGCGAAGTGGTCATTGACGTGATGCTGCTGCCTTCCATTCCGATGCATCACTTGTCAATCAAACCGTGTCTTATTTTTGTTTGGGTTTTCCTTTTTACCTTTTTTTACAGGAAGGCTTCGTGCTTTCCTTTGTTTAGCTGTAGTTGTTTTCCTTGCAAGGGCAAAGTCCGAAACAGAAAATTCAAAATATTTCGTGAGGAGATTGTGGTATAGATTGAGACACTGTTTTATGCGTGTGCGGTTGTTTGGTCGCCGGTCTTTTGGTCGCCGTCTTTTGGTCGCTGGACTTTTAGTCGCAGTCTTTTGGTCGCCCGGACCCAAACAACAGGCGACCAAAAGACCGGCGACCAAAAGACCGGCGACCAAAAGACCGGCGATCAAAAGACCGACGACCAAAAGACCGGCGACAAAACAAGGTAAAACAACACGGTCTACGCATCAATAAAAGCCAACAATGGCCATGAGCAGTTTTACTGAGCGGACGTGTGAGTGTATAAGAGTTTGTATGTATACATGCGTTGTCCCTTTAAGAAGCTACGTTAGTCAGGGTCTTAACAAGTTCTCCAACAAAACACAATAAAAGTACGGGAAATTTGGAGCTTTACTTTAGCCTAATAATTAATAGGGCATTAAGTATGACTAAATAATAATTTGCAGTTTGTATTTAGGCAATTTGAGCAACAATTTAAATGGTAATTATCAATAACCTTCCGGGTGACCAAACGACCGAGTACCCCGTTTTATGTACAAGGAGAATTTAGAAATCTTGTTTCCTGAACTTGCTCAAGTATGTCTCTGTTTCGCGGCAGGTGCTGTCTCCTCTGTCAGACTCAATTCTAGCAGAGAGGACCATCATGGTGGTGGATGACAAAGTGACCATCGTGGAGTTGGGGGTACAGTTGGTCACTGGACTTTCTATGAGCCTGGAGCTCAGTCCAGGTAGCAGCAAAGCCATCCTCGCCACCACGACCGCACAAGAGGTTCTGCGGACCCCCAAACAGGTCATACCACCAAAAAAGTTGATTTATGAACTCTTCCCACCCAAGCTTGTGAACAACTTCTGGCCACAATTTCAAAAATTCTATAAATCTTTACTGCATACTGAAGCAACTAACTGGGTCTTTAAAAGCTCATATTTCCCCTGATCGTCAAAAACAAATCCTTCACTTTGCAAACAATTTATGGTTCGAATTTAACAGAAAGCTGCAATTATTTAAACAGTTTAATCAAGAGGGAATTACAGTTATTATGATTATGGTAGTGTGAATGCGGTATGTGATTAGACTGCAAGCAAGACATGCGTGGCGAGGTTCATAGAGAAAAAAAGCTGTAAAACGCTTGCTATTATAGCAGCTCTTATTATGAAGTAGCGCCCATTTTACTGTTCGCCAGTACTAAAATGCAGTCATTTGGCTATAGACGCAGAGAAAAAAACAAATCGATAAGAGATCCTTTAAAATACACGTGGGCCCATTGCAAGCGGTATTTTAAAGAAAATTACAAAACGTGAGCGAAGGCAAACTTTGGATAGATTGCCTATAATAAATGCTGAAACGTGTCCCTCGATTGGGTTCGTCTTTGGACAATTACAATATGCGCATCCAATTTGAGGGAACAATGAATGCATTGAAGTGATTTTGCTTTTTTATAGTCATATGCACAATTAAATGCTAGCAAATTCAGTGTGCTATGCAGTATAAAAAGTCCGATTTTTAAATCGTGCCCACCATTTAGTTGCTCCTAAATAAAACAAAAAGAAAATGTCAATTCACTTTTCAAAGGCTGGTTTTCATACAGATCCTGTAAAAAGGATCTCGTAAAGCCTTTTACAGGCAAGTAAACCACAGTTGAAATCAATAATTAGATTTAAACAGAATCACATTTCCAGGTCAGTTTTCTAGCAATCAAGCAGTGTCGAAATGTGCATGTGCTGTCTATTTCTTTATTGCACACATCCCTAACCTACTTGAGTCAAGACTTAAAAGTGAGAGTGTGACCGGATATGTTTCCTTGGGCAGCTCATAGAAGTAGCAGCGAAATGGGAGTGCACGCAATTGCAACAGCAGTCTCTGTACCCAAATATGACTTCTATCCCCAACTTGGCCCTCAAATCATATTTTCCTTGCCCCTCTCATTTCCTCAAGCTACCGTCATTGTGACGCTTTGATCTCTCCATCAAACCTCATCTTAACTGCTACTTCCTATTTCTCGCCACTCGGCTTCTCCAGTTCAGAGAACATCGGGAAACTATTTATTTTCGCTATCAGCACGTGCAAAGTTGGGATTTGAAGCTGAAATGGGCAGTGAGGCCAATTAAAATTATTGTCAGGTCAACACAACGTTTTTTTTTGGTTTGTTTCTCTCAGACGTTTTTTTTTTAACCTTTTTTGGAAGCAACACACCTATTTTTATTTAGGCTTGGAACCAGTTGTGGTTAGGAATTTGTGCACTGATGCATAAAGACTGGGTCGAGCTACCATATCCTGGATGACTGAGAATCTGCGAAATATTTAAAAAAATATGTAAAATTATGTGATGAAATCATAAACTAAGTTACCTTCAGGTGTTGTTTTGGTGAGAGTTACATAAATCTAACCGTATAGGAGAATGAGGCACTAAACGGCCGAGAAAACATTTTTGCTTAAGACTGTTTTTGTGTAAATGCAGCCTTCGCTATGTTTGTTTTGTCCTAAAACAAAGCCGTATGGTGCCTGCTTCAAAAAAGTTTCCTAAGTGCGTCCTCTAGAGCAGGGGTGTCAAACCGGTCCTCAAAGGGCCGCAGTGGGTGCAGGTTTTCATTCCAACTCAACAAGAGGATACCTTTTGCAAGTGTAATCAGTTAATTAAAGTCAGGTGCTACTTATTTTAGATGACACCTGATTGGTTAAAATGTCAGCACTGGATCGGTTGGAACAAAGACCAGGACCCACTACAGCCCTCGGCGGAATCGGTTTGACACCCCTGCTCTAGAGGACCTAAAACTTGACTGGTATAACAATCACCACATTTTTTTTCTGTTGCGTGCTGTTTTTTTTGTCTTTTTTACAGGAAGCCCTGATCAGCGCCTGGTTGCAGTTCAGCGATGGCTCTGTGGCTCCCTTAGACCTGTACAACTCCGACTTTTTCGTCCTGACAGCCACATCGCTAGATGAGAACGTGGTGACAGTGCAACAGAACCCCTCGTGGAAATGGCCCGTCATCGTTACAGAGGCAGAGGGCCAAGGCCTGTTGGTCAGGGTGGAAATGACTGTTTGTGAGATTTGCCAGAAATTCAAACGGCGCAGTATCCTGGCAGCGGGCAACTGTAACATCAAAGTGAAGTTTGGTTACAGTGACAGTTCTAGAGGAGAGGGCAGCGATTACGCCACCGACGGTGAGGAAATGGAGAACAGGGGAAGGCCGCCTTCGTCCGACAGGATCGGTCTCGGCACCCACTACTACGGCAGCTCAGTATCCGACACGGAGCAAGGGGTGTTTAACGGGGCCACCACTACGGGAAGCGCCATCATGAGCCGACCCAACGGGGACAAACTCTCCGGAGACGGGAGCGAGAGTATGCCGATAGATTTTGCCGACTTCCCCGCTCAAGTGGACCTTCCCCGTGGGCGCAACACGGAAGACGACCTCGTACAGACTCCCCGCGGTCTGACGGACCTGGAGATCGGCATGTACGCCCTCTTGGGGGTCTTCTGCCTGGCTATCCTGGTGTTCCTCATCAACTGCATTTCCTACACATTGAAATACCGCCACAAAGAGCTGTCCATCGAGGGCCAGGAGAATCTGAACCACGCCCACGACTGGGTGTGGTTGGGAAATGAGGTGGAGCTGCTGGAGAGCGAAACCAGCTTGTCGCCCCAGCAGGAAGAGCAGACGTCCATGATAGACTCGGGCAGCGGGCTGGAGGAAGGTAGCAAATTGTTGAACGGCTGCTCGACTCAGAAGAACGTTCAAAGCCAAGTGCACCGGGCGGCAGACGTGGGCTGCCTGGCCAAGGAAGGTAAAGGAGAATCACCCACCACCAAGAGGAAGCGAGTACAATTCACCACGTTTACCACCGTGCCCTTGGACAGCGGTTATCCGACTGTCAGCACGCTAACCCGATGCCACAACCAGGACATTAAGTGGGTGTGTCAGGACGTGGCGCTCGGAGACTGCAAGGAGTTACGCCAATACATGGAAAGGTTAAATGACGGTGCTTTGAAAGAGGTGGCGTAACACACCCATGCGCACCACACGACTCACCCTTTTGCCTTTCAGGGGAGTGTGGATCTGGATTTCAAGTGAACTCAGACAACTCTAGAATGGTATCTGAGCTGCCAAAGGCTCAACGACATGTAATGTGACATGTAAAAAGAAAATAATAATTGAATGAGGACATGTTTTTGTTTTGGTCAATTACTTTTTTTTAACAATTACAGGATTTGTCATCTGCTGGAGATAAAGCTTAGAAATTCAGATGGTACATAGGACTTTCATTTCGGTTCTCAATTCGTCCCGCCAAATTGTAGCTAAACCAAGGTTGAACAAAATGTGTGCATGTTCCGTAGTTGGAAAGAAATAGGCGCAATGTTTTTGTTCCTTATCCCCCCCAACAAGGCCAAGTGTACAACAACCATATACAATGCATTGTATTGTTCCTCTGTATATTGTATTTTCATATCATTTAAGGAATATACGACAATGTCAAGAGCGTGTATCCGCTTTTACTGAGTGCAGCATTTTAAAACCCCTCATTTGGATAACTTTCGCTGTTTTGTAAGGAGAGAGCTTAACAACGGGGACCAATTACACATTAATCCTTCTGTTAAGAGTTTTGGATGTGATGCAATTTCGCCACACTGCGAGAGCTTTAGTCCTCTATTGCGGACTGGCGACGGAAAAGAGTGGCCATTAAAGCATCCCTGTCCTCAAAATATGTGTCCTCTCAGGACAGCCAGAGCATCGAAGGGCTTTTAAATGGCTGGACAACATGGTAATGTGACATTTCTTATGCTGCCCATGAGTTTTGTGAGCTTTGAAGAAAATACCAATTAAGGTCTTGTTAACCTCTGCCCATAGCTGCCTGGGGAATATACTGAAAAACGAGTGTGCATTTGCAAGTTTTCACCTGAAAAGAAAAGCGGTATAATTACAAGTAAGGTCGAACAGGCTTTTTTTCCTCGCCGTAATTGCGCAAATAATAACAATCTTTCAAAATGTCTCAAACAAAAGCAGCCTTCTGAGAAATTGTATTTTTCGCCGTTATTGTTATTAACGTCACAGTGGTGTCGACTATTTTGGGGCGTTTTTTTTGGAGTGTGTTATTATTTTCCATCAAGGAAAGAAATGTTCCCATTATGTTAACTGTTGCTGCACAATGTGTGCGTCGACTGGTAATGAGCAACACTCGACATACTGCAGTTTGGATGACGGGAGACCTGAGATACTTCATCAGCCACTGGTTTGTGTATAATTGGGAATGTCAAACACATACACATTGGCGTACACACACACACACATTTTTAAAAAAGTTTTGTCTCCACCCCCCATCTCTTTTGCACTTGTTTAATTAGTTCAAGCAGCTCGTTGGTTCTCACTTATCTCCTTCAGTGTTCCTTCAATTATTCCAGAACTTTATCAACCAAAAACATTAGCAAATGGAAAAAAAATCACCAGTTTTCGAGTGGTAAACTACAACTGCTAAAGAAATACCTGACCTGAATATTAAAAGGGATGGATAACACCTAGTATAAATGCCCTTTGTGTGAAGGATATTTGCTCTAAATTAGGGGAGTTAAAATCAGGGGCCACTTTTGGGCTAATTGGATCTCATGTGGGCCGTACCGGTACATTTTTGGCCAAAGAAATAAACTCTCCGGTTGCCATTGTCGGCACGAGATGTCCGATTGACTCTGACTGGGAGGTCCGAATGACCCCCAAGGATGAGCCAGTTGTCCCAGCTTAAGTTCAAGGTACTTATGAGTCACTTCATGTACATTTTGGATCACATTCTGTTGATTTTAGGGCATTTCCAGGTTACATCCTGTTGCTTTGGGGCATTTCGGGGTTACTTCCTTGTTAATAAATTAGCTGTCATTGACAGAGCTAGATGTCCAATCCACTTTGTCTGGGAATAAACGATGGTGACCGCGGGCACAAACGTCTGTAGTATGCAAGCATGCACTCCATCACGCAGATTACAGATCTTCAAAATAAAACAATGTGATTCTGTATGTACGATATGAAAGACTATTAGACAGAATAAGGAATAATGATTGGATTGGACCCCCTGTCGGACCGTTTTCCAGCCGACGGGAGGCTTCCATTCACAAAGAAACACCCTTTAGGAGAAAATTGACAGGGTGGCTGCTCTGCTTAGCTAGCAGACTGTGAAGGGTGAGGAATGGCGGGGATGTCTGGAAAGATTTAAGTGTTGTCCACAAGGCATATGATAGATGAGAGTCCCTGCAATTAAAAATCCACTAACACCTGAGGGGGTAATTTACTGAATCTGATAAGATTGGATTTCACTGTGCCACAACCAGTCGTCCTTTTCCTTGTAAAATAAAGCTAAAAAAGCACAAAGCGCCCATTTGAATCCTGACAAGGAAGTAGAGCAGCTGGTAAGTAGCCGATTCTTTTGTTCTTATTAAAATATTTTACTGAAAACTAGTTTGACCTAGAGACAAAGTTGCCAATGAAGAGTTGGTAACAATGACATGGGAACCAATAAATAGGCGTCGCACAATAAAGACAACGAGTCTCGACTACTGTTTTCCATTGAGTCATGCACCCTCTGCATAGTCGAATCCGAAGGATTCGACTATGCAGAGGCAAACCGCTACATAAGCAATTTTTACTTACAATTTCAAAAGTTATGGATCCGTGCAAGTCTTTCTCATTTATTTTTGAATACTCTGAGAGCATTTTTATCATTTAAATCGTGTGTAAAAACCTGCAATAGTGGGACTTTGAACCAGCACCATTTTTCAGTAAAAAAATAAAGCATTCTGCTATCTTCAACCCCTCGGGTTGGACTCGAAAAAAAAATTACTGGAGAATAATGATTCCATTCTTTTGGAGGATGGCAAGTGAATACTTGGTCAGCTAACGCTACATTTCCCTGGAATCAAAGTGAACAGGAGCTCCCTGAGGCCTCAGTCTTAAATGGACTTTTAATGAAATTAATGATGTGAGTACAAGATCTCACTAATGCTCAGCAGTTCTCCCTGTGGACTCTGTTAGCAATTTCCAAATGATTCGCTGCCTGATTTGTTTTTTTTCCCTCCTGTGACCCCTCTGTGCTTTTTTTTTACGTCAAGGCACTGCGGCTTCGAATTCCATCGAAAAATGTCAAAGTCACTGCCAATCGAACCAAAAATATCAACCATTTTAAAACTGGTTAAAAAATAGATGGCATATTTACTTCGAGGTAAATATTTTACTGAGATATTTTTTAATACATTATCTGAAAACAGCTTCAATGGTGCTGCTTATTCCAAGGATAAAAGATTCCGTCCATTACAGACTTAATGATCGCAGTAATGAGGGAACGCTGCCAATTGGAACAGTGCGGAATTATACGGGTCGGAGATTTACGAAACATCGGATTTAAATCACGTGGCTCTGCGAGACTGAATCGAATAGCGGGAAGAGTCATATCAGGATTCCGATGTACCGCTACACATGAGAAACACTCCAAATAAGGGGCAAACTTTTCCTGCTGACTGGTCGAGACGTACAACCGTAGTCAGGAAAAGTGCAGAATTATACGGGTCGGAGATTGACGAAACATCGGATTTAAATCATGTGGCTCTGCGAGACTGAATCGAATAGCGGGAAGAGTCATATCTGGAAAGGATTCCGATGTACCGCTAGACCTGAGAAACACTCCAAATAGGGGGCAAACTTTTCCTGCTGGCTGGTCGAGACGTACAACCGTAGTCAGGAAAAGTGCGGAATTATACGGGTCGGAGATTCACGAAACATCGGATTTAAATCATGTGTTTCTGCGAGACTGAATCGAATAGCGGGAAGAGTCATATCTGAAAAGGATTCCGATGTACCACTAGACATGAAAAACACTCCAAACAAGGGGTAAACTTTTCCTGCTGACTAGTCGAGATGTACAACCATAGTCAGTAACAGTGCTGAATTATACAGGTTGGCGATTTACGAAACATCGGATTTAAATCACGTGGCTCTGCGAGACTGAATCGTATAGCGGGAAGAGTCATATTTGGAAAGGATTCCGATGTACCACTAGACATGAGAAACACTCCAAACAAGGGGCAAACTTTTCCTGCTGACTGGTCGAGACGTACAACCGTAGTCAGTACAAAGATATATCAAGCTCGACTCTCCAAGCCAAAGGCCAAAACACAATTGCATTTGCTGTTTAAATCCTTCTTGCAGCCGAGGCTAGAACCCTATCCACCTTGTCACCATCAGTCCCGGAGCACCAGTCGGGTCGCAATATATAAACCAAGACAAATCAGAATGTATTTCTGCCTGCTGCAACACAAGAGAAGGTCAGAAGGCTACGAAGAGAAACCTGCCACGAATACGGGAAGGTGAGCTGTATTTATTCTGAGACACGTTCCATCTTATGAAAGTCAAGTTGCTCTGCGAAAATCTTGCAGGGAGACTGAAACCGCACAATCAACTTTCACCTGAAAGCATGCGACTTAACGAGGGCGACTGCTGTTTGTATCATTATTGTCGCGGGTGAGCTGTAGCCATGTCTAAGGCGAACCTGGGTAGGCGGGGATGTCAGTTTGAGCGGTTTCTAACATAACTTGGATTGAAAATGTTTCATATAAGATCATTAACTTGTCCAGACTTTTGACACTGCCATTGTATGTAGTAGGGTTGGAATGAATATAAAAGGCCAACGAAAATTGACAGATGATGCAGGATTAAAATCATGGGTGTATTTTTTTTCCCCTTGAGACATGAGAATGTCATTTAAAATTCCACTGTCACATCAGCTGGTATTTTACTGAATCCCGTATATTGGACTTTACTGGAGTTTTTTTCTTTGTCAAATAAACCAAAAAATACTGTTCTAATCCAATTTCACCATTTGCCAGAGTCAAGGTAGATTTTTTTTAGTATCATTGCTAGGCGACCAGTGATTTACTTGTTTTTTTCCCAAGAAATTCAATCATTTCATCTGAAAAAATTGTACTGTGTTGCGAAGGAAATTGCTTCAAAAAGGAACATTGCTGATATAATCCTCTATTTCTTTTCCATCCTAGCCAAAAGGTAAGATGAGTAAATTCAGCATATGGATGGAAATGGACCAAACGCTAAGTATTCTGTTGCTTTGATCAACTGGCAAATGATGTGGTGCCAATGAAAAGTTGCTTTTGTATTCCACCCGTACAACTTCGACATAACGGCAGTCATTAAGAAGAAAGTAGGATTGTACTCACCCATAAATCGAAGCCCTTTGTTGTGTTACCAAGCGCTTTTTCCTCTTGTCCGAGACTCAACTCGTTGCGAGTACACAAAATCTCTGCTAGCACAAATACTCTCAATTAGCACAAGCACTGTAATGGTATCTATTTAATGAATACAAATAAAAACATCTATATTTAGTCTGTCCCTGTATAAGACAGAGCATATATCTACTACTTCTTTTTCCAGTGAATGCAAAACCCCATGACCTTACTTCCATCTTTCGGATAAGTAATATCTCCATTAGCTTTCCCCCCCAAAAAACCTCAGGCTATAGATGAACAAAGACAGCTCTGATAAGATAATTAGGCTTCTGTAAACGTCAGTGATTAGCACACATAATGGTGACGTCTGCTGGGCAATATTCTTAAACGTTGCGTTGGCAGTAGTTTATCTTAATTATCGTGCTGCTGATACCCACTAATCCCCTAATTACTGAAGGAACATTGTCAGCAGCATCTGCCGCAGTTCATTAGGCAGGTGAGGCCCCGTAATACAATTACAAATCAAATACTAAATGATTTTAGTGGCTCACATGCAATGGGAACGGCATTCATAAAGCATAAAATAGATTTGTGTTTATCAATAAAATGTGAAATTACATTTCACTATGACCACATAAATAATAAACATTGTAAGTCTACCGCGGTTTCAGTTTTGACTTCATTCACCTGTGTTATTTTGTTTTTGTATTGTCCAATTACATCCATCAGCTCGTCAGGTTCGCCCAATCAGCTTCCCCCAGCAAATTGTCTCATCCAGGTGTTCCTCGTTATTTTGCTACCCATTATTACCCGCTGCCTTCTTTATTGTTGTTGCTCTGTTTATGCCCTATTTTAACCCCTAAAAGGAATTGCACTGTCAAATGTACCGTACTTTGCTGTTTAATACACCCGGGCCATTTAATATACCCGGGTATATTAAATGGCAGGGGTATATTAAATGGCGCACAAACGGGAGGCTCAAAAAAAGCAAAAAATCATTTAATATACCCGGGTATATTAAACGGCAAAATACGGTAACGACAACACTAACTCTAACACTAACAACACTCTTAACACTAACACTGTAACTGTTACTCTAACACTAACACTACCGTATTTTGCTGTTTAATATACCCCTCCATTTAATATACCCAGGTATATTAAACGGCAGGGGTATATTAAATGGCGCACAAACGGGAAGGTACGATCCACTACGCACTCTTTATGCCGTGACGGGGTGCATCAACGTTTTGGAGACTAAAACTACTTACTGCTCAGGTTAAAACTACTTACTGCTGAATAAAGTCTGACTTGGAATTTTAATGAACTTAAGTATCTATAATTATGCCCCCATGAACACCATACAAATCTTGCCCAAAAAGCGGAGTTGCCGTTTAATATACCCGGGTATATTAAACGGCAGGGGTATATTAAATGGCGCACAAACGGGAGGCTCAAAAAAGCAAAAATCATTGAATATACCCAGCTATATTAAACAGCAAAATACGGTAGTTTGTTTCTTCATTAGACCTTATTTGCGAGTTCTCAAAAGCAATCCTCCCCATGTTTTGCTCCTCCCCATCACACTTCATCGCCAGATTTCACCATAACGTAGCACGGAGCACCGCGCAACAGTCTCCGTTTCGAGGCCCGAGGCGAGAACGTTACTCAAACATCAGACGGCATGCTCACTCGCGACGACTTACTGATTCGATAAAACAGGAAACCGCTGTCTCCGACGAGCCTTGTCACCGTGAGGCTTTTACATTAAAGAATTTCTGACAATTCACTCATTTCGGTTTGTGCCTGATGAAATTAAGACGTAACACGTGAAATATACGGGAGGGGTTTATAAAAAACGTGGTTGCAACCTTACTCTATTTTTCATTCCGCCTTTAGCCCAAGGCCTCTCCCCCATCTTGTTCTTGTCAGTACTAGCCTAAATAAACTAATTATGAAGAGGAACTATATTATTCGGACGATAAATCCCACTTTTTGTGTATTTTGACTGGGCCTGCGACTTATAGATATTTTATTTTTTTCACTCTGACCACTGATCGAATATTCGAATGGCCAAATATGTCATCAGTCACAAAACAGAAAAGAAAGACACACAAAAAGTCACGTAACATGTAATAGAACATTTGTTTAATGGATCAAACACAAAAAGTAAGTAAGTTAAGGCGGCTGCGATGTAAACACTAATGTAAGCTCTCAAAAAGGCAGTTTTAAATGCATAAAAGGCATCTTAATCTATTGAGAGGTTACTTATTTTGGAGTAAATTGAACAGAAATTGAAACAGAAGATGAAAAACACCACAGCAGATTTCTTCCAAGTCTAACAAAAATGGTGCCAAGACGAGTCCTTTTCACAAAAATAAAAACACAAGATAAATAATATAAAAAAGTCTATGCATAGTTTGGGATAAACTTTTCTGACCAGCATTTTCCAGGGACTTTGCTAACACAGTGTATTTTTGGCTACACTTTGAATTCACTGCTTGATTCATTTCAGTGGTTTCATCAAATATTTCCAGTAATTATTATTTATTATTTTTATAAGCAAACTGACCATGACTATTGGAGCTCACCCCCAACCTTCAAAATAATGAAATAATACTCATCAAGTCAATAATAGGATTTCTATTTCAACATTTGGTTTTCACAGTATAGCCATTCGATTCAAATATATATACTTTAAGAATTAACAAGTTGAAATATTTAAAAAAGCAACTTATGGTCAACGCGACCTTAAACACACATCAAATAATTGCAAAAGTTTACAATTGGAAGTCCTCCTTAATGACAAAATGCATAGTATTTGCGAATCATATTTCTAAATGGTTAAGAAAAAGTATATTTAGCAAATAATGCATAGCTATAAATTATTTCAGTCATTAGACTGGATGTGCATGATTTCAGACCAAAGTCAAGAGTGTAAATGGATAAAAAAAATAGCACGCTGAAACGGAAATGATAATAAAAAGAATTTGGATCGTAAACAGTGGATATAAAAATTGAGAACACCCCAGTTTTGTGTTATTTAAATCAGGCCAAAGTGAATCATTATAAAAAGAAATTGGCCTCATACTTGTGCAACTCAATCAAAAAGTTTGAGAAGTTGTGGGTGCAAAAGTGTACACACCCTTATGTGTTAAGAATGAACACAATCACATAATAATTATAATAATTAATATAAAAATCTGATGTTGAATAGGAATTGGCGGACATGCC
Source organism: Stigmatopora argus (assembly GCF_051989625.1). Taxonomy (NCBI): domain Eukaryota; kingdom Metazoa; phylum Chordata; class Actinopteri; order Syngnathiformes; family Syngnathidae; genus Stigmatopora; species Stigmatopora argus. The sequence goes on from NC_135391.1 coordinate 3,643,305, forward strand.
ATTTTAAAGTGCACCGGATTAACCTGCATAACGTTTGGCTAACTTTTTCTTATGTTTATATCCTTAAACTTGATTTTTTTTACAGTTAACTTAGAATTAAAGCTGTTCCTAATTCTCTCCAACTTGAATAATGACTAAAAGTGACATTTTATGGTTGTTTTCTTCCCCCTATTTAAAAAAAACTGCATTTGACAATGGGAGTTTAGATTTTTATAACTAATCTTGTGGCATAATTGCAGGTCTAGTGCAAATAAAGGCAACAAATGGTGTAAACAGGCAGGTGTAAAAATGATATAGCTCCTGCGTTAAACTAAACATTTTAATGAGAAGCCTTTCCTGCCACAGTCTTTTCGAAGCATTTGACGTTTTAAGGAAAAAAGTAATAAAACCACCCCTAAAACTTTTCTGCACGATAACATTTACTCATTCCTGTGAGTGTAGAATTTCAGGATTTGATTAAATTTAAGCAAATACCAATGGGAACAATTGGGAATCTTACTGGAAGTGTCAAGACGAGATCTGTCTTTGTCTTTTGCTTCCTGCTCGGCCCCTCTGCTTGTCATATTTAAAAGTGACGATGAGGAAGATGAGAAGAGTGACGCCCTGAATCCCAGCCAGGAGGAAAAAGTAATAGTGCAACGAGCAGTCGTTGATGTTTCCTAGAGAGACGGGAGAGTGAAAAGGAGACATTCTTAGTCTTCACATCTGCTCCGAGTTGAAAAGGCAGGTGATGGTGCTTTTTAACTGAGCGAAAGACTGACAAAATGACACGGGTGAAATGTGAAGAACAAAAGAGTCTGTCTGGCATGTTCTGATGCTTTGTGTTATAAAAGAATACGGCTGACATGGAGAGTGGCCAGTTTTTTTTCCCATTTTTTTTAAGAACCAGTTTGGTGGCGTCTCGACAAAGCCCCCTTTTTACTTTTCAACTCTGTCAAATACAAATACAAATTGAGTTCCCACTTTGAAAACCAAAACAACAAAACGACGACTGAAGAATTGCAACATACAGATCAACGAAATAGTCTTTGATACTTATTAAAGGAACCATTTGTTTTCCCCTGAGAATAGGACACAAACAAAATAAACACTTCCTTTTCCCTGCGATGAATAAAACACTAAAAATCAACAACAATGGCAAACCACAGCACTGCTGTTCGTTTTTTTTTCTCCCTGCAAATGCTATGTGGTTGTCAAGAAAAGATACTCTTTAACATGTCAAACTCAAGACAAATGAAGCCCTTGTCTCCCAAGAAGGAAAAAAAAAAACAATAATAAAGTCCTGACTGTTGTTTTAGGCTGGTGTGACAGTGGACTGAGACAGACAGAACAAATATTTAGTTTGTGTAACAAGCTGTGCTTCAGGCACAGTTCCCATAAGTAGATACTGTACATAGAGTATATTGCTTTTCAATGAGAATGTAAAGCCCCCGAAGCGATATTCAGTCTTCCTCAGAAAGCCCCTATTACTTTCTCCAGTGGAGCTGTCACTGCAAATATAGTTCAACGAAGAGCCCCAAGCTTGATGGCAGTAAAATATGCGTGCAAATACTCCCGTTTCACAATCATGATGCTAATCGAGGGAAAGCGAATTTGAAAATGAACTTTTTTTTTAGTTCAAGTCAAATGAAAATGAACCGATTCGCACACTGGTTCGTTAATACGGCAGCTTGTAAGTATGATTTTTGTGTTGACACAGACCTTACTTCGCAAACCGTTCAAGTCCACGACGCTGAACTACTTCAAGTTCATGTAAAGTAAAAATAAGTAATGTTAATTTTCCAACTTTTATTCTCATAATATAAATGAGATCTTTTGACATTATGTAAACCGTATTTTCACGACTATACGGCGCATCGTATTTTTAGCCGCAGTGTCAATAACGAGTGCTATTTCTGTATTTGACACACACAAAGGACGCACCGTTTTTATAGACGCAGCCAGGCATGGCAAAACATACACCAGCTTAAACATACGGACACACGCTAAAAACACGTTTTTAAAAAGGCAACGGAAGCAAAACTGAGTTCTCTTGTACTTTATTTAGCCATTTTACAATAAACTCACGTCATCATCACCCAGAAATCCATCAAAGTCCTCATTTTCTGTGTCCGAAGTTTTATACGTTTGTCCAGGTGGCCACAATCCATTCGCGAATAGTAGTTAGCTAGTAGCTAGCGTAACTTTTCCAAGGCTGCTTTCCATGCTTCGTAAAGCTGTGTTGATGTCGATGTATACAGGCCACAATCCATTGGGTGTATTGACAAAATGACTACATATCCCAGCAGTCACTGCGCAGTACTTTTTCTACGGGAAAATAGTAGAGTCGGGGGCTGCTTGCCGTAGTTGTGAGAGCTGTAGAGGATGGTGTACCCTATCGACGGATTTTTTTTTTTTTTAATCGTGATAACAATTTTAGTATTGGTCCATATATAAAGCACACTGGATTATAAGGCGCCCTGTCTATTTTGGAGAAAATTTAAGACTTTTATGTGTGCCTTATAGTCGTGAAAATACGGTACTTCTAGCAAAAGCAGTTTTGTGTCACCAAAAGTTGGTGTACATGCAGTACCTGTCCTAGCCACCGCTCCTTCTCCATCCATCTCTCAGCAGTACTTGCAAGTACCACTTTTTTATGTTATAACTTCAATTTCAACATTCAGGTGAAATCTGACAAATCTTCGCTACGTGAGGCAGCCCGGGAATGGAACTCGTTCGTAACTCATTGAGTCTATAATCGACTTTTTGATGGATGGATGAAAATCTGTGGATAAACTAATTTGATTAATGTAGAATTTCTAAAAAAATAGATTATTCTTTTCTAAATCTTTGTCGACTTTGCCTGAATGCCAAAAAAGCACCTGAACAGGCACAACGTCGCAAGTTGACCTTTTCAACCGCAGAGGCGGTGATGTCATAATATATTTAGTTTGAACAAAAAACCTTCATGTCCTTGTACTTGATTTAATGCCCCGTTTGGTCCTGCTGATCAAAGTCCAAGATTAACTCATATAAAACGAGATCCTCAAGCTTTTCTTGATCAATCGTCTCCGTCTAACATCACAACATTGCAATGTGCTCGCACAAAGTCTTTCCACCAATCTATCGGTTGTGTGCGCACATCTTTGTCGATAATTAGGAATTCGGCGGGGAAAAAAACAAAAAAACGAACCGGTGCGATGACATATCGCCACATACAGAAATGATGAATCTGTCGATGCGCCTTCAAAAGAATAAAGCGTAAAACATTTGATCTTCGAGGAATTCTGGAGAATGACTGATGTTGTGGCACGGCATTAAAGGAAGAGAAGATGAAAAGACATTTATTCTGTTGTCATCTTCATCTGGTCAACTGTTTTTGATTGTGACAGGTGGACCAAGAAGCCGTGTAAATAATTCATTAAGTACGAAAACTGTGGTTGATGAGAGTTGGTGGGAAAAGAGGGGCATCTGTTGTCAAGATTAACATTCAATGATTGACCTTCACGGTAAGTAATAGTCACAATACAGCGCTTCCTAATCTTAAATGATCAAACCTACAAAAAAAAACACTCACACTTAATGGTTACTTGCACAATACAATGATAGTCTACAGCACGTGTCAAAGTGGCAGCCCGGGGCCAAATCAGGCCCGCCGCATCATTTTGAGTGGCCCGGGAAAGTAAATCATGAGTGCCGACTTTCTGTTTTAGGATCAAATCAAAATGAAGAGTATAGATGTATATTACATTTCCTGATTTTCCCCCTTTTAAATCAATAATTGTATTTTTTTCTGTGTTTTTAGTTCAAAAATAATTTTGTAAAATCTAAAAATATATTTAAAAAAGCTAAAATAAACATTGTTTTAGATCTATAAAAACTGAATATTAAGGGATTTTAATCCAGTTCTTTTAATACATTTATTTTAAAAAAATCTAAATATTATATCTAAAATGGTCTGGCCCACATGAAATCGAGTTGACGTTAAAGCGGCCCGTGCACCAACCCGCCGAGTCTGACACCTTTGGTCTACAGTCACCAACTACAAAACTTTCTCATCTCATTTTCTGAATCGCTTCATCCTCATTAGGATCTCAGGGGGTGCTGGAGCACCTGAATCGGTGGCCAGCCAATCGCAGGGCCCGCAAAACTATTCAATTTGTAAATCTGTAGCGGGTTTGCAATGAAGGCTGTTTTTCCAAGAAGTTTTCTAAATCTGGTAAAGTCACATCAAGTGAGATTTTATGGGTGGAAAATGAATGGTGTAGTGGTTCACTCGCCTGAGTGAATGAATGAAAATGAATGTGTATAACCTGTTAAGTGTGGGTGTTGTGGCTATAATACGTATAAGGTAAAGGGAACGTTCAGATTAAGGGATTTCAGCGAGATTCCGTCTTGTCTTGTCATTTGCTCTGCGCCATGTTTTAGTCTGACAGAATTGACAAAAAAGTGATTATGTGATTAGGTACATCATGTCCTTTAGTGTATAAATCGGACTGGTGTATCCATTACATTCTTGTCATGCATTTTAATCTGGGGGGAAAAAAACCTTCATGAAGCGTAAAAATGTGTTTGCGATACTTGAGTTGCTTAAAAATTCAGGTATTTCCATGACCAGTTTTCATATTAAAAAAACAATTGCGCATTACTAGTGGTAATAGAAATGCAGCTTTTCTGTAAAAATTGTAAATGATGTTAGTAAGAGCAAAATCTGTTATCTAGGCTAGTGGTGATGCTGTGGTCGTTCATGTATTTGTGGAGGATATGGTCATTGGCTTCCCAAATGTTTTTGAGACATTATTGCTTTTGAAGCATTCCGTGTTGGATAATTTTGGTGGAAAAAATGTCTGCTTGGTCTTATTTCCTTGATTCCCCACATCCTTTAATAGGTGCCCCCCTGTGCCTTCGAGTACAAAGCTGAACAAGGAGTCTCTTGAGCTTCACATTTGAGACTTTTCACATACCAAGCTCTTGTTTCTTAAAATGTCACTTCCTGCATCTAATTTGAAACCCTTTTATGTGGTAATTTTTTTTTTGATGTCACAATGAACTCTTTTGAGAGCTGTTTTATTCCCCTGATGACAAATGGTCTTTCGTTTGGCTGGAGGGGGTCAAGTTGTCACTAATCTGAAATCGGATGTCCTGGACTTTCAAGACAAGATGGCATTCACACGTCTCGCTTTAAAGTTTCGGGGTCACATTGAATGAAATGTCAGCGTTCTAATGGAAGCCTTTTTACATCACAAAGCTTAACTTGGGCTATTCGTCCTGAGCTATAGCATAAGTGTACCTTATGGGGCCATGCTACAAACTCTTAGTCCGTTATGCAAGACTTATCAAGTTTTCTGAGCGAGTATAGGTCTGCAGAAAATGATTAAATAGCTGAAACAAACATCCATTGATTTCTTCTCAAATTTGGATCTTCAGCTCAAGATGATATTGAAGGCATCGAAGCATTAAAATGTTCAGTCATGACATTTCAAGCTTTGGATCAATTGGTACATCTTCAAATGTTAATTGCTATTGACCTATTTCATCTAAGTCAGGTACATTGTTCCATATATAATGCACTGTGTGTAATCGTAGTCCTTGTTATTGATTTCTACTTGTTGATGTAAACAGGCAAAAGGAACTCTTAAGAAACATTGCATGTAATCTTTCAAAATCCACCGGATCACGGTATTTCTACCGAATCCTCAGCCCCGATTAGGTTATTATAACGCCGCCATTGCAACCCTAATACCGACTTATCGGACAAATATTTTAGTGGGATTTGCAAAGGATTCCGACAAATTATGAAAATCCACCTGTTAAAACAGTCCTTGAAGCTACCATTTATCTTTGTATTTCTCTGTAAAACATACCTGGCAACGTCATCAATCATGATGAAATTTCGGCTTTTTCCTCTAAGTTGCGAAGCCTCTTTTAAAAGTGGAACTTTTAATGCAACGCCCAACACGGGCCGACTTTTTGGGGATGTGCACATGGAGACGGAGTGACAGCATCAAGCCGTGTGATGCCAGACTAGCAGTTCCATCTCCATGTTAATGCTCAGGGGGAGAGCTTTACTTAAGTCGAGGAGGGAGGTGTAATCAGACCCCCGGCCTGTGATTAATGTTGCTCATCTATCTTCAGGCTAGTGCGACTCAGTAAAATTCCCAACAGTTCACCCGGTAAGATGTTTACTGAACACCATTACGCCAGAAGCCATGAGAATGAGTTCAGTCTTCTCCACCTTAAGAGCGAAGAGGACTCTACATAAAGTGTGCAAATCAGCCACAAAACAAACTATACAATTCCTGACTTTGGATATTACTGAAGCTTTGTGTCACCTGAATTTTTTTTACCCCCAATTGTTCTAATCTGTGGCTAGAAGGCAGTTTTGCTCCATTTCTTCTGCTCATCATTCAAAGGTCTAAAAAAAGAAACAAAAGATGTACTCCAGGCAATCTGGCTCCACTTTACCTGCACTTTGAACGAAGCTAAGATGTGAATCTGATAGATTGACGAAGCATGTAATGCATTTTGCAGTTTTATGATCAACTTCTTGAGTGACACTAAATTAATGAGCTAGGCAACTCGGATTTTGTGTACCATATTTTCCGTGCGCACCTAAAAGCCTTCATTTTTTCAAAATCTGACTATGCGCCTTATAATCCAGTGCGCCTTATATACGGATCAATATTGATCTGCAACAGGTGTCGCAACTACGGTAAGCAGACGGCGACTCCATATTCCCCCGTGCGCGGTGCATACTGGGATATATAGTTCTTTTGTCTATCCACTCACTATGACGGCGAGCAGACTAATTCGGTGTTCACCATCATTCTGGGTGGATTGACGAAAGAACTCCAGCCGCTAGATTGGTGTCAACAGAGCATTCAAAGCTAGACTGCAAACTATATATTATATATGGATCAATACCCTTAAATTTGCCTTAAAATCATAATTTCTCTCATAAGACGTCTCCCGATTCACAAATTTCACGTACATATTCATGGTTTTAATAGGGAGTACAACACACGTGCTATTTCTGACATACTGTATAAATCGATTAATGGATTGCACATTCCTAAAGGGTGTTGCCTGCACGTACACAAATTCAAAAAAGAAGTCATGTGAGCAGTACAACCAGGAAGGGTGTCCGTAGCGGTCTAGTTTGTCATCCCTAGGTAAGATGGCAGCACCCTGAGCCTCTATTTTCAAATAAATGACCGCATTGTCTTGCGTTATGGTGTTTCGTTTATGTCGCCTTGCAGTTCTGTGCATGTCAAGTTTAATTTGTGCACATATAAGCCGTACCCTCGATTCAGTCTTCATGTTTTTGGGTTACAAATACTGAGTTTTTAATGTTTTTGGTTTACATTTGCAAGAACTATCCTCTAGTGTTGTTAATTAATACACGTTTTTGAGTTTGGTCAAGCCAAATTGGAGTGCTTTCTTACCAAAATCTTTGTGAGATGACATCCAGCCAATCGCCTTGAGGGATACGATGGCCAACAAGCCCGATCCGACGAAGGAGCCTATCCCGGAGAAAAAGAAGAAGAGCCCCATGATGGCACTCTGCATAGACTTGGGTGCAGCAGAGTAGGCAAACTCCAAGCCTGCAGGAAAGTGAGGACACATTCATTTCATTAGTGTAATTGAGAAGGGAACAAACACTGCTTGGCTGCTTTCCTAATTGACTGAATGGATGAGGGCAAGGGAAGATAGGTAAGTAGTTGGGATGTACAAAATAATTGATTGATTGTGCAGTGAAAATTCAGAATTATTGTGTCGAGAAGAAATTGGGGCCCAATAGAATACATGACTTGACTGCAAAGCATTTTCACATGTTGCATTCACTGACTTTCAATGTAATCGTCAGGTAGCAAAGGGGGTCTCGCCATCAGTCTGGCATCCGATTCTACTCGCTCGGCTATCTGCTCCAGTCTGGAAGACGAGCTACTTTTCCAGAAGATAAATCACTCTGTTTGCTTTTGTGAAAGGTAAAATACGAAGGAAATCGTCAAGCGAAAGAAAGATGGAAAGCAGACGTCCCATGAGGGCAAAGTGGGTTGGGGAAGGAGGGGGGTTGCGTCTTATTTGTTCCACCAGCAGACCTGTTTGCCTGCAAGCTGACATTGATAATTTCATGGCACCTCATGATCTTTCAAATAAAGGCCGATAGCTACATCTGTCTGGGGAGATTATAGAATGGTGGTTGAATATGTTTGCTTTTTCCAGAGTTTAAAGACGCAGATACCCACTTAATAAAAAAAAAGGTTACAAGCAGGTTAGTAGAAAAGCATTGTTAATTCTTAGAATTCTAAACGTTTTCAATAGTGCATTAATTTTCTTGGTTTAAGCTTTGATTGCATGTACTTTGCAGAACCAGGCAACAAAAGAAACAATGTGCACCTAATATTATTGGGTAAGACCTTAGCAACAATGGTATCGAGTGAAATTAAATGGACATCGCTTAACAAACGAAACCATTTACCGTTAACCGTTGGGGCCGAAGAATAAAAAAATGGAACGCACAATACATTTTTATTCCTAAAAGAAAAGGTGATTTTCTTGCAAATGACATGTCATGGGTAATTTAAAGAGCATAAAATAAATTGGCATGTATAAAAGTAAAAGCTTGTCGTTTTAAGGCAGGGGTGTCAGACTCAGGTTGGTTCGCGGGCCGCTTTAACGTCAACTTGATTTCACGTGGGCCGAAACATTTTAGATATAATATTTATTATAATATACTTATTTTTTATAAATGGATTAAAAGAACTGGATTAAAAACCCTGAATATTCAGTTTTTTATAGATCTAAAACAATGTTTATTTTAGCTTTTTATATATTTTTTTAGAGTTTATAACATGATTTTTGAACTAAAAACACAGAAAAAAATGATTAAAAAAATAATTATTGATTTAAAAGGGGGAAAATCTGGAAAATTAATATACATCTATTCTCTTCATTTTAATTTGATCCTAAAACAGAAAGTTGGCACTCATGAATTACTTTCCCGGGCCACACAAAATGATGCGGCGGGCCAGATTTGGCCCCCGGGCCGCCACTTTGGCACGTTTTAAGTGCGATCAAGGTTTGACGGTGGTGGATTTGGGAAGATTTATTCAAACAAAAGAGGACTAAAGAAACATTAGTCATCATTTCACTTTCTTAATGTCACAATTCTGACAAATTACTTTCCTTCTTGTATCTGTAAACCCTTGTTTATGTAGCCTAATCATAATAATACCATTATTATTATTATTAATCATTTAAATTTCCAGTTTAAACAACATTTTCTTTTGCCTACCAAAATGATTATTGATGTTGACTTCAAATTTACAGGACCTTTAAAGGTTATCTGTTTAGATCTCTCTACTTCCCTAAAAAAAAATAGCAAGCCTCATTTTAGGCCATCGTGGACAAAAGAGGAAGGTGGTCAGACATGGAGAAGGGATAGAATGGGTTAGCGTGACAGACTGCTTTCGATGCGTGATCAAATTTTTAAACTGCCAAAAAATGTATCACGCCAGACACATTGCAGATGAAGGACCAAGTCAATGGTAGCAAAATGGGTGGAGACCTGAGAGTACATATTAAGTTATTCAAACCTAGAAGGTGAAATGGAATAAATTCCATCTGTGCCACCATGAACTAATATTAGTTTTCATCATGTGATGAACAGAACATTTGAGGTTGATTTATTTAATAAGGGACAGCACATGTTAATGAACATCTTTATATTCATGTTAATGAACATTTATATGTAAGACTGTAGCCGAGGGCTAATTTCCATCTTTAGTCCCTTGTGTAGGTTGAAGATAAAGGATGACACATACACACACGCGTAGCAGTTTTAGACAGCGTTGTGATCGCAATTTTGTTTGTCTAACAGTCAGGCTTTAAGATGATTGGCCAAGAGGTTCAGAGATGGAAGTTCACATATGCTAAATGCTATTGAGTTCCAGGTATGAAGAGAGAAGGGGCTTTGGTTGAATGCACTCTTTTTAAAGGGAATTACACAGTCACCTCTAGAGCCAGCCCTTGTTGATGTGTTGGAATATTTTTGTACAAAATCTTGCAGTGGAGGAGGAGCTTTGTGTTGGAATGTTTTGTAAACTAAGGTGGGATCTCCATATTTAACAATATTCTCCCAGTTCAGGCATTTGTGGTTTTTTTTAAATATCTGACATTGGTGGTGTTTTTTGGCTTTCTATACAATACTTTCAGAGCTTGCTTATAAATAGTTTCAATTGGTTTTAGTGTTGTTTTGCAGGTTTTACAGTTCAAACAAAGCGTGTCATGAATAAGAGTCAAGTTTAGTCTGACTGATCACTACACGTGAGTAGACATTTGTCAGGTGAGAGTCACACAAGTAGTTTGCACTCGTTTCATCGATCTTAAACTAAAAGTGATACACTATCACCAAGTACCTGCAATGCTGGCAAATATTTCACTGATTCCGATCAGCACATATTGAGGCACTTGCCACCAAATGGGTAAATCTGCTGCGTAGTAGATTACATTCCCAAGCACTTGATCAATGGGACCATTCGCTTTGATGATCTCCAGTCGTTTTGTCTCCAGAATACCTGAAGGGCAGACAGACATAGAAAGTTTGACTGCAAATATCAGTACATACCTAAATATATATATATATATATATATATATATATATATATATATATATATATATATATATATATATATATATATATATATATATATATATATATATATATATATATATATATATATATATATATATATATATATATATATATATATATATATATATATATATATATATATATATATATATATATATATATATATATATATAGTGTTAAAAGAGAAAATGTAAGCCCACCGCCACTACTGCATTTATGATTTTATTTGATGGCTATTTTCATGGCACCAGCAGCTACAGTATTTGTAGATAACACCCCAAGGAAGCCTCACATCATAACTGCACTTTGAGAGCCGTTGTAATCCCATGCAATAATACCAGCCGTCCATCTCAGGCCATGCGGCGACTGGGCTACAGAGACTTACAAACTCCAACCTCTCCCTATCCCCTTCTTACTAAACACCATAAAAGCCCAACACAATACTTTCAGCATTCATTAAAAGGCAATTGGGTTCCAAAAGAATTACATTACATCATTCACTTAAAAACGAAAGACAGTCCAAAAATCCATGATTTCTTTAGCCTCCCCTCAGTGAGTGTCAAAAAATTTAACGACAGCTGCATATGACTAGACACATACATGCATATACCGTATTTTCACGACTATAAGGCGCACTTAAGTCTTAAATTTTCTCCAAAATAGACAAGCGCCTCATAATCCAGTGTGCTTTATATATGGAAAAATAAATAAAATGTGTCATTCATTGAGGGTGCGCCTTATAATGCAGTGCGCCTTATAGTCGTGAAAATGTGGTAATTGTTGTTGCCATGAATAGTAATTACACAGTAAAATATTAGGCAGTCGACACTAACGCTCACATGTGATTTGTCTTCATACTGCCTTCCCTACTATGCATCAATAGCACTACTTGCTCACTCACCCTGCCCCATCACACTCTTATCCGACCTATCTTCCCTTTACTTGACGAGTAAAAACGATATTGGTAAAATGCGAGTGAGTCAATCCAGCCACACGGCTTGTGTGCAAACGCACTGTTCTGTGACCAATACCCACATCGCAGCTCCATCGTAAACCCTTTCACTCCACCGCTAAGAATTGCTTACTGCAATATTCAGAATTCATTTTGCAGTGAAATGGCTTTATTCTCGCGGCCCTCCCAAGAACTGTGGTGATAAACGCAAATAACAAAGTGGTATTTTAACGCCACGACTGAATGTTAGGACATTTATCCATCTTAATTTTTTTTTTTTTAAAACCTGTGTCTTCTGAAAAGAAACTATTTTCAATCTCGCCACATCACATAATTCAACAACTTTCACAACAACGTTAAAAGGGTCGAGAGCTAAATTATTCATCCACAGCAGCGTCTTACCTCACACCTGCCAATTTGGAAAAAAAATATCAAAGATACAAGGCCGCTTTTCCTAATAAATACCAAAATCCGCCTCTCCTAAAAAAAGGACGAAATGTTCAAATAATCAAGGATTCAAACTGAAAAGGACACATTTATACAGGTAAAAACATCTGAATAGAATGGAGTACTTGCTATGTAAATTCCTATTTTGATTAATATCATAACATACAGTGAGTGCCTGATTCTAAATGTATGCCTTTTATATAGGTTCCAAGTTTTATTGTCTTTTTTAATAGTCATGAATATATGACGTGCTGTGGACATTGTTTCGCCATAACGTGTGTTTTGAAAAGTGACAAAATGATCCCTAACGTTGTCGTTGTGGTGTTGAGTCTGCAAGGTCAGCTAGAAGAAGCGTGAGCGCACTGGAGGTCCGTTGGTGTACTCACCCGCTGCCACAGCTGACCACATGACAAAGAACATCCCCACTGCAATCCTCTTCAGAGAGGAGGGCAGCAGGCCACGGCGTTTCAAAATGGGGTCCACCACTTTGTCTTTGAGGGGAATCAGCATCAGGATGAGCACAGCATCAAACATGGTGAGCCAAGCTGCTGGGAAGCGAAATGTCATCTGAAAGATTCAGAGGAAATAAATGAGATCAAACTGGGGGGGAAATTCAATAAAGTGTGAAAACGAAAGAATTTCTGCAAAGTCTAATGTATGAGATGGCCCTGCATTTTGGGCTTGCTGTTACTTTGGCGCCTCCAGGTGGTCACACTTACTCTGTCCAAAACATCTGAAAACCATCACATTTTACATTATATTAAGAGAATATATGTACCTTTCATCTCTGAATGGACACAAAACCAAAAGGCTTAAATTCTCAACAAAGAAACAGCTACATTTAAATCTCACGGCAAGTTTTGTTGTATCTTGGTTTTGAAAAATATGTTTCCCAAGATAAATTGAATTTTCAAGTGCATCAATTTTCTTTTCTAAGTAAAAAAAAACCTCTGCAATTCACACAAGTTTAAATTCCTCTTCACTAATCCATTTGCATGCCAGAATTGTGCAACAAATCCACAGGAGAGTTTTTTACTAAACTAAAATGGGGTTCGATCCCAGGTGGGTTCTCACTTTGTGGAGTTTGTTCTCGCGTGGGTTGTCTCCGGGTACTCCGGTTTCCCAAAAACATGCAGAGTAGGCTAGTTAAGCACTCTATATTGCCCCCATCTATGATTGGTTGTCCGTCTCCTTGTGCCCCCTGGTGTTTCCTGCCTGTTTCCCACAATTACCTGGGATAGGCTCCAGCACCCCCCGCGAACCTTATGAAAATAAACGTTTCAGAAAATGAATGAATGAATAAAATGTATGATTATTTTTTCTACAACAAAGAAAGTCACATCCGAAGCTAATACATGCCCTCTGGTGGATTTTCTTTAAAAATATAAATGTATGCTAAAAGATGATGAAAATGTACCCCCTAAAAAAAAAATCAGGGAAATGGGATTTCTTAAAATTCTGAATGCTTTCATTTCATTCGGCGCAATGTGCTCAACATTGCAATACACCTTTGAACAGACGCCTTGTGGCTGATTCTGCTGCAAAAGTAGAGTACATGATAAATTGCTCTATTCCTACTCATACATATGTATTCACAAGAGAGCCCCCAAAAAAGCGTGGGTTTCGTGCAAAAAGGATGAGGAAGCATAAAGAGACACTGATATTCTATTCTATTATATCTACGAAAACAGTGGGGGGGAAGTTCGTATTAGTATATAGTATCAGTTTTAAGATAACTAAACTTCGGGATTTGTTTGTGCGACAAGTGCTGTCATTTACATCCAGCTGTCTGTATTAAAAAAACATTTTAAAGGCGGGACGGCTAAGCAATGCAGATTTCTAAATTAGATTCCGACTCACATTTAGGTAGCTGAGAGCATCGAGCAATTGCATTTAGTTTGGATTGTAACGCATCATGAATAATTGCAACGCAGTCACTGGCAACTCTACCCGGAGTGTGCTTTGTCACCTTGAATAGATCTAATTTGTTCAGTTGTACCAGTGAACTGTGTCAGGTGAGGAAGTAACACAGTGCGGCATGTAATTTCATTTCCCTTTTGATTTTGAGAAGTATTAAGACTTGTACCAAAGTCGGGCTTTCAGTTTTGACATGACAATAGCCATTTGGAGGAAAACATCGGTTCACACGCGATTATACTCAAGATTCACAAAATATACTTTTTGGGGAGAAGAGTTAAGGCAGACAGATAAGCAAATTGAATATTAGCTAAAAATCACTCGAGCGGAGCTGGCAAACATCAAAAATCATATTTCGTAGTGTGTAAAAATAATTTTCTGATTTTGTGACCCTTTTTGTAGCATTTAGCAGCGACGAGTCCAAAAATAAAGGTCATAATTATCTATTTTTCTGATACTTTTGAAATTGTTTCACTTTTTTAATAGTTAATTTTTGCAAAGAAATAAAAAACAATTTTTAGTGACATTTTCATTTTGTGGACCTAACTAACACATCTACACTGCTTAAAACAACTGTTGTGAATACACATGTTGGACAAAAAGTGAACGTGCTCCTTTCAAAATAATTGAAAATTTAACCCCAAAAAAACATGGCTTGTTTTTTGTTATAGTTTTTTGTTTGTTTTGATATAAAAATCCATATTTAGTAGTTTGGAAAAGACTAGCGAAGTAAACTAGGGAAAATCCGTAGTATTTGCCAGCTCTGCTTCCTTATTTTGAAAAGGTGCCTGAGGGCAATAGTTTCGACATACACAATTGCTCCAGTTTTATTTTGTAGATTTGTATAATGCCAATGCTAATAAATTCCTCCTAAAAAATATGTAAACGGGGTATATGTCAGACTTCCTCATCAAACATAATCCAACGGAGGCGCTGTTGTGAAGTATTCCAACAACAAACAGGTTGCTAATCTGCAAGGTATTAAGTGTTAAGTAAAATTCTGACTTAATCTCCCAGGCTTTACCACAACATTTACGGCACCCTCCAGCTGTTCTACCTTCTACTCTCACTGTGCCAGTGACCTACAGTTTGAATTGAGAACAACCTATTTAAACCTTCATAATGCGGGAAACATCACAATAAGTCTTTGAGTTGATGTACAACACACAAAAAAATGATCAATCTCCACCGAGAAATGTTTTGAAGCATTTTTGTGTTTGAAATTACCGTGTGGGAGTCAATGGTGCTATTCATAGCAGCAACTGGTATCTTTAAATGAAGCCCCTGCAGAATATAGGTTGTCTGCATCTGCAACATAAGAGAAGATTAGGATTGCAAATACATGTACCTCATTTTTTTTTGTTCCTATATATTTTGTAAGGATTCGGATTTATTTACCTGGAAATAAACTGTCCAATATGGAATAAGGGCTAAGAAAACGGGTAGAATTTTCAGCAAAGATTTCAGTTCTTCTACTTTCTCTTCTGGGAATTTTCCTCCATGGCTGATTTTCGCACCATCCAATAGTGTGGGTTGGCTGGTTCTAAAAAAAAAAAAAAAAAAAAAAAAAAAAAATACCATTAAATAAAATCAAAAAATAATGAAATAACCATTTCCACATGGGACTGATAATATTAAATGCCTCATTTCATTAAAAAAGTAATACGTTTGTAAACTCTTAAAGGGGTTTTCCTGCCTTTTACATTACATATTACCCTTTAAATAACTTGATTTAACAGAGAAATTTATATGCCTATAATCTCATAGGAAATACTTTAATAAGCATTTCGTGACAGGCAAGAAACCTTGTTAATTTAAGATTTTTGCACATTTCAGTTATTTACTTCAGGATTTAGGTCAAGTATAGATGCACTTCAGAACATTATAGTATTACAAGATGGAAAGCTGGACGCCTTGCATAGGAGAAAAATGTATAAAATGATCAATGAGATAAAGGTTTAACTGCAACAAGCTGCATTTTTCTGTATAAACCTTTTCATGTGCATACAATGCATTATAGTTCACATTGAAGTCATTTGACATGGAAATATATTATTCTGTTTCTCAGTGTATGTTAGACTTGGAAAGGGTGATGTATTACCGAAGCAAGTCAGGTTCCTTGGCTTTTGATGAGCAACAAGCAAAGCTCAGTATCTTGAACATATCAGTGAAAGCGCTACCATCAGCAGGCTTGGTGATGAAAACTGTTCGACCCAGGAGGAAAACCAGAAAGGAAATCCCCAGGCACACGGTAGGAATGATGTAGCCCACTTCAAAGCTGAAATTTTGCTGGATATAGGCCACACCCCCAAGTGACAGGATGGCACCTAAGTTAATGCACCAGTAGAACCAGTTGAAGAATCGGCGCGTGGCTTCTGGACCTCGGTCTTTGACCTAATGTATAAAAAGAAGACATTAGTGCTTCACAATAAACTTCTGGTCCGCTATTATTTTTTGGATTAGATAACTTTATTCATCCCGTATTCGGGAAATTCCGTTGTCACAGTGGCAAGAGGGTGAGAATGCAGATATAGGAAAGGCATTTTAGACATAAATAGATGGGTAATAAGTAAGTTAATAAATAAAATAAATATATAAATAAATAAGCGTGTTTCTGAAATATATATATATTTTTTTTCATTATATATATTTTTAATTTATATATATTTATTTTATATTATAAAATTAGTTTGAATTCCATTGAAGTTTTTGTCCCGATTTACCCTAATATGAACTAAATCAATTAAATTATATTAAATAAGTGTATTATCTTCAACTGAAATGATCATGACCATTATCTGTTCACTGAAATGGTGCTTCTTTAGTTGTAAATTAACGATGATGTTAATAAAACATTAAAAACTATTGTTTGACAGAAGGCAATTTAAATTATCACTTCTGCTATTTTGCACAGGTCGCAAAATAAACACAAATTAGGAAAATAAGACATTTCAGACAAATGTACACGAGGTAATTGAATTGAATTCAATTTTTCATCCATTATTCTATACATAAACAGATGGATTTTGTGTGTTAAAAAATAAAAATAAACTATAGGAGCATACAGAGGATGTTAGTGATGGGTTTGTGTTTATTTTATGTTGCGGTCTGTTTTTTTCCCTGGCACAATGAATTTTTTTTTTAAAAGTGGTATGCTGGAAAATGATCAAAAGCCTTGACACAAAGCCAGAAATGTGTAATGAGCATTGGCTGCTCAGTGATGTAAAGCCCTCTTGTAATAGTGCTCCCATAACGAGTCAAGTTTATTCGTATTTCCATAAATCAACAAAATATCCCAAAGGCCTTGCAGTCTAAACAGCTGACATTAAAATATAAAAGATGTAATGGACAGCAAATTAAACAAGTCAATAGTCGAAATCTGCCGATTTCCAATACCAATTGACAGCTTGGCAATTGAACTTTTTAACAATTTCTTTGTTTAGATATCTTTTAACATCTTATTCTATTGAATTGTATCCTTAAAAATTGTTTTAAATTTAACACATTCCGTGATTGGCTCTGATTTGCAATCATGTGATCGAATCGTCGACATCCATTTGACCGGGGCCTAATTTCCGATCAGGTGATCAGGTTTGGTGCATCACCTAATAAAACTGTAACAAAAAACAACCAATGCATTCAATTATGACGTCTTCTGATCTAAAAGTCAAGCACCAACAAAAAAACTTGGGTCACTTTTGATGAATGACTATGATTGTATTTTTGTGAGGGCGTGTATAATACAATTAACTCGCCGTGATGATGAAGAATATGCTCGTCTAAGTGAACCCTCATGTCAAAGATAACGTAAATCACATGTCTGACCGCACAAATCAATGTCTCACAACATTCCCAATTATACAGGCCCAGGTCCAAAGATGGATCACCTTCAGACATTACCATAACGGTATTGGCATTAGTATTTACATTCTAAATTAAAAGCTATTGATATCTGCTAGACATCCAATCGGTTTTGACAGGCGATATCATTGACAGGCCACAGACATTCCATTTTCCCATAACAGATTGAACTTCTATCACCGTCAACGGCACTGAATCATGACCATTCGTAGCCAGTCCTGCCAGCTTAAACAAATTGGAAGTCCACCATTGTCAATGCAATCAATACCAGAAAACGAGCTAAGACAAAATACAATACATATCATGGCTTCCACAACTTCAACCTGCTACCTTCTGGCAGGCGCTACAGGGCCATAACAGCCAAGACAAACAGACTCGAGTTTTTTTCCCAAGAGCCGTCACCATTCTCGACTCAAGTTCTGAACCTAGGACCTAATCAAGACTTATTGCTAGCCACTTTAGTGACTTTGTGCCACTTACCTATGTTGACTACCACTTATACTACTTATTTATTATGTTGACTACTTATTTATCTATTACTTCTTCATTATTTATTCATCATTATCATTTATTATCTATCTGTTTAATTGTTTGTTGTTGAGTCCATAGACTCAGCGAGTGGTGCACTCTCAACAACTTGGCACTGAATGTCTCCAAAACCATGGAACTCATCATCCTGGACTTCAGACGGAACAAGACCGATCTCACTTGGACTACTACCGTATTTTCACGACTATAAGGCGCATTTAAAAGTCTTACATTTTCTCCAAAATACACAGGGCGCCTTGTATATGGAAAACACATAAAATGTGTCATTCAATGAGGGTGCGCCTTATAATGCGGTGCGCCTTATAGTCGTGAAAATAAGGTGATTTATTTATTGATGATTTATTAATTATGTATTTATTTGTGTTTGTTTGTTGTTGTTATTTGTGCAATTTGTGGTGAAAGCTTTAAATCTCATTACCATACTTTTATAATGACAATAAACGCATTCAATTCAATACAAATGCTGTTCGTACTATACCTGGTCTGCCCCAAATGGAGTGATGTTCGACTTAACAGTCCCCACACCCAATGCGATGATAAAAAGCCCGCTGTAGAGGACCGGTCCACAATAAGCTGCACGAATCGGGCAGGTCACGTTGCTCGGCGGGGTACCGTTTGTGTTAAGACACTCAGCCGGTTGCACTGGAAATGCTGCTTCTTCTCCACACATGCTTATCCTGGTGTTTTCATTCGAAATTAAAGGGAAAAAGACAATGCCGATAAAGTACAAAATCAAACTTGAGGCGATGGTCCAAAACTTTCCCAGGTATGCATCTGCCAACCATCCCCCAAATGGTGATATGAGGTAGGTGACCCCCATGAACATCAGAGGAGCCTGGCTGGCTTGTGTCCCCTCCCAATAGAATGGACTGCTATTTAAAAACAGAACCAGATTGGATGTGACCCCATAGAATGCAATCCTTTCCAATGATTCAGCCAGAAGAATAGCAGCACATGCTAGTCTTCTTCCCTGAAAAACTGATGGGGTGGATGGCCTCACATTAGTCCCAGGATCGGAATCCAAAAGTGGGGTGTTCTCATCAGCATGTTTGTTGTTCATAGCCATCTTCTATTGAATTGATAGCTTCCTTCCCTATACTAAGAGTTCAGTCCTGTGGAGGAAAAAAATGGTGTTCAATTCATACTGATTGGATGAGAACATCGACGATATTAAAACATAGTAATCACTGTCTACTTGAGAGGACAAACGAGATATTATACTCATATCACGTTAATAATGGTACATAACGGTCATCAACTTAACATGAACGATCTTATTTCGTAAGCTACATATAGCATAATGACAAATCGGTACGGTTTTAAGTGAGGAATACATTACCGTAAATTTTAATGACACATATCCGAAGGCTGGTTGATCTCCATGAACCTTGAGGAAGTTGATCTTTAAAATGTTTACTTTGTCGATGGAGAACTGGAAGTCAAACAAATATGTCACAGCAGTACCCTCGTGACATACAGGCGCAGTCAACAAGCTGTTGGATTTGCGTGTGGATTTACAGCGAGTTATAAAACTGGAGTTACACGCTAACATGCACATTTCAGCGAATCCACGTGTTATACAGATCTACAAAGTATATGTGACGTCACAGTTTTGAAACAGGAATTGGAGATACGGCGTTTATACACGCACGTGTAGTATAACTATATACCGCCACCTCCTGCTGTGATAAATTAGCGAGAAATGTCGATCATCTGTGGTATTTGTGTTTAGTTCGTGACTTATTAAAAGTGCAGATCTGATGGAGGAAGAGTTTCATTTTTTTTAAGTTGTTTCCAGGGAATCAATTGACGGACGTACTCGTAAACCTGCTCAAGTGAAGACTTGTACAGTAAATACTCAAGTGATGAGTAAGCCAACAGGAGACGCGATCAACCATTCTTGCTTGTTTGTAACATTAGCATACAGATTTTCTTTTTCTTATATTTATTGGCTATTAGGGGTGAAAAATGAAATTACTTTTTCTGGCTGTTCTCGATCCCAAATCAGGAAATCACACCACAGCAGAGCGAATAAGGTACATTTTGGCTGAAAATAGTTGCATGTTGCATGGTGGTGTTTCAGGTGCGTTTAAAAATGGACGAGAGGTTAATGAGTTCATCGTTAACCCGGGCACTGCAGACTGCATGCTTGCCTGCCATTGACAACTATGGCTGTCCATCTCATTTTAAGTGGGAAGTCTGGCTGTGAATATTTATCACTCACTGCCATTGACGGGATTAGACGTCACTGTTTTGACTGTCAGCGACTATTGGATGCTTTTCCTTCCACGTCTAGTGCCGTCACTGGCAGACGATAATATAAGTTACAGTCTTAGTTTATTAACATTTTTGATTCTTCATCTAAATCATCAGGGATTATGTGAGGGAAACCGTACTCATGTTCATATTTATATATATACATTTCAAATTAAGTACAGAGAAAAAAATATATATATATTTTTATATGTATATATATATATATATATATATATATATATATATATATATATATATATATATATGTATATATGTATATATGTATATTTATATATACACATGTATACACATACATATATATACACATATACATATATATACATATATATATATATATATATATATATATATATATATATATATATATATATATATATATTTATATATATATATATATATATATATATATATATATATATATGTATATGTATATATGTATATTTATATATATACACATGTATACACATACATATATATATACACATATACATATATACATATATATATATATATATATATATATATATATATATATATATATATATACATATATACATATATATATATATATACACAAATATATACATATATACACATATATACAGATACATATATACACATATATACATATATATACACATATATATATACATATATTCATAAATATTGGGT
This sequence comes from Stigmatopora argus, assembly GCF_051989625.1. NCBI lineage: Eukaryota > Metazoa > Chordata > Actinopteri > Syngnathiformes > Syngnathidae > Stigmatopora > Stigmatopora argus. The sequence continues at coordinate 3,664,617 of NC_135391.1, forward strand.
ACAACGACGAGATCGGTTTACAAAAAAAAACTTTTAGATTTTTTTTCCGTACTTAATTTGAAATGATCATCATGATATATAAAGAAATGTAGGGTGCATTAACTATACAAAGAGCACATGGTTAATGCTATTAACTCATGTTAAAACTTGGAAGAATCTTACTTTTTTTTTTCATACCGCCAGCCAGATAGGCTTGTATTTCTTTCCCTAAAAATAAAAGTATCATCTTCTCCTGACTTGAGTTCAGTTTTATAGGGTATAACATGACTTGATGGTCCACAGTGTGATAATATGCATGGAAAATTCAGAAGAGAGGAAATAATTTCTCATAAAACTCATTTTAAAATGAATTCCCCTCATTTCCAGGTCCTACATTGAATCAGCAGGACACACATGTGAGCTCAGACACGTGCATGAATTTCAGTCCTCTTCTGACATAGCCAACCTGCTATCGCAAAATCCTCAATTTGATGGCGTGCTGGCCATCCATTTGTACAAAGCAGGCCGACTTCTCCTAGGTAAATACATCTTTTTTTCACCATTTCATTGATGTGATGGAATGCAACCTTCAAAAAGATCAGCCAACCTGTTACATTTCTCCAATACGCCTGAATAAATCTATTTATGCGTAACCTTCGCCACAGACATCCAAGTACCTTTTGGCATCATCTTTGGCGGAACAGACATCAACGAAGATGTGAAGGTTGAGACCAGACGTGGGGTCATGGAAAAAGTTCTACATAAAGCACGGTGATATCAGTATATTATTGTGCATGCACAGTGGCGGTCCGTACATTTTCTCGTAGCGCCTTCAACGAATCAATCCAACCCTCAAAAACTATTTTATGGCTATAAAACCTCTACTGCAGCTACAGCTGCGACATATAAAAAAACAATCAATAAATCAATGCACAAAAATGGGGTAAAATCCACTTCCTAGCAGTATTTAATGATTAAATACAAATACTGGAGCTTTTCAGACATTACAACCGGGCCAGGGAGGTGATTTTCCGGGGGAAAGACAGCGATGAACGTCAATGGCGTACCGGCAAACACTGCCCAAAAATGGGGTAAAATCCAGCCGAAAACAGCATTTATTGATTAAATACAAATACTGGAGCTTTTTAGACATCAGAACCGTCCGGGCCCAGAGTATCATTTCCCCGGGAAACGGCAATTTCCATACGCAAAACGGCAAAAATTGCACTAAAATGTGGTAAAATCCACTTCCTAGCAGCATTTACCGGGAATTTCATATAATTGAAATATTATTTAGGAATATAGCCATATATTACTCACCAAAAATCCTTTTTAACTGTACACAATATCCATCCTCCTTTCTTTCTTCCTTCTTTTCTATCGCCATCTTAGCTAATGCTGAAAGACGAGCCTGTCCTGTCGTATTTCTGGCATAGTCCGTCTTGAAAATGGCTTTAAATCAACACAACAATATATTTGCTTGTGCAGCTCGCTCCAGATACAGTTTGGTAGCTCTGGCTAATCACTAGCCAATCCTAGTTGACGAAAGCGATGACGTATCCCTACGCCTGCGAGAAGGCAATGACGTATCCCTACGCCTGCGAGAAGGCAATGACGTATCCCTACGCCTGCGAGAAGGCATTGTGGTGTTGCCAACTCGAAATCTGATTGGTTAAAGCAACAGTCTTATCGACGCTTGTTTAATGCAGCAGAGCCTGCAGAATTGATTGTGAAGGCATTGAGGCAGGTTTCTGACCCTGGCAACAAATAATGGCTGAAATGTGATTGGTTAAATGCTTCAATATGAAAACACACATCTGGAAGCAGTGCAACCAGGGGGGGAAAGCAATGAAAGGAAGCTAACAGACCATTTGGAATTATTTAACAAGTATTAATGGACAAAATATAATATGATTCAGATATTTCTTAGGCCAGCAGAGAAGGCCTTGAAGGCCCTGACGGCCCGCCACTGCGCATGCATGTATCTCGTTTTTGTATGTCAGGTCCGCGCTAGACATTCAATAAAGTCGAACACAAGTAAGCACACTAAGACAGTTGTAATGAGATTTTTAACCGCTTCTGCAGGAGGAGGGGTAAAAAAGGTATTGAAATACAGTGCAATATTTGTTTCTCTGGCACTGCCCTGTAGGTAACGAGTCGGAGTTCATTTGTATTCCTGGCTCTTTGATTAACTCGGCTCTAATGTGGTGGCAAGCACATCTTCCCCGGTTCACAAAGACTTAGTTAAGATAAAAACAGACAAAGGGTATCTGTTGTATAAATCAAAGGGACCTGTGGGAAGTACACAGGAAGGTCTGAAAATGTCGGAATCCATGCAATTCCCTTAAACTAACCTGACATGCAAGGCTTGGTGATGAAATGTAGTCGTTTCCGTTCACTTACTGGCCTCTTTTTGTAACTCACAAATCCATACGAATCACCTTTATTCTTTTAGAACCTGCTTACATTTTGCCTCACCTTTAAAAACGGGTTTTATTAGCTTCGTAACTCAAATATGACGGCATTTTTGTTGCTTCCATTTCATCTTTTAACATTGTTCCCGCGTATGAACAGCATTAGGTGAAATGTTTTTTTTACTGAAATGGCTTCGAGGCAAAGGCAGAATGACAATAAAATGTGTTTTTTTGAACAGGTTTGCAGTTGCATTTACAGACAGACTGAAAAAAGATGCCGAGCTATATTTGGTAGGTTTTTACTTTTGAAATTGTATGCAACCAGTTGCTGTCTTTAAAATGTCCTAATTGCTTTAAAGCTCAGCATGTGGCTTAGATTTTCTTTTTCAAATGTCTTTAAAAAAAATCTTCACTCTTGAAAGGCAATTTATTCACATTCTAAATTATTCATAACTGTTTACTGTCTGCGTATTCATCACCGTTCAAACTCACACAAAGCTACATCTAATATAAATATTGAAATTAAGGGAATGCCACTGCTGTATTTGAATCTGCATACATTTAAGCGTTTTATAGTACTCATTTAGTACATTAAAAGTCTATATATTAAGGAGAAAATGTTTTTTAACATATTCTTGCATCCATGGGACATTAACAAAAGGGAGGAGCCAAACTACTTCAATAAAAACAAGATGTAAAGATGTCAACTTGATTCCACGTCGGCCGGACCATTTTAGATATAATATTTAGATTATTTTTTATATAAATGGATTAAAAGAACTGGATTAAAAGCCTTGAATATTCAGTTGTTTTATAGATGTAAAACAATGTTTATTTTAGCTTTTTTTAATATATATTTTTAGATTTTACAAAATGATTTTTGAACTAAAAACACAGAAAAATTGATTAAAAAATTACAATTATTGATTTAAAAGGGGGAAAATCAGGAAATTTAATATACATCTATACTCTTCATTTTAATTTGATCCTAAAACAGAAAGTCGGCACTCATGGCCACACAAAATGATGCGGTGGGCCAGATTTGGCCCCCGGGCCGCCACTTTGACACATGTGACATAGACAATTGGTTCCACACAACATTATTTTAGTTTCTGATTACATCACCACCATAAATTGCTGATTGAGGATTGGAGAATTGTGTCATTTAGTGCAAACACTAGCTTGACAGAACACACATTCAGTCACCATCTTATTATGGTGACTTATTATTATAATTTTTTGGACAGGAAAAAAAACATGAGTGCACCCACTGTGATAACTCGCAGTCAATTTCCTTTCTATCAACTCTTGATTAATGATGTTGAAAGGGCAATTACCATAACTACCTAAGTTTACCTTTTCAAAGAGTCAAATCTTGACAGCATACGATAATTGCTTTGTCGGTCATTTTATTTCCTTATTTCTTATATCCTGTATGGATAACGTGTTACACAAAATGAAAATAACTTTGCATTTTTTCCTGTCTTTTGATGGTAATTTTCTGTCCCTATGTGTCCCCCCGCGCGCTATCCATAGCATTCCCAGAGCAGCAAAATCTGTGTGCAGCCTCAAGGTAAGTTCTAATAGAAGAACATTCATGTTCAAAATGTGCATGCATCCCTGACTCACTTAAGCGCTGCATTAATCATCCGCATATCCATATTTATTCCTTTTGCTATTATACTAAATTGCATATTTACTTTTGAATAGCATGCTGTTTTGGACCCAGTTTTTTTCAGTTCATCTTATCTCACGCCGAATAATGTTGTGTCTTTCTCTTCATGTGTGTTATTTTTTGGCATTGAGAGTTGATGAAATTGGCAATGGATTTATTTTGATTTAATGTAAAATATGGTGAACGGTAGCTTTACTGCAATATAGAAAGCAGATCTTGCATTTTTAAATGGCAAGGTCAAAAGGTCAATATCATATTGATTAGGTTTAGAAGAGCCTAGTTTGTATTATTTTCCTTTTTGCCCACAGATATTGATGTTGCTTTTTTTCTGCTTTAATGTTAAAGGTATTAAGACACAATTGATGGATGATTTCAGCTGGGCAGAATTTTTACAGCGATCAGGTAACTTTTTGTTCTTAAATATAGATTCATGAACGTTCCTTTTCTAAGCATTTGTCTCAAAGTTGGAATATTTTTTATATAAATTTACAAGACCGCATTGAATTGGTAAAATGCGTTAATTACATGACAGGACAGATTTTGTAGGGATTTTTTAATTATGGTGGACAAAATTGGTCATGATATTGATTAAAAACATTTGTGCTAATGAAAATGAGAATGTTAGAAGCCGTTTTAACACTGACTAAAAATCCTTCTGGACCATTGTTGTTTAATGACTTGGAAATTGAAAATATTTAGAATGAATATTGCGTGATAGATGTTAAAAATGCACGGAAAGAAAAACAGGAGGAGGTAATGTCAAACATTTCTAGAGCAATAAGACTAAGTCAACGATCATAAAGTTCAGCAACAACCTCCAGAGGGCAGAAGAGAAGGTTTCATGACACAGCGTTTTCAAAGGACTTGACAAACGGAACTACAGGGGACGATGGCCATATGCAACTCAATCATTGATAAGAAGCAAAGCACTTTCAAAACTTTTGGGATAATTCCTATGGATTAAAGATAAAAGATTATATTTTTGTCAACGTGATTGAAAGGCTCAAATTTGGAGAAAGAATGAGTCGATTCAGGCTCCTATAACACGTTTATCTGTGAGGCATGCTTGAAATGATTTCATGGCTTCATCTGGGATCGGCTCGCTAATCTAAAATGATAATGGAATGCCAGGACAGAAATGTACTCAAAAGTGTCCGATAGTATTTTGTGTTCTAATTTAAATGAAGATTTCACTAAATTTGGGAGGAGATTCTTCAATTTGTGGTAATATCATGAACAAAACACAAGTATGTTATTTTTTACTCTAAATGCCTCATCTGACTTCCTCTTACAATACACTGTTTAATTTCAACTATGAAAAATGTCAACAAAGTCGGGCTATAATTGAGTGTGCGGGATCATATTTGTTTTGCAATCAAATATTTTATGTTTGAATTCCAGTTCTATGTTAAATTTACGTGTATATGACAGGTTTTCTTTTTAATTTATGAGAAACCAAGAACAAACGTTATGCATTAAAGCAATAGTAAAATAAAGAACAAGAGACAAAATGAGCACCTGCTAATGTAACGTACTAAGTTTTTTTTTAATTACTATATCCGAAAACACAAATCAGACTGAAAATAAAATGACATAGGTTCCACTTGAGTATAAGTCACAGGCCCAGCCGAACTATGATAAGGTGCGACTTATAGTCCGGATAATACTGTAATTGTCGGCTCTAATTTACCACAAATGTGAATTTGAGGTTGAATTTAATGTATTAAGTTATTTTTTTTATTATTACTATATCTGAAAACACACAATTCAGACTGAAAATAAAATGACATATAGGTTCCACTTGACTATAAATCACAGGCCCAGCCAAACTATGATAAGGTGCGATTTATAGTCTGTAAGATACCGTAATTATCGGCTCTAATTTACCACAAATGTGAACTTGAGGTTGAATTTAATGTATTAAGTTATTTTTTTCATTACTATAGCTGAAAACACCCAATTTTGAATGAAAATAAAATGACATATAGGTTCCACTTGACTATAAGTCACAAGCCCAGCCAAACAATGATAAGGTGCGACTTATAGTCCGTAAAATACTGTAATTGTCGGCTCTAATTTACCACAAACGCGAACCTGAGGTTGAATTTTTTTGCTTAACTATCGTTGCCGTGTGGTTATCTCATCCAAGGTGTACGTTGCGTCATAATAGTTCCATCCATCCGTTCTGGTTTATCATCTCATGGATCGTCACAAGGAAACAGTCAATCCACAAATGCCAAATCACAACACAAAAGAAGGTCACAGCGTGAGCAACCACAATAGTTCAACACTCAAAGAGCTGAGCCGCCCGCCAAAATAGTTGTAAACTCAATCTGCAATCCAACATTTCCGATCCAATCTAAATGAGGAATGCATATTTAAGTAACCCTTGAACAAGGACTCTGGGTACCAGCCTCGGAAGATCAAGGAACACTTGATTAATCACGCTCATGCTTCCAGCCATTTTTCACAAAACTTCAAAACTGGCGCAAGTCATGCTAATTGCCTCATCTCCTTAAGTTATTCTTGAAATTTGACTTGCAAGTACTTTGTTATAACTAAATGTGCCCTATTGTTTTGTCGTGGTTGCAATTATTAAAACCGGCTAGTAAATTGGGGGAGCGGTGACGTTACAAGAGAAAGTGGAAATCTGAGGAAAAGACAGGAGGCGGAGCTTGAAGTAGCCAAAATAAAGATGCTTAGGGGTGACCAGGTTTGTTAGGATTAGGATTTACACCACAGGTGTCAAAGTGGTGGCTCGGGGGCCAAATCTGGCCCGCCACATCATTTTGTGCGGCCCCAGAAAGTAAAGAATGAATGCCGACTTTCTGTTTTAGGATCAAATTACAATCAAGATTATAGATGTATATTATATTGCCTGATTTTCCCCTTTTTACATTAATATTAGCAATTTTGAATCCATTTGTTCTCTTTTAGTGTTTTTAGTTCAAAAAGCATGTTGTAAAATCTAAAAATAAATATATTATAATAAGATATTTATTATTGAACATAATTTCAAAAGGATGTTGTTTAATTTTGAAATGAAAAACGAATGATTAAAATATGTTTTCCCTTGCTAAGAATAAAAAAGCTCAAATAAACTTTCTTTTAGATCTATAAAAAAATGAATATTTAGGGCTTTTGATCTAGTTATTTTAATCCGATTAAAAAAAGAAATATATATATATATATATATATATATATATATATATATATTATTTATATTTCTTTAAAAACGAAAAAGAACTATATATATAAAAATATATAGATATATATTAGATATATATTTCTTTTTTTTTAATCGGATTAAAATAACTGGATCAAAAGCCCTAAATATTATATAATATATATTTATATAAATATTATATGTAAAATGGTCTGGCCCACCTGAAATGGAGTTGACATTAATGCGGCCCGTGAGCCAACCTGGGTTAGACGTTACAAAGACAAGGTCAGAGAGACCAGACTTGGATAGGAGGACAGATGCCGCTTAACGGATGCTGAGGGTGGAACTACATACCAGTAACATGGCTAGAAGTCGACCTCGGAGAAGATACATGGATGTAGTGAGGGAGGATATGAAATTGGCTGCTGTGGGGGGAGGATGATGCAAAGGACAGGGTAAAGTGGAAAAGTTAATTCGTTGTGGCACCCCCTGATGGGACAATCCCAAAGTGTAGTAGACTGTGTTTATGGCGGACAACACTTGTCAATAGTTTTTATTGGAAATTGTGTGGCCCATTGATTTTGTGTCCTCATAACATCATGTTTTGAACTTTGACCACATGAAAAGTGCCTAAAATAATACACTCTTCCGCATCTGAGCTTTTAGTTTGGAGCAACGTGACAGAAATCCATTGCTACAATTCTCATTCTCAATTTGAGTGACTGCATACACTTGCGGGATGACTCATTCTACTGTGTGGGTTTTTGTTGGTTAGTATAACAGTTGCTAGCAACAGAATTGGAACAAAGATTTTATTTGTGCCTTCTACTTATGGAAAATTGTCATAAATACTACTATATGATATAGTACATGCACTATTTTGCCAAAAGTACTACATGAAAGTATTTGGAAATTTAAAGTTGTTAGTACAGAAAAAGGTAAGAACAACAATTTTTTTAGGCTCACCCAAATTCTTCCTCTTTTAAAAGTCACATGAATAAAAGCAAGGTAACTGTTTCCATTGCAATCGTAGAAGGTTTCATCATTTAAGTCCTCGCCAACCTTTATGGCATAAATTGGAAGTGGAGAAGAGATTAATTTGAGCAGTTCGAATAAAAACAATTTTCATGCATACATGTATAGTCCAGTTCCCAATCTAATCTTCTGTTCCAAGCATCAGAGGATTGTTCAAAAAGCCCCTCTAAAGTCAAATACAAAAAAAAAAGAACTTTCTTTTTTTAGGAGAGGGGGTGGTGCAAATGGCATACTCGATTATATTAGATTAGATTAGATACATTTAGAAATTCACTGTCGCAGTAGCAGGAAGGTGAGAACGCAGACACAGGGAAAGACATTGTAGACATAAATAAATATGTCATAAATAAGTAAATAGATAAGGTAATAATGGTTTTTGGGTTGTAAAGGCTTTGCTGATTCTGGCCATCCGGACCATTATTTCCAGGCCGGTTGTTGTTAGAATTTGCGTGTTAAGTCATGTTTTTTTTATGCTTGCTCACCACCCAACTCGCTGCAAGGACTAAGGAGAATGACGTGCTACATTGACAATAGGCTCCTAGGATCAGGGTCAATGCCAGACTCCACGCTGTCACGTTTAGATCCTCTTTAATAGCTTTAAAGGACAGCCTCAGCCTCCTGATCTGGACTTAACTGGCAGCAGGGGATTTCTCTTGACTCTCGTGCTACGTGTGACGTGTATGTACGCGATTTGACGTCGTCTTGATCACTTTCTCAGGTTAAGTGAAAACTCCATCTGCTACATTATTAGCCTTCATTTGCATATTGTTTTTTTGTAATGCACCAACAGCAAGTCTACTAATGCCATTCTTTAGGTTATTGCCTTATCACCTCTACTGTACTGGGAATATGTCTTGAATATGCAGTAGTGTTTCTTTTTGTTCTTCATTAATTCATTTTTTGAACCACTTTTGCCTCACTGGGGTCGCGGGGAGTGCTAGAGCCTATCTCAGCTGACTACTGGCATGAGGTAGCAGGGCACGAGGATACAAACAACCATTCACACTTGTTCCTAGGAGCAATTTAGATTGTCTAATTAGCCTATCATGCATGTTTTTTTGAAAGTGGGCGGAAACCGGAGTACCCAGAGAAAACCCACGCAGTCATCTGCAAGCTCCACATATGTTGACCGACCTGGATTTGAACCCAGGACCCCAGAACTGTGAGGCTGACACACTAACCACTACAGTGTTTTTTATACTAGATAATATCGTAGCTTAGAACTTCTGAACTGTTTGTCGAAGACAAATTTCTAATTATAGTACATCGTTCGGTTTTCCGTGCGCTGGCGTGTGTGTGCTCTGCAATCATGATTTGAGTTATTGCGATCTATACCTTGTGAAGGTCAGTTTCTAAGCAGTGCCATTGTTCTCCTGTTCGTCTCGCAATAATCTCTGGATTGCGTCCAACGTCCAAACAGCTGACTCGCGGGTTTCCTGGAGAAATTTGACGTCATGGCTTGTTTTTCACCAATTTAAAGCTGGTCTTGACGCGTCCATGCCTTGGCTGGGTAGTTACGGCTTACAGTGATTAGGCCACAGCCTTTTCACTACTGGCAATTTCCCTGCTGAGCATTCCAACTCTGATCAGGGAATTGCACAAACACATTAGTCATTGCTGTCTTATTTTCTTCATGACCTTGGGTGATATATCGCTTTCATTACCTGCCAGTGCTTTGGATGTTCATTATGCAGCGTTTTGTTATTTTAGCACTGTCGTTGTGTGTGTCTGGCGCCTTTCCAGGTGTGAGCGGTTGCCATGTGGAACGGCTTCATGTCTTCCTGTTGATCTGTGGCCTTAGAAGAGTCAAGGACCCGCTCTATTTAGTGAAGAGCTTTTCAGGTATATCGCCCACTGCTTTTTAAAGTAGGACTCGCACCAACTCTCCTTGTAAAGCAATTATTTCTTTTTTGTAAGCTTTTGATAATCGCCAGAATTCTGACTTACTGCCAAGTCTCAGTGGAGATTTTCTGAAAACGCTTTCATTATTGCCTTTACTTTGCTTCAGATGGTCATAATTGTAAATAAATAATTAATGACTACCATCTTTTTGGAATCAGACTTCGTCTCATTTCGTGACCGGACGTTTGGTCGGTGGACGTTTGGTCGCCCGGACGTTTGGTCGCCCGGACGTTTGGTCGCCGGACGTTTGGTCGCAAGGGGTGAATATAATTTTTTGAGCTGGTTTCTACAGTATATATTTAGATATTAAACTCTCTCTCATCAATATAATTTTGAGAGCTGGTTTCAACAGTAAACTCTCTGTCATGTTGTCAAACGTCCGGCGATCAAACGTCCGGCTACCAAACGTCCGGCGACCAAACGTCCGGCGACCAAACGTCCGGGCGACCAAACGTCCGGGCGACCAAACGTCCACCGACCAAACGTCCGGGCGACCAAACGTCCGGTGACCAAACATCCGGCGACCAAACATCCGAGTACCGTCTCATTTGATTGGAATCAACATTGTTGCCATACTACGTCACCAGAAGTGGCACATTTTATTTAGTATATAAAAAAGATCAGTTTTCAAACGTTAAAATAAATATTTACCGCGAGCTAAAGCACCCTTTTTTCATCCCTTACAGAGTGGCATCGTGACAATCCCCAGAATGTGCTCATCATAATTGGTCCAAGGGTAAGTACACAGGCGTAAATGTTGCTATCCTTCTCTTTGTGTCCCGTTTTTTTACATACGGGTGCCGTCACTCAGAGACACAACATTGGCCTCCAGGCAGCATCTAAGTGGACAAAGTAGCGATAGCGCTTTAACTATTTAGCTGCAATTCTAGTCAGCGCCGTGCATAAATCTTCTAACTGGCTGAGTGTCATCAGCCATAGTGCCTGTTCAATTCCCTTTTGTCTCAAACTGCCATCTGCTTATTGCATATTTTAGATGAGCACTTACCTAACTAGTCATATATACAGTGGAGCTCTCTTTTGAAATGCACCAATTTTTAGAGGCACTGACGTGACATGACATAAATCACCTGTTCTCTGTCTCACACACTGTCCAATGAATTTGCATGGTTTATTCACCTTTAACAGTCCATCAAAATCTTCATAATTTGAATCACATAGTCGCAAAGTCAGAAAAAAAGCAATCGCATCATCTTGCCCTATTTCTCCTCTGGTTTATTTTGCGTGGATCAATCAACGATTCTTCACTACCTTCGTCTCCTACCCAACTTTTCTCGATATGACACCAGTATTTGTGTAAGTGATCCCAGTTTCAAACCAGTGTCAGGTAAAAAGTTGCGTCGCTTCTGGAAAACAACACCATTAAACACGGCCAAGGGCTTATCCAGCGTCTCCCGCTGCAACGCTCTCCTCTGCGCTGTCTTCCTTTGATAAAACGATTCCATTGAAGCAAAGATGCATGATTTATCTCAACATGTTGGAATCACAGCAGAAGGTTGTTTATTTGTTTCTTTGAGAAATGGAAAGGTGTATATTTTATTAAAAGAACTGTGTTCATTGGCTTGTCAAGTCTGGCGCTCTTTTTTTTTGGGCACTCGTAAAAATGTTTAAAAAAAAACAGTGTCAACATGAATTATTGAGATAACCTAAAATAAAAGACTAGTGATTGTTTCTAAAATACAAGCTTTAAGATGTCGTATTGCACTATAAATTCTGAAGGGGGAAAAATGAGGTCACTTTGTCAATGATGACACATTTCACTCTTAATTGCAAGATTGAGAATTCATTTATTGCTCCATAGAACAGGTTATAAGCACGATAATCCAATTTCTGGCACAACTCTTAACTCCTGCTATTGTAGGACACTAAAATGTGGCTTCCATTCTTAAATGTTTAACCACTCTTAATTTAACTAAACAAGGCATGTGCTTTAATGAAAAAGCATGCTTGGCAACATCTTTGACCTAAATTGATATGTGACTTTTCTGAGCTAATGCACACAAATCCCACATTGCAATTAATCAGATTGGCCATCCACCTCACCCTGACCCCAATCTCTAAAAAAAGACGGGATTTTCCGAAAATGGTTTGCTTTCCCGGCCGAGTCATCAATTGTGTCATCGTTTAGTTTAGCTCTCTTTTTGCATTCTTAATGATAATGAAGCTTTTTTTCCTTCTCTCAGATCGATCCCGTGCTTACTGACGAAGTCGAAGCTGTTGTAAAGAAGTATGTGCTCATTTCATTTTCCTAGTCAGTTGCACACTTTATAAAAGAACTTGGGAAGCTTTTCAAGAAGCTGCTTTGTTCCCCCCTTTCACCTGAAACTTTAATGAAATGGCAGATAAAACTGAATGAAAGGAATAGGAAATGAAAGGCAAATCTCCAGTGTACTTTTTTGCACATCTTTCGCCCCAACAAATGTCTTGCTCCTTGGTTAGGATTCACCGAGAAGTAGTTCAACCGTGTTTCTTGCCTTGACCTCGTCTTTTTGTACGCCTTGAGTCAACCCACCCACAACTGAGATTTGTCATTTCTTCTACCAGATCTGCGGGGGTATTCTTAACCCGGGAACGGAGCCAGCCGGAGCTCCACGCCGCCATGAAAAGGTGTTTTGCATTGGTCAACAGTTCCGTCTCAGAGGGCATGTCGGCAGCCATCTTGGAGGTAAACATCTCAATCCGTCAATGGACGATAGCCGTATTTTCACGACTATAAGGTGCACTTAAAAGTCTTAAATTTTCTACAAAATAGACAGGGCGCCTTAGTGTGCTTTATATATGGAAAAAAAATTAAAATGTGTCATCATTGAAGGTTCGCCTTATAATGTGGTGCGCCTTATAATGCGGTGCGCCTTATAGTCGTGAAAATACGGCTTAACATTTTCTAACAATCAAAAGTAGCACTTTTGACGATGGAGAAAAATTTGCAAATCCGTTTTTATCTCGTCTACGCACACTTAAGGCAATCTATTGTATGCTTGGAGTTGGATGATGACGTTAGCGTGTCTGTCCCAACAATCTGCTGAAGGCATGAGCTGACACACATTCAAAATTCTGAAGGAGCTAAATTAATCAAATTATTAAGGATTATTCCAAAAGTTCCCCTCGCTCATGTACTTGTACTTGTAGGTTTGGTGTTTAAATCCCACCTGATTCAATATTCTCAGCTTAACTTTGCACAGAGCGACTTTCTCTTATGCACAAATATAAAATACATTTTGTCGGAAATGGCAAATTCTTTCACATGAAATTAACTATTACTATTCACTGTATAAACCTGATAAAGTGTCACCTTCATTTGACACTGCTGCATTTAATGCTTAATATGCACTGTGTGGATTTGCATTTTAATCATTCATTACAGCTTTTCTTACGCATGGAATTTCCCTGAAAACGGGCTGAAGGCTTAGCGACCTGCCTTGAGGCCTCTCACTCAAATGGGCATGATATTGACAAGACTAGAAATGCACTTTATTTCACTGCAGAAGTTTTTTTTTAAATACCACCACTGCTTTTCATTTCTCTTAAAGTTATATTCATTTTTTTTTCTCCAATTGTCCTTGCCATGTTGTCCATGATAGGTTTATAAATGTCCATAATAGAGTGGAATGGTTATGAAAACATTAATTTTCCATCTGATTTAGAATGATGGTTTAGGTTTAAGAATTTGTAGTATTTTGGATTTTAATCCGCGCAGGGTCAAAATTTGACATAAGAGCTCCATACATAAGCTTTATACGTAAATTCATTCCGGTTTTAAACCAGTTATGTTTTGTTTTCTCCTCACACTCAAACACAGAACAGACTAAAACTAAATCTTGCTCACTACAAAAATATCGGACAAAATCCACAAAGTAAAAATATAAAATCAAATATACTAAAAATGAAAAGCCTTGATTTTCTCCTTTATAATTAGATTGACGGTTTACATCACATGTGTCAAAGTGGCGGCCCGGGGGCCAAATCTGGCCCGCCGCATCATTTTGTGTGGCCCGGGAAAGTAAATCATGAGTGCCGACTTTCTGTTTTAGGATCAAATTAAAATGAAGAGTATAGATGTGTATTAAATTTCCTGATTTTTCCCCTTTCAAATCAATAATTCTAATTTTTTAATCCATTTTTTCTGTGTTTTTAGTTCAAAAATCATAATAAACTGAATATTCAGGGCTTTTAATCGAGTTCTTTTAATCCATTTATTTAAAACAATCAAAATATTATATCTAAAATGGTTCGTCCCACATGAAATCGAGTTGACGTTAACGCGGCCCGCGAACCAACCCGAGTCTGACACCCTTGCTTTGCATGTTTTCTTGGTAAACGGTAATTATATGCTTAGGCACGGCTATATTTTCTTTGCCCTCTCAGGATGGACTGGAGGTGTCCATCTGTGAGATCAAGACTCTTGTGCGTTGTTGTGTTAGCTTTCGTCACATACCAGCTGCTATGCGCTCATATAGATTTGTTCTCCTCTCCCAAAGATACGCAGCATTTGAGTGGTTTCGCCGCGTTATGGGATTTGTATATGGGAGCCTACATATATTGAATTGAAATTATTGTTTTCATTTTTTTTTAAATGCAAAAAAAATAAAATAAACAATATTCTGTTTTTCGACAGGCAATGGATTTGGGGCTACCTGTTGTAGCCAGAGACATACCGGGAAATAAAGCTGTTGTGCAACACGAGGTCAATGGCCTGCTATATTCTTCCCCAAAGGTAAACACTAATCACGTTCCCTGTTAAGATTTAATTTTAAATTCTGGTTGGCAACTTCAAATTCTGCTGCCGAAACTTAGGCCTCCTCCTCCCCCCAAAAAAATACAAAACAAAAATTTAACAGAGTAGAAACAAATTGCCATGATTGTGTCTATTTCTGATAAAGTCTGACAGAGTCAGCTTTAGCCATTTCGTTTCCGTGTCTGCTCCTATTGTCATTTGTGTAATTCAGACAGAACTGGGTTTGAAAGTAGAACAATTCCAAACAAAGACTTGCAGCAAGGGCTGGAGATACTGTATCCCCGATATATAGTACAATAAAAACAATGGGAGATAAGTACTCACCACGGGTGGCATAGCCGGGGGTTAGAGTAGATGGGCTTTCAGCTGTTTTTGGCCCAACTGCTATTGTATTCGGTCAATTGAATGCAACATATGTCAAATAACAGACCTTCAATAAACATTGATCATGTTTTACAGTAATTAGTCCAATTTTCATCCTCAGTCTTTCCACCCAGCAGCTCGCCGCGACAGATGGTGGGTGCCGTTCTTTAAAGTTGCCCATTTTGTTTTTCCTCTTCTTTTGCGAAGAAAATTAGAAGTGACAACCATTGTGGACTCAACTGAAAAAGTCCATTGGACTTGAATTGGGCCCGCAGCTGCAAATAGATCCTTCCTTTTGAAGTGTTTACTTCTCAATGCAAATACTTTTATCTGCATTCTACTCTCGTGTGTTGTAATATGGCTTTCTGCTTTAAACACCTCTTCGGGCGACTTCAATGGCAAGTCTTCAAGTGGCATTTGGCAGGAAATGAGATTAATTTTGCCTTTTATTCCTGCCAGGAATTTGTACATCAATCTCAGAGGCTGTTGTCAGATCACGGGCTAAGAGAGAAAGTGATACGGGACGCTAAAGTCTACGTGATGAAACGTCACAGCCTAAAACAAGAGAGAGAAACGTACCAGAGGTTGGTGGACACGCTACACTAAGACCACATCTCAAAACTCCTACATTTACTTTGGGAAAATAGTTTCTGGATATTTTTGGATGCAATATTTTACCTGAATCACTGCCATTAATGGTGCTAAAAGTCATATCCACTTTTACGGGAAAGGCTGGCAGCAAATGAGTGTTACAATGTTAATGTCGCTGGGTTTGAGTACTCTCGGGAACTTTACCAAAAAAAGCTAACTGCACTTATATATATATATATGTCAATGTGGGATATACGGGTATTCTTAATAAAGGCTGCTGTACTTTTTCAATAACTTGGTGTCAAGGTGTAGTAAAAAGTTTTATTGGTGCTTAGATCCAAAAGGATAACTGATGCAATACAACAGCAAAATGTTTGTTTGCCACAGTAATAATGGGTTTATAAATTTGCAACACTATTTATTTCAAATAAATACATGTTAAAGGTTGGTGTGCTACTTTCGTAATTCAAGGTGTGGAATTATCTTATTCCAATTTGTATTTCGGTTTTTGTCCGTGCACCCACTTCTGTAAATAAGAATTCATTTTCAAAGCAAAGCAGCCATTTCTGCTTAGATGTACAGTTCAGACTTTTGTTGCAGCTATAAAAATATATACATATACGCCAACATACTGTAATCTGACTCATTTCAGAGGGGGAAAAAAATGAAGTCTTTCCATCAAAAATTATTCTTTGAAAAAGTTAAAAGGCTCGTTCTTGAGTTGCCTGCAGAGGCATTTTATCTACATAAATTTTCACTTCCAACATTGTTCACAACAGTTAGAACCTCCATCAGGTTGTATTTTTCTCTCTCGTAGCATCCTGGATTAAATACACATGGAAACATTTGCACATTAGGAACACACTTTAACATAATGCACCTCATACCTCATTTAACCCCCATCATAAAGACTTGTGTCTTTTTCAAAAGGCTCAATAAAATAGTTGATCAGTAGGAAAGAATAATAAGAAAGAAAAGTCTAAATACCTTTCATATGTATAACAGCTTTAAAAAAAACAAATCCCCAAACCTTGGCTACTACTGCTCATTCCAAAAGCACTACTCGTACTCGTACTGAGCATATGTATTTAAAACACTTGTGAACTTTGTAACACAACAGTTTTATAAGCGCTTCGATGAAAGTAGTGTAGGTTGGTCAAGAAGTGCAAATATTTAAGGAAATTGGTATCTACATGCGGCATAGCATTTGGTGGCTTTATCAATGTGTAAATTTGGACATTGGCTCATTTGTACAGTACTATACAGTCCGGGTACAGTTCCTCTTAAAGGCCTTGACGGGTAATGAAATGGGTTGTCTTGTTTTTCTTTTTTAAATCCCATGTTTGAGACACAGAGTCAACAAAGGCATTGAGGTGATCAAAGCCTGCATTGTGAGATCTGACCATACTCACTATTATAAGCCCTCCCTAAGCTGTGCAATGGGTACTTGGGGTCCCCCCTGATTACCGTCTTCCTTCCCAACCCAGTGGATGCCATGTCCGTTCTCCCTTTGGGAGAGATGCGGTGAATGCTGATGCTCCAGTGTAGAAAAGGTGGTGAAGTGAACTCGCTTCCTTTTGCTGGTTGGCGAGTGGAGGGATTCCGCAGGCATCGATTTGCTCCGAAAGGATCCCACGCAACTAACGGGAGAGTCCGTGACCGATGCCAAGCAACTGGGCCTTCTGGAGAGTGAAGACGTTTTACCGGGCCCAATGTCTATCACGGTGGTCATAGTCTGCGAGTCGTGTTGAACCGGACTTCCCGGGACGCTCATGACTAGTTCCGCATCCGTACCCAGCCACACCCAATCGTGCCTATGACCTGTGGGCTCCTGGCCATTGGAAGGCGACTTCTTATGTCGAAACTTGACCACATATGATATACAATTGATGAGAAATACCATGATGGCCAAGCAAAAAACGCCCAGCAAAGCATACATACCGATCTCCAAGTCTGTCAGGGGCCTGTTTGTCAAAATGTCGTCCTCGCTGCTGATCTTAACCTCCACCGACTCTTGTCCAGGCATGACCATTTTAGTAGGAAAATTGTTTGAGTTGACTAGGTTACCAGGAGCCTTCACAGTACTTGTGAGTTGAACCCTGTCCACGATCACATTGTCAGAGCCGTATGCTTTACTGCTGCCACCAGGGCTTCCCATTCTTATATTGACCGTGCTGGTGGGACTGCTCCCCGAATTGCCTGTTTTGGCCACACCTCCAAGGCTCCCGCTGGGCATGAAGGTCCATTCTGTAGATCCAATTGTGGTCTTTCCCGAAGGGTTCTCATCTCTCGCCGATGCTGTGATGCGTGGTGATGGACCTTTCCTGTCACCATCCATCTCTCCCCCATCGTTTCTGAAGCCACCGTTATTCTTCTTATCTGTGGCGACAACTCTGCCGTCTGGTCGCCGACCTTTAGCCTGAAACTTGACCTTGAGACTGCCATTGCCCACTGCGACCGTACTTTTACGTTTGGACTTTTGGCAGGTCTCGCAAATAGACATTTCCACTCGGACCAGAACTCCTTCACCCTCCCCTTCCGCAACCACGGCCGGAAGGGTGCCTCGCACTGATACCACACCCTGATCCAGAGATGACACCGTCATGCGGTAAAAGGCAGGATCGTAAATGTCAAGCGGCGTCTGGCTGCCATCACTGAACTGGACCCATGCGCTGACCACGGCTTCCTAACAAAAAGAAATTGTTATTGTGTTTCGCAAGAACCCTTTGCTCATATTTCGTTTAAGTTGATAAATAATGTAACCTGTTTTGGCAAGCGCAGTATTTCCTGTGTGGTCGTAGTTGCTACGATGGCTCGGTTGCTTCCGGGGCTGAGCTGTAGAGTCATTGAGAGGCTTGCAACCATCTGGACACCCAGTTCAGTCATTGTCACTTTTTCATCTGTGACTCTCACCGCTGTTTTTGCCAAGATTGTGTCAGAAAGTGGAGAAAACACCTGCCCAGGGACCAAGACACAAACAGTCAATAGACTTATACTTACTATACAGTTCCTTTCCACTCAAGCGCATAGTAAGTGTAATGACCAGTTTGTTTCATCAGTTTCGAAACACATCACGGGGTTGTTTTTAGTGATTACTCCAGCAAGGATTTTATCATTGTCAGACAATCGTATGCTTGGTCAGTATTTGAAAAGAGCAATTTGAATGCAGGATTCCGTTGTCAACATCTCTTGTAGGAACGAGTAACTATCTGGCATGCATAATCCAAACTTTGTAATTGACTTTCTGTGGTCCCGTCTGCTCTAGTCGCCTCTTTTAATTCCATTTGCATAAGCCACTAGGACAGCTGTTTCAGTCTGGGAATGTAGCTCTACTTTGAGCTTACTTTTGCTTTTCTCCATTCCGTAAATATTGCATTAAGGAAAGAAATATATTGGTTTACTAATTAGGTTGACACTTTTCTTTATGCGAACTAAGTAAACGATGCCAGAGTTATTCTGTTTGAAAATGTTGCTCATTCGTCTCCCATTTTCAGAGTATTAAGAATCCTACCAACCACATTAAATTTTGAAACCAGAAATTAACGCCCATCCAGGATCTTATGGAATATAGTCTTAAATAAAATTGACAGAAATGGACCTGATGGAAATTGCTAGATAGACAGTATTATCTTTGTGGGAAATTATTTGATATAGTGTATTTTTTACAATATACTGGCTGAACACAGACTACATTTTTTTTTAAAGACGACTGAGTCAATACGGATACATCTGCAGTTCCTTTGCTCTTTGTTTTCGCCGACCTATACAGACGGTTCGGAAACAATCCTCACACAGTCCTCCAGGGATTTACATTTATCGGTCCGATGTTCATCCTCAGTTACCTGGATAACAGTGGTCCCAATGTCTCGGCCTGATAGCACCCTCCCCGCCTGTAGCCTGGCGACCCGAGGGTCTTCCACTTTCATAAAGTATCGAACCAGTCTCGTTACATCCACCTGCCAGTCAGACCCCAGGAAATATGCCTTAGGCTCCCGAGGGTCTGCCTGCTCGGCCACAAAGTGGGTTAACACACGCACCAGGGCGTGCTGAAACTGCAGTGTGCAGCCTTTTCCCTTTTTATCATCGGTTTCACTCTTCCAGCCAGACCTGAAACAAAGAAAACGCACAACCCGTTAGATTATTTTCATCAGTTAACCCTGCCGTTGTTGCAGTCCGGGGAAAAACATGGGTCACTCCAGAATTCATGGACATTTTGCATCCATTTTAAATGCTGAGGAATGGTCCGTGGGCAAACAAGCTTGGCTTTGATTGTCCAAAATGTGTTACCCACCTCTTGGTAGTCAGTATAGGGACCCTCCAGCTTTTGATTTGACTCAGTTCTGTGTCGGACACCTCTATCTGGAGGGGAAGTCGGGGCATCCACACATTCAGCTCAAGTTGAGCGCTGAGGTAGCTATAGGTGAAGTTTACCACCATCTTGACTTTGCCTTTTGTCTCTTTGCCATCTAAAAAAACATAGTCGCACCTCTCCGAGACCTGATAAGAAGACAGATAGGGATACCGGATCATTACATTGTCCTTGATTATCTCAATAGGTTTGTCCAGTACACCGATAGCCAGAATTTAGTTGTCCATAAGGATTATATTTGTTAATTAACTAGTGACAAACGCGATTACATCGTCTCATAAATGTCACCCGTTTGAACAAACAGCCGATTCGGCCCGCAACAAATGTCCTTGTTGCAGTTTCACACTGCGTGCGTTACATCGCCGATGTCAGTCGGTCATAATAAACTACTGCGATGATCAACGCTCGAAAGCTTTAGGAAGACGTGGCATTGCGGTTTTATGTTAATCAAAATACCATGTGGTACGGCGGTAAGCATCAGTTCTTCACAATCCAGTGCGCATTCATTACGCCATGATTGCAAAAGTGACCTTGCTAAGTTGAAGTTAAAACCGAAAGATCGCTTGGACACTCCAAGATGGCAATCAAGAGCGTTTTGGTGGCCCTCTTCGCAGCCACCGCACTCAAAAACCTGGATAATTATAACACTGCATTTAAATTCAACCACCCGCCTCTGGAAATGCACACAGGAGTGGAAAAAAAATAATGTGACTTTGACTGATAGCCTAAGGTGGAATACAAATAGCAAATCTCACTCTTATTTGCACGAAAGCAGCACTCGGTCGGCTACACGATGCGCTGCCATGTGGACGTTATTTTTTTGCAAAGGATCATCAGGGCATTTCAGAATCACCCCGTCCACAGCTAAAGCTTTCCAATGACCACATCACCATGTGTCATCGTGCTATGGCCTAATGTCCTGACAAATAATCTCATGCCTGAGTTCCGTCTAAGCAGTGCATTTGTAGTGTTATAGTGATGGGGAATTCCTAATGCAAGCATGGATCAATAGAGAAGATTTGAGTTGTTTTTTTACTGTTTCAAGCTGTGCGGAACCCTCATATTTTCATTCATAGTGAGTGCAGTGAGCCATTCATCCATATTCGGAGACACTTTCTTCATTTCGTCTTTTTTTTACGAGAACATCAACTAAAAGCTTCATGCCTTAACTGAACTCGGAGTCACGTTCAAAAGAAATTTGGACACATCATTTGAAATGGAATACATTTTAATGCAGAAGCTGCCCACTCTTCTTAGTCATCATCTCATTCTGGCAACAATAACAGCACCCATTCGGGGTGCTTGTCTGCGTCCCATGAATCAAAGTTTGCTTAAAATTGCGTGTCTTATTTTACAGAGTGAACTGTTAATATTCACTGACATATTTAGCTTTGATAGAAAAACATTATTGTTGCTTTATTTACAGGCGTAAATTGAAGAAAATTGCCTTTTCATTGAAATGTTCTTTTTCTATCTTTGTCACCCTCTTTACAAATCCTCTCCATTTATTGCCAGCAGATTTGATATCGCTCGGTTACTTCAGGTGAAATAAACGACATCCATTTAAGCCGCTAGAATTAGAAGATTAAAAGATATATTGTTGGTGGAGTTGCTGTCTGGTCGGCACGGGAAGTAAGAGCACGCTAAGCTTTGAACAGCAATCCACGTGGGATCATTTAATGCACAGACCGTCTGTTTACATTGATGCATAATGCTCTCATCTTACAATTGACACGACTGAATGTTAAGGACAAAGAAAGCATAAAAGAAAATCACAATTAAGAGATCTTAATGTAACATATTGCATTCTTTCTTATATAAATTCAAATAGTCCAGAGGTATAGTGCAGAAAATACTGTAGTTTTTTTACTACATATTTATATTTAGACTGGTGAAACTAAATTTGCAGAAGAAAGTGATTGTAAAAGTCAAGGAAATCACAATCAAGAGAGCTCAATTTATCACAATGAGCTAATTTTGATCTACGTTTATGAGAACCAAATACTTAAATGTAATTTGTTAGCAACTTTATTTTATGTGACACAACTGATTCACCCCAAAAATGTTTTGTCGCTATTTTTCTTTCTTTATTACAATTCCGATTTATCGGATCGGGACTCGACTCGCATGGAATATGATCCAATCAGAAAATCCCTATTAAGAATTGTATGTTATGTTAATCAATGTACATGCAAGTCATCAGTAAATCCTGTTCTGAAATAGTACCAAAAACACTTATTTATTTTACATTTATTGGAACATAACGGCGCAAGTCTACTTGTAATTTGATTTAACTCTGCCATGTGCTCGAACCTATTTTATCGTCGCAATTGTACCGTCTATGTTTGCTTCAGGCTTGGCTCCATTGTACATTTTTTTTCATGAAAATGGTTACATTCTGTGAGCCTACAGTCCTGGCCCCCGACTTTCAATTTCATCAGTCAAAACCGCCATCTTTTGGCAGCCGGCCATGTGTAGGTTCACAGGATAAAAGGTAAAAGTCACCGGATAAGAGCGGCGTGGCAGGCTGCGAGGTAATTTGTGCTGAGCGATTTAGCTGAGCGGCTGTTCATTGAGGAAGAGATTGATGGCTGATGCTGTTGAAGCCCGACTAACAGTTTGCCTTAGCGAGTAGAAAAGAAATTGAGAGAAAAGGTGACTTTGCTGGACCGTTTATCTACTATTGTCCTTGGTGTCACGCACATGGCCTACCGCTTCTCTGAAGAACGGGGGTGAACAATTTGTCTGTCGGGTCATTTTATAAGCTTGTGTGAAGGGGAGATAAAGGGCATTGAATTATGGTCTTGATTCCTTAAAAAAAGTTTTCGAATCTGTGACTGGCTAGCAAACAGTTCGGCGTATAGTCTGAGTTTGACTTTGACTTTGATTTATTTAATAAGGGACAGCATATATAAATGAACATTTTCATATTCATGTTAATGAACAGATACATGTAAATATGTGAGATTGTAGCCGGGGACTAATTTCCATCTTTAATCGCTTGTGCAGATTAAAGGTAAACAATGACGCGGACAAACATACACACACACACACACACACACACACACACACACACACACACTCACTCAAGTAGCATGGTTTTAGACAGTGTTGTGATCACAATTTTGTTCGTCTAGCAGCCAGGCTTTAACATGATTGGCCAAAAGGGTCATAGTATGGAAATTGGTATTGAGTTTCAGGCAATGTTCCCTCTAAGCTGCGCGCGTGCGCAATTGCGCACTACTCTCGTCTTCTCTGCGCACAGCAAATCATATGGAGCGCACAAAATAAAATCCCAATTTTGTATTTTTTAATTTTTGTATTTTTTTTTTTGCTGTGAGGACGACACACGAACCACTCATCCGCCGGGCCGCCCATTCATAAATATTAATCATTACATTTTATTATTACTAAATCATTTATGTGTAGTAGACATGCACCTGCTTATGGCAGGTGTGATACTGGTGTGTGCCCATAGCGAGCAATGATGATGTTGCTCACACCGGTACTCAGTGTGCTCAAGGAGGTTGTCTTTCTGCCCAGACAAACAAAAAATTAGAGGGAACATTGGTTTCAGGTATGGACAGAGAAGGTGCTTTGGCTGAATGCATTGTTTTTGAATGGAACTACATAGTCACCTCTAGAGCCAGCCCTTGTTGATGTGTTGGAATTTGTTTGTACAAAATCTTGCAATGGAGCTATGTTATGGAAGATTTTGTAAACTAAGGTGGCATCTGTATATTTAACAGTATTGTCCTAGTTCGGGCGTTTGTGTTTTTTAATATCTGGTGGTGCGTTTTAGGTTTTCTGTCCAATACTTTTAGAGCTTGCTTATACATTCCAACTTTCCCCGTGAGTGTAAGCGCTAAAGATAATGAAGGAAACTTCTAAATATGTCAAATAGTAATGTGAATAAAAATACCTTGAGGGCATCTTCGTCAGTAGAGCTGCATTCGGTATAATCGGAAACGTCAGTGACACTGCCGTCCTCTTCCACAGCGACCGTTCTTACTGGCACCACCACCTTCTTTCCGGTCAAAATTGCAGTGTTTAGTACCTCAGTGTCCTGCAATTAAACCAATACAATCTGTTTTTTGGGGGGGTTCAATTAAATATTTTACAGACAAAAATGGAAGATGGTACACTAAACCAGAAATTAGGTTGACCGAAAAGCCTTATTTTGTGTGCAAAAGAAGTAGTCGTTGGATAAATGAGAACTAACAAAGTTCTTGCCAAGCAATGTTTAAAACAAAACTGAGTCATACAGTATCTGAATAAACTCTCAACCCAGAAACATTCACTTGAAGATTTGCAACCATGTTTGCGTATATTTTGATTAGCCGGCCATTATAGGCATTATGAAATTTCAAATTGACCTTAAATCCTGTTTTTTTAACATTTTGATGGACAAAATGAGAATCAGAAGTCCATTTAATATAATACATTTTCAAAGCACCATGGTTCATGGCTTCTTTGCTTATTTTCTCGTATTTTATGATCTTGGATTTCCTCAAACTTGAAGGCAAAAGTACTGCAATTTTAATCATGTTAATCATCTTAACACTCTTTAAAGCCTTTTATTTTTCATTATTGCAATTATTCTTAGTTTCAACTTGAAAACCATATCCCTCAACATATGTAATTGTAGATAAATTACTACACTTTGTGGACATACTTACCGAACATGGCATAGTAGTGACTTTATTTTTTTTCTTTGACTGAAAGTATGCATGACACACATGCACGGCTGTGTGCAGTCATGAATAATCAAATTGAAGCAGATGGATGTGTGTCTTTCCTGTGTAAAATCATGCTGTCTAAATGAAGTTGACATAATTGTGTGTGTCTGTGTGTGTGTGTTTAAGTGCTCACATGTGCATGACAGTTTGAGAAATGCAGAGAAGAGCTGTGTCGGGTTCTATGAATGATCAGTGAAATTCACCCAGAGGACAAAATAAAGCAGATGGATGCTAGTTTCTCAACTGTAAAACTGGTTGAAATGAGGCAGAAGTAACTTGTCTTCTTGTTTAGTTTTTTTCTCTTGACTGGCATTTCATTTGATGCTTGTTTTAAAAAAAAAACGGCACTGGAATAATTCCAGAATAGTTCAAACGCAGGTCTACATAAAGCTTGTAACTTTTGGCATTTGGAATTGCCGGGTATGTCGGTATTGAGAAGCAAGTCTCGTGTTCGGTCCACCGCTTGAATTGAATATCTAATCCTTAAGAGTAGATGCGGACTATGTCAAATTCCCGACTAGGGATAAGACGACCTCATAACTTTGGCCTCTTAGTATGATTACAGTGCAAATGAAGTAGACCGCCATGCGAATGTGACCCACTGCGAAACCCTGACTCAAATGACAAATAAATCAGTTTAAGTGCCACTGTCACTCAAAGTGGTGTTAATAAAATGTTATTAATCTCGTAGTTAGATTAAATGGATTACTTAAGAGAGGTAGTAGCATGCCGGAGGCCCAACGTTAAAGAAGGAACTACGAAATGCACGTCTGAAAACCGCTTGGGGGGGCGGAGGAACAGCTGTCAGTCAACAACTCAAGGTCATTCTTCTCCTAAAATAGAAGCCATTTGGGGAACAGTCCAAATCATAGACTGGATTAGATCAAAGTATGAAAGTGAGGCTCAAAGGATGCAATCCAAGCTTTGGAATTATTGGAAATGCTATAGGCAGTAGTAATATCAGCACCAAGTTGATTCCCACTCACTGTTATAAGAGGAGCCAGGCCGACAAAGTCTCTCTGAGTGGTGTAGATTCTCATCGCTCCTTCAGTCTTTGCTGTCGTGGTTGACGGGAGCTCCAACTTCCAGATGATCACCTGGCTGTCGGCGGGGCCGCTCAGTTCGTCGACTTCGAACTCCATTTGAAGCACCTCCAGCAGACTGCTTTCCAGTCTGGGTGGGGGACACGGACATCTTGTTAGGTGGTTGTTTTGATGAGACTTGGGAAATGGAAGGAGTACTAATCTCACGGTTTGGTTTGTTGTCACAAAAAAAAATGGCCACTTTAGTTTGAATTGATTTGTATTTCAGTACACCGCCTGAAAAATGATCTCTTCAAGTAAAACTATAAAAAGTTGTTTTAAGATACAGTACTGGAGACCTGGTTACATCCATTATGGCAAGGGTGTCAGACTCGGGTTGGTTCGCGGGCCGCTTTAACGTCAACTTGATTTCACGTGGGCAGGACCATTTTAGATATAATATTTAGATTTTTTTTTATAAATGGATTAAAAGAGCTGGATTAAAAGCCCTGAATATTCTGTTTTTATAGATCTAAAACAATGTTTATTTGAGCTTTTTAATATATATTTTTAGATTTTACAAAATGATTTTTGAACTAAAAACACAGAGGAAAAAATGATTAAAAAATTACAATTATTGATTTAAAAGGGGGAAAATCAGGAAATGTAATATACATCTATACTCCATTTTAATTTCATCCTAAACCAGAAAGTTGACACTCAGGATTTACTTTCCCGGGCCACACAAAATGATGCGGCGGGCCAGATTTGGCCCCCGGGCCGCCATGTGCATTGTGGGATAATATTGACGTTAATTTTTCAAACTTTTACATGATTGGATTGGATTGGATAACTTTATTCATCCCGTATTTGCGAAATTTCATTGTCACAGTAGCAAGAGGGTGAGAATACAGATACAGCAAAAGACATTGTAGACATAAATAGATCGGTAATAAGTAAGTTAATAAATAAATATATAAATAAATGTCAAATAATACGTAGTCATAACACTACAAGGTGAAAACAAACTGGAAAAATGTTGACATTGGAAAAAACAACATGAAATGAATTATGAAACATTACCATATATATAGTATAGTATATAAAACAAGACCATTTAAGATGGACAGAAATCTTGTTTTTACTTTACATTAACATTTCAATTTGAATAATAATTGATGTAACAGTCACAATCTTACTCCTTTCCACCATGATTGCCAAAGTAAAGAACCTTTTTAATGAAATTGGAAAATTTGGATGACATTTTACTTGGACTGTGTCCGATTTGGGGGCGAGAATTCCTCAGAGAAACACAGTTTGAGTGCTGTTGTGCAGCAGTACACTGATGTACACACATAAAGTATCCTGTTTGTGTTTGTCCATCTGCTCGATACTTAGCAGGCAACTTTGCGGTTCACGGAGGATGACAAACAAACAGACTTTCAGTGTTTTTTGGCCGAGTTCCATTGCTGCCAGGCTAATGTGGAAGAAAATTAATTGAAGTTTTCATGAAAACAGAATTTGTAACGTTAATTGTTTTGCCATGTCAAATGATTAAGGGAGTTAAAACAACACAGAAATTTGTTTGGAATATTTATTGTCTCAGTAGCAGCCGGAAAATGTTCCACATGTCTATTTTGGAATAAGTTATTCTGTTTGACCACCCCTGATGTATGTTATCAGTGGGAATTACTCAAATCATTCATTAACTACTATAAATAATTGCAGTTGAGAAACAGTCAAATAATTTTGCTGCTCTGTGTTGAGTTTTTTATTATTGGCTCTCACCAAACAAAAATGATTGCTTTATTAGGAGTACAATTTCCTGTGAATTTTGATCATTGCCAAGCAGAAATATTTTCGGAAAATCTAACGGACAGCAAGTTTTCAAGATGTAAACATGTTATTTATGACACTAAATTTGAACATTTGGCATTTAATTATCAGGCATTTCAGGGAATAAATGAGCAAGGACCAAATAGTGTGTGCAAGAAGATGCTAAACATGGACATATTGATACTGTAGATTCACTCTATGCCACATGTGTCAAAGTGGCGGCCCGGGGGCCAAATCTGGCCCGCCGCATCCTTTTGTGCGGCCCGGGAAAGTAAATCATGAGTGCCGACTTTCTGTTTTAGGATCAAATTAAAATGAAGAGTATAGATGTATATTACATTTCCTGATTTTCCAACTTTAAAATCAATAATTGTAATTTTTTAATCATTTTTTCTGTGTTTTTAGTTCAAAAATCATCTTGTAAAATCTAAAAAAATATATAAAAAAGCTAAAATAAACATTGTTTTAGATCTATAAAAACTGAATATTCAGGGCTTTTAATGCAGTTCTTTTAATCCATTTAATATCAATAATTGTATTTTTTTAATCAATTTTTCTGTTTTTAGTTCAAAAATCATTTTGTAAAATCTAAAAATATATTTAAAAAAAAATCTAAAATAAACATTTTTTTAGATCTATAAAACTGAATATTCAGGGATTTTAGTCCAGTTCTTTTAATCCATTTATTAAAAAAAAACGTGAAATCAAGTTGACGTTAATGCGGCCCGCGAACCAACCCGAGTTTGACACCCTTGCATGCGATTAATGGCATGAATTAAATGATTTTGGATTTTTAAAAAGCCATTTCCCCATCTTGCCTTAACGAATCTGGACATTTTTTTTAACTGAAATGCAATCCCTGAAATTCAAAATAATGCTACGCTTTTTGCCCTTTTTTCGTATTTTATTACACAAGAAAGTTACAAGAAAAGCCAACACCTCCCCTGCATCAAATTCAGAGGGTCAGCACTTGCTGGTACAGTGAAATAAGTCCCGAATAATAACTGGTTTGAGGACACTAGCGAAGAACAGGCCTTCGTGACCTTTCTATAATGGCTTCCCAAGAATGTCGGCCTGAATCGTTACTCGTCTGTGGATTCAATTTTCTCACATGGCCAAAGTTCCCATCGCGCCATGCAATTCTGGACAAACAATGAGCAACAAAACGTATATTGGTTTAGGAAAACACAAGCCGCGTGTGCATATTAAAGCCTGTTATTATGGAAATTAGATTGAAGATTGTTTGAGGAAAAACATCACTGCAGTTAGTTTGGAAAATAGTCGTTTTAGTCCGGCGAGCGAATTTTTTTTTTAGTCTTTAATGCCTATATTTCCCTCCAATTTTCTCCACGATAATCACATAATAAACACCAATCCCAGATCTTTGTTTACGTATACACAACCGACTATAGCCGAACAACAATATGAAAAAACAGCAGTGATCGTTTGTTAATCCTCCATTAGTTCCTTCCTCAACAACAACAGAAAAGCTTTCTTCTCACTCGATAATTCATTACTTTAGTCAAGTAAAAACAAGGATTTAATGTAATTGAATAATCTTAACATATTGCAGCGAGACCTGGCATTAAAAGATAATGTCATTCTAACCAAGTATCAAAACAAAAAAAGGCTATTGATTTGACATAAGCATGCCGTATCCCCTTAAGTATGCATTAGCACAGATGCGCATAAGATGGGATGAAGCTATATTTACATACTTTGAAGCCATAGCGTCTTGTTTTTTTTT
The DNA here is from genome assembly GCF_051989625.1 of Stigmatopora argus. NCBI lineage: Eukaryota > Metazoa > Chordata > Actinopteri > Syngnathiformes > Syngnathidae > Stigmatopora > Stigmatopora argus. The sequence goes on from NC_135391.1 coordinate 3,694,208, forward strand.
CGTTTTTCACGAGTCGCCATCCTTAGCAATGATCACAGACTGCGTAGGCAGGATAAATAAGCTTAAATGTAAAGATGCAGAGATGCTTTTACAGACAAAGTCAAGGTTTCCAGTCTGATGTGACCTCGGATAGACTCTGCAGGGGTTTTTGTTTATTCCATAGCATCGAAAGGATTAGTTGCTGTGATCTATATTTATGATAACTCGTAAAGACGCGGTGGTGAACAATGTTTTCAATCCGTGCCAGATAGAGAAAACAAATTAATGAGGTAAAATCAATAATAGAAGAGAGGGGATGGTAAAAATATAAAAATATGGTCGAAATATTTTCGTCAACTGCCAAGTGATAAAAGAAGCTGTTTTGACAAACAAGATTTTCTGGCCGTAATTGTGCCTTTCTGTATCTTGTTAAAGGTGTGAAATATTGGAAAATTGGCATTCTTTTGGCAGCTCGCGCACTTTTTTTTTTCGAAGGGCCAACCTTTCATGCACAGATTAGAGCTTCACTTTTCCGAGTATTTCTCAGAGGCGGAATTAATCTTGCAGTTTGAGTTTGAACCTCCGCGTGTCTTTTGGGGGAAGCTGGTAAGCTTGAATGAGCCTGCATGAATAAAAAATAAAAAACAACAACTATATGCTCTACATGATTAAATGTGTTCGCTGACAAAGTTAAGAAGCCAAAAAGGGCATTTAAAAAAAATGCCACGTTTTCTCATAGACTAGTATTGTGTTTTTCTGGCTTATACGTACATATATGAGGTGTTTTTATCCAATCAGATTTCAGTATGTGAATTCTGAGTGTCGCCATGTCAATGTAGTTACTAATGAGAAACCTAGCCAATGGTATACACATATTTTGTTTGTGTTTAACATTGTAACAGAACAGTTTTGAGCAATTTTAACAATTTTATATGACCAAATGTGAGACACATTTTGGTCACATATTCAAATATGAGATTTATAGCTGTCCTTTTTCTGGTTTTGGCAGATAAACTGCAAGGATATTTGAAATCAGTTCAGAAGTCTTATCGTCAAATTTGAAAGTTCAAGATTGTGAACCTTAAGAAATTCAATCAATAATACTTAGCAACTTCAAACTCTCACTTTAAATTGTCTCTACCATCTTAGCGGCGATAACTGAAAACATTGTCAAAGCTTTTTAAATTCGGGAACATTTTGGCGGAGTACCTGTTTTCTAAACGCTTTCTTGAAACCTTGAACTGAAAGTTTGTGGGTGTTGGTTCACTTTTTAATCTGTTTTTGTTGGAACAGGGCCCAATCAAACCATTTTAGGGGTCCTCTTTTCTACCATCTATCACCACTTTTTCATTTAGGCGATGATTTGGCTTCCCCGTCGAAAAATAAAAGCAGTTTCCATGTCTTTGAATCGTTCATTTTTGAATTTAGCTCTGGGTCCACATGGGACCGCTTCTGAAACTATGGTTTGCCAGTTAGTTAACTCTGCTTTACGGGATAACAAACAAGCACTGCATGGTTTTTTGAGTTTAGCTCAGTTCCTATGGGACGGCTTTCTTGTCTTTTATTCAAAGACTGCTAGTAAACAAACACCGTTCGTTCTATGCCACAAGGGACACACGGCCAAAGAATGCTTTAAAAGCCTGATTTCCTTTATACTCTTGAACCTTTAATTTAGGTAGTTGGAATATAAACCTAGTAGGGAGGCTAGGCTAAGGACAGGGATCTGCAAACCGGTCTTTAAGGGCCTGGTTTTCGTTCCAACCGATCCAGCACAAAGACCAATGGGATTTCTGCTAAAATAAGCAGCACCTGACTGAAATCAATGGATGGCGCTGATTGGTGAATTGGTGTCGTCTTATTTGGTTGGGACGAAATCCTACACCCATTGTAGCCCTCTCTATGTGGAATAGTTTAGTTTACATGTGTCAAAGTGGCGGCCCGGGGGCCCAATCTGGCCCGCCGCATCATTTTGTGTGGCCCGGGAAAGTAAATCATGAGTGCCGACTTTCTGTTTTAGGATCAAATTAAAATGAAGAGTATAGCTGTATATTAAATTTCCTGATTTTCCCCCTTTTAAATCAATAATTGTAATTTTTTAATCCATTTTTTCTGTGTTTTTAGTTCAAAAATCATTTTGTAAAATCTAAAAATATATTTTAAAAAAGCTAAAATAAACATTGTTTTAGATCTAGAAAAAAACTGAATATTCAGGGCTTTTAATCCAGTTCTTTTAATCCATTTATAAAAAAAAAAAATCTAAATATTATATCTAAAATGGTCCAGCCCACGTGAAATCAAGTTGACGTTAAAGCGGCCCGCGAACCAACCCGAGTCTGACACCCCTGGTTTAGTTGTTACCCCTGTTCTCAGATATTCCACTGGATTATTACATCGAGATATACTTGCCTTTTTCCAGGAATCGGCGCCTTCCTCTGACAAATAACAGAAATGGCTGAATCCGCGCCTGCTTCCAGCGTGATGTCCCATAGTAAAGAGTTACTTGGTGTTGCTGTCCGAAAGGTCACACCATCCTTTATTTTTGCTCTGTAAAGATTAAAAAGAAAAGGTCAAGAACGTAAATAAAGATGTCCCACGTTGAGAGCCAATGAAATACGGCCTAATAACTAACCTCACCTTACACATTCAAACGGCACTTGTTCATCCATAGGTGTAATCACTACATTTAAATCAATTATGTTATTAATCTTCCGCATGTAAATCTACCGGGTCTTGTCATTCGAGGATTCCTTCCCATAATTCCTAGCGCCAAAGGAGTTACGACTGTCCTAAGGGATGTGATCTGTGTTTAGGCAACAACAGTGACTGTCACGGAACCAGTAAAAGTAGAGACAAATTTTGGCTCAATTTAAATATTTCAAATTACCCTGACAATGTCTTTCTGCTAGCTTTCCATGCGCATTTGTGTATGGGTGTCTGTGAGAGACCATCTGCATGTGCAGCTTTACTGCACTCTAAGGAGGTCTCAAATGGGAAAATCTTGGCATGCAAGCTTCTGCTGTATCATCATACTGTGGAACGGTGCTGCATGCTTCCACTTCAGCAGAGCCAAGGCTTCTGTTTTGTCCAATCTGACTGTTGGTTGGCTTTTTTGTAACATTTGTAGTCAAGAAGCTTGCGGTAAAGCCTAATGTAGGGCATACTTAAAGTCCCACCATCACCTCAGGGGCTACTTTACTGAATTCGATAGAGGAGACTTTGCGGGAGCCACAGCCTGTAGTCGTTTTCTTTGTAAAATAAATCAAAACGGGGCAAAATGCAGTTTGAATCCCTTTTCGCTGATGGCCAGGAAGCCGCGGTGGTTGGGATGTAGCGGGAGTTAGGCTTTTTCATACGTTGGATTTCTTTGTTGTGTGTTTTGATTGTTTTTTCAAGAACATTCACTTGCTCATTTGCGCCTTGTTATGGTGATTCTTCCTTGGTTTGGACTAAAATCTTGAATCGTGTTCTTCGGAATCGTCACAAAATAACGATTCGTCTCGAGTGCTGTTTTCTTTGGAGTCATATGCCCTCAGCTTTTGACCATGACATCGGTTTCAACTATGCAGAGGCAAGCCTTTGACATAAATTATTTATATTGTATAATACAACAGTTATGGGCCTCTGTGAGTCCTAAAAAATTGTCTTTTTGACCTCTGACAAAATTCTATCATTTAATTAGTCTGTAAAAACTCGTGAGAATTGGATTTTAATATACAGTAAGGAACCTGGGTGGTGCTTCAATTGTTGCACTGCAGGAAGTAGGTTCGTGATTTGATTACTGCATGAACCAATGGTCATTGAAGAATTGTATTCATTGTACCCCGTTGTAGAAAAGTCTACAGAGTCTTATAATTATTAGTTTAATATGTTAGCAATCACTTCAATGCCTTCAGCATTCACTCATAACTACGTTTGCTTAATAATAATGTGTAGTGTTTGCATTAGGTGATTGCGCTTGTACGGTACCAGAATGCTAAAGAGCTACCACCTACCAACAAAAGAACCATATTTAGACTAAAAACTTGCAGTTTCTAGTTGATAGACTACATAATCAAAAATAATTTGATTGCTAATGCTTGCACTCATAGCATTACTGAACCATTATAATTCTCAATATCACGATATTGCGCCAAAAAAGATAGTCTTGAATCAACCTGGCATATTTTATCATATGTGTTTTGCTCAAATACTTTTCTCGTGTTTGGAAAGTGGAAATCCAAAACCCACAGGAGCAGCTTGAGGACAACATGCAAAATCTACACAGCAAGGATGAATTCAAATCCACAACTAATATTTTAATCCCGAATTATTTATTTCGCATCATCAATCAGCATCCAGATGCTAAATCTGAAGGCAACGCAAGCAGCTACCAAATTGCAAATGCACACCAAAAGTATTAATCTAGACTTCGCCATAATAATCAAGGCCATATTTCGGAAGGTCCAGCAAATAGTCGCCTGTAAGATTATTTCTTCCAAGTGGTTTTCATGCTTTTTCTCGCATGACGTCAGACTCCATGTCGGAATGAGAAAACCAAGGTGGCGTTCCAGGCGGACATGGCGCTGTATTAAGCCAAAAGGAATGGGATTAAACTAATAAAAAGCGACAGCAACAAGAAGACTTATCCGCCCCTTTCCCCTTTTTCCTCTTCCCTGGGAAGAATAAAATCCCCCGTGGTTTGAGGAGGGTTTTTTTATGAGCTGTGGGGAGTAGAAGCCGTGTCCATGGTGCTGGTTAGTGGGGCCCTAGGAGGTGGAAGGCAGGGGGAGGCACCAGGGCAGGCAAGATGGATGGCCATGGAGACAGAAGCTGACAGTGTGTGAGGAAAAACAGCTCTCAGGTGCTGCACCTGCCATCCATCTCACTTCTGAACAGGCAATGCATGAGCGGCAACTTGGTTCACTTTCTATATACTCGTCAGCTTCTCAACTATGGAAGTTGATCTTAGGGCTCAAGTACTGTACAGTCTTGTGTAGACGACTTAAACATGGCGGAATGGTGTCAAAGGGTATTCAAAAGTAAATTATCAAGACTAATAAATCTGTGACTATTGGAATTTGTTCATTAGTTTGAAACAGTGGTTATTCTTGTCAGACTCGCGGGGTGCTGGAGCTTATCCCAGCAGTCTAAACCCTAGAATGGTTGTCGGGTTGGGTCTCCATACTCGCACTCGCAATCACGCCGCCACCAAGTGGAAATCGAACCCACGCTCGGTGCAGTGAAATCAGCCGAAAGACCTTTTCACCTATTGAATGTATTTTCTTTTTAAAAAAAGAACATTAGCTAAAGCAAGGGTGTCAGACTCAGGTTGGTTCGCGGGCCGCTTTAACGTCAACTTGATTTCACGTGGGCCGGACCATTTTAGATATAATATTTAGATTTTTTGTTTTATAAATGGATTAAAAGAACTGGATTAAAAGCCCTGAATATTCAGTTTTTTTTATAGATCTAAAACAATGTTTATTTTAGTTTTTTCATAATATTTTTTTAGATTTTACAAAATGATTTTAGAACTAAAAACACTTAAAAATATGATTTAAAAATTACAATGATTGATTTAAAAGGGGAAAATCAGGAAATTTAATATACATCTATACTCTTCATTTTAATTTGATCCTAAAACAGAAAGTCGGCACTCATGATTTACTTTCCCGGGCCACACAAAATGATGCGGCGGGCCAGATTTGGCCCCAGGGCCGCCACTTTGACACACATGTCAAGCTTGCCTCTCCATAGTTGAAACCAACGCATACTGTGACCTTGACCAATATAAGCAGTGTTGAAAATAACTGTATTTCAGAAAAACGATTATATGTTTAAAGGAAAAAAACTGCCACTGATCATATCATATTTTAAACTAACTGTTGGGAAAGTAATTTGTTAAAAAATGAAATACCGCTGATTCCAACTTCAATCTCATTGTACAGATGGTATAAAAGCAATTTGTCGCAGAGTCTAATTTCAAGATACCGCACAGGGTGTGTAATTATTCCTCAAATTCCTATAAATTATTTGTCATCCGTATCTCTGGTTTAGTGCATCACTGCTGGGCCGCTCAAATAGACAGTCATGAACAGATGCAATCATTTATGCAGCCAAGTGTTTAGTATTTAGCCAGTCTGAGGGCCAGCTATCAGCAACGTGCTTATCCAGCAGTTTAGAGGCTGGACAACTAGCATCGCTGCCAGATGGCCGTCACCGCGGCATTAAAAAAAAACGGTTGTAAAAGTCCCAAAAGTCTGTCTCCGAGGTAAAAGATGAAGCTCCCCCCGTTGGAAGAGAAAAATCGCACAATGTCAAGCCACAAGACGGATAAACCTCTAGGTGTTGACATTTCCGATTGAATTAAGTCACTGGCTGAACCGATCTGTTTCAAGTGCAGGTGTAGATATATAAAAAGACGCATGAATACCCTTTTCTCCCCTAACCTACTCATCTCTACTGAAGCAAGTGGTGGCAACACCCAATGATTTGTCTTTGATGGAGTATTGATTGGTCCTTTCACTAGGTGGACTCTAAAAATCTCTTCTCTCGTCCAATGTATGCAATGATGTTGTTGTGCCGTATTTTTCGGAACATTCTTCCACCAATTTCTTTCAAACACCTAACAAGTCAACCCTTGATCATACAAAGCAGCGTATAATTGGAATCAGTAAGTGAGAGCTAATCAGACTAAGATATTCAAACTATTTCACACATTGTAAGCATTGTGGTAAAAAAAAAAGCACACCGGCAGTACCAAATCTGTTAGCCGTAATGGTACGATTCCAACACCGCTAAGCCAAATATAACTATACTTGAAATTGTTTGGCGCGAAAAATCGTCCATTGTCGTCCTTATGATTGACTTTATGGAATTTGATTCGATCCACATCAATCTTGAGCGATATGATGGCTGAGCCCTTGATATCATCACGTTGTCCAAGCGTAAACATGAATTTATTCCTCAACCAAGTTTCCCGGAAAGAACCTAGCCTTAGCTTCCAAGTACCGTATTTTCACGACTATAAGGCACACTTAAAAGTCTTAAATTTTCTCCAAAATAGACAGGGCGCCTTATAATCCAATGCGCTTTATATATGGACCAATACTAAAATTGTTATCACGATAAAATAAAATAAATCAGTCGAGAGGGTACACCATCCTCTACAGCTCTCACAACTAGGGCAAGCATCCCCCGACTACTATTTTCCCGTAGAAAAAGTACTGCGCAGTGACTGCTGGGATATATAGTTCTTTTGTCAATACACCCAATGGATTGTGGCCTGGCGATCGGCATCAACACAGCTTTACGAAGCAACTTTGATGGATTTGTGGGTGATGATGACGTGAGTACATTGTAAAATGGCTAAATAAAGTACAACCGAACTCAGTTTTGCTTCCGTTGCCTTTTTAAAAACGTGTTTTTAGCGTGTGGGTGTAGCGTGTATGTTTAAGCTGGTGTATGTTTTGCCATGCCTGGCTGCGTCTATAAAAACGGTGCGTCCTTTGTGTGTGTAAAATACAGAAATAGCACTCGTTACTGACACTGCGGCTAAAAATACGACGTGGCGTATAGTCGTGAAAATACGGTAATGTCTAGCGTTTTCTCAAAGTCCTTTGTGAGACGTGTAGATGCGCGTTAGCAACCATCACTTCTCTTTTTCGAATACTTGATGAGCTTCGGAAGTTTCGAGAATCAACACAGCAAAATAAATTCTGAGCAAGAAACACTGGAAGACGGCAGATCAGAGAAACGCAATCTTACCTGAGAGTGAAGTTAGTCAGCTGGGCAGAGCTAGCCATGAGGATGTAGAAGGTGGCAATGTCCGTCGTCTTCAGCGGTTTGGAGGACGTCCGTATGACGATGGAATTGCCCAGTTTTAGTCGAGAAAGCGTGGCCATTCCTTTGGGTACCTGCAGGAGACGCACGCTGCCGATCCTCTGCATGGTCGTGATGGGAACATATTCGGCCTGCTGTTGTTGGGAGCTTGCCCAACGACTCCCCTCCAGGCCGTTGCACTTTCCGCTAACTTTGGGCTGCGCCTGGTAGTAGATCTCTACCAGGTTACCCGCCAGGGGATCCTGTTTCTCCCCGCTGGTGCTTTCCGAAGCCTGTGCAAACCAACCGGGCAACGGCTGTAGCTCAGCCATGCAAGTTCCTCTCTTCCCCGCCCCTCCCATGGCACAAGAACATCTGACCTCCTGGGTTTGCCAAAAGGCAAAGACCGTCACGCAGGGTAGTTCATCCTTAGCGCTTTCCTCCCTGTTCCAGTCCCTGCCCCCCACATAGAAGAGAACTCGTACTTTGGGCTTGGTGGAGAAGACCCGAGGTGTTAGCACGAAGGCTTGAATCTTCCAGTTGAAGGTGAAGGCATCCGGGGCGTTGAAGAGCTGCACCGACTCGACCAGGTCCAGAGGCACCAGCTGCTCCGTGGACACGGGGCCGTAACTGGCGTTGACGGCCGGCTGGCGGTTGGCCCCCAAGATAACGAAGGGTTGCGTGTTAGTCCGCATACTGAAATTCCTCATGAAGTCCTGCCCCGCTTCCTTTAAGAAGAGGTAGTCAGCGTCCCGGACCTCGTAGCTAACAGGCAAGAAGACGGGGAAAGGCACTGGGCTCTTTGTGTCGGTCAGCGCCTTCGTGTTTAAGTCTAAAAAGTCAAAGACAAAAGGGAAAATAAGAATAAAGTAATCACTCAAATACCGCAGATAATGTAGACCAAGGGTGTCAGACTCGGGTTGGTTTGCGGGCCGCTTTAACGTCAACTTGATTTCACGTGGGCCGAACCATTTTGCATATAATATTTAGATTTTTTTAATAAATTGATTAAAAGAACTGGATTAAAATCCCTGAATATTCAGTTTTTTATAGATCTAATGAATGTTTATTTGAGCTTTTTTATATATATTTTTAGATTTTACAAAATGATTTTTGAACTAAAAACAGAAAAAATGGATTAAAAATTACAATTTTTGATTTAAAAAGGGGTAAATCAGGAAATTTAATATATATCTATACTCTTCATTTTAATTTGATCCTAAAACAGAAAGTCGGCACTCATGATTTACTTTCCCGGGCCACACAAAATGATGCGGCGGGCCAGATTTGGCCCTCGGGCCGCCCCTTTGACACATGTGATGTAGACCAAACATGGCCGCGATAATTAAAAAAAACGTGAAGTAGCATCACCCCTATTATTAACACCACACTATATCAAATTTGATCTTCTTACAAATACATACATTTAAAAATAGGAATTCCGGATAGTGAAGAGATTTTAATTGACCAGAAATTGAGGACATTTTGTCTATAAAATTCTTGAATGGTAAACTTTCATTTTTATGTTTTTTTTTTTGTGCCTATATACGTGTCAGTAATTGGAAACAAAGGATTGATATTAGTTCATTGTACAGATAGACGGTAAAACTTTAATGAGATGATTTTTTTATTTGATTTGCTATATAACAGGATTGGAAGTGACAGGGTTGCAAATCTGCAGGAAAATTAGCTTTTTTTCTCGGAAATGGAAGGTCGCTGTTTAACGGACTGACGAGACATTTATGGAAATTAATAAAGAGAAAATATAATTCATCTTATTCTGATCATAACTGGATTTCATGAGGTAGAACCAGACATTCAATCATGGCTAACTATAAGATAGAAAAGAGGACATTTGTTCTATCCATTCTTTTTGAAAGCGGTCTGACAATGGAAAATCCAAACTATCTTTTATTATTATAATAAAAAAAGGTTATGCCTACACGGATAATATTCATATTTGGAAAAACATACATTTCCACACTTTAACAAATAACACTCAAAAAATAGCATCAATCATTTCATTTTAATTTGTATTTTTTGAGTCAATGTGGTCATTAGGACCAGTTGAAAAGGTGAAAATGACATTTTGCTGTTTACTAAAGACACTCGTATTTTCAAATATATATAAATAAATGTAAGCGGCATGTTTTAGTATTTTTTTTTAGATGGATTATTTACTCTAAAGCTTAATGGGTGTGATGTAAAAAGCCCTCCAATTCAAATTATAAATGGATATACAGTATTATTGCAGCTATTTTCAAATGACGAGGAAATAAAACAGTTTAAAAACAAACCCTGTTTTAATCACACCGACGATCTCCGGGTTATTGTTAACACAAAGTAAAAAAATAATAATTCTGTTGGCCTTTACAGACTCATTTTGATTGCTCCAAAATCATTTTAAGAGAGTTATCTTTACTATCTCAGAGTTAAGAGCACACATGCGTTCAAACCTCATTCTGGTAGAATCTAATGTTCCGAATAAACATGTTTACTTAATGCTTATTCTAGTGTATTCATCATTTTCCATAGTTCTTTCTTCTCGACTGTCCTAGTTTCCTCTCGCTCACGGTTGATCTGCTTGCTCTTTGTGTGTGTGTGTGTGCGTGTGCGTGTGCCTACGCAAGTGTGTGTGTGTGTGGTTGGGGGTGTGGGAGGGGCTAGTGGGCTAGGGGGTTGGTTGAAGTTGGGATCTGATACATCTGGCTCAAAAATGAACTTAACCATCATAAAGCGGGATTAAAACAGCTTTTCTGATTCAGTCAGTGGGCTGTGAATAACCGGCAGATCAAAACAAGCTGTATCGTGTAAATGACAATCTCACGTGCGAAAAGGGAATATTAAGATAACTAAACTCATGATATATGGCAAAAAGCCATAATTGTGCATTGCGCATACTGGTCAGTATCAGCACCATCACTAATAATCGTAATAACTAATAAGTCGTACATATACTATGGTAGAATTTTTAGTCATTTTTTGTTGTTGTTGTTTCTCGCTCATTGAATGAACATTTTTTTCCCAAATCACAACGACGATTTTCGTACGAAAATCATTTAGATCATGCAAATACTCCTTATTGTCACTCCTTACTGAAATATTTAATTTTAATTCATTTAAATAGTGTCTGCTTTCGCAGTATATTCATGTAAAGCCTTATCAGTTTTTTGTCTTTCCTTAAAAATGTCAGGCTAACACACGCTTATTTAAGCCGCCCCATTGAATAAAAACAAACTGGTTTAGTCAATATTAAAATCTGCTTTTAGTGCCTAAGTGTACCCTCTATTGTGCCTTCTGTCTAATTGATGGAACCAGCACGCGTGGCGTTTATCATGAGGGATAATTTCCTTAGTCAGCGAATTAAGGACAAAAAACACCAGTGTTTACTCTACAGATTATCAGAAAATGGATCTGGCTCCCCTAAACACGGTCTTGCATTGGGAAAAACAATCATTAGAGGCAACTCCGCATCCCAACGAAGCGAAACGGCACTCAACACAAAGTGTCACAGTACTCTCGATGTTGTGCGAGCGAGGCACGCTGGCAGGATGTCAGCCTTTTAGCAAAAGCGTGAATGGAAGCTCGGAGCTTCTCTGCGTCAAACTCAAGTCATCGTGGCCCTCCGAGGAAGTTGACATTTAAGTCGTTCCTCTGCCGTGGTCTCCCCTGGTTTTCATCTCGACTCATCTAAAAAGCCCGCAACAGCGTCTGACAGTTCATAGGACACGCCAGCGCCGTATGCGTCACCCTCGTGACATCCAAGAAGCCTTGGGAAGAGCACCATGGCTTCTTCAGCCCCGCGATTTTCACCTTGCTGCATGCTTGACAAAGTGCAAGGAGGCAGAGAAGGCAGCCAGAAACGAGGTTGTCCTGACTTGGCCCAGCGGGCCTCGCCGTGACAGATGTGCAGTTTAATACCAGCGCTGGCAGGGTCTCTGACCAGAGGAATATAAACTGGATCACCGTCTCCAGAGCGAGAATGCGGTACAACAAGCTACTTAACATGCAAGATCATCCCTTCGCGGCCCGTATCTGCCCTTCTCTCCACCAGACTTGTTAACTTTCGGCATTTCGACATGGGGAGATGTTTTGATCAGAAACTATTTACGTACTGGATGAAAGACAGCAGCTTCTGTCAACCTCGGCCAATTGCTCCCCTTATTAATGATTGCAATTCCCCTTATTAAGCGATTTAAAAAAATGTACAAATGCAATGAGGCATATATTTACTCGCATAGGGCGCACTTGAAAGTCTAAAATTTTCTCCAAAGCGGACTAAATTCAAGATTCTGTAGATGTCACTGGTCGGCGCTCACAGCTTGACTGTCTGGGTACATTGCTTGCTGACGCGCTATATTTATCGTGACCGGACGTTTGGTCGCCGGACGTTTGGTCGCCGGACGTTTGATCGCCCGGACGTTTGGTCGCCCGGACGTTTGGTCGCCTGGGTGAATATAATTTTGAGAGCTGGTTTCAACAGTAGATATTTAGATATTAAACTCTCTCTCATGAATATAATTTTGAGAGCTGGTTTCAACAGTAAACTCTCTGTCATGTTGTCAAATGTCCGGCGACCAAATGTCCGGGCGACCAAACGTCCGGGCGACCAAACGTCCGGGCGACCAAACGTCCGGGCGACCAAACTTCCGGCGACCAAACGTCCGGCAACCAAACGTCCGAGTACCATATTTATATAGTGAAAAAGGGGAATGCACGTGGGCATATCATGCCATACCTGTCAACCTCTGCCGATAACTGCCCTTATAAATGATTATGATTCCCCTTACAAACCCGAAAAAAACCTTACAAACACCGTACGACTCGTACGGTGTTTGTAAGGTTTTTTCGGATTTGTAAGGGGAATCATAATCATTTATAAGGGCAGTTATCGGCAGAGGTTGACAGGTATGAGTCATGCTTAAAGCATGACAATGTTAGCGGTCGACAATGACATTTTCGTCTGCTACCAGTGACCGAAACGATCCGAATTAGAGCCAAAATGGGTAAAATGCGATCGCTTTTACAAAAAAACGTACTTAAAAATCCTGTACAAAAGATGTTATGCGGCGTACACAATTTGAAATGATCAAAAAACTTATAAAATACGGGAAAATCGTATGTGTTGACAGGTTGATGGCACCCTTAGCAAGCCTGACCAAAATGACATTTATTTATTTTTCGTTCCCTAAATTGTTGTTTAATCCCTATGTGAACTAAAGAAAGGTTGCACAATGAAAACTTATCACCTCTTATCACACTCACTAATAAAAGGAAAGACTTTTTGCTATCTGATTCAGCCATTTAGCAACTTGACTCCCATAGTAGGAGTGCAAATGTCTTCCATTAAAATGGAAATAAAAAGTAATACGACAGTCCGGGTAAGGTTGAAACTTTATTTCATTATGTATTCTCACAAATGCATTCCTAAATAAGGTTCTACATTAACAATACGAGCTGATTTACTTTATTCATTAAAAATGTTATTTAAAAAAAGCAAACAAACAGAAAACAAAGGCTTTGCGAACGTTGCTTCTTTCAACTTTTGCATTCGGTTTGCTTGTTTGAATGGACAACCTTGACTCAACGTTGGGAATTCTAATGAGCCGTAATTGCTTTTACCATATGTACCAAACAGCTGGCGTACACACCAATTGCCTCCCAAAAGCATCATTGACAAAAAAATAAATAAATAAATTCTCTTACAGTAGGCGGAATCTCTTTGATGCTGTCAGTCATTTTTATAGGCATAAACAAAGATGCAACATTTCTCCAAATCAAGTTTCTAATGCGCAAGTTATTTCAGATTGTCCAGTTTACAACAGTTAGACAGTTTTTGGGGGAAAGTTTTTTTCTAATCTGGTTCAAGTTAATTAAGTCTTCCAAGTAATTATCCTTTCACGTCCATGAAAAGCGAATTGTATGCACTTGCTAATGCTAACATATATTCACACGCAAAATATAATCCTTTTATGCTTTTTTTTCGATCTGTAAACGTACTCGAGCATCCCGGAAACTGTTGTCCGCAATTGTCTACGTGAGGGCGAGGGAACCTATGGCTCAGGAGCCAAATGTGGCTCTTTTGATCGTTGCGTATTTGATTTGATGACTCTCATTGATACTCATTGATTAGCAGTAGTGTAACAATGTTTTCAAAAGAATTCAGAGACCTTTTGTACTTAAAAAGTGGTGAAATGACTAAAAAATGGGGTACACGGTCGATTGGTCGCCGGTCTTTTGGTCGCCGATCTTTTGGTCGCCGGTCTTTTGGTCGCCGATCTTTTGGTCGCCGGTCTTTTGGTCGCCCGGTAGGTAATTGATAATTACCATTTAAATCGTTGCTCAAAATCCCTGAATACAAACTGCGAATTACTATTTAGTCATACTTAATTCCCTAGTAATTATTAGGCTAAAGAAAAGCTCAAAATTTCCCAGACTTTTATTGTTTTTTTGTTGGAGAACTTGTTAAGACCCTGACTGACGTACCTTCTTAAAGGGACAACACATGTACATACAAACTCTTCTACACTCACACGTCGGCTCAGTGAAACTGCTCATGGCCATTGTTGGCTTTTATTGATGTTGTTTTACCTTGTATTGTCGCCGGTCTTTTGGTCGTCGGTCTTTTGGTCGCCGGTCTTGTGGTCGCCTGTTGTCGCGGTCGGGGCGACCAAAAGACCGCGACCAAAAGACCGCGACCAAAAGACCGCGACCAAAAGACCGCGACCAAAAGACCGCGACCAAAAGACCGCGACCAAAAGACCGCGACCAAAAGACCGGCGACCAAAAGACCGGCAACCAATCGACCGCACACGAAAAAATGGCACCTATTTTTATGAATTTTGAATTCTCAATTCCAACTTTGGCTCTCAAGGAACACTATTTGAGAATATAAATGGTTTATAGCCCCCTCCATCAAAAAAAGGGTCCCGACCCCTGCCGTACGTGATCTGGCAATTGAGTTTTAATGATTGTTTAAGAGCGCAATTGATATAACAAGCAGCCCTATTGGGAAAAACACTTGGCTTGACTTGATGGTACTTTAAATATCCCCCATTTGCCGTTGCCATAAATTATAAATCACACTCCGACTTTTGAAGCTTTCAAAAGAGAATTTTAACGGCTGGATTTCCACGTTAGGACCGGTCAAATCCTCCTGAATCGCATCAGGTCGTTTGACAGCCTCACACACTCGACGTATATCGTTTTACGTGCTCTCGCAGGTGCTTTATAAAACCATAAACAGGATGATGTATACGGCGCTCGCAGCTCGAGGGCTGCAAAGTGAGAAGCTGGGAAAGATAAACAGCAAGGGGGAGGGAGACTGAGCCAAGCTTAAGCTTGCACGGTGATTGGGCTCCAGACTGTCGTGCCCAATAAGATCGGTAAAGCTGATTTAGAGGTGGAGGGGGAATGAATATATATTTCATAATATCGCAGGTTTTTTTCCCCTTCTCCTGACATTGTATCCATATAATTTTAAGAAAAAATCACATTTTTGCATTAGGTTTTCACTTCAAAGCTTGTGTGTTTTTAGACGCTGATGCATTATGCATGTGTCGTGGTATAAGTTGCAATACATTACATTTTGCTCTCTTGCCTTATTCAATTTTAAATGTTTTATACGTCTCCCGACACGTGTAAGGACGTCGGAATGCTGTATTACTGCAGAGAGAGAGAGATGTAAGTTTGTGTCACCAATGAGGACATATATTTATTATTTAGACTTGCTGGTTTTTGCCTCGCATGACAACACGCACGGAGGAACGTGCAGAAAATAAACAGTTGATTGGCAGGAATACATTTGGGAGGATATTGAATGATATTTGCATGGGCTTACCTTGGGTGAGAAGTGTGGTAAAGGTGGTTAATTTTAGGAGTAAGATCCTCCAGATGAGGCAATTCCAGCTCATTTTGGCACCCGGCGCAGCGGCTCTCGTTTCCAGATAACTTTCAAGCCTCGCGAGTTGGCTGCGACTTCATTAAATCGCAACGCGATATTGATCAGCCATGCCGACACGTGACGCACCCGACAGCCGTCGCACCTGTTGTGCGCTCGCCGGGGAAGGCACGTCGTCGCGAGACGCTCATCCGACGATCGTCTGTGCGTAAAAGTTGTGCGCAAAAAGCAGCCGTCGTGAAAATTAAATAAATAAATAAATAAAAAAATATAATTAAAACGTCGCTGGTCCCAGATCAGATCAATCCTGAAGAGAAAAAAGACGGGGGGGAAAGGCGCGCGTGCGTTGAGGTCAAATGTTTGAGATCGACGCCCGGTTTTCGGCGAGGCGGTCGGGGTGCCGATGCGGTCGGGAGGGAGCTGTCGGCGGGCGGATCGGCGCAAAGCTCGGGGGCACCCAAGTCATCATCTGTCACTGCTCATCCGCTCGGGAAAAGCAGGGCCACTGCGCAGCTGGTAGGGGGGGATTAAGCAAGCCTTGACTGGCGAGCCAAACGTGACGCGTTTGCTTCGTTCCGGAGGAAATTCACGCGTTCATCGCTCTCTCTCTCACATTGGAGTTGTTGACTCCTGCGTTATAAGTCTTACAAGTGACTCGTTTAACTCCTGCTGCGCCCAGTCTAACAATGGAGGACAACTTTAGATTGGGTTAAAGTCATTGGCTGCCTTTGACGGGGATATACGTCGAATTTGTTTGGGCTGGGATGGTTGACAATCACATTTGTTCTCTTAGGTCACATGTGTCAAAGTGGCGGCCCGGGGGCCAAATCTGTCCCGCTGCATCATTTTATGTGGCCCGGGAAAGTAAATCATGAGTGCCGACTTTCTGTTTTAGGATCAAATTACAATGAAGATTGTAGATCTATATTAAATTTCCTGATTTTCCCCCTTTTAAATCAATAATTGTCATTTTTAATCCATTTTTTCTGTGTTTTTAGTTCAAAATTATTTTGTAAAATCTAAAAATATATTTAAAAAGCTCAAATAAGCATTGTTTTAGATCTATAAAAAAACTGAATATTCAGGGCTTTTCATCCAGTTCTTTTAATCCATTTATTTAAAAAAATCTAAATATTATATCTAAAATGGTCCGGCCCACCTGAAATCGAGTTCACGTTAACGCGACCCGCGAACCAACCCGAGTCTGACACCCTTGTCTTAGATGATTTTATGACATTCATGTAGGACAGGGGTTTCAAATTAGTGGGTTAAGGGCCAGTTCGAGCATTTAGTGGTCCCCGTTTTACTTCCAATTGTAGTACCATTGACAGCATTAGTTGACACGTGTTTGGGATTGGCATATATATGTATGTGTATATATGTATGTGTGTATATATATATATATATATATATATATATATATACACATACATACGTTTATATATATATATATTTTGTTTTATTTTTTTGGGGGAGGAATAGTTATTGACATTTTTATATATTACATGCAGCCAATCTGACACATTTAAGGCAGATAAGCACCATCTTTAAAAATATATATATTATTTTTATTATTTTATATCTTAAATGCAGATAATCCCAAACATCCGTATCCGTAGTTGTTTAGACAGTTAATCACCAGAGGAAAAAAATATTGCATTTTTTTCTGCTGAAATTAATTATTAGGTGGGTTTTAGTGCCCCCTGACGGCTTAGAGGAGCTCACTAGTCAATACATATTCAAATACGACTTGTATTATAATTAAACTCCAAAAGCCTTCAATGTAACCTTATTTCACAACTCAATCGAGGTTGTGAACGCATCTGGTAGGATGAAATGGAGTGCATTATTTAGGATTACTAACAAGTCTCATTGCATCTTTTCTTTCAAAAAGTCTTACCATCTGCTCAAACTCAACAAATGTCTCTGATCAATCAAAATAATGAAACAATATCGCATGACCAGTACAGCTGCCCCACACCTCTGAGGCTCGAATGTCATCATGTGACCTTTATGTGTAAAAGCATACAGAAATAGAAAATATTCTCTTTTTTATAAGGAATCACAGAACGTCGCATTCGAAAAAATGAATTGAAGAATCCAGGTGGGAATACACATGTGGATAGTGGCTAGGTTGCTGCGTACCTTGCAGTCAACTCGCACCCGATGCTAATAGAAAATAGATGAGCGGACCCAGAGTTCCAATTGCCAGCAGCTATTGCCGACTGCCTCTTGGAGCTCCTCCCTCCCACTGCAGCACTTTGATAAGCGGGCCATGGCCTTTGTTTGTTCAGGTTGCGCCGTGGGCTACCATGTGCTACTCTAGATCCACCCCTGTTTCTGTTTACCGTCAGCCCGTAGCGCCACGTAAACATTCACCTGTCAATCCGTTTCCCATGGCGAGCTACGACTGTGGGCCGCGGGATGGCTCCGCGCTCACATATTTTACAACAGCAGTGTCCAAACTCCCTTCATCGGCCCGCAGCCAAACATAAAAATATGGAATATGGCCCGCGCAAGAAGCTTAAACTCAGCCTACATTACGCCCTTCAGCTTTAACATTGACGCGTTGAAAAAAAGTGAGATTCTGTTTGCCAATAATGGGACAAGGATGTGCCCACATTTGTGCACTTGTCATTGGTGATTTTTAACGATTAGCAAAGAGAAAATTCACGTTAAAAAAAACTTGATTTATGACATTGTTGTTTTTTGTGTGTTTTCATCGAAAAATGTGTCAATACAATCTGAAAACATGTTGAAACTAAATTAGATGTTATTTTTTCATTCATCACTAACTGGGAACAAAAAAAATGTGAATTTAGCAATAGAAAAATGGAAAACAGGCTAAATAGGCATCTGTTAAAATAGCACTTTTCAGTTAACAATACCCAAAAAAAACAATATAGCAGGCTTTCAGTTAGTCACAGAGAAAAAATAACATACTTGAGTATTAATTAATGGCAGGCCCAGCCAAAGAAGGAAAAAAACTGTGATTTATAGTCCATAAAATACAGTACGTTAAGGGACCCATAAGTGTCAGTGTCAGTGTGTCGCTACCTTTTACAAATTGCGTTTACAAATTGCCGAGTCGTTCTGTAACCTTAACTGAGAGCACACGACACATTTTATTTGTTGATGTAAGCAAGATGCGTCCCGGTTCTGAAAATCTGTCAAGTAAATCATTTATTTAAGTGGCTAACGCTCAAGATGTTTGTGTCACCTGATGTAGCACATGCGCCCAATCGCTTACCACCAGTGTCACGCATTCCTCCATCATTTTTCATTTATGCAACATCTAAAAAAAAGAGGGCCTTCCTTTGAATCCAAACACACCCATTGATTGACTGGAAGAGAAATCAGCCGGTAAAGGCAGACTATGTTATCAACGCAGAACAGCTAAATAAAGCCTGGGGACGTACGCGACTTGGTTTGTTGACACAGATGGATGTCACGGGGGAGATGCGTTAGTGTGGGAAGAGAAGCCATAAACTGGTGATAGATGGGAGTGCCATGGGGAAAGCTATGTGGGTTGTTTTTTGTTTTGTTTTGATTTGGGTTTGTTTTTTTTATTCCACAACGTGCATTGTTCCTTAGCTTGATGCATCGTTCTAGCTCCTGCTTACGCACATTTAAGCATCCTAAATGCACTAATGTCTTCGTCGTCATCCTCTATAAAGCAAACGGTGCGATGAAAGATCATCTCCTTTAATATAATATAGTTGGAGGAGTCTAGTTAAGATATTCAGAGTTGATTGGACTTGATTTTCGGAGTGATAAATCGGTTAAATGTGCTCACTTAGAGTTTTTTCATGGTTTCATTTGTGGATAACGGCTAGGTTAGAACTTTATTTCAGCAATAGACTGCTGCACCCTCATTGCAGGAAGGAGCGCTTCTGCAGATCCTTCCTCCCATCAGCTGTCAGGCTCTTTAACAAAACAAATGGCTGAGTGTTAAGACCTACCATATGCATGCATTTAAATCTGTGTATGAATGTATATATGTGCTTATATATATGTATGTGTATGTATGTATATATGTCTATGTACACGTGTGTATATATATATTTTTTCTTTCTTTTTTCCAGCAACACTCCTATTTATTTATATATTTATTCATGTTGGTATTTATTTATTAACTTACTTATTACCTATCTATTTATGTCTAAAATGCCTTTCCTATTTCTGCATCCTTACCCTCTTGCTACTGTGACAACGAAATTTCCCGAATACGGGATAAATAAAGTTATCCAATCCAATCCCGTATTCGGGAAATTTCTTGGTTGCAGTAGCAAGACAGACACAAAGACAGAAAACATTGTAGACCTAGTTAAAAAAAACTGGAGCCACACAGGAAATCCACAAGGATTAAAACCGAGGTCACCGCACAGTCCCTCAGTAGTCTGGAGGTTTTAAAGATCATCTTCCTTGCCTAGATTCTCCTAAAATGTCCTATCACCCAATCAGCAGCAGCGGATTTGTTCTTGAATTCTTTTGGTTCATTTATTGCAGCTTTTTGTGCTTTTTAGTTTTTGATTTAAGTGATTTTTTGATTGAAATCTGGAGGTAATCATGCTTAATTTTGGGTCACTTAATGAATTAAACTTATTGACTTTTTCATACAATGCCAAAATAGCCTTTTATAGTTTAAAAGCATATTTTCTGTACACTGGGGTTATCCTTGTCAGATGTTTTTGATCATCCCAAACAATTAGGTGGAGAAACTATGCAAAACGGAGGGATTTTGACAAGGAGGCAAATACTTTACCACGCCACTTTAATAAGAATACCAGCAAGATTTGCCAACTAAATCGAGGGATCAACCAGAATGCCTGGCAATTAGAGCCGCTTCTTCCCGCACAAGGATTTATTTGTTCTTTCTCACCCACTAAACCTTCAAAAAGTATCTTCCTCAGCCTACAGTGAATAATGAGCTCTCTGCTTATCTTGTTAAAGCGCCTTTTCCCCCCAGTCTTTTCTGGTAGTCTATGTTCTTCCATGGAAACAATAGTGATAGAGACATTTGATATGCGGGGAGCATTCTACCCATTATCGCAACAGAGGAAATGGCTTTTCCGTCCTTCACAGAAGGGAGGTTTTGGGATTTTTTTTGCGGCCAGGTCCCAAATTTTGACTTATTTAAATGATTAAGTCAGGAAAGGTTTGAAAGTGCAAAGGAGAGGGCTAAAAATCAACTACTGTGAAACAACACGGTTTTGATCCCTTTAGATCAGGCCACATTAAAGGCAACTAGATCTTATGTGGAAAAGTTAACTAACTTTAATACGTTTTTTCAGCCCTCCCAGTAAAAATGGATTGGACGCCTGGCAATTAAATATGAGCATTCACAGGCAGTTTAAGCGAATTGGACATATAGCAATGTCAATAGTGGGCACTTTTGTGTCACTTCTTTGATTTTAGGGTGCTTACAGATGGCTTCTGGGAAATTTTGGATGGTTTCCTATTGATTGGGAGGGTATTTCTTTTTCGTTTGTCGGTTCCTGCTGATTTTGGGCCATTTCCAGGTGACTTCTTGTTGGTTTTGGGGCATTTTATAGTTCTTTATTAACTCATTGGCTGCCATTGAAGGCGCTGTTTTGACGGCAGGGAGCGAATGGACGAATGGAATTGCGGATAGGAAATTGAGCAAAGTGCATGCACTTGATTACAAAAGTCACGAACATCGAAAAAAAATGAAATTATACCTAATTATGTACCTACAGCACATGTGTCAAATTGGCGGCCCGGGGGCCAAATCTGGCCCGCCGCATCATTTTGTGTGGCCCGGGAAATTAAATCATGAGTGCCGACTTTCTGTTTTAGGATCAAATTAAAATGAAGAGTATATATGTATATTACATTTCCTGATTTCCCCCCCTTTACATCAATAATAGTAATTTTTTAATCCATTTTTTCTGTTTTTAGTTCAAAAATCATTTTGTAAAATCTAAAAATATATAACAAAAGCTAAAATAAACATTGTTTTAGATCTATAAAAAAAACTGAATATTCAGGGCTTTTAATCCAGTTCTTTTAATCCATTTATTAAAAAAAAATCTAAATATTATATCTAAAATGTCCGGCCCACGTGAAATCAAGTTGACGTTAACGCGGCCCGCGAACCAACCCGAGTCTGACACCCTTGACCTACAGTATGAATGAGCTTCAAGGTACCGGTTAGGTTAATCAGAACAACCTGGTGGTCCGGATGGCGCCACATAGCAGGCCATTCCCAGCCTACGCGCCTACTTTCGATGGTCATGGCTGCTTAGGGAAATTGGTTGATTGCTTTAGTAGTGTAGTTAGTCAAAAAAATTGAAGTGACGTGAAACTTGTGTGGAAATGTGTTGTGTCTGGAGGTAGCGTTACCTGCTAAGGATGGTGTCATCATCATCATCATCATCATCATTGTGTCTTAGCTTGAGTGAAAGTCCCGTTGAGTAAAATGACAACGGTCTATTCATTTTGCTGTCAAAAGAACACGACAAGGCCATTAATCCGGCATACCGAGAAGTCTAGCCCAAGCAATCATAGCCTCCTTAGTTAGATAACAGGAAAATAGAGCATCCATCATAGCAAACAGTTGGGAAGTGAAATAGCATCAGTCACCAAAAGCTAAATCACTCAATTGTAGGGTCGCTCCATTTGCAAATGATTGGTCGTACGCTAGACCGTGACCGAGGTTTCGTCATTTCATTTATCGCCAGCTTCTTAATTAATTAGCCTGTCTTCAGTGATCATGTTTACGCCGTTCTTCAATCAACTTATCTTTTGAAATGTTATTGGAATTGATGTTAAGGTGCTGCTATCGCCTAGGGGGGTGCTTTACTGAATTTGATAGATTGGACTTCACTGAGTGACAACTTTTTTTTTGTAATGTACTGAGGGTTTTTTTCCATTGAGTGGGCGGGCATATGGCCCTCTGGCAGAATCCCAGCCTTCAACCATGTCATCGGTTTCATCTATGCAGTGGCAAACATTCACATAAGTTATTTCTATTGTACAATTTCAATAGTGATTGATCTGTATGAGTCTTGATCATATATTTTTGAATGCTCTTTCATGTTTATGTCTATAAAAAGTGGTGAAAGTGGGACAGACAGTCAAGCTAACGTCGCTAATTGCGCAGTCACAATGTGGGTGACCAGACAAGTGAGACTTTTGACGTTTAGAGCATTTTGGTGATTCAGTTTTTTTGAAAATGAGTAACACAGATCAGGAATACAGTTAAGGAATATTGTTATCCTAACATGTGCAAGACCAATCGGCATGGCCGCCCATGCGGCGGTGACAAACCTGTAGAGCAAGGGTGTCAGACTCGGGTTGGTTCGTGGGCCGCTTAAACGTCAACTTGATTTCACGTGGACCGGACCATTTTACATATAATATTTAGATTTTTTTTTATAAATGGATTAGAAAGCCCTGAATATTCAGTCTTTTATAGATCTAAAACAATGTTTATTTTAGCTTTTTAAAATATATTTTTAGATTTTACTAAATGATTTTTGAACTAAAAACACAGAAAAAATGGATTAAAAATGACCATTATTTATTTAAAAGGGGGACAATCAGGAAATTTAATATACATCGATACTCTTCGTTTTAATTTGATCCTAAAACAGAAAGTCGGCACTTATGATTTACTTTCCCGGGCCACACAAAATGATGTGGCGGGCCAGATTTGGCCCCCGGGCCGCCACTTTGACACGTGTGCCGTAGACTTTATTTACTTTGTAATAGACGCTAACATTGCCATTTTGCGGGGCAAATTTCAAATGACGGCGAGGTGTGATTTCCTCTGCTACGGCGTGTCTATAATCAAGCGCATGTTTTCATAGCGAGTGGCTGAAGCGCGAGACAACATGATGGGAACTGTCATCTGTGTCCCGTCAACATCTGCTGCCAGTATTCCGATAATCCCCGGAGTAATCCCAACGCTACAACAGAGACATCAGAATCACCCAGGCAGGACAGGGCCGCCGCGGCGAACGCACGCCAGAGCATCTTCGCTCTTAGCAGGGTGACAGCCGCCACTTCACGTGAAAATTGGTACCCACGCCCGGCTGGGGCTTGAATTGATGTTTACACGGCCTGACAAATGCGGGTGAAACGCATGAATAGACTCTGATTGTTTGAACTGAGGAAGGAATAGTGTCGATTAATGTGATGTTACTTTGATTTTTTTAGCCAAAGTGTTGGCGATCCCTGAGGAGGAGAACGGTCTTTTTTTTTAGAGGAAAACATCAAATGGTTAAATTTTCAAAGGGAGTCTTGTCTTTTTTTTTTTTACCAACGTGTTTTGCTTGGCGTCTAAAGGATGGTCGGCGAAATAGGAACAGTCTGATGTCAGTTCTGTGTCTTCTTGCAGATTGTTAAAACGGCTTTTTCGATAGAACTGGAAAACAGTTTGGACCTAATGAGGACCATCTGACAGTTTCGCTGGGAAAATCAAGTACGCCTATGTTACACCCTGCATTTTATCTTGAAACACAGGGAGAAATAATCACAATAGTGATTCGTTGTTGCTTCTTCAATCCAACTTTACTGGTATCTTTATCAACACAAAACCCCATAATATACAATTACACCCATATATATATATATATATATATATATATGTATGTATATACATATATATATTTATTTATATATATATGTATATACACATATATACATTTATACATATATATATATATATATATTTTTTTTTTTTTTCCACGACAACACACTCGTAAACGGAACAAACAAATTTAAATTCACTTGGATTAATATGTACAGACACACTCAAACATGCGTTTAATGTAACTTTACACAAAACTGAATTCTAATTTTGTTTTCATTTTTTTACCTTCGTTCTCTTCGGGTTAGTTGTTTGCCACGCCTCCCCCCTCACGTTCGCTATCGATGGGCTGTTTGCTGTTGTATTGCCTTCAAAATATTCCGAAAATGATGCACACAAATGTCCTCACAATAGGATGACGCACGGCCACTTGCCAACGAGAAATAGTCTTGTAGTACATGTTAGCGATCGCTCCGCTGCTCATAAGAACATCAGTGGCTCGCAACTCCCTCGTTGTAATAGCTCTGGTCGCAACCGCTTTGAACGGCGCCTATGAGAGAGAGCTAAAATATGGAAATCGCTGGTGACAGAACTGAGATATTATATCTAGGACTGCTTTAATCTTCATTTTCTTTTTCAGTAGACTCTTCTGGAATGCATCCTCTCATTGATTAGCAACAGCATAAGAATCTTTAAAAAAATAATAAAATTTCCACTTTAAAAGTGGTGAAATTAACACCCAAAAATTGAAAAGGCACTCGTTTACATGTATGTATTTTGACTTTTAAATTCGTAGTATGGCTCACAAGGAATAACATTGGAAAATATGAATTGTTTGTGGCTCTCTTCGTCAAAAAGGTTCCCGACCCCTGCTTTAGCATGTCACACCTACAAAATAAAGCGTGACGGAAACAAGTCGAGGGAACATTTTTTTTCACCTTGACAACAAAAGGGAAAATTAATGTCACGCCAAATATTGGAAAAGTTGATTATTTCCCTCAGAATGATTAGGCGTGATTCATCATCACCTCGTTAATTTCCAATTTAATTGTCCAGGGGGGGGGGACGGAAAAAATCAATGATGCAATATAATTGAATTAAGATTACAATCACGGCTTCTCCCATTCGTCTTAATCATTTGTTCATTTTACAGCAATTGTCCAAAATGTGATTTTACTCAAGGATAATATTTGTTTATGATCAGTCGTTGACTGAAAAACAGAAAAGAAACGACATCTATTTAATTTCAGTTAGATTCAAGTTGAAAGTCATGGAAACAAAAGTCAATTTAACAAAAGTTAAACTCACACCAGGTCGTCAAATCATTACATTCCGAGAAAAAAACCAAAAAAACTGGCCTTGTCTACAAATAAAGGCCAAACAATGTGTTACTTGAGTGCAAGGGCAGTTAAGATATTATTAATCCAGCGTCAGATCGGCCTGTAAAGGCCACTCAAATGACCTACGAGTCTGATGAGGTTTATAGAAGGGTCACCGCCAGCGAATGGTAACACCCCATTGGTTAAACATTAAGGTCACGCCGAAATCAGACTTTCAAGGATGAAAGGTGCTGAGGGCAACGTTCAATAAAACATGAGAGTAATCTTCTCATCATGAGTAGATTTGCTTTGCGCTTCCACTCCTAAGCAGCACAAAAAGATTTCCCCTGCGAGCCCAAAAAAGAGAAAACATGGCTGCATTCAACACCAAAAATAGTTTGGTCCAACTACCGCATGAAATGGGACTTCAGACAAAGCTTATCTTCAACTCCTACATTCCCCCATTTTTTTTATTTATATATATATGATTGCGAGATTATAGTGTCTGTCTGCTAGACTTCTTCTTTCTGCCTCATTAGCTGCTGATATTGGCTCGGTTATCTCACTTTATAAGACATTTTAAGGTTGGAGGCTGCTGAGTTACTGTCTCCTGAAGACACCATAGTGGAAAAGGTTAAATCTGTGTGTAGTGTGTGTGTGTGTGGGGGGGGGGGGTCTATTGAGGGGGGAGAAACATGCCTGAATGTCATTCTGAATCAGATGGGAGAGACTATAGGTCTTTTTTTTGTTTGCTTCCCTCTACTGTGTAATTTGTCGTACGTCAATGATGGCTCCATCTCGATTTTTTTTCTTCTTCCATGGCGTGCGAAGCAGAAGGGAGATGATCATCTTCTCGCTTATGCGCCAGGAGGCACGTGAAAAGTGATGGAATGACTCCTGACGGGAAAGTCCATCTAGTGAGGGAACATAGTGGGTTGTATGTAAACGTATTTGGTAAAAGAAAAAAATTGGAGAAAATCTGGGTGCAAAATGTTTAACGTTTGAATCAAGGGTGTCAGGGTTGGTTCGCAGGCCGCTTTAATGTCAACTTGATTTCACGTGGGCCGGACCAATATTTAGATTTGTTTTTATAAATGGATTAAAGGAACTGGATTAAAAGCCCTGAATATTCCGTTTTTTATAGATCTAAAACAATGTTTATTTTAGCTTTTTTTATATATTTTTTTAGATTTTACCAAATGATTTTTGAACTAAAAACACAGAAAAATGGATTAAAAAATGACAATTATTTATTTAAAAGGGGGAAAATCAGGAAATTTAATATACATTTATACTCTTCATTTTAATTTGATCCTAAAACAGAAAGTCGGCACTCATCAGTTACTTTACAAAATCAGTTTGGTTCGCGGGCCATGTTCATGCCTAGATCATTGTAGCGCACTGTCTTTTTTGCCGCATCTCTTTCGTGTATAACAGATATCTACGAGGGGCAAATAGAGCCAACCCGGAAGAAGAAAGGTATCAAACTTAAATACAAAATTAGAATTAAGTTTAGTGTAAGGTTAGATTAAACTTATTTTTGAGTGTGTCTGCATCGTAATCCAAGTTCATTTAAATTTGTTTATGTTATATTACGATTCACCGGTGCAAAAAGTTTTGTAAAATGAATATTTCGTAAGTAGACACATTCTAAAGTGCCAGGTATCGCTATATCGGCAACAGATGGACTTTATATGGACACTGGATTAGTATTTTAGGACATTTTAGGAAAGGCTTGCTGTGATATACTGTGAGTAGGTGAATGGAATAAAAAAATAATAATAAAAAACAAAGTTTTCTTGAGGCAGCAATCCATCGCACAAGTAGAAACTGCACCACAAACAGTAAACACCTGCAGTATTCATCAAAATAGTTTACAGGACGAGAGGGCCTTCACGTCCTACGCCTATAGAAAATTCTTTTTTTAGCCGATAGGGCCGACTTTTAGGAATTAGCCGGCAAACGGCAATCAAGTCCAAGGGATTAACAGGAATATTCTTGTTAGTCCAAGTTCTTACAACTCCACAGGGTGGTTTAGTTGACGACCCGTTGCTAGAAATCAACTTTAATTTATGCATATTTCTTTCAAGCGAGCTGAAAACAGCACGCCACGCAGGCTGAGCAGTTAGTCAGCCGTGTTATTAGATTTTTCTCCTTACCGGGATGACGGTGAACACGTGAGGAGTTTTTAGGGCAGGCGCCGTGGCAATCTAACAGTGCAGGTGTCATCACGTTATGTCGTACAAATAATCAGGGAATAAGTGAGGGGTGTCCAAACTTTCGCTTGAAGCCAGTGCTGCTATGCTGCCATCTAGTGACAAAGTTCTTCTGTGTGCTTGGAAAATGGAAATGACATCCAACATACCCAGCTAATATGGCACCCATTTTTGAACAATTAAAATCCCTATTACTGTTTTTCTGTCTATCTATCCATCCATGTATCTTCAATTGAGTATTGGACTTCTGTCCTTGTCCATGGCAGGCTATGAGTTCATTTTGCGTCACTTTCTTGTCATTTTTGGTTACCGAAAGGTCATTTTCTGTACATTTTGAATTATTTCCTATTGATTTGGGAGGAATTTCCAAAATGTTCGTGTGTTGGTCGCTTTCTGCTCATTTTTTAGCCATTTCCAGGATAATTCCTGTTCATTTTGGAGCAGTTTAAGGTTCCTTGTTAACTCATTAGGTGCCATTGATGGCGCTAGACCACAGGTGTCAAAGTGGCGGCCCGGGGGCCAAATCTGGCCCACCGCATCATTTTGTGCGGCCCGAGTAAGTAAATCATGAGTGCCAACTTTCTGTTTTTGGATCAAATTCAAATGAAGATTGTCGATGTATATTATATTTCCTGATTTTCCCCCTTTTAAATCAATAATTGCATTTTTTTATCCATTTTTTTCTTTTGGTGTTTTTAGGTCAAAAAGCATTTTGTAAAATCTAAAAATAAATATATAAAAAAAATTGGGTTTTCCACTTTAATATTGAATATAATTTTTAATAGAAATGTTTCCATTTTAAATGAAAAACAAATTATTATTAGATGTTTTCCCTGACTAAGAAAAAAAAGTTCAAATAAACTGTTTTATATCTATAAAAAAACTGAATATTTAGGGATTCTTATAATCCAATTTAAAAAAAAAAATCTAAATATTATATCTAAAATGGTCCGGCCCACATGAAATCGAGTGGATGTTATTGCGGCCCGCAAACCAACCCGAGTTTGACACCCTTGCGCTAGACCAAAAAAAAAACCCTCATCTTATCATATCACATCCACTAGAGTGTGAGGACCGCTCATTGAATGTGGACAGGCCAGATGTGGGCCTCAGGCCGTACTTTACTTTTACTAAAGATGTGATTAAGTGAGATCACACCATTAAAAATGATGTTTTTATCTTAGGTTAAAGTCTGGGAGGGGTCAACTTCACTCCAATTTAGAAGGTCTCTGTAGCTTTGGTGATGGGGAATCCACTTTTAGCTCCTCCCCAATCATTAGAATAATAATTCCAGCACCCGGCCTGGCCTGATTAATCCTCGCAAAAAAGAGCACTGGCAAAGACTTGATGTAGCATCCAAGACCTGAGACTGCCAGTTTCCATCTGCCTGGCTTTGGCGTGTCCACATCTTGTTAGACTAAACGTTTTGGAATATTACTAAAAGATGAAATCCAAGAAGATGATCGGGCATCAGGCAAGCATCTCCTGAGCACGCTTGTGCCTGCCTGCCTGCCCCAGGCCTATGGAAATGAGCATCAAATATAAAACACCGCTAGATGGCAATATTAGACTCAAAAAGAATTTTTGATTCCATTTGCCACAACATGAAAATTCATTATTAAATCTATCTATCGAATTAGGATGATGACGTCACCTGTTTGTGATGGTTCAGTCAGAGGGGAAAAAAATGAATGCCATACCTTAAGATAAACAGCAGGTTTTTTTGTTACTAAAGATGTAATATGCTTATAAAAAAAGCCAAATTTACATTCCTTCAACACAATCCATTTTCATAATAATATAGTACTTTTCAAATGTGTATATATATATATGCATTTATCTTTTTTTAAATTACAGTGGGGAAATTAAGAAATTGCATATTGTATTGTCTGAATATATTTTACACTATTAATATAATAACAATTTTTAAATTATGACATCTAACAGTGAAAACCGCATAGCCAAAACAGACCATTTTTGTTGGAATATTTCATTGTAGACTTTACCAGGGCACTTTTAGTCCACTTAAATGTACTGTAGGAGTTATTAATTTGTCAATATTTCAAATACTTGTTCTATTTAGCAGTAATTATATTAGCGACAGGATCATGGCCTCAACTCCATATTCAAATGAGTCCTCACAGTCAACATTTTCATGCCTCTAATGGTTATTTCAGCTGAAAGCTTGTTGCAAACCCGTTTTCACGTTTACCAATCAACTTTTCTGGAGAATATTTTCATTTTGAATTGTCCTCTTTCTACAAAAACTCTTCCAAGGAGCTCAATGAACTTGACTCCAGCCAGAAGACCACTCACCAGCTTTGTGTCTCCATTTGGGCTATTAATAACAATCGTTGCTGGACTTCTCCACCACTAAAAAAAATGTCTGACCTCCCTCCTGCTTTCAGTTTGAAACGTAACAAACTGCCACATCTTGGCGTCTCACTCTGGTCAAAGGCTACCCTAAATGTCCATCTGAACCGGCCCACCTCTCCAAAGAATTATTATCTCTTTCTGAGCATGAGATCAGAGTTCTAGTTCAAGATGGGGGTGAGTATTTGGATCGTTTGTATCTCCTATCTATCGAAGCATAAGTCTCATTCTCCTCGACGGCTTTGCCGGTCCACCAGAAGACGTTTTATCCGGCGTGCCCCTCCCTCCTCTCTCTCCAAGAAGATGAGTGACACATCAGAGATAGCCTTCAACTAATCCTATCCTTTATGCTCTGTGAGAGTAAGCTCCGAGCCTGTCGCCCTTTCACACTTTATTTGCCGCCGTTTGAAATCATACGAAATGTCATGCTCGGCGTCAGATGAGGAGCTCGGGGCCTTTTTTTAAAGTTCACTTTTCCAGGAACAGAAGAAACAGAGACATCAAAGCTGAAGAGATACCAGCACTTTAATTGTTGCCTTTCTCCAGGAAAATCTTGATATGAATACACTGGCTCAAAGTCTTTTGATTATAGTACATTAAAATATTCAAACACGAGCAGTATTTGAAAGAAAACCAGGTTGTCGTATGCCTTCCCAATATAAAAATATCATCCATATTAATTCAATCAACTAAATTAAAATAAAAGAACAGATTTTTTGAAAAATTTCAAAATTATTATTGGATGTAGATTTGTTTACTTAATTTCTCATCTATCTTTTTATGCATTTCCTTTTTAATCTATTTTTTTCCTCAAAAAGTTGAAATATTGACAGAAACAAGCCCCAAAAAACTCATAGTAATTGTAAATTTACAATTCCTAACACCAACTAACTCTTTAAATGTTGATTTAAAAAATATTTTTTAAAAACCATCCCAAAATTCCAATAGCAAAATTCCATCTTAAAAAAAAGTGATAAAATGAAAGCCAAGAAAACATTCCTACCAGACATTATTTTTCTCGTCAAAAACAATTGTGTAGCGCCATTAGTTCAATTATGAAGTCAAATATATTTATTTACAACTGACCAAAGTTATTGGTCAGTACAAAAACAATGTATTTTAAGAGCAATCCATTTCTGTCACTTGTAGGCTTTTTTAACAGTCGATGATTAAGAAAATATCATCTTATTTATACTATTAGCCTTATCCATAAAGAATTTACATCTCTCACAACATTTACAGACGCAAACAAGCTAAAAGGTAGAACTGAATTCCACTTTTTATAGTGAATTTCTTCAAAATGTCCATTTTCAACCACAAAGGCTGCGATTTTAAGAATTATCTTACTTCATTTCAACATTGAGTAAATTAAGCAAAACGTGTGGTGGTTCATAAACTCCAGCAGGTGGAGCTAGCAGGTTAGGCATTCATTTTATTCCATCTTTTCCTCTTCTTATCCTTCAGTGTCCCCTCATCCTATAGAAATGTAGTCATATAGAAAAAGCAATGCTACTTCCATTAGGCAGCATGTCAATTCAATGTTTTTAACACTTATTTTCTATTTTTTTCTCTGTCTTTCTGCCTAAATAACAATAGCACAAAGTAATATTTTGCATAATTGGCTTCAGGTTGCGTTCTTATCTCACCTCTCGTGCAATGATATTTAAATTTAACACCAGGTCACCCTAATGAGGACACCCAGAAAATGGATAGATTGTCGTTTGGACAATTCAAAGTGAAAGGCACAGATTTCAACACAAGTGTGTTTATTTATTTTGTGGTCAAAGCAACAAAAATGCTTGTCAAAGCATATGAATGTCTTTGTTATCTTCATACAACGGGCCATTGCATTTAACTCTTTTGTGTAGGTGGAGATACACACAGCTGTGCACTCCATAGTATTGAATTTGATTGAACTCAAACATATAAATCATCCTTAGGCTCTCACCGAACAGAAGCATCTGAACGAACAACAAAATCGCAATGTACACAATGTAAGCCTTAAATTGTTTGATGGCTTTACGTTCAAGGGTTATAGATGGAATAAAAAGCACAATGACAGCAGGTTAAATACAGTATGTTAAAGTGCTCACAGAAAGAGTAAATAGGTGAAATAGACAAATCACAAGGGTGTCAGAATCGGGTTGCTTCGCGGGCCGCATTAACGTCAACTCGGTTTTGTGTGGGCTGGGCCATTTTAGATATAATATTTAGATTTTTTAAAAAATAAATTGATTAAAAGAACTGGATCAAAAGCCCTGAATATTCAGTTTTTTATAGATCTAAAACAAGGTTTATATGAGCTTTTTTTTCTTAGTAAGGGAAAATCATTTATTTAATCATTTGTTTTTCATTGCAAAAGGAAACCACATTTTTCCTTAATTATGTTCCATATTAAAGTGGGAAATAGAAAATATTTTTAAGTATTTTTAGATTTTACTAAATGATTTTTTAACTAAAAACTGAAAAAAATGATTTAAAAATTGCTGTTATTGATTTAAAAGGGGGGAAATCAGGAAATATAATATACATCTATAATCTTCATTTTAATTTGATCCTAAAACAGAAAGTCGGCACTCATGATTTACTTTCTCGGGTCGCACAAAATGATGCGGCGGGCCAGATTTGGCCCCCAGGCCGCCACTTTGACACATGTGCTGTACTACACCATTAGCTTAGCTAGATAGCAAGTGTTCTAGCTGGATCGATAGACATACACAGACCTATTTTAATAGTGTTCAACTTAAAATATTGATAATCTCGTCAAAATATATTATTCAGCCCCGGCCCAGCCAATGATGCGCATTGCCCCCCGGTCTCGGTCACATGACCTCTGGCAATGAAGTGTGATTTTCTCCACAAAAATAATCTTAACTTGCCCAATTCTTGATGACTTTACAAATGCTTTGGTTTACAGCAAATCAGCATGGTTTAGATCCAGTCTGGTTTTAAGTATGCGGTTATTTACTGTATCGCTGATGATGAAAATTGAGCAATTTGTAGTATTCCAAAGTACACGCTCCATTGACTATAATGTCCTATTTCACAATGTCACGTCTCATGTAAATTTTACCTGGTTGAGTTGAGGATTATTTTTGTTTTTGTTTTTTTGGCATCACATAGTAAGTTCTTCTCCCCAAAAATATAGGTTAGGACTTTGTTCTCTATGAAAGAAACCAGGCAGTCAAGTTTCAAAGTCGTCTTTGGAATTAGGAGACACTTCCCCAAGCCAGAATGCAATAACTGTCCATCAAAAAGTTCACCGCTTGCGTGAGGAGGGCTGGCATTTGCCTTTGATTCTAATGCTAAGAGCATAATTTATGTAAGATGTTTGAATGGCTTTTTGCAAGAATAGATTAAAAGGAGTTTCATGTCGGAGGAGCCTGGAAAAAAAAAGTGCACGCCAAGCAGTCTTGTCAAAACTCCCGGGGCCGCCGCACGTAGGTTGACGAGTCGGGCGAGCGGCGATTAGCTCACGCCATTTATTGCACCAAACAACAGCGTGCCAATCAGAGACTTCCCTCGAGTTTTCCTGCCTTTCCCGTAAATATGAAAGACCTTGTCCCGACAGCGACTTCAAAGGTGGCAGCAGCAGCAGGCCTCATACCAGGCCGCCAAGTCTTCGTCAAGCCTTCCCCTTCTCCACATCAAAAACCGCTTGACAAAGGAAGCTCTTGGTGGCATAATGAGACGTATCGCTTCTTTCGACCATGTGTGAAGTGTGACATTGACTTTCTTGTGGTGGCCTGTGTTGACATTGCAGCTTGGTGTCTTTGGAAGCAGACTGGACAGTCGCAAATTCTGCCAATTCCTCGGTTCAACGGTCACATCTGTTTGTGCTGAATAGAAACAAATAGAAATTGGCTATATTGCTGAATTTGGGCTATTTATAGCAGATTTTTTTCAACCCAAAACTGGTAGAACAATCAAAATGACTGCAGTAATCCCTCGAATATCGCGGTTAATGTAGACCAGACATGGCCGCGATAATTGAAAAATCGCGAGGTAGCGTCACCCTTAATATGAATATAACTTTTTTAACTTCAGTAGCAAGAGTGGCTTCTGCTTATGAGTTTCAGCATGGATTTTCACATTTTTATGAACTTTAAAAAAAGAAAAAATAATGATAATAAATAGAAAAATCGCGAAGTAGTTCGCAATAAGTGAAGACGCGATAATCGAGGGATTACTGTATTTATTTATCTTATTTTTTATATTTATTTGTATTATCTTGAAGCCAGTCTCTAAAGCAGGGGTTGAGAACCTATGGCTCCCGAGCAACATTTGTTTCTTTTGTTGCGTGGATATGGCTCTCTGCTAACCTGTAAGCTAAAATGTTTTGGTTTTTTTTAAATGCTAAACAATTGAATTCCATGTACCCCAAACAACTTCGATTTCATGTAATATGAAAACCGCTGAAATAAGCACTTAAATCTCATCATTTCACGTCATTTTTCTTCCAATCTTCGGTTCGATACACTTGTCGTTTTGTATTTTTGTTAGTTTGTGTTTTGTAAATCAAATATATTGCATTTGAGTTTGGCCCAAGTTCCTTTGGATTGGATTGGATTGGATAACTTTATTCATCCCGTATTCGGGAAATTTCATTGTGACAGTAGCAAGAAAAGGCATAGTTATAAGTTAGACGGTACAGTCGCCAAGGCCACAGAACAACAAAGCAAAAGCACAAAGTACAAAGCAAATGAAAGTAAATGGGATCATTAAGAATCACCAAATCAAATCATTAAGACAGAAAAGCAGCAAAAACACAAAACGAGCAAGAGTGGACGGAGCTACCGCCACCGGCTGCCACTTGAACGGCGCCATTTTGGTTACGGTAAGAGGGTGAGAATGCAGATATATGAAAGGCATTTTAGACATAAATAGATAGGTAATAAGTAAGTTAATTAATAAATAAATACATGAATAAATAAATAAGTGTGTTGCTATATATATATATATATATATATATATATATATATATATATATATATATATATATATATATATATATATATATATGCCTACGGTTATGGTTCGCTCCACTTTTGCACAACCTGCAGTTTGTGACACCTTTAATTCATGTAAATACTCCGTGTACTATAAAAGTAGTGTTACACATTGCATGTCCGGAACAATATGCCTCAAAAGTATTCATCTTGACTTGAAGCAGTTCACACAAATGTAAATTTCAGATGATCCATCCAAAAGCAAGCGGTAATTACAGGTTTAGTCTACAAACTCACATGTCGCAAACCATAAGAGAAGCCATACCTTGTGATGAAGACTATTGCCAGCCAATTAAGCTGAGACAAAACAATGCTCTAATTACCTTTGACAATGATCTCTTTAGAGCCAGGATACACAATCTGTCATCCATTATTAATATGAAAACGAGGTCAAAGCCAAAAACGGAAGTGACATGAGGAAGCGTATCCTAAAATCGACATTTTTTTAATCCTATAATCACCAAAAAACAATTTGTAGTCATCATCATCTACGAAATTTGACGGGAGCATCCATCGTGAAAATGACGGGATTGTGTTCTATCATTCCGTCCCGGTTAAGTTTTGGCGTGTCTTTTTGGTGTCCCGAGATTTACCTCGAATTGTGCTCTACCAAAGATGGAGGCGAGTATTGTTTTCATGACAGAGATCAATGGACGGGTGAATATGCTTTAATTCTGCAGGAGCTTCTCTCCCAGGCTAATAAATGCAAGCCTCCCTGCTGACTGGGCTGTCGTGCTGAGCCCAGCGGGGGTTTGCCTTTTTGTGTTCCTGTGCCCAAATTATGGAACCATCAATACGCTGCCTGGAACCAGTCAATAGAAGCTCGCTTTGTGGCTGAAGGGAGAGCAACTTCAAGGCTGATCAAAAAGAGAGACAAACGCTAAGCTCTGACACATTTGCCCGATAGAACGGGGAACAAAAATGCTAAAGTGTTCATTCGGCGTGAATAAATGTTGCAAAGTCGAGGAAAATAAGTTTTAAAATAAAATTTTCATCATAGTTGCACACCTTGATGACTGAAATAATCTTAAATAACTTGTGAATTGTGCCGTGAAAATAACTTTTGTTACGGTTTGCCTCTGCATAGGTGAAACTTATGACGAGATTGAGAGTGCCTGACATGGAAGCATCTTTGACTCTTAAATCGTCGGATCTCAGTCGACTACTGAATGGTAAATATGTTACATTTATGCCTTTATTTAAAGCGGCTGCCGAACTAACTTGTTATTGTTTAAAAATGTTAAAACCAGGATTTTTTGTTGGTACACTTTTGGTAGAAAGGTGGTAGTTTTGAAAAATCTCTTAGTTATTCCACATGAAAAAATGCATTGGCAACGCCATCTTAAGGTTAGCAATTCTGGTTGTGACATCACAAATCAATTCTGGTTGTGACATCACAACCAGAATTGATGATCATTTCTAGCATTCTAGTGCGACTCTACCTAAAACATGTTAATATAATGACAGAACAACCACATTGCAACAAAAGAATAGAACATAAATAGTTGGCATACTAGCCCCTGGCTGTGTGATATCTTCTATTAAAAAAATTCTAGTGGGCGGAGCCAAGGCAGCCAAGAAAGGCTTTTATTATGAATTTTTGGGGTGAATTTGTGTCCCAAATTTGGCCTGCTATCATTTTACAGTCAATCCCTTTAGCTTCTCATAGAACCTCAACTTAACTACAAAATCTGCACCAATATTACATTTAGAAATCATTTCAAACTGCCGATAAAAAAACTTTATTATTATTGGCATCATTTGATTTCGCTGCAGGAAATCCTTTAATGACTACTTCATCATTAAATTTAGTTTTCCTGGCCTCCAAATTGTGATACTCGTGCTTTCCTTATTTTAGCGTGAGTCAATGATTATGTTACCCTACATTTCTCAATTGAACTTCCCTCTCGAAATGCTCAAATAAAAGCCAAATTCCGCTTCCTGATCGAGATCTCGTCACACGCCTTTTGACAATGCACAGGCGATGAACGCCATTGTTGTGCGCGAGTATTTTTCCACGCCGCCGCTTGTAGCATCAAGTGAATTATTAAGTATCCGGCATCAAATAGCTTGTAAAACTCAGCGCGCCACCCCCCCTTCAACATGGAAAACTTTCTTTCCTTTTCCCCCATACACTTTTATTTTTGTTGGCTTCTCAAATATGGAGTTGTCTCGCTATTTTCAAAGGGCTTAAAAAATAAGAGTTTCCCCAGCTTGCAAGCGCATTCAAAGGGCGCCTCCTTCAGATGTGCCACCTTGCAGCGTGGCGGTGGCTGTGCGGGAACGGGATCATTCAGATATGCTAATGGATCAGCGGGGTAGCTCGGAGCGCGGCTTACCCCGCTTTAAAAGACAGCTGCCTTCTCCCTTTCTTTTCATGCCCTACTCTCCTCCCGCTTCTCTTTTGCCCACTCCACGCTGATAGCAGGTTGAAATGTAATAAGCAATTACATTTCTACTAATTACACAGATCCAGCAATTAGCGCCGCGCGTGTAATTCCAGGTCGTGCGATATGGGCCAGAACGGGAGTTCAGACGACGGGTTTTTGGGCGGTCATCTGCCGTCATGATATCACGCTCACTGAGGAAACGTGGAGATAATGGAGCCAATGCCCGCCGGCCCTCCCCCTCGGTCGTCCCCCGCCCCCCCATGTCATTGCCTGTGGACGAACCGTGGTCTCCGCCGGTCCCACACTCTCCTGGGTTATCTTTTCTCTCCAGCCAGAGTCATGCTGCGCAGGAATCCTGGGTGATTGGGTTTCTTTCAGGGGCCTTATAGTCAGTCATAAATCGGAGGGGATCCCGCCCGGCCCCTCGCTCTCGCCCGTAACCCTGGCTCCAGCTGGCAGGGGACGATTGTTGCCGAGCCGGGGTCGTAGCGGGGTCGCTCTCTGTGGCGTTTCTTGCCTCGCTTTTTTCAAGTCTTGCTCTGCACTATAGCCCCCTTTTCTCCGCGTCTCCGGGCTGAGGTTGCTAGGGCTTGGTATTTGCTTTTAGGACTGGGTTGTAATTACAGAGAAGCTCAACTTCCAACGCCGAATCCGGCTCAACAAATTCTTTCACTGCCGATCGGTAGCGAGAAGCTGCTCGAGCTAGCCGAAATGGTAATACAGTGGTACCTCGATCTACGATCAGCTCTACCTACGACATGCTCGAAGTACGATGACAATTTTGATCGAATAATTCGCCCGAGATACGATCAAAATTTCGAGATGCGACCAAGCCAGGTGGCCATGACATGAGAGGCTGTTTATCATTTTTGTCGCATCTCTTTCGTGTATAACAGATATCTATGAGCACTGAACGATTTATTCAGACGAGTTTGTCCTAGCATCGACCAGGAAACGCACAACGCGCATACACAGGCAAAAAGAGGGCTTTCTGCGGATTGAAGTATACTCGTGTACACAACACCGATAGCCAATGGCACCCTTTCTCGGAATAAAACTTCATTACCCACAATCAATCATATTAATAATGTAATAATAATAATAACAATAAACCGATTTTTAAAAAAATCTAAATATTATATCTAAAATGGTCCGGCCCACATGAAAGTGAGTTGACGTTAATGCGGCCCGCAAACTAACTCGAGTTTGACACCCTTGATGTAGGTTATGTAGACTTGAGTAAAATTAGAAACACTCACAAGCTCACATCAACTCATTTCTACCATTCTTTTCACCATTTATCTATTGTATATTGTGTTGTTTTTGGGCACCAGAAGACACCAGTTAGTTCCAGCTGCAATTTTCTTTGGAGTGAGATTGCGTCAGTCTGCCAACATCTGGGACCACAAATTAAAACAAAACCAACACAATAACAGTATTGTCACATCCTAATTTATGTCTCCCTTTTATCCTCTTGCAAAGTGGCTTGAATCCAAACATGTTTGCAATAAACATCGAGAAAACGCTTCATGTTGAAATCACAGAATATATTAGAGCAAGGGTGTCAGACTCGGGTTGGTTCGCGGGCCGCTTTAACGTCAACTTGATTTCACGTGGGGCGGACCATTTTAGATATGATATTTAGATTTTTTTATAAATGGATTAAAAGAACTGGATTAAAAGCCCTGAACATTCCGTTTTTTATCGATCTAAAACAATGTTTATCTTAGCTTTTTTTTAAACATATTTTTAGATTTTACAAAATGATTTTTGAACTAAAAACACAGAAAAAATGGATTAAAAAATGACAATTGATTTAAAAGTGGGAAAATCAGGAAATTTAATATACATCTATACTCTTCATTTTAATTTGATCCTAAAGCAGAAAGTCAGCACTCATGATTTACTTTCCCGGGCCACACAAAACGATGCGGCGGGCCAGATTTGGCCCCTGGGCCGCCACTTTGACACATGTGTATTAGAGAGACTGTACTCTGCGTGTAACACATTAAAATTCAGTCTGGAATAAAAGGATTTTATCGACATCCTAAATCCTTTAGATTAAGCCAACCGTTTGTGGCAAAGCAACGGCGTGCGTTATTGTCTGGCCTACTTCAAAGAGACTGGAACTAAAATATCATCATGCTACGGAAGCATGACACGACTTTCCTGGCTAAAATGGAACAACCTAGACCGTGTTCCCTGTGAAATAGGATGCAGGCTTGGAGGGTGCATTGTTCTATTTCAGTTGGCTCGCCATTCTGACTTGTGACAAACAGCATCTGTACCAGAGACTCGCCTTCCTCCCACGAGGCAGATGGGAACAAACCCAGTATAATCACTTCAAATAAACAGGATGCCATTTATTTGTGCGCCCCACCAATTGAAGTCTGTCCCTGGGTATCTAATGAGGTTTTTTGCTATTAATCATTTTAATGTTTTGACTTCATTCGTGCCAGTAAGGAGAGATGGAATGAGAAATTCTATATTTAAGACGCACGTGAACTAAACTCAATTAAGCATTGGAGGGTTCTTTTATCTTTCGGTTTGACCGCCACTAGATGTGAATGTTGTGGGCCGTCTTTGAAATTGGATTGGATAATTTTATTCATCCCGTATTTGGAAAATTTCATTGTCACAGTAGCAAGAGGGTGAGAATGCAGATATATGAAAGGCATTTTAGACATAAATAGATAGGTAATAAGTAAGTTAATTAATAAATAAATACATGAATAAATAAATAAGTGTGTTGCTATATATATATATATATATATATATATATATATATATATATATATATATATGTATATATATATATATATATATATATATATATATATATATATATATATAAGTGTGTATATATATATATATATATATATGCCTGAAAATGACACCGCAATTTCAGCCTAAATTTGAATTTAACTTCATTGCTCTTTAACAAAACAAATGGCTGTGTTAAGACCTACCGTATGTATACATGTACATCTGTGTATGTATATATGTATATATACATATATACATATACATATATATACATATATATATATATATATATATATATATATATATATATACATATATATACATATATATATATACATATATATATATATATATATATATATATATATATATATATATATATATATATATATATATATATATATATATATATACATAGATATACATACATAGATATACATGTATACATATGGTAGGTCTTAACACTCAGCCATTTGTTTTGTTAAAGAGCAATGAAGTTAAATTCAAATTTAGGCTGAAATTGCGTTGTCATTATTCCACATATGAAAGGAATACAATTCCACACGCCCACTGGACTTCAACGCGGGGATTTCCTGCTCCAGGGTATTACAAAATCTAATTCCGCCCGGTAAATTTATCGCTAAGCAACAATTGGTGCCATTTGACAGAACTTTTTGAAGAAGTCGGTTTTCAATGCGTGGCTGACAGTAAAAAAAAAAACTCTTTAAAGCAGACTACAGTATAATATCCCCCAGACATACACAATTTAAAGTATTTTTCCTGGTGTTTTTGCTAACATGCTTGAGCACGTTTATGCCAAAATACCCAGCTTTGTGAGTTCGACTGGATCTCGCTGGCGTGTTGCTACTTGCGTTCGGCTTTCGCTTTTCAGGGTCACCTGGCGAGTGTTGGCTGCTGAAAACTTGATGTTGCTTTGGTGATGTCATTATTTACATTTCTCGGCTTGTGTCATAGCAGCGTGTGGCCAGAACCATTTAACTTTACATGTAGCTCCATTGTTGCGAGGAGGATTTAGCACGCTTGCTGGGTGATCGTTTGCATGGGCCGTTGGGAACCTGATTTAAAAAAAAAAAGCTTTTATCTCGAATTTCCACCTGTAAGGACCTCAATAAACCAAAGAAATAGCCGTAGGAGATGACACCTGGTGTTACGTCTGTGGGATTAGCATAGCTGTATTCTTGTCTGAAAGAACACGCCACGATACAAAGAAAGTGGCAAGACTGGACTCAGAGTAAGACTCAGATGCCGAGTTTTCTTTAGTTCATTCAAAAATGTCTTGATTTTCCAGACCTTCGCTTAAAGGGAGAGATAGAAAACTGAAACTTCTCACCGAGGAGGACTGAAAAATGCCTAAAACCAACGTATACACAAACAAAAATGCTCAGTCACTCTTTCAGGGAAAGATTCTCTTGAACAAATAGTGTAGATCATAGGTGTCAAAGTGGCGGCCCAGGGGCCAAATCTGCCCCGCCGCATCATTTTGTGCGGCCCGAGAAAGTAAATCATGAGTGCTGACTTTCTGTTTTAGGATCAAATTAAAATGAAGAGTAATAGATGTATATTAAATATCCTGAGTTTCCCCCTTTTAAATCAATAATTGTAATTTTTTAATCCATTTTTTCTGTGTTTTTA
Organism: Stigmatopora argus; assembly: GCF_051989625.1. NCBI lineage: Eukaryota > Metazoa > Chordata > Actinopteri > Syngnathiformes > Syngnathidae > Stigmatopora > Stigmatopora argus. The sequence goes on from NC_135391.1 coordinate 3,736,170, forward strand.
GTTCAAAAATCATTTTGTAAAATCTAAAAATATATATATAAAAAGCTAAAATAAACATTGTTTTAGATCTATAAAAAAACGGAATATTCAGGGATTTTAATCCAGTTCTTTTAATCCATTTATGAACATATTTGATGGACAGTTGCTTGGGTTACAGTTTCAAATCATTCAGTGGAAGTACAATTGTATTTACATTGATTTGAAAGAAGACAGATTGCTTTTTTTATCACAATTGAGTGTTGAGAGGCCAAAAAATAATTCAAATTGTGGGATTGAAGCAATATTAAATAACTCGCAATATGATGAAATTCTATTGTTTGTCAAAGAAACTGGACCAGTGAGCCAATAATCTGAATTGACATTTCTAGGAGAACCTAAAGTGATCTATCGAGTTGTTTTTATGCTATTTGGCAAAATAAATTCCGCTTTGTTGCAGTCTTTCCAGAGAATTTTCATTGCCAGACAATACAATTATTTTTTCATTAGTCAAAAGTTGCCAGGTTTGTGAACAACACAATTTTCTTTGGCGTTTCACATTGCTTATTGATGTTGATTTCTGTTTTGCTGGCCAATAACATTTTTGGGCCACATTACATTAGTGACGATTGCTACAAGACATGTTCAGTCAAAAATGGCAGCTGGTGTTTGTGTGTCATCTCCCACAGATGCCGAGATGTCAAGAAGATCTGTGCCTTTTCCAGTTTCCTTCAGAGGAAGACCAAAGGGATGAAGATGTCGCCAAGGCTGTTTCTGCTGTCACAAGCCGTTAATGTGTGTGGAGCAATTTCTCAAAAGGGCGAGCACTGACAACTCTCTGTAGATCAGGTAGGTAAGCATGAATAGAAAGTCAACGGCAATCTAAGTGACCCCGGTGCTCATTCAGCTGACCCAACGTGTTGTATGGTTGGCCAAAAAATAGCAATTCCCATGGAAAAGAAGCTTAGCGTCATAAAATGCACGATGGAATCACAGACACCAGTAAAGACCAAAGTTAAATGTACTTAAAAAAAATAATAATAATAATAACAGACCTTACGTCGCCAACAGTCAAAGACCAGGAAACCTCCTGTTAACGTGCCGCCAAAATGAGGACGATATTGTCATGAAAACTGAACTCGTTTGTAACTCGAGGTCTCACAATACTTAACAAATTGATGAGTTTGGTACCCGGACATTTCGTCAACGGACAATTTGTCGCCGGACACTTCGTCGCCAGACGAAGAGCGTTTTTGTCGAATGGTTGCTTCCTCGCAAACGATTGTTTTGTTGCATAAATAATTTGTTGAAAGTGATCAAACAGGTAATCTCTCTCTCTCAAAATTATAATCACCCTAACCTTAACCATTAACCTTAACCACTATCCCCTAACCCTAATTCTAACCACTAACCTTAACCACTATCCCCTAACCCTAATTCTAACCACTAACCTAAACCGCTATCCCCTAGCCCGTGACAAAATGTCCGGTCAATGAACTGTCTGGCGACGAAGTGTCCGGCGACGAATTGTCCGTCGGCGAGATGTCCGGTCACAATGAGTTTTATGATAAAAATGTGATTCCTCATCGATTCAATAGAGTTTGCTTTTAAGAATGAATACAAACAGAAACGGAATATGTTGCTTGTCAAAAATTATCACTTTGGTTTGGACTTATTTTTGAACCATGTCTTTTGCTCGGTCAAAGAGTACGCTTTATTTATACACTAGCCCTAAATCAAAACAACTGCGTAAAAAGGCTACATTGAAGGTAACGTGAGTTTTCAGTTGGGTATCTTGTGTCTGGAGCATGTTTTGATCACCACAATACAAAGCAATCAAACAGCTATTGCACTTGCAATGAAAAAATAAAAGCACGAGTTGGGAATAAAGCCCACTAGCACATTCCGTAACTGGGTTAGCGACAGCTGTTGCTGTGCTTTGACAAGATCTTCCATTTGTGTGAAGGCATTATGTTATGCAGAGCTTTTTTACTTTCTCGCAGCATTTCTTTTTGACTCCTATTTGACTTCACGTTTTCCTCCACGGTCCTCCCTTGATATTTTTTGAAGTTAAGTCGTCACACATTTTAGCGCCGTTGTTGTTGTTGTCGCGCTGGTTTATGTTTTATGATGTACGAAACCAAGAGAAGTAGGGCAGGTCTACCGTTATTGATTAGCATGTTAGCAAAAATACAATTTCCCTTTAGCTACGAATGGGAGGAGTAGGAAAGACCAAGAAGTTATTTCGTGCTGTTTTGATATTTGAGCTTGAGGAATGCCTTCAGATAAACGATACGCTATCTGAGGAGGAAGCCGCTAAGGGCGCTTACAGTGATGAAACAATATCTTGGAACAGATGAGAAAACATTTTCCCCAACATAACGCAGGTTCCTGTTAGCTCACACCTTACGACAACAAGGTGAAGAGATCGGGGCGAACTAGAGCGTGTATTCCGGACGCGGAAAGTTCATTTTGCGGGTTGTTGTAACCCCCCTAGTGTCGGCTGACAGACATTTGAGATTTCTGTTCAGCTGTCTGACATCTCCGCTTCATTGTTCTTGAATGACGTGCAAGAATGCGCAAAGATCCAGAATAAGAAAAATTACCCAAGAATGACAAACACCAGACCGCAGACAGTCTCTCTTCTCTCTTCGGTCTTCGGTCTTGTCTTTAAACATGTTCAGGTTTCACTGTGATGAAGTCAATCCCTCCAAGGCCCTCAAACATAGTGTTGAATTCCGAAACGGCAACCTTACTTATCTTTTCGCGCCTTGTTGAAATCCTGCACAATGAGGGATCGTAAATAACCCCTACTTGTCTACATTTGACTTCAATGAAGCCCATTTTCTTGGCTTTGGGGGTTTATCGCCGCTAGCAGACGGAGAAGGAGCGTTTCTTTCTATTTTAAGGATGACGACTATCCGATATGCCGATTATGGCGAGCCGTGTTTGGCTCTTTGTGCTGCAATCAAAGACACTCCAAACGGACAGAGAAATGCAGTGGGTAGCGAAATGTGACGGAATTGTGTCAATAAACTTTGCGGCGATGTGCTTGCGTAAAAAGGATTTTTTTTTCACTTGTGAATGATCACCCCATGCAAAAATGCAGGTTATTATTATCACCGCTTGGTGAAGTGGGAGAAGATCGCTTTGTTGACAATCGGGGAATTCAAACGTAAATCTTTTTTTAAATCTAATTTTTGTAAATATCCCTTTAAATATACAGTTTACATAAAATACAGTATAATTTCCTTTAATTCGTTGAAAAATACTCATTGAACGTAAATAGAAACTGAAGGAAAAAGGTAAACATAAATAAATATACGGTTTATATGACAGTATATTATTTTTATCGGACAATATATTCAATAGTTATGGATTTGTGGAAGTCTTGATCATTTATTTTGGAATACCATATTTTCACGACTATAAGGCGCACTTAAAAGTCTTAAATTTTCTCCAAAATAGACAGGGCGCCTTATAATCCAGTGTTCTTTTTATATGGAAAAAAACATAAAATGTGTCATTGATTGAGGGTGCGCCTTATAATGCGTCGTGAAAATACGGTACCCTAACAAGATTTATTTCATGAGTGGTTAAAAAATCATTTTAGTGGGACTTTAAAACATTGTTTTGCCGTTTCCCATGTTGATGTTAATTACGTATTTTTAAATGGTAACCCGTCATTTTTTTACTTGGTCAAAGCAACAGATTTTTTACTGGGTTGTCCGCTACCTCATTTGTTCTTAGTCAGGGTAAAAATAGGGGTTTATATCAGCATTTTTTGTGTTGAAGCAATTTCCTACATGACACGTATTTACCAATTAAAAATGAATGAATATGAGAATGAATTTCTTGGAAAAACTACTAAGAGATAGGCTTCTGTAGCAATGAAACTAAATGACGAATAAAGCCAGACTTAACCCAAATCACTTGCGATAAGTGAACTGAAATGAGATTAAAACTGGTTTGGAATTTTTGGTTTATTTTACAAACAAAATGACCAATTCCAATCTACCAAATTCTGTCAAGTGAATTGTGGGACTTAAAAATAGCAGGCAGTGAAAAAAAATGTATATCAACATACAGTGTGTGTGAGCTTCTTTGTCTGCGTTTAGTGTAACAGTCTAACTGGAGTTGAGTGCAAGAAACTGGAGGCTTATCGAGGTGCTATTCGCTATGGGACAAGCTGCAGTCAGTTTGCATTTCATCCGTGTTTGGTCGATTGTTATGGGTGTAATGGATTATTTTGGATTAGTCCAGTGGAGACTTCAGTTTGTTAGAAGCAAACATGCTACAGCTGTGGAGCTGTCACTCAAATGCTGCAAAGAGAGGCTTTATAAGGGAGGGAGATTTGCTTCCCAGATGCCTTTTGGCATCACTGGTTTCAGTTTTTTGGGCTGCTCTTGTTTTTGGAGGGCCATTTTTTTGTAGAGATGGGCGAAAATTACCTGCTTGCATTGTTTTCTATTCAAATGGACAAGCAAGAAAAGTAAAGCCGACGCAGGATTAATGACATCTGAAGGCGTTTGGAGTCAAATGAGGCTTCAAAATGTCTTAGTGGTGTGACACTTGTTTGATTAAAGCTGTCTGACATTTTGTGCCCAAATTGTGACGTTCGGTAGAGTGACACCAGCTTCGACGTGTCACTTTTGTTTGCCCATTTTTAATTTTGCTGTCAAAGCCATCAGATTGTTAGACCCTCAAACGCTGTAAAAGTGTTAGGTTAATTAATAGATATACTTTAATATAAGAAAGACATCGGAGAACATATATCCAGTTTTACTTGCAAGTGAGAATCAATCCTGACTCGTCCTCGTCACAGATCATTCTAAAGAAACCAATCCTCTCCTGTCCATTTAGTTGCATTAGAATCTAAAGAATTAAGGTTATCTTATTCAAAACAATTGCATAAGTGTTCAACCCGAACAACACAATTAAGGTCAAAAGTCGAAAACAACTGCGGAACAACAATTGTATATCAGGTAAACCGAGCAACACTATTTTAAAACAATTGTGAGTATTTTCGGAGGTTTGATTCGATATCGCCATCTGCTCCGGAATCCAAGTCAAAACAATTTAAGAGTCCTTCACCGATCTTCATTGCGAACTTGCGACTGGGTGAAGGGTCGAGGTTTTAATCCAAGTCCAATAGTCCTCGGATCCAGGGTCTGGGTGAGGTGTCAAGTCAACAGTCCTCGGATCCAGGGCAAAACAATTAAATGTCCTCGGATCCAGGGCAAAACAATTAAATGTCCTCGGAGCCAGCTGCAGGGGGAAGTGTCCTTCGGTAACAATTATACTAAGCGTTTGTCAAGCTTATAATGATTAATACATCACACATACTGTTGGGTTTATTCTGGGATGTTACTATATGTTCATTAAGCATTTAATAGGTAATGAAGCTATAATTTAATTTGTGCTATACTTTATGTTGGGACCGAGTAAGCTTGAGGACACTTTCCCCCCACAGCTGCTTTCGAGGCCAGTTAATTGTTTTCAGGACTATTGACTGAACAGGACACCATGTTCCAGGCCGAGACTGTTGATCTGAGTTGACAATGAAGATCTACAAGGGACTCTTAAATTGCTTTGACTTGGATTCCGGCAGATGGCGATAATCGAATCAACTTCCGAAAATACTCGCATTATTGTTTAAAAAATATGGTCGCTCTGTTTACCTTATAAAAAAATTATTATGCTTATTCGTGTAAAAAGTTGTTTTGGTTTCCGATCCGCTCGGGTCACCTTGTATGCTTACTTGTGCAAATTCTTACGCAGGTGTTTTTGGTTCCGATCTAATATGAGCAGTTGTTTTTTGACCTTAATGGTGTTATTCGGTTATCTTATGTAATTGTTTCAATCAGATTACCTCAAATGTTTTGATTATGCGCCGACTAAATTGACAGAGGGAGATGCCGTTTCTTTAGAATCATCTTGGACGAAGGCGAGTCGGGAGTGATTTTCCTTGCAAGTTGTAGCCACAGTATGTTAATGATGTCTCCCTGTTTTGTTTAAAGTGTATTGATAATAAATCTATCATGATTAATATTTCACATATACATATAATGATTAATATTCCACACATACATATAATGATTAATATTTCTTCATTGTACACACATATATAATAGTACCAAAAATAACTCCAACAAATTGTCTAAATAAAAGCAGTCCCAAATCCTAAAAAGAAAAATACACCTTCTGCTTTTCTGTTATCTTCCCTTTTGTTATTCTATATTAGTTTTGTATTCTGTCCCCTACACAAAAAAATCCATATTTTGATCTTCCAATCACTCCCATTCTCATTCCGAGCTCGCCCCATTTCCCCCCTACGACTTGACATTGATGAGAACGGAACAAATCACTTAAGAACCCGAGCACAACGCTGCAAAATCTGTCTGTTGGCGTCGATTACGACAAGGTTTTCCTGTCTGCATTGATAGCCGCTTCCTCTTTCCCCTCCAAAGAGTGTCGGCATTGGCGCTCCGTCCCACGGAGTGCGAGCAAAGGAAGAAATCAATAGAGAAAATATTGCTGCAGGCTGACTCATTTTTATCTGTCTTTGAACGAGTCAGCTTTAATTTTGCCTTTGATCTCAATTTGCCGCTTTTGGGATCGTTTCCCTGCGCGTAGACGCAACGGCGGGGGCGGCGAAGGGGCTCTTCATACAAAAGACCACTTCACTCCAAGCCTTGATTTTTGTCAGCGTCCGCTACAGGTCAAAAAAAGAGCGACGTTACAGGACCCACGGTGGTGCTTAAGCACCGCCGATGGAAAGCGACGCCGTCCAAAGCGGCTCGGGGGGCGATGCGTGCTAACGGGTTGACGTGGCGCACAGCTGGCGGCGTTCTGGGCGCGGGGTCAAGCTCCGCCCTGCCAGCCTTCCTTCATCCGCACATCATTAGAAGCGACACACCAAAGGGGATGATGATATTATAGCATCACCTCAGGCCGGCTAAAAAAGACGCCCTTGCTTCAACCTTTTTCCAAACCAGTGAATTCTTGAAAGAGGAGGTGTTGGGGAATTTGTTTCTCTTTTCATACAGCCGAGACAAAAGAGGAGGATAAATGACCGGGGCAGAGAAAAGACAGCGCCTTGCTGGGGAGAGAGGGAAGGGTCTAATCTAATTTGGACAGAGCAGGATATGCCTGTGTTTGTGCGTGAACATATGTGTGTGTGAGTGTGTGTGGGTGTATGTGGGTGTGTGTGGGTGTGTGAGTAGACATGCACGGCTCCGCCGCACAGTGTGAAGGGACTGTGGGAATGGGACAGGAGGGCCGTGCTATTGAATGGTGCCCCCAGAGCCAGGAGCAGTGGGGAGTCTCCCCTGACGCGCCGATTCCGGCCGGCCACTCAAAGAGGGATTAGGCTAGCGAAGGCCTTCCTGATTAACAATTCACACTCAAGTACCCCCACAAGGACCTTGGGTAATAATATGGCCGTCGGTGTCCTTCGCCGGGAGCAGACGCTAAAAAAAAATCCTTGCTTTTATGGCGTAAAAGGCCATGGAGGACTCTGGTGAGCTGGGGTTGGAAAGGAAAATGAGCCAAAATGGCGGGAAGTATTACTAAATCAATAGGTGATGTCTAAAACAAGGGTGTCAGCTTCGTGGGCCGCTTTAACGTCAGCTTGATTTCACGTGGGCCGGACCATTTTAGATATAATATTTAGATATTTTTTTATAAATGGATTAAAAGCCCTGAATATTCAGTTTTTTTATAGATCTAAAACAATGTTTTTTAGCTTTTTTATGTATTTTTAGTTTTACAAAATGATTTTTGAACTAAAAACACAGAAAAAATGATTAAAAAATTACAATTATTGATTTAAAAGGTGGAAAATCAGGATATTTAATATACATCTATACTCTTCATTTTAATTTGATCCTAAAACAGAAAGTCGGCACTCATGATATACTTTCCCGGGCCACACAAAATGATGTGGCGGGCCAGATTTGGCCCCCGGGCCGCCACTTTGACACATGTGGTCTAAAAGATCGGAGTGTAAAAGTGTTTATGGGGGAAAATTTGGATTTTTTTTTAATCGCAGGTTTATGTAATAATGGGTATTGATGACTTCGCAAGGAAAGGCGGGTACGGTGGAGATTTGCATTTTGATTGGCTAGATTAAAGTCCCTCTGTTACCTCATTGGTTAGTGGACTGAATTCAATCAGTTGGATTTTACTGAGGCACTTGTGAAATCAGACAAAAAAGAGCCAAACTAACTTGATTTGATTTTGCTGGTGTCCAGGAAGCCAGACAGAGTCGTTACCGGAATTGATGTAGCGGTTCAGTTAGTTTTCAATTGTTTCTATCTGAGAAACGGTAATAGTCGTTATGTAAATCCTGGCTTTAAGATTTTCCCACTTATTGTTTTTTGAATTCCTACGCTTGCTTGTAGAGTAGAGAGGCGTGAATGTAAGATTTAGCAGATCAAATTAACAGAAGAAGCTTCTGTATGTTTTCAATTTCATCGTGCACCCTCTGCCGGAAGGCAGCTTGGTTTCAACTATGCAGAGGCAAACCATTGAATAGTTAAAAGAGGTCAAATTTCCATCGATATGAACTACCATTTTGTTTCTGACGTTGCTGCAAGTCCGCAACATTTTTAAAGTGTTTTAATTTTATACTGCTTTTTTTTTTTACCAAATAAAGCAATTACTTATGCATCAATAGACTCAAATCGCAAATAGCCGAGTTATGCTGCTGTCAAAAAGGAGGCAGCCACTCCCCCTTAAATAATTGCCCTTTAATATACGTCTCAAAAATGAACAAAATTCAGTTTTTCCATTTTATTAAACATAGTCATCATTTCCATTTACATTGCAAAATCAACTGCCGTTGAAAAAGGCTTTCATGGCAAACAGTTGCTCAAATCTATAATTGAATTGAATCCCTTTATTGTCATTATTTATATATAAGCACCAAATGTGATTCTCTGAAACAAAGCCCATTTTTCAACGAAAAACGCAAATTAGCCTTCATTAAAAAGTCACTTCCCTCAACTATTTTAACCACACAAGGATGAATATCGCAGCCTTTGATGTCGATCGGCCCGCTTAATATTTAATCACTCCACTCGTATGCATTTCCTCCAAACATCTGACCTTTTTTTTTTAACGAAAACTAGTCCACATCTTAAAGCTTCATCAACTCAGACCAAAATGAACAAAAAATTTGCCCAAAAGCAAACATCTGCAGTCGGTCAAATTACAACAGAAAAAAACCAAATACTCTCTGGTTCTTGAGCTCCAATAGCCACGAAAAAAAAAGAAAAATGTCAGTCATTATATCAGAGGGGGAGAAGAGGATCTGTGGACAATGCGCGGGGCATATGAACAAATACTCTCACCTCCAGCTGAGTGTGTTGTTTCTTGTCATTGTGCACTGTGAAAGAGGAGAGGAGGGTCTTGCTTAAGAAGATTAGAGCCTTACCCCACCCGTACATTTAATCAACACGGCCTTTCAATGCTGCCAACAATACCAAACATGTCCAAAGTGTCCCCCATGCATACCTCACATGTTGGAATAGACGACAAATCACTCAATAGCCACCCCAAAAACCACCAAATCATTTTAAAATCATCTAAATTCCCAATTTATCGAATTCAAAGCAAGAAAAATTGCAACCCAATTGGAAGAATTTCCCCTTTAAATCCGAACGGCTTTTCTCGGCCTGCGTTTTTCTTTCATCGGCGGTTAAATATGTAAATAAAATGTCTAAAGTCATTCTTCAAAGGGAACAAAAGAAAAAAAAAGGGGGGGTTTGAGGGAAAAGACAGCCATAAAATTCCTCCGATTTCTCCATAACATTAGCCGGGGGGGTGTGGTGGGGGGGCCGGTTTGGAGCCAGAGCCTAGCAGCAGGGGAGCCAGCCAGCCAGCTCCATAGAATGGCACCTCGCAAATCCCACACACACAAAAAAAATAAAATATCTTTTCAGCCTTAGCCATCAAAGACCGCCTCTTTTCATTTTATTAGTTACACAATTATCTCACAGTTGCCGATTTTGCCGAGATGGAGATTAAATCAAGTTTTTGATAAGTGGGGGTGATCCATAGGAGGTGGAGGGTATATGAAATTGGGGTCTGGGATGGAACAATTGGGAATATAAATATGAAACTGTAAAACAAAAAAAGGAAAGGAAAAAAAGAGACTTGGTTCATGCTGTGTATGTCGAAATTTCAAAGACATCATTGTCATTGTGATCGAAGCATACAGGAGGGGAAAAAAAGGAAAAAAAACGACCAAGACAATTCATTATTACAAGACGTGTCTTTTGAAGATGTGTCAAAGTCATGCTGTCAGTTTCATCCTACAAGAATGTAGATCAGAAAGAAAAATGGAGAGATGGATTTCTTTTAGAGTATTTAACGTGCCTTGGCTAAGAAATCAGGTCAGAAGTTAAATGACTGACAGCTTGCTTTACTGTTTTACATGTGAATTTTATTTTTTTAATTTGATTCAATTTTTTTTTACGTTGACGCATAATATGGGAAATTTCAACCTTGTATTTCAGAATAAAAAACACACCAGGCCAAATAATTGCATTATCAGGAAGGGTTAAATTACCAAAAAATTGTGTATTTCAATTTTAAGGGGATTTTATTCCATCAGAAAGCAAGAACAAACTATATTTTATAGTTTATTATATAACCGTATGTTTTACATGTGAATTTTTATTTTTATTTTTATTTTATTTTTATTTTTTTACGCCTACGTATAATATGGGAAATTTCAACTTGTATTTCAGACTAAAAATCACACCACACCAAATTATTGCATTATCATGAATGGTTAAAATACCCCCAAAAATGTGTATTTCAATTTTGAGGGGATTTTCTTCCATCAGAAAGCAAGAAAAAAAAAATTATAATAACAACAATAAAGTGGATGGGAAAAAGGCGAATATTTATGGTAAAAAAAATGATACTTGTCAGCTGTCGCCCGTTATAAACTTTATTATATAACTGTATTTTTCAGACTATAAGTCACAGCAGGCACTATTTTACATGTAATATATTTTTTTAATTTAATTTAATTTTGTATTTTTTTACGTTCACACATATTATGGGAAATTTCAACCTTGTATTTCAGACTAAAAATCACACCAGGCCAAAATATTGCATTATCAGGAAGGGTTAAACTACAAACAAAAATGGTGTATTTCAATTTTGAGGGGATTTTCTTCCATCAGAATGCTAGAATATATATATATATATATATATATATATATATATATATATATATATATATATATATATATATATATATATATATATATATATATATATATATATATATATATATATATATATATATATATATATATATATATATATATTATAGTAAAAACAATAAAGGGGAGGGAGGGAAAGGCAAATATTTATGGTAAAAAAATGATACTTGTCAGCTATCGCCAGTTATATAACCATATTTTTCAGACTATAAGTCACAGCAGGCAAAGAATACACAATAACGACGAAAAAATATATAAAAAGGTCGCACTGGAGTTTAAGTTACGTTTTTGGAAGGGCATTTTTTTAATTTTATTGGATCAAACGTTGAAGTAAAAATAGTCAAATAGAGAACACCAAGCTAAATAAGCATTTGTTAACATGACAGTTTTTCAGATAACTATAGCCTTTAAAAAAATAATTTAAAAAAACAGGCTGTTTGTTGTCAGAGAGGGAGAAAAAAAAAATCAAATAGATCAAAAGCTGTGGGGGGAAAAAAACATAAATCGCACTTGAGTGTTAATCGCAGGCCAAACTATGGAAAAAAAGTGCAACTTATAGTCCGGAAAATTCGGTAAATATCCCATTATATATCACAATACACATTACATTTCCTCCCCTGCAAACAAATAGCTGGTTATATTTTTACATTTTCAACACAAGTGCCACAGGGAACGTGCATTATTTTCATACACGCACATATACACACATGTAGTATACGTTCCTGATCCACACACTGAGCCCAAACAGCTGAAATGCCACCACTAAGATGGATTGCGCTTAAACCATTTAGCCACAGTGCTAGCAGGTTTCTCATCTTGCACAGACACATTGCTAAAATGCCTCTCAAAGCACTTTAGGTCCTCTTGTAAAAATGCACTTAAGGCTTCGCTGCTACGTGTGATCCGTATTTCATAGCCAGAGAATACCGCGGATAAATCTCGGGCTTGAAAACATGTTACAAGGTCATGAGTGAAGTCTGGATGAGGCGCCATAAACATGCAGAAAGCGGACGGCGTCTTTTTAGCCAACAAGTGACGTAAAATAGCTTTTTATAAGGCTCATCCCAGTCATGATTTGCACGGTGTCTTTTACGTCTGTTTTGAAGTTTTAGTACTCCCGTTCTTTGGGAATTTCACGCCGAAAAAGAAATGTTTGGCTTTAACGGGGGGCAATAAATGGCAGGGGTTTCATTTTTTTGTCCTTGAATGTGGGTGGCATGGAGGCATCATAAATGTCGTCTGGACTTGACATTTAGGATCCTTTCAATCACGGCTATGATGCGACACAATTTTATGTTATGGGAGGTGGGGAGTTCAAAATATTACAAAAATTATTGAATTATCTATCACTGATATGCACTAAATCTGGAATTTGAGTAAATGGCAACCCTTTTGTCCACGTTTTTTTTAATTTATGATTTTTAAATCCACAAAATGTTCACTAACATAAAGAAAGGTTTTTAGTTTTTATAGTCCTTGAAAGGGTTCATTTATTATTATTTTTTAAATAGAAAAATGATTCATAATTTTTTTTTTGAAATGGCCAGTGTCGAAAAAAATATTACAAAAATAGTCACTTGCCCCAGAAAGGGTTAATTTTTTAATTGCTGCCCCACTTTAGTGACTTGAAATGGTTCATTTATAATTGTTAATTATATAATAATTAAAAAAATAATATATATTTATGTGTTGATTACGTTTTTATGACCCAAAAATTAAGGGTTTAGTGTCAAAGTGAGTGTTTGGTTTATTTAAATGACCAAAACTTGCTCAAGAAAAGGTTAAAAGTCATGTGTCAACTTTCTGTTCATTTATTAATGTATTTATAATGATCAAAAATAATCCGAAAAAAAAACATTAATAGAGTTTTATGACCAAAAAATGTGTCAATTTTTTTTTTTATAATCAAAAATTGCTCTAGAGACCGTGAATAAACTTTAATCTAATCTAATCATCGTCTCCAGTGCCAATTTCTCAGTTTTAACGTCCCCCGATAAGATGAAAACCTCCCAAAATGCGTAAAACGGTCGACCAAGCCGTTCATTCTCCAGCAAACAAGTGCCATTTCCCAGGATTTTGTCCACAAATTGCCCTAAAAAGTGAAGTTTGTCTTCTTGCCCAGCCTTTTAAAAAGCAGTCATGAACAAGCTGTTCCACACGATTAGGAAATAATCCGCGTGTCAGTGTCATCTTTCTTATGCTAAGTGGCTGCCTTTTGAAGGCGGATCTTTTGGCAGGTCGGACCGGGACGGGACGGAGCGGCGAGGAGCGCAGAGGAGCGCCTCAGACCAGCGCTGCCACTGAACGCATCAACATCTCCGACATCTCGCCTCCCACCAGCCTTTTCAGCGCTTCCACACTTCCTCGTGGCAAGCCAGGATGTTTATTGCCGTCGGATGTCCTGATTTGTAAGGAAAAAAAAGGCACTCGATCTGAGTCAGGCTCCCCCACACCCAACTTCTGAACACTTTGAACGCGGAACGGACGGAGCACGACGCAAACGGGGGGAATCCCGCGGGATGGATTACTTTGACTTTTCCCTCTGGGAGACGTCCTCGCACGTTTTGGGACGCGCCGGCTGCGACTCTTGAGCAAACATGGGTTGGAAGTCGCCCTTCCGAGTGGAAAACTCCTCTTTGGGGGAGACCGTTGTGGGATTTACGTTTTTATCCGAGTTCAGACGCCCTGGTCCGGTTTAACGACAGACTTTGACGAGTGACCATGAACGATTCGCTCGTGGTTTGAGCGCTCAGAATGAGTTCCGGACTCCACCTCGCGCTGTTCGTCGGGCTGCTGCGCATCGGCGGGGGCTCGGCCATCGGCTCCGTCGACCCGGAATGGCCGGGAGAAGGCAAGTGTCAACAGATCGCCATCCCTCTGTGCAAGGACATCGGCTACAACAGCACCCGCATGCCCAACCTGATGGGCCACGACAACCAGAAAGAGGCGGCCATGCAGCTGCAGGAATTCGCCACGCTGATCCAGTTCGGTTGCCACAGTCACCTTCGCTTCTTCCTTTGTTCGCTCTACGCCCCCATGTGCACCGAGCAGGTGTCCAACCCCATCCCGGCTTGCCGGGTGATGTGCGAGCAGGTGAAAGTCAAGTGCTCTCCCATCTTGGAACAGTTTAAATTCCCCTGGCCCGAGTCGCTGGACTGCTCGCGGCTCCCCACCAAGAACGACCCCAACTACCTGTGCATGGAGGCCCCCAACAACGGCTCCGACGAGCCCCCCAAGGTCTCGCACACCCAGCCGCCGGATTTCCGTCCGCACCGGCCCGCCATGGGGCCGGACCCTCGCCCCAAGGACCCGGACGGCGGCAAGGCGTGCGGCAAATCCGGCAAGTTCCACTACGTGGAGAAGAGCGACTCGTGCGCCCCCAAGTGTTACCCCGGAGTGGACGTTTACTGGAGCCAAGGAGACAAGCGCTTCTCCTTGGTGTGGATCGCCATCTGGTCCATCCTGTGCTTCGTCTCCAGCGCCTTCACCGTGCTGACCTTCCTCATCGACCCCCAGCGCTTCAGGTACCCCGAGAGGCCCATCATCTTCCTCTCCATGTCCTACTGCGTTTACTCGGTGGGCTACCTGGTCCGCCTCTTCGTTGGGGCCGACCGGATCGCCTGCGACCGAGACGACGGGGTCCAGTACGTCATCCGGGAGGGTCTGGAGAGCACGGGCTGCACTATCGTCTTCCTCATCCTGTATTACTTCGGCATGGCCAGTTCCCTCTGGTGGGTCATCCTGACCCTGACCTGGTTCCTGGCCGCCGGAAAGAAGTGGGGTCACGAGGCCATCGAGGCCAACAGCAGCTACTTCCACTTGGCGGCCTGGGCCATCCCGGCCGTCAAGACCATCGTGATCCTGGTGATGAGGAAGGTGGCCGGGGACGAGCTGACGGGGGTCTGCTATGTCGGGAGCATGGACGTCAAAGCTCTCACGGCTTTTGTGCTCATCCCCCTTTCCTGCTACCTGGTGGCGGGCACTTCCTTCCTCCTGTCCGGCTTCGTGGCGCTCTTCAACATCCGCAAGATCATGAAAACCGAAGGGGAGAACACGGACAAGCTGGAGAAGCTGATGGTCCGCATCGGGGTCTTCTCCGTGCTCTACACCGTCCCGGCCACGTGCGTCATCGCCTGCTACTTCTACGAGCGCCTCAACATGGACTACTGGCGCGTCCTGGCCACGGAGAAAAAGTGCAAGGACGGCGGCGGCCCCGAGTCCGAGTGCCTTTTGAAGACGTCCATCCCCGCCGTGGAGGTCTTCATGGTCAAGATCTTTATGCTGCTGGTGGTGGGCATCACCAGCGGCATGTGGATCTGGACCTCCAAGACGCTACAGTCGTGGCAGAACGTATTCAGCAGGAAACTCAGAAAGCGGACCAGGAGGAAGGCGAGCGGCGTGTTTACTAGCGCTCGGCCTTGCGTCAAGCCTCACCCGTCCCTCAAAGGGTTGGCCACCAAGTACGAACCCACGCGGCCCCCTCCCACGTGCGTGTGAGCCGAAAAAAACACTTTTAAAAGCCCTTAGCGCCGGACATTTTTAATGAAGAGCGCCACGATGTATTTATGCAAGCCGCATTTCACGTCACGCAACGTGTTTTTGTTGTGTAACGCGCAACAAGTGCCGCCTTTGTTTGGCGGGGTGGGGAGGGGGTTTTGATGGGGGGGGAAAAAAACACTTTGCTGTTATCCCGCCGAGAAAAATGTTTTAATTTCGAGTGGAATAACCAATTGAGCTGTGCCGTGGGGTTGCGTGAATAATGTGCAATAGATGTTTTGCTCCCGCGCGACAAAGACACTCGGACGGTTTTAGTGGAAGATTACAAAGATGGAACCCCACAGACAATGGCGGTAAATGGTCGGCGCCATGAGTGTTGTGTTTAGAGGCTTTTTTCATGGAAATGGAAACAGGCCGTGTCATTTATGTTGGAACTGTTGAAAAGCAGCCCTGACCTTCTCAACTGACCTTTTGTGAGGAAAATTCATATGCTGTAAATTAACCAAGCAGTCTGTATGGAAAAATCGGGTTTTCGCTTGTCGTTTGGTAGCGCCAGGAAATGTTTCCACGTATTTCCAAAAGGTTTTATTAAAACTGACGTTTTTTTTAAAGTTGGGCAAGTTCGTAGTGTGTTGGAGTTTGATGTATATTCGTTTTTGGGTTGAATATTTATGCTCGTTGAACGTTTAAACCGGGAGAGGTCAGATCGTTTTACATTTTGTGGCTATTTCAAAGATTGGTCGCAAAGGTTATCAGTCAGGAAAACATTTTTTCGCCCACAAAAGGCAACAAAAGACATTTGATAATCGCTCAACCGCCATTTAAATCCAGCTTTAATTGACCAGTTTCATTTTATTTTCATTAATACAAGAGTATTCTTAGCATTCTGTAGCTAGCAATCGTATTTTAATTGGTACATTTAGTTTTTCTTACATAAGAAGAACAAAATATTAGACGACTCTGTATGATAGTGATAAATTTGCATTAAAAACACAGTAAAAAAACTTTAAAGATACAGTTCAAACCTCCAAAATTCTGAACATGACATTTTCCAAGCCATATTTTATGCTTTATGTCTTCTTTTATACTACTGTATTTAAATGTTTTCATTCATCAACGCAATGAAATCAGTATTCTCCAAGCCTAAAAGTGAAAAAAATGTTAAACATGTTCATAGAAGCTTTGCGAAACTCCTTGCACAGCACGTACACAACTTTTTGTTTCAGTGAATTCTCGCTTTCTTCTCTAGAATGCGTTGATGCGTATCAATGGGGGTGGGGGAGGGTCCGGGTTTGGCTAATAATCCAGTTCTCATTCAGTGCAGGATTAGACAGTTTGAAGAGTTTGACTTTGAAAAGAGGATTTCTGCCAAACCAAAACACCAAATATCTGTCATCTCGTCTCCGCTTTATCGCCAAAACATGGCGACATTTCCAAAGACACATCTGGTTGGGCTTTAACCGCTATTATTGAGTAGATTATGCTTCTAAATCCTTAAAAGTAAACTGAGATGTCATAATATCTGGTATTTTATAAATATAATTTATATTATTATCAAATGAGAACATTTCAGGGTGCTCCAGCACCCCCTCGTGAGGATTAGTGTCTCGGTAAATGAATTAATATTGATTTAAACTCAAAGTATTTGTTAAATCACTGTGTATTCTTGTAAGAAAAACAACGTGGGGGTGGAAAAAAACATATTTATGGGATAAATGGCTTGAAATCCACTTTGCAGAGTTGAAATGTGTTGCATACAATCCTGTTTTTTTTTTGATAGAAGAGTCTCAGAAAAACCACATAATGCTTTTTGTTCCTGAGGGCATTCAAGTTCCGGCTTCAACCCAACCTGTTTTCACAGTCAAAAGTCAAAAAAGCACATGACTCACAACCTCAATGTGGCCGAATCAAAGTACAGGAGTGTCTATTGATACTTTTAACTTGCAAAAAAAAAAAAACATGATGAGCTCTTCTGAGAACTTCCAGCAAGCCCACCTGGATAAGAGCCCCCAAGGTGTCTAAGAAGGCTGTAAATATACGTGACAGTTCACACCCCCCTTCCCCCCCTTCAGCCATGCAGGCTTCACTTTTCTTTTTCTTTCTTCAAAGGGAAGAAATTCCGCTCAGAGCAACGGTGAATGTAACGCTGTTAAAAAAAGGACCCCCCATCTAAACCCCCTTTTTTTCCACCTTATGTAAGTCTTAGCGAATTGAAACTTTTTTTTTAAGCCTATGCCTTAATTTACGAGCTAAAGTGTACATATTTATTTATTTATTAGCCTTGGGTCACATTTGTTTTTTCTTTATTTTGGTCATTAAATCATTAAATATTAATAAATCAGGATTTTTTTTTAGGCTGAAAATGGCCTCTCGCTTGTGGAAACAACCACTGAGGGTTATTGATTTGTTATTGATTATTTTAACCCAACATGGCGGAAAGGACCACCAGATCTTTTAATTGTGCCCCCGGCTTTTTTCTGGTCTCGGTAATGGTTCCCATACAAAACATGTGTCAAAGTGGCGGCCCGGGGGCCAAATCTGGCCCGCCGCATCATTTTGTGTGGCCCGGGAAAGTAAATGATGAGTGCCGACTTTCTGTTTTAGGATCAGATTAAAATGAAGAGTAGAGATGTATATTACATTTCCTGATTTTCCCCCTTTTAAATCAATAACTGTAATTTTTTAATCCATTTTTCTGTGTTTTTAGTTCAAAAATCAGTTTGTAAAATCTAAAAATATATATTAAAAAAGCTTCGTCATGTATTCACGGAAGGGAGAGAGGCGGCCTCGCGAGTTTGACTAGATAGGCCACGCCCCCGTATTCAATTTTTCGCACGGTAGCTGATGGCTGAGTTGATTTTTTTTTTGGCAAGAAATTTATGCGGGGGCGAGGAAACGGCCAATCAAATATGTCTTCTAAAACACATGACTTCAGTTTTTAGAATCTATAAATAATCTAGAAACCGGAACTTGAATGCCCTCAGGAACAAAAATCATGATGTGGTTTCTGAGACACTATCGAAAACAGGATTGTATGCAACACATTTAAATCCCATTATATTTGTATAATGACAATAAAGGTGATCAATTCAAAGTGGATTTCAAGCGATTGATCCGATAAATGCCTTGTTTCAACCCCATTTGGATTTTTTTAAGGTTATCCAGTGATTCAACACTGATTTTGTGTTAAAATCAATGTTAATTTATTAATGTGTCTAGTATAGCCAAAATATAAGAAGATCCAGGCTAAGATTACATTGGAACTTTACCAGATTAAATGTGGTTTCTGGTTCATTTTGACTTGACGTGAATCGTAATTTGTTTGGTTTCAGGAGCTGAGACTTTTGGTGACATGTCAACGCAGGAGATGGAAGTCATTCAGGTAAAAAATGTAAAATATTGAAGTTAAAAGTCCTTATTTCGCGACGTGATCTAAAACTTGTTCGGCGTAGTTCCACTTTTGTGACGTAAAGGTCAGCCCGAACGAAGCTACACGTTAGCGTACGACCACGGCTGTCGAACAACCCGTGACGTTGTCCGCCTTTGTTTTGCGAGCAGCCGCAAAGTCCTCTGACACCGAGACATAAATCACGCTGGCGGGATGACTGGCGTCTGATGCGACTTCTCTTTGATCCGACTTTTGGGAAACGCCCCGTGTCCTCATCCTCAGCTGCCGCAACGGCACCTGTTTACCAGTTCGGGCCTGCCTGTTTTTGCAAAGCTGTTCCGAGCCTCTCAATGTCAAAAAAAAAACTTCCACATGACACGCCGACATATACACAAAGGAATCTGACTAGCGCTCGGGGGTAAGCGGATGCCTCCTTTGAGCCAACGTGCTCGACCCGTACGCTCCTTTGCAGATGGCTACTCTGAATATAATTCTGTTCCACT
The DNA here is from genome assembly GCF_051989625.1 of Stigmatopora argus. Lineage (NCBI taxonomy): Eukaryota > Metazoa > Chordata > Actinopteri > Syngnathiformes > Syngnathidae > Stigmatopora > Stigmatopora argus. Next base: position 3,755,777 of record NC_135391.1, read on the forward strand.
TTAAAAGACACAGAAACAAAAAAGTTAGGGTTTGTTTTCTCGGTGTACCCACAGCATAATACTACCACCACCATGCTTGACGGTAGGCACGGTGTACTTGTTCCACTTTAAAAGACACAGAAACAAAAAAGTTCCGGTTTGTTTTCTCGCCGAAGAGCTATTTGTAAGCGCCAGAGGAGAAAGGTTTCACAGACCCAAAGAGTTATCAAAGAATGCTATGAAAGCAAATCCAATCTTCGGCCTGATGACTTTAGGTTATCTTGAAGAATTTGAAGGTAATCCTCCTTCATTATCCCATTTACTCTCTGTAAAGCACCAGTTCCATTGGCAGCAAAACAGCCCCACAGCATAATACTACCACCCACCGTGCTTGACGGTAGACATGGTGTACTTCCACTTTAAAAGACACGGAAACAAAAAAGTTAGGGTTTGTTTTCTCGCCAAAGAGCTATTGGTAACTTGGAGCAAGATTGATATCGCACCCAAAAATTAGCGCCAGAGGAGAAAAGTTTCACAGACCCAAAGAGTTATCAAAGAACGCCATGAAAGCCCCTTCACATCCCTCAAGTTCTTCTGGTGCGCAAATCCACATTTCAGAGGATTACGGTTCAAGCGTATGTGGGTGGCCTTCATGTTCACAAACCATCTGCCGAGCGACGAATCAAGGGCGACACGAGTACTGTATTCGTACCCGACGTGCTGCTAAAGCAGAAGCTAATAGGTCCCAGAAACGTAAAACACAAAAGCTCGCCCACTCCGAGGTGCGAGTCATTACACCAAAACGAGCAACAATGAGATCTTCACGAGCAATGAGATCTTCAAACGCGTAATGAAGCGCCTCGCAGGCCCGCTTTTGATCAAACGCGAGTCTGATAGCGGCTTTGGTTGGAAAGACGACGGAATATGTTTACTTGCATCCGCAGAAACGAGCGACTTTGAGGGGGAGATCAGGCAGATTAGTGTTAACTGATGGAGACCTGAGCAAACAGACCCTCCCCCTTCCATACAAGCAAGGGCAGCGTCGCACTTCCTCTGAGGACCAGTTAGTCGGGCTGAATAAAACATCAGTCAGGCGGCAAGTTCTGACACTTTCCGCTAGCCTGACTTTGCCCTTTAACAGCGCTGGAGACTATTGTGTCTCCCTTCAGAAACACGCTACGCATGCTTAGCCTGAAGCATGGATAGCAAAGTCTTTCAAAATGTACAATAACATTATTTGTTCAGCAACAACTGTCATAAATCTAAAGGGTTGTCTTGGAAAGACTCTGGAAAAACTGACGGCGCGTAGGTCATTCGTCATGTTGATTGGGATTTACAAGCAGGATCAAGTATTGATACAAAAGAAGATTATGAGAGGAATGAAATTGGAATAATTTGACAAGTGTATGAGGGTGAATAAACAGGTTGGGCTAATGTAACTCACAAATCAGGTTTAATTTGTTTTTGTGTTGTTCCCAGGAAAGAAAATTGTGAATGTGGGCTTCATTTTTGTACATGGTGAAAAGTACAGAGGGCATAAACATTGGCCGGATATTCTTAATGCCAATTTGGCACAACAAACTGGGTGTGATGTCGCAATGAGGGCGCGCCGTCAAATCTGACAATTTGTGGTTACGCCTACTCGGGCCACACCTCACTTACCTGAGTGATATGATACTGGTTTAATGAGATTTTGGTGAGCTTCAAAACAGAGCAAGTTACATTGATACCCTGGTCAAATATTTCACTTTACTATAAATAGAAGCTTTTTTTCATGAATTTCCCCCAAATATTAACCTTTCGTAGTTTTCAAAATCAAGCTAGTAGCATATGATGTACTTTGGAATTTTGTATCTTTAAGTTTCAATATATATATAGGGGTGCTGGAGCCTATATATACAACTTTTAAAAAAATATAGTATCTTTTTTTTAATTTTATTTTTTATTTTTTTTATTTTTTTTTATTTATTTATTTTGTATTTATTTTTTATTTTATTTTTTCATTTATATGTATATATATATCATTTTCTGAACTGCTTTATCATCATCAGAGTTGTGGGGGGTGCTGGAGCCTATATATACATATATATATATATTTTTTTTATATTTAAATGTGTATATATATATACTTTTTTTTCAAATATATATATATACATTTAAATTTATATATATATACATATATATATATATATATATATATATATATATATATATATATATATATATATATATATATATATATATATGAGGCAGTGTTACATTTACATGCGACCGTCATAATCTGCTCTTTTACAGGTTGTACAAACAACTTATGTTGACAGAAATAAAATCACCTTTTAAATAAATGATTGGACACATTTAGTAGAAATTGGAATTCTATCAAGTCAAAAATATGGAGAAAGTAAGAGTGGCAAATATATGATGTGTTCTTGGCCTGCATGGCGTGCACGTGACAACCAGGCTGTGTCGGAATTGATGATGGCGTGGGGAGAGCGAGGACAAAAGACTCTACATGAGCAACGCATGGAATATATTTCTTGTACAGACGCTCACATGAGCCAGAGAAGGATTCGCAGGAGGAGAGAATGATGGCGGATCTGCCAGTGATTGTGAAAACCGCTGCGAGAAAGCAAACGCACGCTCGCTAAACTAAACAGAGAGTGACGCCACAGAGGGGGATCGCATGAAAGGAAATAACACGATAAATTGTCACAAAACTTGCCGACAACATGTTGACAGAATAAATGGAATTCAGACCTTTGAAATTCACAGCGGGCAACAGGCACTGACAAAAGCGACAAGTTTGTGTCGAGGAATTGTATTCAATACCTGAAATCAATGAGACGCTGTACTTTACTCCTTTTTCATTGCTAACTAGTCGCAGCAATAAAAATATCCATTACAAACCCCGTAAAAACATGCCATGATCATTTTTGCTCACAAATGAAAGCAAAAAAGTACTAAACATCTCTCCTATGTACGCCTATTTACTTTTTATAATTGATGTGCCATATAACGCAATATGAGGCAATGCATCCTTCCCTTAAATGAAGCCACAAAAATAACATCTCTGTTAAATTCATAGTCCACTAGATTATGGTGTTACTGTATTTGTTTTTTTTCCCTCTCCATATTTGGACAACCAAGTTTGTATTGTTTACATTCCATTTGTGTTTGTCTCCCAAACCACATGACATCCCAATGGGACACTGCGCCACAATATAGTTTAACATTATTAAATCCTAATTGAGCTTGTATACAGTTTAATCTACTCTAATCTAATTTACACCATAGGACGTAAATACAAAATGGCAATTGTTACATCAATATTGTGACGTCATAGCGCACCAGTGGACATTGCGCAATTTGCAGAACAATTGAGAGAAACCCAACTTTTGTGCAGTGTTTGATAAATACTTTTCTACCATATATAAATTGCACTTTTTTTTCATATTTTGTCTTGGCTCTGCAACTAATACGCAAGTGCGACATGTATTTTTTTTCTCTCCCTCTCTGACCACCGTTGTTGTTCTTTTTAGGCTACAATTATCTGAAAAAACAGGTGTCTATTTGGCCTGTTGTTACTTTAATGCATGTTTGTTCTTAATTTCTGATTTGAAAAAAAAGGTCATCCCAAAAATGCCATCTGAAGAAAATCTGAAAAATTTGGTGGTATGCATATCAGTTCGAAAACTGTTTACGTACATGAAGCATTTAAATAGTACTTATATCTGGTATCAAATCGAAGCAAACCAAGACCCAATCCGGTATACAAGTACATGCTGCTTTTTAGTTTAGAATTTTGTCACTGTTACCCTATCCTAAATAAGACTAAACCAGAGTACAACTTGCACAAAATAGGTCTTTAACCTGCTACCGAATCCGTCGGTATCCACTTACTTAGGTCCAGAAGCCATACTGCAGCACTTATGCATTTTGTCAAATGGCTTTCATTATGTCATTGGTCCCCGCGTTTTCTCCAATTGCGACTTTTCAGTTAAATTCCACTTGGCAGGCAGAGAACAAGAATGTCTTAACATGCATTTACCAAAAAATCATGTCTGGGCTTTCTTCATGCTTGTTTAACAGCCACAGGACTGGAAGCAATTTAAGATAAGTACGGAGTTTCAGGTTTGGAAGTGCATCGGATACGAGGTCATGTGATCATTTGACAACCAAATCAAGTATATGAAAATAAGACAGACTTTCACAGTTTTCATGGGAATACAGTCAGAGGTACTAAGGGAAATTTTGTCTAGTTAGCGGTCCGTGATTAGCAGCATGTTTGCTATTTGAACCATTGAATTGAATTGAACTGAATGCTTTTATTGTCATGATACAAGTATAATGAGATTTAAATCTTTCACCATGTAGTGCACAAATAACAACAAACAAACAGACAAATATTAGTAATTTGGTAGTACAATCCTGTGCTTATGTAACACTTAGAAAAAATTATGCCAATCTTGCTGAAAGATCATCAAAGAAAACAAAATGTTCAAATAAAAAGCACATAAGCTTTTCAGAAAGCAGCAGAATTAATTGATTTTTGCTGGCGGTGTGTTCCGAGAAACAGAAAACTAGCGTCATTGTGTTTTTTTGTGTTGTTGGTGTGGCCCATTTGATATAGTAGCTATCTCAAGAATTCACAGTAACACACATAGTTTGTCCTGTTTGTTTTCTTGTCTGCTTTTTTTGCCATGTTTATTCTTATCATCTCAAACTCGTAGCAGAAAGTGAAGTCACGTTTAGCTTAGCTCAATCCGCTCTGTTGGATCTAAAGGCTGCAAAAGTCTGGGGAGGTCAGAAAGGACAGCAAAAGCTTCTTCTATACGACCTAAGTCACTTTTGAGGACCACTGCAAGGGGGCACGGAGTCAGTTCATTTATATTCAAGGATTTGACCTGCAGACAACAGTGGTGTCAGTCAGGTTAAGACAGCTGTGTCTCGTTGCTTTGTGCCCTTTCCGAAAAAGCCAGTTGGTCGCCCGGCCCCCCTGCCTGACACGTTGCCATGGTGAACAAACGAGTCCAATAGCATTCTCCTTCTCTTCGTCCTTTTTTTTTTTGACTGCCGCTTCCCCAAGACGTAAAACTGTTGACAATAGTTTAAATATCTCGTATAAAACGAATCAAGCAATTTGCCAACAGCGTTGCGCTTCCCCAAACACATGGCAATTATTTTTTCCTGTTTTTTTAATTGTGGGAATCGAGTGGGTGGATTGTTTCAACGTTTACGCCAAAAGATTAATAAGACACCGGGATGCGCTTCTTTTAGATTCTGTTGAAGTCAAGTCGATAAGGTTCAAGAAAAAAATGATTGCGGTTAGAAGAAGAAGTCGCGAGTGGAAGCCAACGATGACTTTTGTAATGGAAACTAAGTACTGTAATTGGCAGGATGCCTGTTCAATGTCTTGTTGTCACAGAAAAATGTTCCTAGGGCCAATTTCAAGGAGAAGAGACTGATGGGAAAATTGCAGCTGTTTTTAAACAGACAAGCTGGAGAGTGGTTGCTCTCAGGTGGAAGGGCATGTTTGTGCCTCGCCAAACATGTGTGACGGCTGCTCCTATCGGCACTGTAATTACAGGCTAGGCATAAATCACAGAGAGGTAGGACCTAGAGAAGATTAGGCCAAGTGGGTCAAGACACAGAAACCTTGTCCTCTCTCCGAAATCCTCACTTCACCTGCCCCTAATGTTTTGCTTTTGCCCTCTCAATCGCAGTTTGGCCGATGGGGGCTTTGACCTTTCTGCAGATATGTTAGTCAGACACTTAATGGCTTCTGTCATTTCCTTATTCCAACACCCTTGTTGCCTAATGGAGCGCCATTCATAATTTTCTGAAAATAACAGCAAGGTTTGGTACTATTTTCAGCTCGTAATATGAAACTGGGGTGGAGTTTGGAGTTGCTTTGTTCTCACATAATCATACCTGTCAACCTCAGCCTAATTAATGATTGCAATTCCCCTTATGAATCGATTAAAAAGATGTACAAATGCAACGCTACACATATTTACTCACATAGGGCGCATTTTAAAGTCTAAAATGTTACTTTACTTTTGTGTGCACTAAATTCAAGATTCTGTAGATGTCACTGTATGACGCCTACAGCTTAACTGTCTGGGTACATTGCTTGCTGACCCGCTATATCAGACATATAGTGAAAAGACGGATGGCATTTGACGATGACGTTTTCGTCTGCTACCAGTGACCGAGACAATCCGGATTAGAGCCGAAATGGGTAAACCGAGATCGGTTTTACAAAAAACGTACTTAAACAAAATCCCGTACAAAGGTTGCTATATGGCGTACAATTTTTTTTATAAAATATGGGAAAAACGTTTTGGTAGTTGACAAGTATTGAAATGCATGGATGTTGGTGTGAATTGTCTCTCTCCTGTGATTTATTGGCGACAAATCCAATCTATAGGGTGTAAACACTAGTTCCACACACCCCAAAATGTTTTTCCCATAATCCTCCTTTTTCCGCTTTGCAGCAAACACCCTATTACAAGATACTATTTCTGGCACCTGCAAGCAAAAGCGATTTTTCAAAGCTGACATAAACCACGGCGCTTTGTTCACCGGTCACACAAATGTCCTCGTTTTAGCTAGAAATGTTATATTTTTGTCCAATTAGTAAGAGGAACTATAATTGCAAGATGACTGGAGAGTTGTGCTTTTAGAAAGGCTTGGGGAGTTCAAACATTAGCCAATCTTGACCTTTTTCTTCTTGCTGGTGGGAGGGGTCAAGGAAGCATGGGAAGAAGGGCTGTGCTGACCATAGCAGTGTCCTGGAGAGGCAGAGCACCACTGAGGAAGCCCCGACGAGAATGCCATGTGATCTCTGGAAAGTCAACAAGGCTCGGTCCACAGCTGGGCTTCGGGAGAACACAGAGCCCACACATAGCAACACCCTCCTGCTGTGAGAAGCCTAGGAGACGACGGAATCACAGCCAGCCAGTCCATCCAGTAGAATTCTATCCATTGAAATCAAAGAAGAGAGGCGAATCAGCCATTTAAACCGTTTTGTCTTTGCTACCCGATACTTTCTATTCTTAGCCCCATCTTGTATTTTGTCTAAAACATCCTTTTCTCATTCTGATATGACAGTTTTATTTTCCCTATTCTGAATTCTCCGAGTGGTGGCATTGATAGACTGAATGGCTTTTCCGTGTCTCCATGTGTCCAACCAATAAGCCACATTTGTAAAGCAATGGTGTCGCAATCTTGGCCTCGTTACAAACTGGAGCTGGTGTTGAAGTGGATTTCCTGTCCGTTCTGTTGAGGCACCGCGTGGTAGGAAATGTGAAGCTTTAACTTACACAAAAGATTAAGCTGCCTTTAGCATCAAGTTGAAAACTCGGTGCTTATGCTTCTCCTTGTCCAAAGCGTTGGCTTTGAACAAAGTTGCAGGGGAAGCGTCACTAGCAAAGAATATAAAAAGCACAATGTGGGAATAAAACGGAGGGGGGTGTTGAGCATCAAAGGCAACCAGGCACAGCAGGACTGGCATCGGTGTGAACTCCCAACTTAGGACACTCAGCATGCTCTTCACCAATCGCCCCCTTTAGATCAGTGCTGGGCAGTAATTAAAACCATCATTCCCACTGCTTCAGTATCTCATTAGCCACACGACCCGAGGCTTTCATCCCTGCATTTCCCAAAATATAACTCCAAACCCGCAAAGATGAGACCTTGACTATCAAAAGGCATATGAGAGCGTAGAGCCACGTCGAAACAAAGTCGTTTTTGAAAAGAGAACGCGTTGACCAGCAAAACTAAAGTGTGAAGAATTGGATATTGCCTTTAAAGGTCATCAGGTTGGTAAATTCTGTAAAACAAGCCTTTCAGTGTGAACTTCAATGACCTAAACCATCTATTAATACTACTATCATGTTGCTAAAGCAAAGCTAAAGCATGGTAGCACTTATGCTACCGAATTTAGGCCTACATTGTAAAGGCTTTCCTGAAATATCCACTTTGAAAATGAATGTTTGTTCATGGACATCGTCCAATGTGCAAAAAAAATATGTTAGAAGTGAATCTGAAATTAAAAAACAAGAAACAGTTATGATTCTCAGGTTTACAATTTGTGTGCAATGCTAGCAATTTGGATTGTCAATGCCTACATCTGATCAAAGAAAAAAACTAAATAAAATGATAGATTGGTGGGAATAAATGAATACAATTTAATATTAGTTGTAAATGATGGTCAGAAAACCTGTTAAATCTCTCTGTTAGCACTTCCTACTTTACCAGCTATATGACCAAATTCATCCAATACACAAATCCTTTCATTTGAATGGTGTAACTGAAATAAAAAGGAAATACAAAGGGTAACATGAAAGAATTTCTCCACGAATATCAATGGTGTTTGTTCAAAGGGGCAAAGACAACAGAAAGACTAATCACATTGCCATTGTCAGCTGCAAACATTCAGTGTAGGCGACTGGGAGACTTTCAAATGAGGACAAAGTGATACATTTGAAGGTCTTGCGTTTTCACTATCAAAGGGAAGATTTTAAAGTGGGTGACTATCTGTTGCGGTGGTCAGATTTAGCACTTTGGGTGGAGATAAAAGGAAGCCCATCTTTCCATGTTTAATTCAGCGTGAACCCTGACGAGCTGGGCTTCTGAAGTCAATCAAATGCTTCTTCTGTCGCGCTCACGGGACAGAAAATATGTCTCTGTATCGTGACAATGTTAAGCAGATGGAAAGAGTCAGAACAAGAAATCACAGAAGCTAATTTCATTTTTTATTCGATTGGTTTCACAGATCGGAAAGAGAGCGTCACTATAGTAAACCTTAATCCATCGCATGTCATTAACCTACTTGGCATTGCTTCCAAGCTGTTTAGTGTGTTCATTGCAAAATGGGGGAAATGGGTGTCTTTTAATGACATCTTTTGTTTTTCATTCAGAGTTTTAGCCTTCCCTTTCATAAAATCTGTCTGAAGGGCAAAAAGATACTATAAAAGGAGATTCTGTTTTGTTGTGTAAAGGGTTTTGGTCAAATCTTGACCTGTGACCTTTTTATTCCACAATCAGGATGAATGTGAATTCATCATGCCAGAAATATTGACAGATCTGTTTGTCTTTCCTCCTCTGTGCCATCGAAAATTAGCTGTTATTAAAAGTAAAACGCAAGTTGGTTCTCAGCCAAATCCGGCTAACTGACTCTCTACGCTGTTTCTTTGAGGAGTCTTTGATGTTAGCGGGGGGTTTGTGCACTTGCACTGATGGTAACGAAAGATACTTTAAGCGATTCTTTTTTATCTAGCAAGCTTAATGAAAGATTAATGGGTTTGATATTTCCCCTTGTTTATATTTTATTCCGAAAATAAGCTAAGGTCCCGTTACAAGTCTCTTGATGTTACAATTGACTGAAAGAGCCATCATGAAGTCATTGAGATTTGGATATTTGCTACTACCTCAAGATTCAAGGAATTGTTAAACATATACATACGTTTGGTAATGAAACTCATATTTCTTTGCGAAGGTGAACTGAATGTGGTGTATTTATCTGTTAAATGATTTATTTCTGGGGTACAGTGTTTAGACAGCCTATAGGATGATATTAATGTAAACACTATACAGTACGTGTCATTTTCCTTATGTATGAATATCTACAGAGCATCAACTGCAGACTTTTCTTTATGAAGTAAGAAGTGCATATATTTAAAACACATCATTCCTCTTATGCCTACATACTAAAAAGATTTTCATATTTTGCAAAACTGCAAGGACTATACCAGTGCTGCGAATATTAATGATTAATTGGTAATATCTTGTGTATTCAATTCATATTCCAAATAAATGTCTCTATTTTAAAGTCTACATATAGTATGTGTACATTTGCAATACATGGGAGGCAACCAGAGTTATTGCATGTACAGCTGGATTTTGCTGCCACCAAGAGGCGATTATGTAAACCGCACATTTGAAATTAGAACCAGAGCACACAGTTAAACTCCGCTGAAAAAAATAGTCCTAAAACAAAATTGACAAAATGCTTTTGCCAAGACCCTTACAAACGTATAATTTATTAATGCTAGAACATTTAGTATTTGATATGAAAATGAAATGTTCTGAAATCTGGTGAACTGCGATTTTATGTGTTTTACGCGGAGTGATTTTCAGAAGTTATAAGGCCAATTTAGACAGCCGCACCATATCGACGAAAGCAACTCAGGATTCACCTGCAACTTTTGATCATCCATAAAACTTGTCGTATTTTCGCGAGTAAGTAAATAAAACGATAGATTCTCATAACTTTGCATTGTCGGTTACTTGTTGGTTAGTTATAGCGAGTTAGTTGATTTTAGTATGGCGGTGATCATCGTTAATTAAAAATTAACTGAAAACGGTTTGTTCCGTTAGTCGTAACTGTAGCTAATGTGAGCAGTGTAATCGTGTGGTCGTTTTGATAAGTATAAAATGCAGGGGGGTACTTGGGCCTCAGAAAGTAAATGGCGGACGTTACTGTTAACGAATTATAAATCAACCTGGCCTTTTCTTGGTTCGTTTGGTTGAATCAATGTTTACTGTTTATTTGTCATTTCTTTTGAAATAGATTAGAGAAACTGAGTGGAAATGGCCAGTCGAGCACGTGGGAGAGCCAGAGGCAGAGCACGAGGCCTGGAGCCATCTGCACCTGGGGTGAGTCTAGTTTTAACACAGAAAAGTCACGTCGGCCTTATTATTTGAATTTTGTGGGACATTGCCAAGGTTTGGGGGTCACTACCCTTTCTCCTTGTTGAGGCCTCCATACTATTGAGGTCGCCATTTTGGGGCTAGAGGGATAAAGGGCGTTCCCTGTATTGCAGTGGTAGGGAACCTATGGCTCAGGAGCCATATGTGGCTCTTTCCATGGGTACATATGGCTCTCCACTGACCTGTGAGGTAAAATATGGAAATCATTGGTGAGAGAGCTGAGTCCCGAGCTCAACTAACAAGAGCGTCACTGCGGCGTCGACACTACCTATACCCCTATTTTAATCATAATTTAGTTTTTTTATTACTCTTCTGCATGCATGGTATCATTGATACTGATTTTGTAAGCCACCACATAACAATGTTGTCAAAAGAAATCAGAGACTTTTTGTACGTTAAAAGTGATGTAATGACAAAAAAAATAAAAATTACACTTTCATATATTTTTACTTTTCAATTCCGAGAATGGCTCTCAAGAGATAACATTAGAAAATATTAATTGTTTATGGCTCTCTCTGTCAAAAAGGTTCCCGACCCCTGCTGTATTGGGAAAGCAACTGATTTTTCAAGGACCCCAATGATAACGTATCTGACTTATGTCAGCATTTTAACCTTGAATTTTGGTCAGTTAAATATGTATCTAAACTTCTAAAGCATTACATTGTACTGTATTATCACGTTGCTCTTTGTATATACAATATGCCGTAATTATTATTAAAGTCCCTCAAAATGTCATTTTAGCTTGTAAATGTGATTTTAACCAACATTTTTAAAGTTACTTTTTTCCACGACAGTCAAAATTTGTACGATAAAAGTAGAGATTGATGACTAAAAAATGGCAAGATAATAAATAGGCCTATTCCTCCTGCTGTTGCCTTGTTGACCATCATAAATTAAGGACTGCTCTGTACCTAGTACGTATATCATTTGTAACCGGGTCTGTATATAATAAAAAAGAGTGTAGAGCGGCTACGTAAATCTCGTTTCACTTTAAATCCTCAAGGCTCAGCCGCGTGAGCCTGCACCACAAGTTGCAGTTGTGGTTGGTCGAGGAAGGCAGCAGACCGGTCAAGTGACTCGGTCTGAAGAAGGTACGATGTTACACAACATTTCAATTACAGTATATGGTATTTTCATATGAATTAACCTGTTTTGTTAACAAATAAATGTGGTTAGTACTTCAGAAATGTCACCACTGTGTTACATGTACAATATATTCCTTCCCCCCCATGTAAATTGTTGGCTATTTTAATTCTAAGATAAAGCTGTTTCGGAGATCTCCGCTGGATTTCAGCATGTACAGATAGGAGTTAGAGGTGGACGCAGGAGAGATGTTTTTGATGCAGGGATTAACACCAGGCAGACGATCGAACATGTGAAATCTTCAAAGTGTGGTTAGTCAATTCAAGATCCAATAAAAATTTGTAAGATTTGAAATTTGTGATAGACGTTTCCCTACTTGCGAACATTCGAGTTATGAACAACTGTACATACGAACATGTCTGCAAATTGCATTTATGTCGAAAAATGTTCGTAAGTTCGATTTTGTATTGCGCGCCTTTTTCCGAGTAGTGCTTCTTTCCGCCGCTAATACCGACGCCTGGCGCTGTGAGAGCTCAGCTCACCCAGCATCTACCTTCTTCGTTGCAATGCGGAAGTGCGTGAATGTATCTCCAGTCCGCAAAGAACCTTTTTCATTTTTATCATTAAATGTCTCGTGCATCCATTATTCAATATGGTTGGTGAAAAGCGAAAGGCTTCTAGTGAGGGAGGTGCAAGGAAGAGGCAAGCCATTTCATTTGAAATGAGTGGCAATAATAACGAAGCTTGATGCGTGTGAGAAAGTGGTGAGCGTTGCACGGGAATACAACTTGAATCGTTCGACCGTCAGTACCATTTATAAACGTAAAGATCGAGCAGCAGGACCCAAATATTGAACGTTGCACAAAGTTTGCAAATCAATTGAATGATGCCATACAGTGCTACCGCATCATTTATGATGAAAAAAATAACTGCAATTGTCATTAGATAGCTTCTTTCGGCCAGTTTCTAGTAAATCTCTCTCTCTCTCTAATGTATGTATACAGTATTGTATGTATTCTCTCCATTTTATCAAATGTTTTTTTTCAGTACAAATAATAATGCGTGTTACTTATACAAGCCTTAAACATACAAATGCACTTATATGAACCTTCAATATACTTATATAGGCCTTAAACATAAATTATAATTCAAAATATAGCACTGAGCAACTTACGAACAAATTCAACTTATGAACAATCGCTCGGAACCTAACTCGTTCGTAAGTAGGGGAGCGTCTGTACTTCAAACTTTTGAATTGATTGCTTTTATTGTCATAATGCAAGTATAATGAGATTCAAAGTTTCTTTCAGGAACCAGCGGCTTGACTATTAATTTGTCAGCCAACTACTTCCGCGTCCTCTCCCGCCCCAAGTGGGTCCTGTACCAGTACCACGTTGACTTCAAACCACCAATGGAGTCGATTCGCCTACGATCAGCCCTCCTTTACCAGCACGAAGCACTGGGCCCTGTTCGATGCTTTGATGGAGGAATGTTGTTTCTGCCAATTAAACTTCATAACAAGGTGGGGGTCCTCAATATATATACAGAAGCATAGGACAGTCTGGCTTTCGCTGGAAAATGACACGCCATCTGTTTAGGTGACTGAGTTGTGCAGCAGGACCAACCATGGAGAGGACGTGCAGATAATTGTCACCCTGACCAATGAACTGCCCCCAACTTCACCAGTGTGCATCCAGTTCTACAACATTATATTCAAAAGGTCAGCTTTCTACCACACGCCGTGACCGGACGTTTGGTCGCCGGACGGACGTTTGGTCGCCGGACGGACGTTTGGTCGCCGGACGGACGTTTGGTCGCCGGACGGACGTTTGGTCGCCGGACGGACGTTTGGTCGCCGGACGGACGTTTGGTCGCCGGACGGACGTTTGGTCGCCGGACGGACGTTTGGTCGCCGGACACGGTCTACGCATCAATAAAAGCCAACAATGGCCCTGAGCAGTTTCACTGAGTGGCCGTGTGAGTGTATGAGTTTGTATGTACATGAGTCAGTCAGGGTATTAACAAGTTTTCCAACAAAACACAAAGGTATGGGAAATTTTGAGCTTTTCTTTAGCCTAATAATTAATAGGGCATTAAGTATGACTAAATAATAATTCGCACTTTGTATTTAGGGAATTTGAGCAACAATTTTAAATGGTAATTATCTATAACCTTCCGGGCGACCAAAAGTCCGGCGACCAAACTGCCGAGTACCACCACACGCAGTGTTTTTTTGACCATTCAAGATTTTTTCAAACAGATAGGAGTCGCTTATTTTCATTTATCATTTGATATATTTTGTCTGTTCTGAAGCCAAGTTGGATTTAAACGGACGCTGTTGTACGATTATGAAATTGTTTTTTTTTTTATTTCCCCTTGAAGGATTTTGAGGGTTCTCAGCTTTCAGCAAATTGGACGCCATCACTACAATCCCAAAGATCCGCTTAATATCCCACAACACAGGTAGGATTTTCTGCTTGTTTAAACTCTTTTGAAATGTAGATTTTTTTCCAAGTAAAATATTCTCAGGAATTTTTTTTTCTGGTGGAAGGTTTATTACAACTGTCCTCAATTTATTCATTTATTTTTTCAGACTGACTGTTTGGCCAGGCTATACTTCGGCCATTTTGCAGTACGAGTCCTCCATTATGCTGTGTACTGATGTGAGCCACAAGGTGCTGCGTAGTGAGACTGTTCTTGATTTCATGGGCAACCTGAGGCAGAAGTGTGGCCCCCGTTCCTTCACCGATACCTGTAGTCGGGAGCTTATTGGACTTGTCGTTCTCACCAAGTAAGAAGCACAACATGTGTCATTTGTACTTGCTATGCAAAAATCAGCCTGAATGAAGCACACAAATGATCAAATCATGACCTAGGCCGGTTTCTCATTGTCAGATACAACAACAAAACCTACAGGATTGATGACATTGCATGGGACCAAACACCCTGCAACACTTTCAAGAGAGGGGAGGCTGAAGTCTCTTTCAAGAACTACTACAAAAATGTTAGTTATACTAAAATTAACTTTAAACTTTAAAACTTTAAAAAAAGAGAAGGAAATGCTATATCCTCTATTATGACTAGAACCCGGGAAGACAAGACATGCGATGGAACAGAAAAAAAGCTGTTGGAAATACATGAAATTAGATTTAAGATTTGAATGGAGTTGAGTGCTTTGGGTATTTAGGCTAATGGAAGGCTTTTTTTTAACTGTGCATAGAAAGTAACTAATATACAGCAAATTATCTATCATTGAAGCAAACTAAGTGAAGTCTTGGTTTGCATTCCCAAGTACAGTAGCAAAAGTAATTTCGCAACTTTTAAGAGAGTAGTGTACATATTTTTTTCAATTTGTGACAGCTAATTTGGTATTATTTTTCTTGAATTGTCTAATAGCAATATGGCCTGGATATTGCTGATAATAATCAAGTTCTACTGGTCAGCCACGTGAAGAAGGCAGCTCCAGGTTTAACTCCTCTTGGACCAGCTTTGCTCATTCCAGAGTTATGCTACCTTACAGGTACACATTGCAAGATAAAGATTTTAAGTTGCAAACTATATAAAATATGAACAAATAAGAAAAAAAAATCTCACTTTGTCAGGGCTGACTGACAAGATGCGAACAGACTACACCATCATGAAGGACCTGAGTATGCACACCAAACTGACCCCAGAACAGAGGTCAGGGCGCCTTCTTGGATTTTCCACTGCCATAAACAAGTAAGTCCCCACTATTCTGTCTAACGTGAGACCCCCACCCCTAAATCTGTACTTTTAAAATTATTATTAGCTCACCAATAGGGCCCAATGTATGTTTCTTTTAAAATGAAGCACAGCTTTGAATATTTCAGGCTTTTTAGCCAGTGGAAAAATAGTCATTCAAAATTTGGTGTGCTTTTTACAGGAATGAGACAGTGCAAGCAGAGCTGGAAAACTGGGGACTCAAATTTGACAAGCAACTCTTAAATCTGTCCGGCAGAGTCCTTCCACCAGAAACTATTTTCCAGGGACCCAGATCGGTACTACTCTTCTGCATCTTTTATTTTTTCTTCAGTGAAAATGTAATACAGTGGTACCTCGACATACGATATTAATCCGTTCCGGGACTGAGATCGTATGTCAAGCTTTTCATAACTCGAGCGAACGTTTCCCATTGAAATGAACTAAAAACAAATTAATTCGTTCCAACCCTCTGAAAAAACACCGAAAACAGGATATTGGATTGGAAAAACATTTTTATTTGTTCTAATTCGCCCTATATTGACAAAGTAACAAATAACGAGTGGTTTAATAGTACTAAAATGTGTTTAATATAACTAAAATTGGGCAGATTTTGGAGGTTACAGAGAGGGACAGAAAGAGAGGGGAGGTGGTGGTGTCTTTCCACAATAACGCACTCGTAACGGAACAAACAAATTTAAATTCACTTGGATTAATATATACAGACACTCAAACATATGTTTAATGTAACATTACACAAAACTGAATTCTAATTTTGTTTTAATCTTTTTTACCTTTGTAACGGGTTGACTCCATCCGGACGTTCAGCCGGAGTCTTCAAAACGAACGCATCGAGAGTTTGTTTTTGCCTTCCCTTCAAAATATTTCGAAAATGACGCGCACAAATGTCCTCACAATACAATAACGCGCGACCACTTGCCAGCTTGTCAGGGTGCCTCTTTTCTACAAAATCCAAAAGCTCTTGCCACTTCGCGAGCATGTCTTTGATATCTTTTGTAGCCAGGGGCCCCGCCTCTTCCACCGCCTCCTCGCTACTGAGTTCCGGCAACACCTCCAAATGTTCACTCTCCTGGAGCTCGATTAAATACTGTGTCATGAGTTCTTCGTGGTGCTCGGCGATTAGGTCATTCACATCTGCCTCGTTAACCTCCAGCCCCAAGGAATTTCCAAGCGACATGATATCATCCATTATAACGAGTTCATCTTTTGCAGCCCAGTGCTCGTAGATATATTTTATACACAAAAGAGACGCAAAAAAGACAGTGCCATGGCCACCTGGCTTGTTCGCATCTCGAAATTTTGATCGTATCTAGGGCAAATTATTCGATCGGAATTTTGATCGTATCTAGGGCAAATTATTCGATCGGAATTTTGATCGTATCTAGGGCAAATTATTCGATCGGAATTTTGATCGTATCTAGGGGGAATTATTCGATCGGAATTTTGATCGTATCTAGGGGGAATTATTCGATCGGAATTTTGATCGTATCTAGGGGGAATTATTCGATCGGAATTTTGATCGTATCTAGGGGGAATTATTCGATCGGAATTTTGATCGTATCTAGGGGGAATTATTCGATCGGAATTTTGATCGTATCTAGGGGGAATTATTCGATCGGAATTTTGATCGTATCTAGGGGGAATTATTCGATCGGAATTTTGATCGTATCTAGGGGGAATTATTCGATCGGAATTTTGATCGTATCTAGGGGGAATTATTCGATCGGAATTTTGATCGTATCTAGGGGGAATTATTCGATCGGAATTTTGATCGTATCTAGGGCAAATTATTCGATCGGAATTTTGATCGTATCTAGGGCAAATTATTCGATCGGAATTTTGATCGTATCTAGGGCAAATTATTCGATCGGAATTTTCATCATATCTCAAGCATGTCGTAGGTAGAGCTGATCGTAGGTCGAGGTACCACTGTAATTTAATATTTTGCCCTCCCTTTCAGTATAGTTATAACCCCCGGACGGCTGACTGGGCAAAAGAGATGCGTGGGTTGCCAGTGATGGGCTCTCCACCTCTAGAAAACTGGCTGCTGCTTTACACCCGCCAGAACAACAGAGAAGCTGAAAGCCTCCTGGAGGCCCTCTACAAAGTTTCCGGCCCACTTAAGATCACTTTACAAAGACCTATCATGTGAGGGCCAGTAAATATCTGGACTGACGCCATTAGCTATAGATCTAGTTTTAGTTATTAAACTGTTGGGCCGTGTAACCCCCTTTTAGAATTGAGTATGAGGATCATCAGGAATCTCTGCTGAGAACCCTTCAGAAAAATGTCAGAAATGAAACACAGATGGTAAGTTTTTGGTTACTATACATTTGTTTTTCTAATGCATAATGAAGCACATCTGATCATAAGCGAAAAGGGAATGCCCTAACCACTGGCGTATCCATCGTGCCCTAGGTGGTGGTCATCCTCAGCAGCAGCAGAAAGGATAAATACGACAGCGTGAAGAAATACCTGTGCGTGGAGTGCCCCACTCCCAGTCAGTGCGCCCTGGCCCGAACCCTGAGCCGGCCACAAGCCCTCATGACCATCGCTACCAAGATTGTCCTTCAAATGGCCTGCAAAATCGGCGGAGAGCTGTGGTGCGTGGAAATACCTGTGAGTTGTTGCGTTATTAGGTGAAGGGTTTCCCGTTTCCGCATGACTTCTTTTGAAATGGCGATGCACTTGTCTCATTTGGCGCGCGCAGCTGAAACAGCTGATGGTCGTGGGCATCGATTGCTACCATGATAGTGCCAGTGGGAAAAGATCCATTGGCGCTTTGGTGGCCAGCCTTAATCAAAGCCTGAGCAGGTTTGGGAGTGACGCCGAGATGATGTATAGCATTGTATATAGCGTTGAAATGTATTTTTTATTTTTTTTGTTGCTGGAAAGATGGTACTCAAAGGTGAAACTGCAGACCCGAGGTCAGGAGATCATGAGTGAACTCAAGATGGCCTTTGTTGGTAAGTTGGAAATTCAAATGCAAAAATCAGAGAACGGCTTGACGAGTATACTCCATCGTGTGCCTAACAGGCGCGCTCAAGGATTACTACAAGTTCAACCAATGCTTCCCGTCACGCATCATTTTGTATCGCGACGGCGTGGGGGACGGCCAGCTCGACAGCGTTGTCAAGTTCGAGGTGCCCCAGATCATCCAGTCCATCAAGTCCATGGGAGAAAACTACATGTAAGTGGCCCTCAAGAAACCACTTTGCCTTCATTAAAAAAACAAACAAAAAAAAAGACTTATTGAAAAAGCGTCTCTTTTTTGTCCAGGCCCAAGCTGAGCGTCATCGTGGTGAAAAAGCATGTCAGCTGCAGGCTCTTTGAGCACAGCCAGGGAACGCTGATCAACCCACCGCCGGGCACCGTTGTCGACAACGAGGTCACGCGCCCGGAATGGTACGCCGAGTCCATTCCCACACTTGATAAAGAAGTTTTCCGGCAAAAACACACGAGTGACTTGTGACCTTAAATTCGCCAGGTATGACTTCTACATTGTGAGCCAAGCAGTCCGCTTTGGAAGTGTCTCTCCTACGCACTACAATGTTGTGTACGACACCAGTGGACTCAAGCCCGACCACATGCAGCGGCTCACCTACAAGCTGTGCCACCTGTACTACAACTGGCAGGTAAGCCCCCCCTTTGACATGTTTATGTAGCACCCGACAAATAAGCAGCAGATTACAGGCCATGTCAAGTACTTTAAATCTCAGACTATAGGTCCCTTTTTTTCCCCGCTCTCCTCGGTGAATAACATTGAACCTGTGACTCATACTCGGGTATGACTTGGTCATAAAAATACAATCTTTCCTGTATTATATGTTATGTGGCATTTCCCATCACGATTGAAGTACTATACCACACTATTTGCTTTCCTTGGAATGTCCCAGCTAACAAATTTCTCATCTTAGGGGATCATCGCAGTCCCTGCTCCCTGTCAGTATGCCCACAAGTTGGCCTACCTTGTGGGCGAAAACCTTCATAAGGAGCCCCACATGGACCTGGACAACCTCCTCTTCTATTTGTAGGGAGAGGGAGGGGAGGAATTGTTTGCTGAGCTGTTTCTAAGTTAAACCATAAGGTTTGTTTGTTAAATCTTTCAACTACGCACGGGCAAATGTCACACTGTCAGCCGTTCTAAAGTTTTCTGTCGTGTACAATATTTCTTTGGCATTAAAGCAAGAAAATGTTAGAAAATATCAAATTTATTTAGAAAAGATTGCACATGCACCCACACAGTAGTTTGAATCCATCAATATAGGCCGATTATGAATTGATTAAAGCTAGCTCACATTGCAAACTAAAAGGTCTTCAAGACACCATGGGAAACGCTTGCACTGCTTAATTATAAAGTGAATGTACAAAAAAGGCAGTTTGAAAATCAAGTACAAACATTTATAAACCAATTACAAAAGAGCAACAGTCACACAAAAATGATCGGAAGCCACGTGCACTATGGAGACTGTCGGTCGGTTGATGCCACGTGTCGCTTTTCGAAATGTTTTGCATACATTTTGATCTGGCGTTTTGGCAGTTGCGGTACTCGTCAGTGGGTGCGCGTCCCTTTTTAATGCTGACGTGGTGTAATTGCTCTGTTGGGGGTGACGTGAGTGAGTGAGTAAGTGAGTACATTGGCTTTCAATGGAACATACATTCACTACAGACAGGAGTGTGGCTATATATAGATTTACAGTACTTGGAACTCGCACCGTCGTATTGAGTCTCGTGATCGATCAAACCTTTCCAATGAGGTGGGGAGAGGTGCTGTAAAGAGGTAGTAGTCTTTAATCAGGGGAATGTCGCTCCATCAGCCTTCAAGTCTTCACCGTGCTGAATTTTTGGGGAATGTTTCTCTTCCCCTCTGGAGCTTTCTACATCATGTAACATCTGGGCCTATGGGATGAGGACATTGACCATGATTGTTTTTTCCAAGGACACAAACCATCAGTCTGCATCCGTATAAATGACCAGTAAAACAAAAGTGATTTCCAAGGCAAGTTTAAGAAGGTTTTTTTGACCTATGAGAGAGACGTCGGGTGGAAGTGGCTACGGAAAGAAAGCCTTTGCTCGGATGATGACGTGTGCTTATTGGTTTGGGAGAAGATCCGTTGTGGCCAGCGAGCCGAGCCGAGCCGTCCCGACCACCGTGTGGTCCACTAGGAGCGCCAAGCAACGACTTCTTCCCTTCTGATTGCAGTCCCTTTGTCTTTATGGAGGCGTGCGTGTCCAGTGGGACCCTGATGGGACTGCAGGATGTATGGACGCGCTGGGGGTGAGCCTGCTCTTCTGGGCGGACCACATTTGTCCCACGGAACCTAATGGGAGATCCGTAGGGGGACAGTTGAGGGTGTTAACAAAAGAAAAACAGCTGTCGCTCACACCGTCAGGGAGCTCAAGTCTAGCTCTAGAAGAAGACTAGAAGCACTCTGAGGCCCCGCCGAGTAAGAAACACTGCTTGTCTTGTTTCTGTATGAAGCTGCCCCCGAGTAAGGAACAACGCGGCGGAAGCGTCAACTCGCTTCCTCAATTTTGAGACGTTTCCCCAAATAATGGCAGCTCCTTACACATGTTTGGAGACAAGAGGGACATCACACATTCACTTCTTGGAGACATAAATCTAGAGAGACTAGTGATACAAGTGGGTTGGTTACAGAGAAATGACTGGTCACGACTCCCGGTTCTGTAATCAAAAGCTAAAAGGCTTGGGCAAGTTGCACTTGAGGAAGACAATACGAGGTTACAGTACTGAGATGAGCGCACTCTGGTTGAAGGATTGAGACACCTTTGCCCTAATAAGGACAAAAGTAAAGTCTTGAGAGTGGAAATGCACCATACCTTAATTTCACCTGAATATCCTAAACCATTTTTGGAGATGTTATCAAAGCCACAATGGGAAAACCAAGTGTTTTCATTGAGTCAAATTGCGATGCAAAGGTGTCCCGAAACTTCAATCTACTAATAATTATTGTTATTTATTTCAATATGTTATGTTGCCTCTTCTTTTTGTGTGGAATGCCTTGTCCACATGTAGCAGGGCTTTTTTAAAAGCGCGTATGCATATTTGACTAGTGTGCCTGAACTGTTTTATTGTGATGCACCTTGATTTCTGGTCTTTTAAAAGCCCCTAGACTAAAAGTGGGATCTAACCATTTTAGGTTAAGCACACTGTCTTTGGAAGGAAACATGGGTTGAATATATTTAGCCCTGCAGGCAGTGATCAGTTATTCATTTGCTGTATTTTTCAGACTATAAATTGCACCTGAGTGTGTTAGTCCCAGCCAAACTATGACAAAAAAAGTGGACTTATAGTCCGTGAAATACGCTACCCATGACAAACGCAGAATTTTATTGCCCAAAATCTGCGACGGTAGAAAAACTTATTTGCCAAATTCCCTGCTACGTGTGGATAAGGCTTAAGTTGACCAAACCGCTCTTAGCATTTGTACGAAAAACACTACACATTTTCTATCGTCTTTAGAACCTGTGTCCTGAGCTTGCTTCGGAAAATTCAACCTAAATTACGCTTAAAAAAGGGAATCTAGCACTGAAATAAGTACTCAATTGGCAATTGAAACCCCCTTAGATGTTTGAGAATGTTTTTGCATAGACGTTTCCTATCTCGAGCACACCGGGGAACGTAGCCGTGGTTCAAAGTGGGTCGTACGGGTAGAAGGGGGGAGGACAGTGCAAAATCGCCTTTTAGCTTAGCACGAGTTACAGCAGGAGACTTGGTTGAGGGGACAGACATTGTCATGTACAACACTCGGAGAAGAAACAACTGAAGATACCATACATGTCTTGTCTAATGCATTGGCTAGGGCGGGTCACAGCACCATTAAGAACAAAAAAAAATACAAAATATAACAGCACGTTGGGACTTTTGGGCCTTTTAACCTGGCTACAAAGTTTTTAAAAAAATGCACAGGTTGCATACCGGAAATTTAAGGGCACCCGTGTCATCTGCATTAGACGAGGGGGAGCGTAATCTTGGTATCCTCAGTTGCTCACTTACGTGATGGAAACAGAGCCTTTAAGGTGTGAAATGAACACTCTTCTTCTGTTTTGCCAAGCAGGTGAGGAAAAGAAATGACAAATATAGAGATGGTGACGGAATTTCAACAGTTAAATTCGAATACAGAAGAAAATATCGGGCGACACCTATTAACCTTGAAACCGTTGGATTATTCGGTACACACAAGTACTTCCAATAAGAACAGGGGTAAGCTACTTTACAAGAAAGCAGTATTTAAATCAAAAAGACATTCTAGAGCAAGGTTGTCAAACATATGGTTCGGGGGTTGGAAGTGGATCGCTGGGGGTTTAAGTTGGCCCGCTAAGGGTTTTTGTTTAGATTTTGTAGCTGGTAGTGTACATGCAAATACTTTATTTTTAAAATGGGCGCTGCAAAAAATAGAAGTTCTCTAATAAATCATTTTGCTATACTTTTTATCTGTAGTCACATTCGTTCTTTCGCACCATGCAGTCAAAATGGCGGCCAATAAGTTAACAAGGTATTTTAAAATTCCCACAAAACAAAAGGAGGTAACCTGGAAATCCCCAAAAATCAACAGGAAGCTACCAATGAATCAGAAGGAAATGGGAAATACAAAACGGTCTAAAATTTATAAAGAGTGAAGTGTAAATACTTAAAATGACAGAGAATCAACCCAAAATTAACTACCGTATTTTCACGACTATAAGGTGCACTTAAAAGTCTAAAATTTTCTTCAAAATAGACAGGGCGCCTTATAATCCAGTGCCCCTTATATATGGACCAATATTAAAATTGTTATCACGATAAAATAAAA
Organism: Stigmatopora argus; assembly: GCF_051989625.1. NCBI lineage: Eukaryota > Metazoa > Chordata > Actinopteri > Syngnathiformes > Syngnathidae > Stigmatopora > Stigmatopora argus. Next base: position 3,779,110 of record NC_135391.1, read on the forward strand.
TAAATCAGTCGATAGGGTACACCATCCTCTACAGGTCTCGCAACTACGGTAAGCAGCCTGTGACTTAATTTTCCCCCGTGCGCGGTTCATGCTGGGAAATGTAGTTCTTTTGTCAATACACCCAGTATGACGGCGAGCACACTCATTTGGTGTTCGCCGTCATTCCGGGTGGATTGACAAAAGAACTCCAGCCGCTAGATTGGCGTCAACAGAGCATTCAAAGCTAGACTGCGAACTATATATATATATATGTCTATTATATATGGATCAATATTGAGCCGCAACAGTTCTTGCAACTACGGCAAGCAGCCCCCGACTTTTTTCCCCGTAGAAAAAGTAGTGCGCAGTGACTGCTGGGATATATAGTTCTTTTGTCAACCAATTGACAGCAGCCGTCATTTACTAGGGTGGATTTACAAAAGAACTTCTGCCACTAGATGTTGGCGTCAACAGAGCATTCAGAACTAGACTGCAAACTATATATATAAATATATTATATATGGGTCAATCTTGAGCCGCAACAACTCTCGCAACTATGGCAAGCAGACCCCGACTATTTTCGGTGCGCGGTGAATGTTGAGATGAGTTGAGCTCGATCTAGCACATTAATTATATGTTCGCTGTCATTCACAATGGAAGTCTCAACTGTGGTCCGAGATTTCAGGAAGGCAGAAATTACAGACTCGGTTAATGACGACTTTGGTGAGACGGAGACGTGCGTGTTGGATGCCGCATTCACCCACCTGTTCAACATGAGTTATTATGCTATTGCTGGGTCACGAAAATACTAATACTTTAACCTCGGAGAAAATAAAAATAAACTGTTGTTTATTCATGTTGGGAGAGAATGGAATTGTCAGAAAGCTGATTTGTAATCTATTAATAAAGTTTGGTTGACCTATCTGACTGTTTTGTTGACATTCCCTTTAGCGCAGCACCATCTAGTGGATGCATAACTTAACCCCAGCCTCTACTGTAGACCCATATAATGCGGTGCGATAGATCAGTTTAATGCGGAGTGGTGCGCCTTACAATGCAGTGCGCCTAATATATGGAAAAAATTTAAAATGTGCCATTCATTGAAGGTGCGCCTTATAATGTGATGCGCCTTATAGTCGTGAAAATATGATAATTGCCTGCCTTTGTCAACAATAGATGATCAATTCACTTAAACTAGCTGTGGATGATCACCTTAAATTCCATTTACGGCGCTAAACGTCCAATATATTTTACCGGGAGGGTCCAGTGAGTGAACTTTTTGGGGCCAAAAATAAGACAATAATGAGATTTAGTTTGCATGAATGTGAGTTTGACACCCCTGTTCTAGAGCAATACAAAAGTGTGACTTAAAACAACCCAAAAAAACAATAAAAAAATTGAAAATGCATGCGTGTGGACGTGGAAATCATGCTGGCCTAACACTTTTACTAAATCCAAACTATGAACTCGAGCGGAAAAAATCCGCCCAAAAACACGGTGTTTGCTGCTATTTTGGAGACACGACAGAACAATTGCAACGTTCATATTCTCATCGAAAATGCTTTATCAATAATATATACTATATATTATATCACTGTACAGTAAGCCATGGCGGAGCTTTCACCTTGAACATAAAAATAAGTTCTGTCAAGTATTGGTCTTAAAAGTGTTTTTCGTTGAGCGTATACATCTATTTACAAAATGTCCTCGCCCTGTGAACAACGAGGCCTCCGCCCGCCCGACTAATACGGGAAGGAGACACGGCATGACCGAGAGGCCTAGTACTGCGAAGGAGCGTGTACCCTTTTGGTCTTTATCCGCGTGGGAGTGTCCTGGGGGTATCGAGATGGGGTGTCTGTCAGAAAAACCTCGACATCATCAGGCACTTCTTCGAGAAAGTTGGAAGGGACCAGTCCGTTGTGTCCGTTCAGCTCGCCCTGAATACAACACGGGTGATGATTTGGTGAGACAATTCAAACTTAACTTGACTGGGACGCTCCTTTTGGTCATATTCCAGAGCCAAAATGGAGGACATTCTGCGTCCCGTCCTTCAGATTTTTAAATAATCAACGTAGAAAATACTAAAAAATTGAGTTTTTCTTTAAAAACTCACTTGTCCCGAGCTCAATTTTGAAAAAGAAAATTTAAAAAAGGCTTTAATTTTGTTTTAAATAGTTGAGAGAACCCTATAAAATGTTTTTACTGTCAAATTGACAATTAAAATGATCTAAGTTTTGGTTTTGGTCAATAAAAACAGCAATAGCAAGAAAATACATGAGTGGACCGAGTGGTTAGCACATCGCACTCACAGTTTTGAGGTCGAGGGTTCGATTCCAGGTGGGTCCTTACTGTGTGGAGTTTGCATGTTACCCCCCGGGCTTGCGTGGTTTTTCTCCGGGTGCTCCAGTTTCCTCCCACATCCCCAAAACATGCATGCTTGCTGTTCTAACACTGAATTGCTTCTAGGTATAATTGGTTGTCCTGTCTCCCCGTGCCCTGCGATTGGCTGTCCACCGATTCAGGAAGTCCCCCACCTGGTGTTTGAACTCAACTGGAATATGCTCCAGCACCCCCCGCCCAAAGGGGAACCTTGACAGGTAGGAATGTTTTCTAAAGTGAAAATGTAAGCGCTAGTATCTGCAAATGTTCTAAAAAATAGAAAAAATAATCGCTACTTGGGGAAAAAAAATAGTCTACTCACATAATAAAAACCATCTTCATCAATTTCCCCGAAAACGGTGATGACATCCCCGGCGCAGAATGTCAACTCGGCCTGTAAGCAAGAAAAAATCTGCATTTGTACTTTTCCTCGCTATTTCTGGTCGCTCTTTCCAGACTTTGCAAAATATCACATCAATTTGGGGGACCGGGAAAATATGTGTGAAGGGTGTCCTCCAAATTAATGCGAAATATCACATTAATAGACACCAGTGTCCATCAGACTGTGCTATCACTATCACGTAAGCTGTCATAGTACAGTATGCGGTGTGTGGATAGCACGTCAAAGACAGATTGACACAGACCACGGTGACGGGGGGGGGGAGGGAGACGCTAGCTCAGGCCTAGTGGAGCGGTTTGGGCTAGCGAAACCGCCTTGGACTCAAGACCCCATCTCCTCTGGCCCCCCAACACTCAGGGAAGGAAAACACACACCGAGCAGACACCGACGCATCCTCCTCACCCTCACTCACCTCGTCATCTAGTCTGCTGCCCTCGTACTGTGTCGGTGGGAGTGCCAATGGAAAGGGGAGAGGGAGTAAAAACCAAGGGATGGAACAAAAAAAACAGTTTGCCAAACCGTTACGCTAACCCCGTCTGAAGGAAGGAAGGCCGACTCGTTATTTTGGGCCAAGCTTCAAGCTGATAAAGAATAGTTTCTTGAAAATAATATGACTCAAGTCAAAGTAGTCAACCATAAGAAATCGTGATCGGACGTTTCGTGGAAAGACGTTTGGTCCCCGGACGTTTGGTCGACCGGATGTTTGGTAGAACTGACGTTTGGTCGCCTGGTTCGCTCGCTGTCAAATTATGACAGAGAATTTACTGTTGATATTTTGATATTAGATATTTAGATATTAAACTCTCTCTCTCTCATAATTATAATTTTGAGAGCTGGTTTCAACAGTAACAACCCGGCGACCAAACGTCCGTTCTACCAAACGTCCGGTCGACCAAACGTCCGGTCGACCAAACGTCCGGTCGACCAAACGTCTTTCAACGAAACGCCCGAGTACTCAAAAAATATACCAAAAAAAAAGATTCAAGGCCAAGCAAAAAAGGATTTGACTTGACCCGTATTTTCCGGACTATAAGGCGCAACTAAAAGACTCGGTGTGGCTTATATTTTGGATGAATATTGCTTAATAATTGTATGAAATTCCATTTAGCACAGCTCCATCTAGTGGAAGTATTACACAATCCCCTACTACAAGTGTGTTTTGTAGGACGCTACCTCAATATCAATGTTTGGAGAACTCTCTCTTGGGTCGTAGTCATAGAGGGCCACCATTCTGCGGGTGGACATGGCGTGCTGACGCCCACTGCGTCGGTTTCTCTCTGCGAAGTAGCAAAACGAGAAGAGAGGTTGTACATTATACTGAAGACTGATGACACTGATTGATACGTATAGCTTTATCTTAAGGGGTTTGACTTGAAAGATCAAGAAACATCCCAGATAAATGTTTTTCAAGCAAAAAGCACAAGAAAATAGAGGACACAGACCTCGCTTGGACTTTCTGGACCTGCGATTTATTCGTCCGTCTTTGAAACGATCGCAGTTAACTTCGTGGGGAAGCAGAAAAATTGGGAAAAACAAAAGAGAGAGACATCAAAAATCATATTAAACAGGGCCAGAACGCAAGATGTCCCGCCTACCTAACTTCTCTACGGGAGTGTTGAGTGGGAGAAAGCCCTGTTTAAGAAGCTGGCCCATCATGTTGCAGTCCTCCGTTTGGATTTCAGAGACCATGTTACAAGGAATCAAGCCCACTCGGTCTCGGATTTCTGCTCTGTAGAATCCGTCGGTGTCTTTGTTCCCAAACACCTAAGAGGCGGGAACATCAATGAGAAGTTGCTTGGACTCGGGAGTCTCCGGGCAGACCTTCACCTTGATGACCTGGCCCTCTTTGAAAGGAAGTTCCTCGTCGGCAGCGTCAGGGTTTGGCGACATGGACAGCGGGTCGTAGTCGAAGAGGGCCACGAAGACACGGGTTATCTGGTCCGCTTCGGATTCCTCAAAGTAGTCCAGCGGACGGCGTCTGCGTCCATGCCTGCGTCCGCCATAGCTGTCTGAAACAGAGAGGAGGTCTCTGCTGGTACTACAAGCCTTGAAATGCTATCCGGGACCGATAAGGAGGGACGACGTGACATGCAAGTGGGTGAAAAGAGCCAATTGGTGTTGGGAATCCTTCTTTGAAGTCAAATTTGAATATGAGGATAAAGAACTGGAAAGTCATTTGAGTGCTCGTGAGTCTTTAATGATAGAATCTTGTCAAAGAGTAGTCAAAAATAAATGATCAAGACTTGCACAGATCCATTAACTATGGAAATTGTGCAATAAAGATCATTTATGTGGCGGTTTACCTCTGCATAGTGGAAACCGATAGTGTAATTGAAGTTGAGGATTCGGGCAGAGAGAATGTGACTGAAAGGAAAATGGTTGTTGAGGCTCGCCTTTGTAATTTGACAATTCTGGATACGAAATTGAAAGTGTCAGAGGAGGAAGGGAATCCATGATTCTGGGGAAACTTATCTGAAAATGTGAAAACCCAGACATTTTTACTAGTGTATTTTTGATGAGGCCAGGACCAACGACGCCAGCTAAACTCTTGTTTTGGTTCCAAAAAGGATTTTGGACTTCATGGAGCACCAAACCAATCTCAAATCCAGTTCAGAAGGACTTTAAACTGCAATCTTGACTCTTTCCACATACGTGTGTGATACATGACAACATTCAAGTAGCTTTTGTGAGACGGGAAAAAAATGAATGATGTGCAAGATGAGGACAACACAAGAAGCAAAGCACGGTTTCTCATTGCTGTTTCACTCCCTCAACTCATAAAGGCCAAGTCAAAAGGTTTGGACGTCACGAGGAAAGGAGTACTGCATACACTTTTTCGTCATTTCATGCAAAAAGGGCAGCAGTCTGGAAAGAGGAAAACCATTAAATTCCAAGTGACAGATATAGGACCGTGAGGTTGGAAGAGATGAACCTGACATTAATTTTTCATGCTTCTTGTGAATCACCATGTGAAATATTTCAATGGCAGAACCAAAAATCTGACCAATTGTTATAGGACAAGCCCAAACTAACGAATAGGTTTAGGATGAGGAAAAATGTGATCTATGGACATGAATAACTCCACCTCTCATTCTCAAGATCAGTGTGGCCACGGCCTATAATCGGAGGCGGGGCTTAACAATATGAAGCGATGCTCCGATTCCTTCTTTTCTTTTGCTATGCGCTTCCAAATTAGCAACGTATTCCGGGTTTACGGTTTCAGTAAGTAGTTTTGTATCTCCATCTATCTTTAAATTAAATGAGCACGTGTCACGAACCGTAAATTCACACCGTAATTACCCAGCCCAGACACAAAAAACAAACAAAATGGGATGGAAAGATTGATGCATAGGGCCCACACTACATAGCTAGCAAGTTTCTAGACGATTGGTTCACAAATGACGGTGCAGTAAGAATTCAAAGTTAGTTTTTACAAGAACAACAACAACAAAAAATGTAAATTTCTCTGAGAACTATTCCTATCCCAAAATTAAAACTCACCTTGACCTTACTTATTTATATAATAGATAATAAATGTAATACCCAGCGTGAAACCCATTTTTTTGGTTTTGCAAAACATTTTCACAATGAGTCCATACAAGATTATTTCAAATGTGGTTTTCCGCACACCTAATTTACCACACTAGAGATTCCATTGGACACTAACTCCTTACAGAAAATTAAGAGTGAAAAGGTGGCAACTAGTGGAAGAAAACGGTAGAGGAAGGGTAAAATAATAATAAGGAAACCGTTTGGATTGATTCCATTTGAACAACAAGCATTAGCAGAAGTTCAGTTCAGCTCGGCAACTTCCAGTTTGGTCCAATAAGCCTCGATAGGTCTCTCATTTCAATCAAAATTCTGCCTTTGAATCCATTATTCAGCAAAAAGCCCTTCTGTGGATGCTGGTGCTTTACTTATAATCTGGTCTGGACTGTGATACCGACTGAACCAAACTGTCTTGCTCAGTGATATGGCGATGCAAGATGATTGGGAGGTGTTGGGCTTTCTCCAGAAAGCCAAGTGGCCAATCGTTGTCTTTTCAATCAGTTGCAAGGGAGTTAGTCGGATACAAAGGCGCTAAGCGTCCAGCGGATCGCACAGATTGCCGTTCTTAGCCTTTTCTGGCATTGTCAAGTTGACCTCAAAGTCTTGACCTGGGTGAGAAGCTGCGCCACATACCATAATGATCCTCTGAGGACATAGATGGCCATATCCTTCGCCGAGCTACATTGCCATAGTAAACATCCTCCTTGACGGGTGAGGGGTTCCCCTCACTCCCCTCACTGTTACTGTCCATGGTGATCTCTACAGGAAACACCAATCACAGCATCATGGTCAGTGATTCCACACACACAGTTGCGCACTCGCGTTCCATTCAATCATGCTAGGAGATGAAGCCAAGGGAAAGGGGGACGGACACGAGGCAATAGGGTCTCACTTTTGAGTCGTGTAAAACAGCAATGTTTGCACTGTTGCGTTGGCCACGTGTAAACATGTCAGTCTACTGTCAACACGGGTTTATCGGGCATCAATTTCCTGTGAAAATTGCTCACGGATATTTGTTTAGAGGGGCTGTGTGGCGGTTAAAGCGCTATGGAAGCAATGTAGAGCTAGCTACATGATTGCAACAGACATCCGTGGCCCTCCCGATGGGGAAGGGACGTCTCCTGGGGTGGTGACCTCACTAACCAATGGATGGGATGGGTCTTCGCTGAGGGGGGGTGCCCATGTGAGACGGCCGCCGCCCCGCATGGTCCAGACGCTCAGCATTCCCGTGAGACGGAGAGTTTCCAATCAGCTTTAGGGATGAGAAAAGACAGAGTGTTACGATAGCTTGATCGGATCAGGCAGGAAGAGTTAGCATTTGAAACGATGACCAACAAAATCCCACAAGTCGCTCGAAACATTGACGTAAAACGCCAGAGGAGCAAATGATCAGGCCATTTGTCCTTAGACAGGCTGAATGACTGAAAATAAAACGAGAAAGGAATACAGGAACAGATGAGTTAAAACAACCCCCAACGCGGATTGGGGTTCGTAGAGCCACATGTTGGACTAAAGACCATTTCTTTGGTTTGTTTTGTTCTCCGCATGTCAGCTCCATGACAGGAAACAATCAGGACGGTGTTATAGGAAAAAACAAATAACACCAGCATTATCTGTCTCTATCTCTAAACTAGAAGTGAAAATCTATAAAGTAGCGAGTGTTTGAAAGTTTGTCCTGTCAAATTAAAATACCTTGTCCGCGTAGCATACCCCAAACGCTTTTAAACATAGCGTTCTAAAATTCTTATAATTGTCACATTCTCCTGCTGGCCTGTTTGTGACTTTTCATTACAGAGCCCAGGTGTGTCGTGGTGGGCGGAGCTCCCTGCATCACACCTGTGTTCCATGTCGTTATCACAGCATTTAAAAATAGGCTAGTCAAGAGAAAGGGGCTAAGATATAGCTTTGCTAGATGCCCGTTTGACAGAAGTTCTTCAATGAACTGAGGATTTCTTGTCTAGACCTGTCAAGTCCTTCTCCTTGATCAAGACCAGGATTAAATTTAATAACAAGGACCACTACAACAACACATGCTTTTTTGTGATACCATCTTTATGCAACGCCTAAAATGATTGCAACCTTAATTATGTCAAGAATAACTTCTCTGGTCTTGGTTTCTATGGTCTCGGTTTGTCTCGGTCAAGGAGAAACCTACTAATAGGCTTGCATAACTTCCACAACAATCAAATGAGTCAAGGAGAAACAATTTGAATAGTGGATGTCCCTTATGTGTATGTATGTCAGCCATATTAAGCTTGCACAAGATTACGAAGTCCTGATTTTTTGGAGCCAATGGAGAGAAAGCGCAAACTAACCACCCGTTGCACGCTTTGGAAAAGGACCGTTACCCATAAGGACGTGACATGTCAAAACTTGAAAATGGCCTTTAGGTAAAGCAAAGTTTGGCTGTCTACAAAAAAAGAACACCTGTCCGTCGGAGAAGTTTCCAAGCAAGTCACACACCAAACAAAGACGTCAAATCAGAGCAACCATAAAAGGCAATCACAAAAATAAACCCATGAAATGACAAGAAAGGGGGATACTATTCATGACGAAAAAGCAGACAACATTCAGAAAGCCAAAAAAAAATGCTTGCTGACTGTAAAGTGCGAATCACACACACCAGCGATTGGTCCCAGTGGAGCCTGGACAAAGACTGGGCCTTAGCCTCCCTGTGAGGACTGTAATAGACTCTGTCCACCTCGTTCAGCCTGCCCTCACTCAAGGCCACCTCTCGGGAATAGTTGCGTGACCTCGAGTGTTCCCGGTCCCGGTTTTTAAAGTCCCCAGTGTGGACCAAGTTGGGCCGGATCATGTCGGCAAAGTCCCCCTCCACGCTGCATTGCCTCGTCAAGGTTCTCTTGCGGCCCATGGCCAACGCTCGCCTCTCCACCGGACCTTCGCAATGGATGACTCGCAGGGGAGCCGCGTGGGTGTAGTAACCTCGGTGACCTCGACCCATGGAGCCGCCTTCTTCCTCGCTGCCGCAGTCCAAACCGCTGTCGGGGCTCTTGGTGTTCTGCCGGCTGGCTCGGCCGGGGAGGCGGTCGTCGGCGTGGTAGTAGTAGCGGATGTCGGCGAAGCGGGGCGAAGAGCGTTGGCGCTGCAAATGGCGGAAACGGTGGTGCCCGTGGCCGTCGAGGCCGCACGGCCTCCGGCCGGCCCGCGGCGTCACCGGCCGACCGCCCTCATCGAAGCGGAGGCGCTGGCCCATGTTGTCCACGCCGTCGTTTTCTTCCTCCACTTCTGGGATGCTGTGGAGACGCTTGCTCCGGAGGGACTTGTGCTTCACCACCTCCCTCTGGAGGTCCCAGCAGTCTCGTTCCTGGGCCAGGTCCTGACGCTGGTAGTACGCCTCCACCGAGCAACGTTCCACGCATTTTCGCAGTCGGGTTAGTCCGTTCGAAAGGTTCGGTTTAGCGTTTGGGAAGGGGGAAGTCGACACGTGTTTGAAGGTTTTAACACGGGCGGGGAAACGACACGACATGTGAATAGAGTAAATGGGGGGAAAAGACAAAATAAAGACAGAATTAGTTATTTGTGACAATAATGCAACTCATGCAGTCGCAGTCCGTGAAGAGGAAATGGCATGCTCTGAACGGGAATCTGTGAAAAGATGGAGTGACCAATGGGACGTGAGCACAGTGGTTGGAGGGGGAAAAGAAAAGGAATTGTTTGAATAACTTAAAAAAAAATAGGTTGGTGGATTCAAGCGTTTTCTTGTAAGGGGTAGAGAAAAATAAATGAGATTGTGATAACCCAGAAAGCATTGTGAAGCTGAGCAAGGCATAAAAGTGGGACTTAACATATGATGCACATATTTAGTAAGCATTTACATTTGCAATATATACAGAAATTCTACATTGTTCGTTATTATTAGAATTTGGTGAATGTACAGGTGAATGGCAAACAAGCTTTCACTGTACTTGAAGTGGGTCATCTACAACATTTATATACAAGTCAATGGAAACCACAAACTAATGATGATATTTCATTAAAAAAAGGCAAAGTATATGCAAAAAAGAATAGCTTCAATGAAGATTTTAGTACAGGGGGGTCAAAACTATGTTCTCCATTAGTTGAAGGGTCAAACCTGACAACACGCTGAAACAAAATTGTAATTTTAATATTTTGTTTTACATAATGGTTAAGGTTTTTTTGGTGCTTGTAGTCCTTAACTCATTAAATTCTATTGACACTTCTATAAATCATTTTTAACTTGTAAAGCTGCTATATTTATTCACTCTATCTTATCAATAAGTTAATATTTTAAATACCTTTTTAAACACAATCTCTCCTATTTACCTGATTCCGATCGTCAATAACAAAACTGGAAGGATTTCGCATTGCATCCTTCAACTTTTTTAAAGTTTTTTTTTAAGTTTGCACACCCCTGTAATAGCATTACGCTTCCCTTCGTTACATGTTGCCACCACTGTTGCTTTACATCCACACGAAACAGAATTGTACTGATAATAATGATCAATAAGAAAAATTAAAACAAGAGATGACAAACATGAGCAAAAAAAATACATTTAAGTGCTCACTTAAATGAGATTCCCATGTGCACTTGTTATGCCTGGAACATTTGAAATTGCACATTTTGCTAGCAAAGCACATCCAAATGCAGCTCAACCCAGAAATGGACATTTTATTCCGCTTCTATCTGGCAACATGCAGTACTTGTAATTGTACATACTATATGCCGCAGTTTCACGAACTGAAGGGCTCGTTAGTTAATTCTGCTAAATTACAAACACCTTGGTGACCACATTCTAGCCTACCAGGTCTTTCCCTAAATTCCCCTAAAAACAACAATATGGATGGAGATACGTGGCAGGTACCTTTAGAGAGTTGTGAGAGTTGATGCTTCTCCTGCGGCCTTCTTCTAGTTGCATCTCCGAGTAGAGATCTTCTTCGTCCTCCTCCATGATGTCGGATAAGTCGGATCCGCGGCTGCTCTCGGTGTAGTACTCCTCGCTGTAGTGGTGGTGATGGTGGTAATGGTGCTTAGGGGGAAACAAATAACTATAATATATTGTTTGTTGATACAAAGGTCAGTGTTTCTGAGTTGTGAGAGGGTGCTCGTATATCAACAAAAGTAGTCGTTTTACTGCACTTGGAGAATGACTGGAGGGACTTTTGGTCAAGTTGAGGGGACAATACCTGTCTTCCCAGTTCGGAACCTCGAAGAAATTCATCCACCGAGGCGCCTCTTCGTCTGGCGTGAGGAGAATCGTAACCATCCTCCTCCTCGTCAGAGTTAAGGGGGTGCAGAGCATTACCGCGCTCACTGAAGATGTTCCTCTTTTCGACCTGATGAGACAAAAGAGTTCATGCTGAATGTCGCTTTGTCTTGAAAACCACTATAAATCATCTTTTGTGCAAATTTTACTGGTTCTGGTTGGGTAAATACAACATTCGCTGTCTGGATGTGACAACAGAATGGCCTTTAATGAATACTAATTCTTCTAAATAAGTAATTCCAGAATAGAAGAGGCATCCAAACCCATGTTCGCCACTACTGAGCTAATCCATGCAATTTGATTTCTTGTTGAATATGTGGATTATTTAACATTTAAACACTGGGAAGTAAACGTACTCTATCACGTGTCAAAGTGGTGGTCTGGGGGGCCAAATCTGACCCGCCGCATCATTTTGTGTGGCCCGGGAAAGTAAATCATGAGTGCTGACTTTCTGTTTCAGGATCAAATTAAAATGAAGAGTATAGATGTATATTAAATTACCTGATTTTCCCCTCTTTTAGATCAATAATTGAAATTTTTTTCTGTTTTTAGTTCAAAAATCATTTTGTAAAATCTAAAAATATATAAAAAAGCTAAAATAAACATAGTTTTAGATCTATAAAAAACTGAATATTCAGGGTTTTCAATCCAGTTCTTTTAATCCATTTATTAAAAAATCTAAATATTATATCTAAAATGGTCCAGCCCACATGAAATCGAGTTGACGTTAACACGGCCCGCGAACCAACCCGAGTCTGACACCCCTGGACTATATCATACCCTGTTGCCTTCAGCAAACACCCTCTGAGCGGCTTCCCTGGCCATGGCCTTGGCGATGGTGTTGGGGATGGGGACTCCCTGAGGCTGCGGCAATATCCTCTGAGGAGAGGGCGATCGCCGCGTCGGGAAGGGCGGCGGCTCCAGGTTGGCGCCACGCATGGGAGGCAGCGGGGAAGGGCAGCGTTCCCAGGGCGGACCGGCCCGCATGCTCGCCACGTGCTCTTTGGTTTCGGGCTCTCTGGCACTTAGGAGCGGTTTGGACTTGGCCACGGGCTGGCGTGGGAACGGAGGGTGACAGGTGGACTGCGGGGGCAAGGTGTGGGGCTGGACTCGGGGCAGAGGCTGCATTTGGGGGTGGGGGTGAAGCGGGGGATACGTGGACGGGTAAGGGGGGTGAGTTGGAGGGATAGCCGGGTGGGGCAAGGTGTGCGGGGGGCCTGGAGTTCGATGGGCGAGATGAGGGGAGCCCAAGAGATTATGCGGGATGACGGCCACGGGGGAATCTTGGGACTCTCCTTGTGTTGATAACGTCTTTACAATGATCTCCCTGGCTTCCAGGCCTTGGATTCGGTTTAACTCCACTGTCACGTAGTCCGCTGTTGGGTACAAAACCTCGGCAATCTGTGCACAACAACCACAGCCAACAATTCAGTGATCAATACTACTACTCAATCAAAGATCTTCTAATAAGTCTGGTTTTACAATATGGGGAGGAGAAAGCTATGATGATGAAGTGCGTAAATTGGGACTTTTTACTCTAGCTGGTTGTTAACATTACTTTCTTTGTCCTTCAGATGGCGACAGAGCACTGTTGACATAAAAAAATCCTATTGCCACAGCAACCTAGCAACAAGCTAGTACCTTTTGTCCCTTTGTGCATACAGCATAGCCAATTACACTGGCACCGTTGGAAGTACCAGCTGTAGTCAGCTGTGGGGGTTTCCATCTAACCTGCAGAATCCCAGGTGTCTGACCACATTGGACCTGAACCTCCTGTGGTGGGAGAGGGGGACCTGGGGACCACACAAACATTTTATTATCATTCTTAATCATAGCTTTTTCATCAATTGCAATCATTTAATACTCCATTAAAACGGCGCAACATGCAGAGAGATTTAAACATTCTTGCTCAATATGCAAGAGAGTCAACGTCATTGTGGTCATGGGCGGATCACCGAGGTGGAATTGGGGGGCAAATGCCACCCTGAAAGACAGGGGGTGCTAGAGCCTATCCTAGCTAACTATGTGCACCAGGCATGGGACACCCTGAATCGGTGGCCAGCCAATCCCAGGGCACGAGGAGACTGACGACCATTCACAATAGGGGCAATTTAGAGTGTTTAACCAGCCTACCCTGCATGTTTTTGGGATGTGGGAAGAAACCGGAGTACCCTGAGAAAACCCACGCAAGCCCAGGGAGAACATGCAAATTCCACTCATTGGGATCAAACCCTCGACCCCAGAACTGTGAGACTGACACGCTAAGCAGCTGTCCACCGGGCCGCATCATACTCGTTGAGACTCGTGAAAAATTAGAGAGAACATTGACCTCAGTTATCCGATTGTCGGTTTAACTCCCAGACAAGAGAGCACAGTTGTTTCCACAGTCTGTCAGTGCTGCATACGAGCAGCCCTCAGTGATTAGATGCATTTAACAGCGCGTGTCTCTATGAAGCTAAACCCGTGCCAACACATTTCCACCCACGCACCAAACACACTCTTAGACCAGAGGCTAAATCCTTTGATTCTTTTTCAATTTGTAATGTTCAAACTTCGGGCTACACGCCGATCTCTTAATGTCTTACTTTGCAAAGTTAATTTCACTTATCCCGGCTGCATACACTGAATTTGTAGCAAGGGACTTAAAGCTGCGTTTGGTGACTAAATATGTAATTTTTTAGTCTAGTTGAATTGTAATCCGTGAAATAAATCCTCTTTTGGGTGAACCTCTACCATGCCCTAAACCTGTGAATAAGTTGAGCGTAGCGTACACTGCGTGGACTGGTGAGTAGAGTAGAGTAGTAGTTGTAAATGGTACATGAAGAGGCTATAGTAGCACTTTTGTCTCTGTAATTACAATGCACTTAACAGCCTCTCATTTGCTCATTTACGCACACATTCTACGGGGTTCAGTTCCTTGCAGAGGGTGGGCATTCGGATCTGGGTCAACCAATGGCCCCTTCTACCAACTATGCTGGAAATGTCTTTTACATGCTACATATTATATATGTTAAATGTAATTACTAGTACTAGCATTGGGAGTTGGATCCGCTCTACCATCTCCTCCCTATACAGTAAAAACATACTGTACACATGACATACAAAGAACAGTACTACATGCTAGTATGTACTAGTATTAGCAGTTGTCTCCATTCTTTCTTATCATCGTTCGTTTGAGTCTGTCTGTTCTCTAAAATGTAAGTTCTTATCTGACTATGAATCAATATATACATATTGAAAAGTACTATAGTGATCTTTCCCTGTCAAACGTAGCAAATGAGTTTAACTTACTTTGTGATCTATACAATTTTATAGAACTACACCCAGAATAGGTGGTCTACAGTGCTTAGTCATGACTTAATTACTAGGAACCGAGTGCTAGTGCTTAGTCAACAATGACTTTAGCATCCTGAATGAAGAGTTGCTTTTATCGCGAGTCAACTCGCAAGCTCACCTGCAGGTTGAGTGCAGAACTCCACGGAGATTTCCCTCTTGTCCCTCTGCTCGTTGGGAAGCTGCCAAGGCACCTGGTGCGTCTGTGCCACAACCTTAACTTTGTAAACCGTCATGGGCTTGAGGTTGAGGAATTGATATTTATAGCCGCCGGCCTTTATCATGTCGTACTCCGCTCCGTTGAGAAAGAGGGTGTGACCGTAGTTGCTATTGCTGGGCATCCACGAGAGCTCGGCTGAACTCTGCGTGATGTTGTCCACCCGCAAGTAGTAAGGTGCCACCACCACGTCTTTTCCCACCAACACGGTGCACCGGAGCTCGTCCGACAAGCCTCGCTCGGTCACGCTCTGCACGGATATTCGGTAACTGTTGGTTGCCAGGTTAAGTTTCTCGATCAGCGACTTAGTCCTGCCCCCGTAGGGGACACTCATGCGTAACTCCTTATCCACCAGGACATTATAGCCACTGATGGAGCCCCAACCGGGAGGAACCACGGGGGGATCCCAGCCGATGATGATGCTCTTGGCCAACTGTTTGATCAGGTTGATGCGGCGAGGATAAGGCACAAGGTTTTCACCGACCTCGTCGATATTGACATCTAAGGTTCCTGTCCCGTTGCTGGAGGAACCCAGGAGGTCCACGCCCAGGCCGCCGCTGCTGTTCAGACAGCTTTGTTTGCCGTCGGACAGCAGGCTACCTAAACCCGTCCCGATCCCCCTGCTGACCCCCAGTCTCTGAGATCCCAGGCTACTGTGGTTGAGGTTGCCAGGTTCTTTAGCTACCGAGTCCCTGCCTTGAACGGAGGATTTTTCCTCCTGTATAAAATCCACAAAATTGGAAGGGACCAGCCCCCGTTGGCCATCGAGGAGCTCTCCTGAATTATCAAATGGGAAAACCACGTGAGGATTCTTTCAAAAATGAAGAAGAGACGATAAGTGGCACCAGACCTTCGTAAAAGCCATCCTCATCCATCGTTCCGTAAACATAGAGGTACTTTCCTGCCACCAGGGGGAGCTCGGCTTCCGGATGTTCATTTGGCCCGTCGTATGGATTGTAACTAGCACAAAAAGCACATGGTTAACAAATCTTACCTCATTTCTCATGAACCCAACGCGGCAATCAAAGGGTTAATTAATACAAAGTGAAGCAGGAACATAAGTGTAACGAACCAAGCTTAGTTCAGATCGCAGTATTACAAGGACGAGCTATGCCGAATAGATTTTTAATCGGTCGATACATTTGCAAATAGTCGCAATGCACATGAGAAATCTAGTGTTTTTTAGAAAAGAAAATGTATTAAAATACAAAAAGACTTACCTATATCGAGCTATACACAGACGAACCTTCCCTGTAAACCTCGGTTTTGACCTGGTGGTGGAACCAAGGTCTTTGTCCATCTATAAAAAAACAAAACAAAATAATACAGTACCGCAGATATCCAAGCTAGAACTGACCCTTGAATTCTAGAGATTATGCACTTTCATTCACTGTCTTCATAAAACTGCATAATTTACAATGGAACACAACTACAAACCTCCGACAGAAGCGTCCTTCCCGTTCCGATGCCTCGACTACGAGTTAGAAACGTTGGCTTGACAGACAGGAGCTCCGCCGGTTTATCTCCGCTGCTTTGGAGTGGACGAATCAACTCCGATATCAAAGATCTGCTTGTTTTAGTCTCACTGCCTGCGGAGCAAATAATCTCATCACTCGTGACATCTCGACAACAAAACTCCAATGTGGGCCACTCAAATTGGTGACAACATCCGAGGTAGCAAACTACTTTTGAAAAAATTATCAATAAACTGACTGAAACACTAGATTATTCCACTTTTGGTCATTTTACATTTGTTTTATACTCTTCCGCAACCCAACCACCTTTACGCCCTCAAACTGGGCCCCAAATAGTTGGGGGCCCGGTTCCAGCTGCACCCCCCTATGTTCCGCCTCTGGATGGAAGTATAAATGGCAAAAGTTCTGACAAATTAATCCCCCCCAAAAGATGCATGTCAATATTTCTTCCATTTTCCATCAATAACTGCCATGGCCAATCCGCACCTTTGCCTACGGGGGCTGCCAATCCATTGAGAAGCTGGGAAAGCGACTTGTTGGGAGAACCAGGAGTTTCACACACTGTCAAAGGTTCCGTGCTGAGGATGTCAAAGCCCGCCTGCAGTCGGAACTTCTCCAGCTCTTTGGACAGCAGGTTGAACTGCTCGCTTTGATTCCGACATTTCTCCTCCAGCTCACGCACTTTGGCCTGATGGCGGTTGAAGGCAAAAATAACAAGTGCAAGTTGCAAACAAGGCGCAACATGATTGCAATTTAAACAGATAAATGTGTCATGTTTTGTTGGCGTTTCGGTGCTTGGGTGTGTTTCCTTGTGTTTCCTGATTGTATGAGTTTCACCTGCTGTGTCTTTTCTGTCTCTCCTTCAGGTATTTGGTCATCAACCATTGTCAGTGCATTTAAACCCAGTGCATGTGCGCATCGGCGTAGAAGTATTTTCTGGGTCTAGTTATGATGCCTGTCGTCGGTGTGTGTTTACCCGTCTTCGCCCTTCCCGGTAAGTTTGTTTTCTTTGTTAAAAAGATTTACAATTAATGTGTAAGACTTGTTCAACTTCTAGGTGTAATGCCAATTAACTCAAAAAGTTGATTTTACAATGTTTGTTAAATGTATTACAGTGAGTGGTAAAATATATATAATACAATGTAATGTTTTTTTATTCATAGTATTTATAGTTTTACTACTTGGGGAGTGAAATATTCTTTTAGTTGATACCTGCTGCACTTTTTTTTTTTAGAATCACTGCCTTAATTAAGTTTATGAGATGGAAAGTCACAACAGAGAAAATGACGCAATGCACAATCACAAAAATGAATATGAAAACATTTAGCATGCAAAACTGGGAAAAGCAGCATTCCTATTCTTTTCTTACTAGAAAAAAAATCAACTTCATGTAAAAAAAGACTTAAAAGTGTTGTGAATGCCAACATGAATTTTTTTTGTTAATCACATAATGACGCTGCATTAGTTTCATGCTGCTTTACACCAACTGTCAGCAAGACATGCACGTGCAACCATTCTTGATCTCATGCATTGCTGTCACTTCTAAATCCTATAAGTGAACATACGGTATATGAGAGTATCAATTAAACACTATTCATCAATGCATACTCTGATTGATCTCATCAAAGTGTAAC
Source organism: Stigmatopora argus (assembly GCF_051989625.1). Lineage (NCBI taxonomy): Eukaryota > Metazoa > Chordata > Actinopteri > Syngnathiformes > Syngnathidae > Stigmatopora > Stigmatopora argus. Next base: position 3,797,322 of record NC_135391.1, read on the forward strand.
GTTATTCTAAAATTGCGGCATGTGAGCTCAGCGACGACAGCCGACTTGACTTGACGCATTTTCTGAATGTTTAATTTGCCAAATCTTTTCATCAAATATTAACAAGATAGGCTGAATATTTCTCTGTGATCAATGCAAAGGGAAGTTTTGATTATACTGTCAGTCATATTTCAGAGGCTGGCGTGTGAGTTTGCTTTGATGGGAAGGGTGGGCAGTAAGACCCCCGGAGGGAAACCTCACAAGACCCAATGTAACAATTTTATTAGATTTAATTTAGACTTTGTCATTGTAAGAAATTGGTATTCATTTTTTTTTTAATCTCCAAAGGCCCTTTTAAAAAAAAAATCAAAGGTTCACTTTTACTTGTTAATTAGATAATCGAATTTATTTTAGATGTCCAATCGGATTTACGATATATGTCCAATTCATTTTGACAGGGTGGGTTGGGCGCTGCCAAACAAGTACTTCCTACTCATTTCACATAACAAGACACAAAAAAAGCAATTAATAAATACCTGCATGCTGTCCAAGTGGTTCTAAGCATCAAAAAAGTAAAAGAAAATTGAAGAAATCACTCATGCACATATTAATAGAAAGCCAACTTTATAAAAATGGCTATTTATGCTTTTATAGTTATTCAATATTATGATTTTAAAAAGCTCTGCAGGTTATATCAATTCATGAGAACTATAGACAGCCACACCCCTCAGTTCATCAGCTCACCTCTAATAGATAGACGGCGCCCTCATGTTCTTTTTTAGCCTCAACCTGAGCCTGGAAAACACAGTTAAAGTGCTTCAGATTGTGTCAACATTATTAGAATTGCTGTAGTTTTCATTGAAAATATTGCCAGGTTTCTATCTACGTAACATTGGTTATTATTTAACATAGCTAACATAAACGACCTGTCACGGCTGCTTGTGAAAGTCGCTGCTCTGATGTTGAACCCATGATGAGACTTGCCGCATCTATGCTTCATTTTGGCGTGCTATTGAGTCTCGGATGCCCTCCTTCTGACCTCATAGAGGCAAATCTATTCCTTCTATGCCAATGAACTTTCCTTTGTCATGCAACTTGAATAAAAAGGAGCTCGCCTATTGTGCTAGCTCAAAGTTCATTGGCACTGAAATGGCGGTGAGAACTCTCCTGAATGGTTTCTAATTTGTACAATAGTTAGATTATCCAAGTTCGATGTAAATAAGTTTGACTTCAACTCTAACAAAAACTAAATGGATTCCCGATGTTAGCAGCGCCGAGTATTTTACTTGTCATAAATTCTCCTCCATTTTTCCTTCTACAATGGTAATGAGAAGCAAATCAGTCAACATGTTTTTGCTCGTTAAATCCTGAAAGGATGTAATTTGTCAACCTAAATGATTGCTGACAAAACTGACCGCGGTATTGTGCTGGCGCGTCCCGTCGACGGCGGCGGTAATTGCCAACGATCAAATGATTCAAAGAATATGGCCCAGGACATATTTCTTTTAAGTGAAAGGAGCTTCTGTTGAGAGGAAAATACACAAGCATCCGTCGACTTAACACATTCATAAATCCATTTGGCTGGCAATTAATTTAGCGTCTGAAAGCAGATAAGCAGTAATGAGCTTCTGCTAATGAGAGAAAATGCCGCCTGAGAAGTGGCCGACTGTGAAGTCAGCGCAAAGACTGCAGCGCGGGAAAAGAACTGGTGACAATTCTTATCACGTTCGCACTATCAACAATCTCAGCCTTTGCTCCACTCGCTTTGACATTAAAGTCAGCTCCGGTGCACAAAAAGAGCACCAAAAATGGCCTGGGCCAGCACTTTTGGAGACGTGGGCTTCTAAAAGGTGCCATAACTGCTTTGCAATCGGGCGCCGCGATTTGCTTGCTCGTGACAGAACGATGTTACGGACAGGATTAGGCGGGGAAGACAGAGCTGAGGAACAGGGGAACGCTAAGGATGACAAATAGTTGGAGAGATGCCGAGCGAAAGGACTCTTTGGGTTGACTTTCACTTCTATTAGCTTGTCGCTGACACTGATTGGGGGATCGGGCGAGAGTAACTGTCGAGAAGTCTGCAGATTTGTCTGCTCTTACCTTCTGAAGAAGGTCAATCTCCTGCTGCTTCGCATTGAGTACAGCCAAGGCCTGCTCATGCTCCAACTCGAGCTGCTGCCTCCGCTCCGCAGCCTCGCGCATATGCTGTCCGCCGGCAAGGTTGGAGAGGTCGGAGAAGCGGGGAAGCCAGGGCATTGTGAGGGGAGGGAATAAAGACGGCTAATGTTAGTGGTACTAAGAGCCAAGGTAAAGTGCATCCCGGTCTTTTCACTCTACGTTGCGCTCAATGCAAGTGTTACATGCCCACTCGCGGAAGCTGTTTAACAGCGTGTAGTGCGGCGTACTGGCCTTAAAGTCGAGAGCAACCTGGACGACAAAGAGCAGTTCCCTCGTAAATGATGTGGGAATGCTGAGAGACTGAAAAACCGTAACAGTAATCATGGTGAACGCTCATGATGCTCATTACGTTACAGGGTCAGCCTGCGAGAAATATCGGACAGGAATTTTTAAGGTGAACGCCTGCTCTTTAATTCCCTGAATTCTATACAGTGATACCTCGACCTACGAGCAGCTCTACCTACGAGATGCTCGAGATACGATGAAAATTTCGATCGAATAATTTGCCCTAGATACGAGAAACATTTCGAGATGCGAGCAAGCCAGGTGGCCATGGCACTGTCTTGACGCATCTCTTTCGTGTATAAAATATATCTATGAGCACGGGGCAGAGCTTTGCATTTCCCCCCTGTTTTTTTTCCCCCACGTTGGTCAATGCATACTACATTTACATACAAAGTACACAGCAATGGATCGGCAGAGTTTTGCAAAGAAAAAGCGACCGTTGACAATCAACATTAAGAGCGAAATAATTGAAAAATGAGTGGTGTACGTGTCACCGAGCTAGCTCGGGAATACGAGAGGAATATGTCAACCATATCCACCATCCTTAAGCAGAAGGACGCAATTAAGGACACATTTTATTACTATTAAACCACTCGTTATTTATTCCTTTGTCAATATATGGCGAATTAGAAGAAATAAAACATTTTTTCCAATCCAATATCCTGTTTTTGGTGTTTTTTCAGAGGGTTGCAACGAATTAATTTGGTTTTAGTTCATTTCAATGGGAAACGTTCGCTCGAGTTACGAGAAGCTCGACATACGAGCTCAGTCCCGGAACGAATTAAGATCGTATGTCGAGGTACCACTGTATTTTGCTGCATGGCATAAAACCCCATATAAGAAACTTTACGACATTCTAAGATGGACTTCTTTTTTTACGGACTGTCTGTCAAATACGCCTCGGACTCGGTATTGAAATTTAGTTCTAAATGCTCACAAAAACCCGGAACTTCTTCTGGATAAATCCTGTTTGGGCCGAGAATAGTAGCCGCTCGTTGTCTCCTATTTTTCTAAACGAAAGCAAAAAAACAGCAGCTGCTTAATTACATCGGTATTAGCGCACATGCTCATCCCTCAGGATCTACAGGAAGAATAAAGCTGATGGTCCTCCAGAGTTTCACATCGCTGATCAATGCCCCGTTCACAGAGAGCCACTAGTAATCAGTCTCTGTCGGCGTCCACCTTTCACCCGAAGAAAGCTCGTCTCTCAGCATTCCCACTCTTTATCGCGGCAACCGCTGCGTGACCGCGGTCCGCACCGAGCGTAATCAGATCAGTAATTGAACCAAACTCCATATGGATGAGGACAGAAAACATCAATATGCATCAAGCTCCGTTTGCTTCCACCTTTGAGTAACACAGTACTGAACGTCATTTGCATTTTCGGCGTGAAAAGGGTGAGCAAATTCCAAAAGTCCGCCTCTATCACCCGTGATCATTCCTAACGTCAAAACCAAAGGACGGAACGGAGTCTGATACGCCCGTCCTCCATTCCCTTGTGACATTGCATAGAAAGTGAAAGAAGCCAAAGCAAGCGTGCTAGCGGAAGCTTGGGATAATGTGTGGCTAGGTGACATTATCGTCAGGGGGTGGCGGGGCCGGCCTGGCTATTCCACTCCGCCTCATGCAACAATCGCATTCTCCATGGTGTTGCCAGGTGAGCATTCAAACGCTACGTCTGTAAACATCGCACCAATGAGTGAACAACACTGCTTCCTGGTTGGGCGTAGCCGAGATACCTTTTGATTCTAGATGGGAAAGAGGCAAACGGGGATGGGAAACATATGAAATATTGGAATAGGAGGGAGAAGGTCTGTCACTTCTCCTGGTCAGACCTTCCAGCACGGCACTAGAAGGCAACAGACACGTGAGGGATGTTAGACGAGGTGTAAGAGTCAGCCGGTTTCAGGCCGTTGAGAACAGGGCGAACACGAGGACTTGAATTGGGAACCCGGACGAGACGTGGGCTTCACCTACGAGCCGATTTCTCACCTTGAGCACCTGCTCTAGGTTCTCCAGTTTGCCTTGGAGATGGTTTCTCTCCCACAGGGCTAAATCTCTCTCCTGCGTCACAGCACCAAGCGTATCTTTGAGTTGGGCATACTCAGACTTCACCTGTGCACACAACACAAGGAGAGAACAAAGCTAGGATTACACGGCGATTGTCACTTGTTTGTTTTTCCCGTGAAAACCAAAGCGTTTGCGATAAAGATGCGTTTTGTTTCGGTGTGAAGACGCGCCGGCTGTCAAATTTGCCGCTTTGTGGTGGTGATGGTGAACGAACTATGGAGGAACGGGGTGTTCTGATATTTTGGAAAACTTTGGAGCCGTTCACAGATATGTTTTTGAGGAAAGATCATTCGTTCAAACATTTTCCAAACCGTTTATCCTCAAAGGTCGCGGGCAGAGATCGTTTGATCTGGAATATTTGATCAAATGTCAATGCTGAACCAGATTCTTCTCCTCTACGTGCATTAGTTATTCATTATGAATATACTCTCACCTCAGAAACATTCACTTCTAGTTTTGAAAGCAAAGGTTTTGTTTGGGTGTTATTTTTGTAAGCAGACCCATCAGAAGTAATTGGTAAAAGAGCTTTTTCAAGAGATTTTTTAGTGGAAGCCACCATGTTTGCTAATACTAGTAATTCTCCTTCACTGCTGATTTTTAAAGACATTGTAACTTTTTTTGCATTTAATACTAATATGGAAAATAGAAAGTATTCTGAAAGTCTTCTTACCTTCTCATATTCAGATGATTTGTGGCTGCCGTTGAAAAACTGGAGGCTTAAGTGTGTCTTCTCCTGGAAGAAGTCTTGAATCTCATTCTCCTATGCAGAAAAAGGCAGAGGAAAATTGAGTGAACATGATGTCGATTAATATAGTCCGCAGAACTAAATCGAGGTTATCAGTGATATTCCATCGATTGAGAAGTACTCAATTTATAGACTGCTCACACATTCACGTTATGTTAGTGATCTAAAAACGGTTTGCCATCTGAATGCTGAAAATGTCATTTGGTATTTCCATGCTATATGTTTTCGTCGAGAGTCACTGAGAGACAAAATGTGTCTTCAGTAACGTATACTTTGCCGGAAAAGCATTCCCAAGTTCATTATATTGAGCGGCAATTATGCGCTCTGGCATTGATGGATGGATGTGACGTCTTGCCACATCATTATTGGGAACATCTATCAGTGTTTGGACTTGAAGTATAATGACAGCGTTGTATGAAAGCTCCACTTTTAGCCCTATTTTTAGCCATTCAATATAAAGCAGGTGTTCCACTTTCCTATGGCACTGCAGCGAGGAAAAAAATATAAAGCTCACTTGACATTGAGGACCGCCGCCTCAATTGTTTGCATGTGTACGCAATCCCCGGCAAGGTTCCATTTTGGAGGACTTTTGTTGACTTTTTTTTTTTTTGCACGCTAAATACGACTCACTTGAAACTAAAACGACAGTTTGCAATATAAATATATAGCCAAGGATTTCTCTCCTAAGCTAAAAATGATGTTTGTGCTAGCCGCACCGCAATTTGAGAGAAATTCTTGATGGTTCATGAAAGAAAATTGTTGCATAGACTATGAAAAAAATGCTCATATACGAGCATGACGGTGCTGGATTCCAGTGCGAGGGATAAGAAACCTTGACTAAATAAAACCCCGAGGACAGTATTACGTCCACGCACAGCACTTGCCTTCGTTAGTCGTAAATTGAAATAACATAGCCGTGGCCGTTGTCTTAAAACCTGACGTAAGGCCAAATGTTGGGGTAATCTTTTGTTTGGATCGTGAATTGCCTGTATAATTACATGAGGTATAAATGCTGCAATTACAGCGCATTGGTGGAGTTGTTTTCTTATTGTTTATTGGAGTGTGGGTTATGTCTAGACGTGGCCTGACTCAGCTCGGTGGACCACAGATGTGTGCTTAATGTCAACGCGGCTGACGAATGACTCAGTGGTGCCATTTAACACGGCAATAAAGCAAACATTTCGCCCTCTCCTTCGCAGCCTCATCTGCCTCCGACCTCCCACGCACCAAAAAAAAAAAAACCATCCTTATTAATTTCCGCAATGTCTTTTCCCAAAACGACCCAGAGAGCCGCTCTGAAGGTTACCCGCCATTTATTGAAAACCTCCCGACTGCACCCAAGCCACAACGCCATCGGCTCGTAAAGCGGCAAGCCGACGTTGTGCAAAATGAAACCCCCGGGTGGGGGACATAAAATCCTCGGGGTGCCGTGAATCCTTCCACGGACTATTGAAGAATACTCCTGAGGACAAAATGCGTGGCGTGCGGCTTCGATAAAAGCGCTGCCAATGACGCTTTTAGCAGAAGGCGTCGTGTTTGCAAACAGATCGCCGTCCAAGCCGAGAGGAACGAGACGCCGGGTTCGCGAGACTCGTACTCGAGGCTGCTTGTATTGATCTTTGATTAGCAGAGATACAGTACGTATTTGGGTGTCACTTGCAGAGTTGATGCTTGTTGCCATGGCAAGGGCTTGGACGTTACACTTAATTCTATGCCAGGGTGGAGGAACCAGATGGCAATGGTGGTGTTTACCATCAATCACTTGGAGGACGTGTAAACGCAGTAGCTGAATTTATCTGAACAGATATGCCATCAGTACTTGTGTTGTAATAGCGCTGTTGACTTGGTACTGCGACTAAAGGGAAAGAGAGGGGATTAAAGGGAAATTGGATTTTTGCTAACATGCTAATTAAGAATCACACTTGGACATGCATGCGTGCACCTATTGCTTTAGTATGTAATACAGTGGTACCTCAAGATATGAGCTTAATGCGTTCCGGGACTGAGCTCGTATGTCGATTTTCCCGTCACTCGAATGAACGTTTCCCATAGAAATGAACTAAAAACTAATTAATTTGTTCCAACCCTCTGAAAAAAATACCAAAAACAGGATATTTGATTGGAAAACCATTTTTATTTGTTCTAATTCGTCATCTATTAACAAAGTAACAAATAACTAGTGGTTTAATAGTACTAAAATGTGTTTAATAGTTAACTAAAATTAGATGGATTTTGCAGAAGGGAGAGAGAGACAGAGAGAGGGGGGAAATTTTCATGGTGACTCATTTTGCTCTACAAAAAAAATACATGCATGCTTTCCAATAGCAATTTAGACTCGATTTAGTACTTATTGTACGGCAACGCGCTCGTAAAATAACATAAATAATTTTTTTCATGAACTTTGATTACGATGCAGACACACTCAAAAATAAGTTGAATCTAACCTTACACTAAACTTAATTCTAATTTTGTTTTACATTTTGATATCTTTCTTCTCTATTGGCTCTATTTGCCCCGCCTCCATCCTGACTTTCAGATGCAAACTATCAAGGGTTGTTTGCTTTTGTATTCCCTTCAAAATATTCCCCAAATGATGCACACAAATGTCCTCACAATAGGATAACGCACAACCACTTGCCAACGAGAAGTAGTATATACAACATTCGCACTGAATAACGGGAAAAAACACTGAAAAAAATGCAACGCTCCGCCCAGTGCTCGCAGAGACATTACAAAGAGGGAGTTGCGACCAGAGACATTACACGAGGGAGTTGCGACCAGAAAGACAGCGCCCATGATGTTCTTATGATCAGCCTCTCGTGTTCGCTGTCTACTCGTATATCAAAATTTGTCTCGTATCTCAAGATAAATACTTGCTCAAAATTTTACTTGTATCTAAAAATTGCTCATATGTCGGGGCACTCTTATGTCGAGGTACCACTGTATAATGTAGGTCTTAACACCATAGTGTAAGCAACAATAAGACATCTAAAATGAGTGTATAAAAGTCAGTGATAAGAACAAGACAGTATGCTCACAGTTGACCAAACCGAGCAGACATGATAATTGACGTACAGAATGTTCTAAGATGAGGTTTAAAATGGCTTTAAAGGTATTTTATACTAATCTAAACTTCTGTAATATCAAAATAAATATCAACACGTACCCTATAACACTTTTTTGCCTTTGAAAAAGCAAAAAACTCAAAGAGAAAATGCAAAAATACCACATTTTAAGATTCAAACGCATGTGGGCTTTTTGTGTAACAGCTATAATCGTACACAAATGACATTACTATATTACAGTGGAAAAATAAGCTTTTATAATGCATAGCTGTAAAATGGAGCCTTGTTAATCTAGCGTGTTTAAAGTCCACTTCTGTAGAAAAATGACTCTCTAGGCTTCAACTACTTTCATGTATTTAAATTTATGTATACCTCAGTTATGTTCAGTGGCATTTGTAGGAGGAGATAAGTGCTATACTGGAGAACAACTTTCCATTTGTGGACGGTTCGCCTGTCCTCGGTGGGCTTACAATAGGCGTGAGGGGAAGTGCCGCTGTGGGCTGGAGCTTTAAGAAAAATACTCCTAATGGAGTGTTTGTTTGGGCCCCGTACAAAAGAGGGCTTCAGAATATGAGTGGTCGCAGTGTTATTTGCATCACTCCTAAATATCCCCCAGCTTGTTTCTTTCTTGGAACTTTCTCACTGTAAATCACGTCATCCACTTTTTGCTATTCCTACTATATTCATTTTGATTTATAAGCTTTTAATATCGTACGTTAGTCAAAGAAGTGTATATGGATGTTTACTGTGTAAAATGTGCTGTAAACAACATGGGTGATTTCAGCTAGTTTTTGTATTAGGCTGTTGGGGACAAACTTTAAGATCAACTTTTGGAGCATTAAAGCAGTTGTTAGTCTTCTCTCTTCAAGTACAACATAAAGGGCCTGAGGCAAATCTATTTTATCCGCGGTGTGATATAAAATAATAATAACAGAATCATCTTTTATATCTATCTGCCACTTGGGATTGACATAAACTGCAGAGGTGAAACCCCCAAGATCAAGATTATGTTGTGCTGGAAAACATTGCTAACGGTAATATTTCTCGGTATAAAAGTTTCTGGAACTAACTTGAGCGTATAAACATCAAATGTGGATGATATTTAATGTTTTATAGAGGACTTCTTTATCTTTTTTTACTCAGTGGCTGCCATTGATGGTGTCTTCTAACTCTAGGCAAAGAGTTGAATGTTATGAAATGAAATAATAACCAGCATGTATTATTGTTATTCATTTAAATGTTGTTGATTTAGTTTTCATTAGCATTTGATGTTTTTTGTTACTAAAAAATATTCCAAATTAATATAAACATGTACAAAAATGGTTTAGGCCAATCAACTAAATGTTTCATCCAATTTATATATTATACATACAAATCAGTACTTTGAGGGGAAAAAATATCTGCATCAATAATAAGCACATGTTTTTACTGTGGCCCAACAAGTGTAACATCAATATTATTTTACAACATAATGACATGAATTTCAACACAAATATTGCAAATCTCCAATTTTCTTAAACAGAACTGTTAATACTTTTATTGTCTGTAAAGTGCTTGTTGAAAAGATTTCCAGTTAGCAGGTTCTAATATTATATATGTATATTTGTGTGTATGTATATGTGTATATGTACATATGTATGTGTGTATATATATATATATATATATATATATATATATATATATATATATATATATATATATATGTATATATATATATATGTATGTATACATATATATGTATGTATACACATATATACATATATATGTATATATACATATATATATATATACATACATATATATATATATATATATATATATATATATATATATACATACATATATACATATATATATATACACATATATACATACATATACATATATCCATATATATATATTTACACATATATACACATATATACATATATATACATACATATATATACATACATATATATATATATATATATATATATATACATATATATACATACATATATACATATATATATACACATATATACATACATATACATATATCCATATATATATTTACACATATATACACATATACATATATATACATACATATATATACATACATATATTTATACATATATGCATACATATATACACATATACACATATATACATATATACATACATACATATATATTCTTTATACCGCATTCAGTATTGTCATGCTATACTGCAAATAATGCATATTGAGCTTAATTTCTAAAGAGAAATGCTACAGAGTACAAGAGTAGCATAGAGCCTGTCTGGGTCATAACATCACACACACACACACACACACACCGTAAATTGCTACCATTTGTCACATTCTGTCATCACCACCTGAGAATCAAGCTATTACTGCGAAGTGAAACTCATTTGATCGAAGGGGATATTTAAGGGTCCTGCCTCAGTGCCTATTTTGCCGGCATCCTTTTTACTCTCAGCTCGTGGGCCTCCAGGCAACACTTACCAAAGTCTGACATGTTTGATTTTTTCTCTTCACTTGGGCTTCGAGCACTTCGCACTCCTTCCTTTTGGCGCTGATCTCGCTCTCCTGGAAGTTGAGAGAGGGAAACATCAGAGATGAGACGGCGCCGTGACGAAAGTGTGAAATATAACTACGTAAATGAGTGAAATATATATATCACAATTACATTCCTTTAAAGGGACAGACAACGCAGTGAAAATAGCGTTGAAAACACACTTCTAATGTGTAATAGTCAATGGAAAAAAAATGGGTATGATTTTTGCCAATGTAGGTTCTATTTTTCTCCTTTTCCTTCATCAGAGGGATAAAAAAAAATGCAATTTTTCTACTTTAATACCTTCTTTCACGTAATCTATACTGTGTTGTCTGTCCCAATGAAGCAAGGCTGTCAAAATCCTATTTTTTCGCAGACACGTACATTGCATCGTTGTGCGCAGCTATTAAGTCAGAAAGCAAGACTGCATCTAAAATCCCCTGTTCAATTCATTTCATCAAGTGTTGGCATCAAGCAAAGTGAAATGTCGTTCACCTCTTAACAACATAAATCTGCTTCACTTTCATATGGATGATGACTTCCCTCGTCTGTGTCAGCACCATATGCTTTTCACTGGAGTGGGCTGAGGGGGAACGCTATGTTCCCATCAAACATGACTGAGTGTTCAATCCAGGTCTGAGGGCACCACAGTCCCACACACAGACACAAATGCCAGTGAAAAAAAGGTTGTTTGCACGTACTTTAGTCCCACGAATCCCGGCTAAATTTAATAAAAGGATAAGACCAGAAGAGAACAGGGCGAGGCAAACAAGTGAGGTTTAGCCCCTTCGTTGTCAAACCACATGTCATAATTGCTTATTTTTGGTTTGGAACTCAGGCATTTTTACACCTAATTTGGCTTGAAATAATAGATAGGAATTCGATATTGATTATTATTATTTTTTTTTTAAGTTTGCCGCACAGATTCTCTACTTATTGGGGTGACTGGGCCCGAGACAAAGGCTGTCAAGACTGAAGCAAATTCAGAGGTTCCCCTGCCTACTGCCCATAGTTAACTAGGATAGGCTTCAGCACCCCTTGACCCTGACAAGGATGTGAGATATTGAAAATGAAGGAATATCACATATAGAGGACTGTATACAGTGGTACCTCGACATACAAGTGCCCCGACATACGAGCAAATTGAGATTTTTTTTTTCTCCCGTTAGTCAGTGCGAATGGCGGAGCTTGTTCGCTAATACGAGAGGAGTATATACTACTTCTCGTTGCAAGTGGCCGTGCTTTATCCTATTGTGAGGATATTTGTGTGCATCATTTTGGGAATATTTTGAAGGGAATACAAAAGCAAACAACCCTCGATAGGTTGCATCTGAAAGTCAGGGTGGAGGCAGGGCAATTAGAGCCAAAAATAAGGTATCAAAATTTAAAACAAAATTAGAATTAAGTTTAGTGTAAGGTTAGATTACACTTATTTTTGAGTGTGTCTGCATTGTAATCCAAGTTGATTTAAATGTGTTAATGTTATGTTACGAGCGCGATGCCGTGCAAAAAAGTAATACATCGAGTCTAAATTCTTATTGGAAATCATGCATGCATTTTTTCAGTAGCGCAAAAAGAGTCATTTTGCTAATTTGACCGATATTTAGCTCTGGAGAAATGCCTAATTAAATGCAACTTGAATTCAACTTAAATGCCAAACACGATGGCTACGCTGACAGATGTTCCCACAACTCGGTGGGATTGTAAACCGCTAAACAACACAACCTAATCAAAAAAGTCCCCACGTGCACACTACAAGGCGCCATTCTACCAAAAGGAAATAAGGGAGAATTACAGTAGAGTACTTTGGCAGACTGATTGTCATATCCCATGTGGCCCGGCTTCTAAAGTGAACAGTTTCCGCAAGCAGACGGCATCGGGCTCATCAGGCTCATCATACCAGCGTGCACTGCAAATCTTGTGTACTCGCAAACATGTCCTCAGACACACAGCACGTGGGCTTACGGGGGACGCGATTGTTGGACACATTTGCCGGTGCTCAATTAAAATTCCCTCTGATGAACGATTTAAATGACTGCCATTGTGAGTAATGAGCTCCCGCATAAGCGGGGAGGCGTTTGCTGCACAGCCGATGAAGACGAATGAGGAAGACCACCTCCTTAAACTGGATCAAACTGGCACTAATAATGCAAATAAGGTACACAATGAAAGTGGAGTCTCTTAGGATAAAAGCGGGAGACTGTTCATCCAAAAGCCAATGTCACCATCTTTTTTATGATTGAATTATTCTCCAACAACAGGATATTGATCCACTTGGCCAGGATCTCTTAAAATGAGGTTTGCAGGAAAATATTTCCCCCAGAAGAGATTCGCTCAGTCGTCATTTGACGATTGTTGTGGGGAAAAAAAAGTTTTAATTACAGTTTTAACACCTTATCGTCAGTTAAAAAAGCGTAGGAGAACGTTACCCGAAGGATTAAACGTATTGGTCCCCACTTTGTCTATTTTTGCAGCAACAGTAATAATTTAAAGGGAGTAGCATATTGAAGTAGCAATTAAACATAATCTTCGATCGCAACTTGGCAAAATTACATCCATAATTGTTTGGGGCTTGTGAGTCAGGATAGGTGATGAATAATATATACATAAAGCACGTAGTATATACAGTTTGTGGGCATGTATGTACAGTATTTATGGGTATTGCTTAACGCTCATGCAACCTGGAAAGATAATTGTATAAATATTTTATTGCTACATCCTTAAATCCTCTACTGTACAAGAGCCTGAATCAGTTATGGATGAACTAATGAACCGAAGCAGGCTTCCCCATCCCAATAGCAGCCTCTTTTGCACTTCAATACTGGAAAACCTCAGCGCCTAATCCTAGGCCAGCAGAGGGAACCTCATGACTCACTTTTTTTTCATCTGACGGCGAGTTCAATATGCAAAATCCGTACAGTAATCTCTCACTGATTATTTTACTTCTTCGCCAGGCATTTTAATCCACTTGGCAGTCTTTTGTTGACGAAAATAGGTAAAATACAGTTCGCAAAGATATTGATCCGCTAATCGCTAGCTTTTAAAATGTGAGCTTCCACTTTAATGGAAATACCGGCGTGGTTCTATTCAGCCGAGACGACTTAACACATGGGAACATTAAGCGGGGCGGCAGGGGTACTACGAACGCCGAGTTGGCACTGTGTCGACAGGGTGTTCAATCCCCCCGTTGCGCGCTAATATCCCCTTGCTAGCTCTTCTCCGTTAGTCATGTTCAACTGCTGACTGTACAAGATTCAGTGTTGGGACAGATACAGTAGTCAAGTCAACAACAGTCGCTTGTGGTTTCAGATCATTGGAAATGGCAGAGTAAATTACATAACCCCTGCAGCTTAGGCCTGGGTGTGCAGCCACAGATGCTAACACTCAACTAATGCTTCAACGCATGTGCATGTGCGTACCACGCGCCATCAGGGCCAACATGAACTCATTGGACGTCCAATCCAATTTGACCTGGATGGCTGACTGTGAATGATCGCTGCCAATCTTCCAGTCAAAATGATTGCTTGTTTGTTTTTGCCCAATTTCTATTCTCTCTTGAGCCAAAATGGAGGGATTTCAAGTGGGCCCTTACATTGATTTCTCTGAAAGACCCCGGGGGGGAAAAATCTGACGCCGACTGATGTGTTGACTCAATTTTGACTCAATTCGACCAAGAAATGGACCCAAGAAATTTCCCGAATATGGGATGAAATCAAGTTCTAGCCTAAACTAACAATTGCACTTCAATGGGAACACGTATAAGCAAGGTACTCGGACGTTTTGTCGAAAGACGTTTGGTTCCTGGACGTTTGGTCCCTGGACGTTTGGTCGACCGGACGTTTGGTAGAACGGACGTTTGGTCGCCGGGTTGTTACTGTTGAAACCAGCTCTCAAAATTATAATCATGAGAGAGAGAGAGTGAGTTTAATATCTAAATATCTAATATCAAAATATCAACAGTAAACTCTATCATAATTTGACAGCGAGCGAACCCGGCGACCAAACGTCCGTTCTACCAATCGTCCATTCTACCAAACGTCCGTTCGACCAAATGCCCGGTCGACCAAACGTCCAGTCGACCAAACGTCCGGGGACCAAACGTCTTTCGACCAAACGTCCGGTCACGTATAAGTAAAGGACTATGAAGAAAAATGGTGAATCGTGAAAAGAGCAGATTGTTTTCATCTGGAAAAGCAGAAATTTGCTACCATCTTAAAAGGCCTCAATTGCGGGAAAGGAAAGAACGGAGCGGAACGGACAAACTGCGATCTAATAACACAACTATGAGAAGTTGGAAGAGAGGACTAATTTAAAGGAGCAGACTGTGTGTGGATATCTCCAGGGAGATGGCTGCAAATCTGATAATCCCAATGAACCAACACCAAGATGTCAGATGAGACTCTGCTTTAATAAAGGAAACTAAACAGTGACTCAACGAGCCTTGGCACTGTTAAAAAGACCCAAAGTTACATTCGCTGAATTTTATTCCTGGCGATGACATAATCTATCAGATTAAATGTGATATAACGCAAATAAGGAGAGGACGGGGAAATAAATGGCGGTGTATATTCATCTATTCGGGCTGCTGTAGCCGTTTTGCTGAGAGAAGGTCCGCGGAGAACTGTTGATGATTGCTTCTGGAGCCAAGCAAATGTTGGGAGAGCCCAGTGTTGCACTGGTGCCCACACACGAGCAAGATTACTCATTCTCAGATGGACTCTGGAGCCAAGATTCTGCAGATGGTCATTAAGTTCACTGGGTAATCTCCATCCCCGCCTGACAGAGCACTAAACTCTACTCGTTGTGGGATTCTGGATCACCTCTACGAGATTTTTTGCTGGCTGATGGATGAATGAAATACATTTGATAAAATATCAAGCGCAACGAGGACTTTTTTGTGTTGGCTGGCTTCGATTGAGATCAAAACGGACACTTTCTTCA
Organism: Stigmatopora argus; assembly: GCF_051989625.1. NCBI lineage: Eukaryota > Metazoa > Chordata > Actinopteri > Syngnathiformes > Syngnathidae > Stigmatopora > Stigmatopora argus. The sequence continues at coordinate 3,813,128 of NC_135391.1, forward strand.
CTGCGAATTTATTCACGTGCGTTCGTCTTTACCACTTTTTCGTAGTTTTTGCAACTTTCGTCCATTCGGGTTGGACTCAATAGACAAATTTTGCTATCTTAACACTGTTTTTTTTTTTCGCATACCACATAGATGTTTGGGCTCGTAAACAAGTCATTCTTTAATTGTCAATAAATCTACTTAAAAGTGCTCCATCAAGTGGAATCATCTGCTGATACGATACTATACATCACGTGTCAAAGTGGCGGCCTGGGGGCCAAATCTGGCCCGCCACATCATTTTGTGTGGCCCGGGAAAGTAAATCATGAGTGCCGACTTTCTGTTTTAGGATTAAATTAAAATGAAGAGTATAGATGTATATTAAATTTCCTGATTTTCCCCCCTTTTAAATCAATAATTGTATTTTTTAATCATTTTTTTTCTGTGTTTTTAGTTCAAAAATCATTTTGTAAAATCTCAAAATATATTAAAAAAAGCTAAAATAAACATTGTTTTAGATCTAAAAAAAAAACTGAATATTCATGGCTTTAAATCCAGTTCTTTTAATCCATTTATTAAAAAAAATCTAAATATTATATCTAAAATGGTCCGGCCCACGTGAAATCAAGTTGACGTTAAAGCGGCCCGCGAACCAACACGAGTCTGACACCCCTGCTATACATAGAATGAAATCCATTCAATCCCAATGACCTCAAGGGCTATTTTACTGAATTTGATGGATCGGACATCACTTAGCCACAAATTTGCGTCCTTTTTTTGTAAAAAAAAAAAAAAAAAAAAAGTACAAACCACACTATTGTGTCATGTCACTGTTCACCAGGAAGCCAAAGAAGGTAGGCTTTTTCATCGGCCCAGTTGTCAAAAATGTCAAAATGACTTTTTATAAAAGTATAAATTACTGTTTTTGTTTATGAAACGCAATAGAGTTTCTTGATTGTGTGCATAATTGCTTGAATGTCCTTGAATCAAACTGAAATCAAATCGTAGCAGACGTTGTAATATCGATAAAAATCTTATTTTGTCCCAAGACATCGGAAAATGTTATTTACAACCCCCCAAAATATCGTAGCTTTCAATAAAATAGTCAACAAAATAATCACATTTCATGGGCATTACCAGAAAGTTAATGGAATGTGTCACATAATTAATGACGGCATTCCATCAGTCAGCAACTTGTCAACCATAAGATAACCTGACACCTATTTGAACAGGGTTGTAGAAGATATAATTCTAACAATTTGTAGTTTTGTACCGATGAGGACAAACGAAGCAATGATGTACAGAGTAAAAATAGTAGTCCCGTTTTGCTCGCTCATCTTTATACTTTTCAGTCATAGCCTAGCAATGAAAGAGTATCTCGAAAATATGCCATAATTAAATTGATTCACAACAAATCAGCCTACTTGGGCCACAAGCACATAAGCTGATTATCACATACGCGGACACGCATAATTGCGTTCCGATTTGCTCCGATCCAGTGTCATCACAACCTCCAATCACCAACCTTAGGATTGTTAAAATGGATAATTGGTAGGTGTGACGATGCAAACTATTCAACTGGAGAGGATTGTTTGTCGTTTGATATTGATAATCATACTACAATTAGCAAGAATCTGTTGGTCTGAGGCTTATTTCAGAGACGGTGACATATAGTTGAAATATACCGTATTTTCACGACTATACGGCGCATCGTATTTTTAGCCGCAGTGTCAATAACGAGTGCTATTTCTGTATTTTACACACACAAAGGACGCACCGTTTTTATAGACGCAGGCAGGCATGGCAAAACATACACCAGCTTAAATATACACGCTACACCCACACGCTAAAAACACATTTTTAAAAAGGCAACGGAAGCAAAACTGAGTTGGGTTGTACTTTATTTAGCCATTTTACAACTTACTCACGTCATCATCACCCACAAATCCATCAAAGTCCTCATTTTCTGTGTCCGAATTGAACAATTGTCCATCGAAAACGCTGAGTTTTATACGTTCGTCCAGGCGGCCACAATCCATTCGCAAATAGTAGCTAGCGTAACTAGCCCGGCCGGTGCTGCCTGCCACCCTTCGTAAAGCTGTGTTGATGCCGATGTCCAGCGTAGCTAGCATAACTAGCCCGGCGCTGCCTGCCACCCTTCGTAAAGCTATGTTGATGTCGATGTATACAGGCCACAATCCATTGGGTGTATTGACAAAAGAACTACATATCCCAGCAGTCACTGCGCAGTACTTTTTCTACGGGGAAAATAGTAGAGTCGGGGGCTGCTTGCCGTAGTTGTGAGAGCTGTAGAGGATGGTGTACCCTATCGACTGATTTATTTTATTTTATCGTGATAACAATTTTAGTATTGGTCCATATATAACACGCACTGGATTATAAGGCGCCCTGTCTATTTTGGAGAAAATTTAAGACTTTTATGTGCGCCTTATAGTCATGAAAATACGGTAGGCTAAATATAATAATAAAATCAAAGGTAAGTATTTTTCTAGATGGAGCTGTATTAGTAGCAATAGTAGTCGTGGTTAGGAGTTGTGTTTTACATCAACTAGATGGGGCTGTGCTAAAAGGAATTTCATACAATGATAAATAAATAGATCTGCATATAAGCCGCATCAGATTACAAGGCGCACTGGGGAAAATTGCGAATTTTAAAGGCTTTTAGTTGCGCATATAGTGTGGAAAATACGGTCATTTGTTTGTCAATGAGTTTCACTTTGCTTTACATATTCTCATGACAAACATTTTCAAGAGTCTGACAATTCCAACCTTTGATGTCAAGGGTGAACATTTATTAGGCGAAATCCAATTTTTTTTCTCCAGCTCCCCAACCTCCGCCGGCTAATTTACCGTCTTCCGAAACGGCGGAACATCTGTCGGTGTCATCCGCTATGGAGGTCTGTTCGAGCATTTTGACTTTGAGGCCGTGCCAGAGCCAAATACTTCCTCCCGTACCGTGCATCCCGCAAGAGAGAGCAACGGGATGCAGGGGATGGCACCTCTCCATTGCCTTCCCGTTCGATTCCACTCCAAGTGCACTTCAACAGCTGGCGTCCAATTAGTGTGCTCTCCAGATGGCAAACCCAAAATACAGTCAGCGTACCTTGGCTTTGCATCTCTTAGCGCTTCCAAGCATGCGTGTGAAACTGGCTTTGACATTTCTCTCTTTAGATTGAACGCAAACATTTGCCAAGAGCGCAAAGACGAGCTTCGCAAAGACCAGCGGCTTACTTAACGGGCCGGCCCCGCGTGGAGAAATCACCGAGACCCGCAGTCACACAATTCGATTGCGGGTAAATAAAGCGTGTAGGTCGCATTTGGAGGAGGCAGGTGGTGCCTTGCGGGGGGAGATAAAGAGGAAAGCTTTAGCCCCGCGGGAATCTTGGCACAATCACAACACAAAATAGATCCTTTCACTTTCCATCTGGGACGACACTATCCCACTTTAGAGGCCACGTCGCGGGTCGTGACTTCAAGTGTTCAAATCATTGCTATTAGACAATCTGGAATGTGTTGCCCACATTCCTGTGGAAACACCTCAATTGAAATGATCTATTTGTGGTTAAAACTGGAAAGGAGTTAGCACGACCACCTCGTAATTCTGGCACGATTTGAGGGCACAATTCACACGATGTTTTAAAAGGATGATGTATTATTCATTCATTTTTTGAGCTGCTTGCCTATGGGGTGGACATCCTGAATCGGTGGCCAGCCAATCGCAGGGCACGAGGAGACAAACGACCAATCACTCGTAGCTAGGGGCAATTTAGAGTCCAATCAGCCTACCATGCATGTTTTTGGAATGTGGGAGGAAACCGGAGAATCCGGAAAAAACCCACGCAGGCCTGGGGAGAACATGCAAACTTCACACAGGTGGACCAACCCGGAGTCGAACCAAGGACCCTAGACTGTGAGGCCGACGCCCTAACCACTCATCCGCCGAATGACGTATTGGGATTTGAGCATTTTTTCGGGCTTGTAGCTTTGTGAAAAATGGGAAATGTTGGTCAAGGTGCATCCTACTAGAAAGCACCATGTTCCTTCTTTCCTGGGGACCCGCGGGGTCTCGAAATGCGTGTGTGCCGACACCTGCGCGGCGCAAATAAACACTGAGCCCGATATCAAGTGGCAGCTCTCCACGTGTGACAGCAGAGACACATTCCTGCACGTTGGAGGCTGTAAACAGCAGCTGCTCTCATCAAAGAAGGCGCAACAGCAACACGCGAGGCTTCAAAAGAGGAAGCGACAAACAACTGAGGAGCTTCTTTAAACCATTGGCAATTTGCCCCACCATCAGAAATAGCGTAGTGTCTTTCAATTTCTTATCGTTTCATTTTTAATGTTCTCGAGGCGGCACGTCAAAAATGGGGAAGGAAAATAACAACATATCATAGCATAACATAATATAATCTCTAATATAATATAATATAATCTCTAATATAATATAATCTCTGATCTAATATATTATAATCTCTGATCTAATATAATATCTAATATAATATAATCTCCAATCTAATTTAATATAATCTCTAATCTAATTTAATATAATCTCTAATCTAATTTAATATAATCTCTAATATAATATAATGTCTAATCTAATGTAATATATTATAATCTCTAATCTAAAATAATAATCTCTAATATAATATAATCTCTAATATAATATCTAATATAATATAATCTCTAATATAATATAATCTCTAATATAATCTCTAATATAATATAATCTCTAATATAATATAATCTCTAATATAATATCTAATCAAAAAGAGGCATCATATTTTCTTTTCAAAATGTTTTTACATCCTTAGATTCATAAACATCGCTTTCTAGTCCAAAATAATCTGACACGAGGAAAACGTGAATGACCTCAAAAATTCACAGAACGTCATGTCTTTAAAAACACCTGTTTGTCTGCTCCCAGGATTAGACACCAAAAATTGTGTGATGTATAAATCTGCAGTTTGATGTGAAAGTTCATTGGGCTCAGATTAAGAGATTACCCAGTGCTTGAATGAGGTCAAGGTCACAAAACGATGTCTGTGTTACTTTTTGGTACTAACTTTGGTGCCAGTTTCATGTTTTGGTTGCGATACTAAAGATATTTTAAATCTAACCCTCCGATCCAAATTCTCACAGAATTTTGGATTGCATCGTCTCTGCACGGTGGAACGCGACGGACAAGTAAGGGCAACTCATCCTCTCTTCCTGCCTTGACCTCCACTGACCTGCCTTCACAGTCCGCCAAACAGCGAGATCCACACCGCACGCTAACGGCAAGACGGCCAGCCACGCGCACGTTTACTGCCTAAAAGATGACTGCGGCAACTTGGTAAGTGCGCACATCCGCCGCTTTAAAAAAGATACGAAGAGGGGATCAGGGCAAAAGAGGGAAGATGAAGAACGGTGGGGGGGGGGGACGAGCGAGAGGAAGAGCGATTGGTAACTGGCTGCCATTCTGGCCCGCCGGCCCTCGTCGCTGATGCGCGGCGTTGCGTAATGGCTCCGCCTCGTGCGTTGCATTCGGTAAGGAGGAATGCAAACGTGGATTAAGCACACGTAGCTGGAGAGAGCGCTCAGGTCTTGTGGAGAGGCAAAATTATTCCAATGCGCACATGCGTGCACGGGATGACGTGGCCGTGTTTTGACACAGTGGGCTAAAAATAGCTTGGTCTTAAAAGAAGAGGCAGAACATCAGAATGCCAGTCAAATCCAGACGGCCATGAGGCAGAGCGTATCAAACATCTTTTTGTGTACAGCGCAGCGCCAGTCAAAAGATCCTCCGTTCCAGGGTTGCAGCTATTATCTATTATTTAACTAATCGCTTTATATCTGCTGATTAATTAGTTTGATTTATCGAGTAATCCGATCACAAACGGGTAATGCGTTGGAGGATACTTTTAGGAGATGTAAAACAAGCATTTATTTGGACCATTTTATGCTCTTAGATCCTGAAAACTGAATTCAATACTTTAAAAACAAACCATTCAAAAATGAAATTCAAAGCTTTTTCACGGCGAATTTTAATCGATTCAACACGCCATCCAGAATCAGTCCGGGCAATAACCGGGCGATCACAAACACTTAATGCGTTGGAGTATACCAGGGGTGTCGGACTCGGGTTGGTTCGCAGGCCGCGTTATCGTCAACTCGATTTCATGTGGGCCGGTTCATTTTAGATATAATATTTAGATTTTTTTTTTTAATAAATGGATTAAAAGCCCTGAATATTCCGTTTTTTATCGATCTAAAACAATGTTTATTTTAGCTTTTTTTATATATTTTTAGATTTTACAAAATGATTTTTGAACTAAAAACACAGAAAAAAATGGATTAAAAAAATTACAATTATTGAATTAAAAGGGGGAAAATCAGGAAATTTAATATACATATATACTCTTCATTTTAATTTGATCCTAAAACAGAAAGTCGGCACTCATGATTGACTTTCCCGGGCCACACAAAATGATGTAGCGGGCCAGATTTGGCCCCCGGGCCGCCACTTTGACACATTTTGGAGTATGCTTTTAGGAAATGTAAAACAAGCATTCATTTGGACCATTTTATGCTATCAGATCCAGAAAACGGAATTCAATACTTTAAAAACAAACCATTCGAAAATGAAATTCAAAGCTTTTTCACAGCAAATTTTAATCGATTCAACACACCATCCCAAATCAGTCCGCACAATAACGCATCCCACCTGGCACGTGGGTACGCGTACCTCCCATTCCGTTCCTCACAGCTGCAGTCACACACGCGTTTAATGAATTAAAGCAATTAAGAATGTGCATGAGCAACTTTGGAGATCTCTTACGTAATAATTGGCCCGTGGGGCCGTGTGATGGGAGATGGCGGCGGACAGGCCTGTTGTGTTTGCTGCTACACATACACGGCCATTAATCACGCTCTGGCTATTTGCTCTTTTTCTATTTCCGGAGAAGCCAAAGCCTGACGGCGCAACGGACCCACGGCGCCACGGCCGCACGTGCGGCCGGGCGGGCCCGACTTCGGCATGGCTGCAAATGTCACACAATGTTAGCGTGCCGAATGGCGGGCGGCCATTCCGTGTCGGAATCGGCAAATTATCGGAAGGGTGCCATTTTTTTTTCAAGATGATCTGGCCAATCACTCTCAAAATTTGAAGTGAGAACCGCGGGCTCAATTCCGAATCGTGGGTTAACCATTATAGAGGAGTTTATAACAAAGCGAGTAGAGTCGGAAAGTGCGTCTTTGGGAGCGATATGAAAAATAATGCATCGCTTCCACTCTCTCTCTCTCTCTCTCGCTCTCTTTGCAAGGGTTGTAAGATTTCTGCAGGGTGCGCTGGAGTGTGAGTCATCATCAGTGCACACTGAGGAAAAGGGAGAGGCATTCTTTAAGTGGGGGGGCTTATGGGAGCAATGCAGCACAAAAATACGATACTCATTGCCTTTAAATATGTCATTATGGTTCAATTCCACTACAGAGTCGAAAAAAATAAAAGCACAAGGACAACTCGCTGGTGTAAATAGATGGAGTCCGCCGTTATGTAACAGCCAGTCAGCACAACTGCTTCGAGCGGAAAGTAGGATTTTTGCATTCGGTATAACCGTGTTGGTCCGATGCGTTAGATTTGAATATTTTAAAGCGGCGCGTGTCTGTGATGTTAACAACTCAATAAGTCAAATTTTTTAACACACAGAGGACGGAAAGTTGGGGGCAATGCAGAGAATGCTAATTAACTGAGTTGACTGATGATTGGAGAATATTAAAGTTGTTTTATAGTCAACCGAATTTCATGAGTAAATATACATTGTCTGGTAACAGTGTATTTTTTTGGGTGAGTTCACAGCTAGAAAAAGGGCCAATTTACCAAAATGCGATTTAAAAACTGTGGAAACTTGTGAACGTGAACAACAATGTATCAAATCCGTCTTTTCCAATTTGATTCTTTCTGTTGTACTGTATAATAAAGAGCGCGCATGATTGGAGAAATAAGGAAATGCTGGATCTCCAGCTTAATCTGAACAGCTGTGACCTCAGACAACTCGGAATCAAGACTCAGCATTTGTTTATCACTCAGAAAAGTGCGCATGATTACATCTTGAACCTCATTCAAGCGATATAATATGCATCCTCATGCCGTGCCTCCTTGAATTGGCGAGCCGTCAAATACTGAATATCGAGGTCACAATCATTTGTTTTCCAAGAAATTCCCCATTGTCGTAATAACAGATATAATGGCATCAACACTTATAGAACCCATTTCGAATGAACACAAAGAGGGTCAAAACATTGACCAAACAACTGATTTCTCTCTATTTTAAAGGTAAATATAACACTTCAACATATGTATCCTCAAATAAATATGCTTTTCTTTTGTTTTTCTAATGCATTTATCTTTTATAACCTCGCAAGCATGCACATCTGCTCTACAAAAGCCAAGCCTCTTTAAGATAAGAGTTTAAGAGTTAGCATCACCTAATTAATTCCATTTCGATGCCAACATCATTTCCCCCTTGCCTTGTTGACGTAATCATTGTAATGTACTTTGAAACTATCTTTAGGCGTTGCATATTAAGCCATATCCACCTTCTATAAAAAAAATTAACGCGTAAGCTTAACAGTAGAGGTTGTCGGATTGGCCTTGCACCAATCTCCAGATTCCTGCTGCCCTCCTTCCTGTTTGCACTCTCCGCACATTCATCCGTCAACGCAAGTCCGCTAGCTCCCACCTTTACACTTGTCACACCTAGCATCACACACCAGCCTGCTTCCATTAGGGCGCATCTTTAGCTTGCGTCAATAACACCCACTGCATTCGCTCTACATGCAACATTTAAACATGCACAGATTTTTTTTAAATTCCAGCAGGGTGCTCACTCTGAAATTACAAACATTTATACAAGAACTGAGGCTTGCTTCAAGAAATCGACAGAAAAAGCTCAGAATAGATCGCAATGCCGACGTCTGTTGACATTTCATGAATGAACAAACGCTATTTTAATGTTACCTTCTCCCACCTTGAGACGGTGCAAGACTGAAGGATAAGTTCCCTCATATCCCGATGAAAAAAAAAACAAGGTTCAGGTCTTGGAAGGTTTGTCCTGGCGGGAGTCAATGCAGCCACATATAGACCGGGGTCATAACAGTGTGCAACCAGATCCCAAGAACAGCTCAAGTCCATGACGCTACCCGAGCCTCCCGATTCGATTACAGCACGTGGAGTGCTACTCGCCCAATAAAACATTATTAAAGACTGCAAAACGAAAGAAAGAAAGCAAACGAACACGAACTTAAGGCTATCATACATAACCATCCTAATTTAATGTTTTGCAATGTTGATAAGAGAATGAAAAAAAGGCTTGGAATACATTTTCTAATTCATTTTTTGAGCTAGGTGTTCTGTTTTCCAGACTATAAGTCACTTATAATTTGTGCGACTTATACTCAGGTGTGACACATTTGTCGTTGTTTTTATGAATACTTTAAAATGTTGTGTTGTTAAGGCGGTAGTCATCTGAATGAGTGTTGACATGTCACGTTAACAGGAGCTTATTTAGCCCGTTATTCTTCATTTTATTGTTATTAGTAATGCAAATCCCCAATTTTTCGACGATACACTATTGATTCGGTACGGCCCGGCGGATGGGTGGTCAGCGCGTCGGCCTGACAGTAGGGCACCTGGGTTCAAATCCAGGTCGGTCCACCTGTGTGGAGTTTTTATGTCCTCACTGGGCCTACGTGGGTTTTCTCCGGGTACTCCGGTTTCCTCCCACATGCCAAAGACATGCATGCTAAGCTGATTGGACACTCTAAATTGCCCTTATGTATGAGTGTGACTGTGAATGGTTGTTTGTCTCCTTGTGCCCTGCGATTGGCTGGCCACCAATTCAGGGTGTCCCCCGCCTCTGGCCTGAAGTCAGCTGAAATAGGCTTCAGCACCCCCACAAACCTAGTGAGGATAAAGTATTGCATAAAATGAGATGAGAAACTTGATTCGATGCGATATTATAAATCTGCCACACTTTTTTACAATCAATTTGCGGTTGGCTTTCTGTCCAATCGGCTTAATGCATTACCTTCTCCTATAATAAAATTTCATTTCACTGCACTGCGATACTTGCCAATATTCCAAAGTTTGCCACAAATCGACTCAACTTTTCAGCCATTGTATCGCTCCAGATTAATCCATTTTTACATCACGAGTTTCTACAATGACAGATATTTGTTTTTGCTCTCTGACCAAATAAAATTCCCCTTCAAAATTGTAACTCATACTCCCAATTTGACTTTGCCTGTATGTTTTTCCCCCTCTTAATTAAGCATTTTTTGGCTAGTGCGACGTTTACTCGAAAATCCCAATTCCTCACACCACCCTCATGATTCCCTAATATCCCCTGATAGTTGACTGTCTCTGAAAATAAAGCAAAAACTATTTTTTCCCACTGTCTATTACACTCGAAGCAAAAAAAACAACACGTAAAAGGTGTATTTTTTTGTGATTTTTGCTTGCATTGGCGCATTCATGACTTTGATATAGAGGGGATTCTGAGGTGGCACTCATTTTGCCGGCTTAAAATAGCAGCGCTTATTTAAAAATAGTCAAGAGGAGAGATGGGATCTAAGTAAATGACCCAGAAAGAGAAGCTTCCCCTAGTGAACTTCAGAGAAATAATCAGTGACAGTTGCCGCATGTCTCCCAACTCAAAATCACAAGAGAGTAAGCTGAAAAGACAACAACAACAACAAGGAGGAGAAAAAATGAATGTAAATAGAAAGCAACCTTTGGAACAAATGGACTCCGGCTTCTGCGTTGTATGAGTGGTCAGCTCGCGAGAATTGCTGTCAGACACCATTGGCCTTTAATTCCAGCCAGGCAGCAATCTCATTAATGTGACTAGCCCAGCACAAACGCCTCCTGATTTATGAGGCCAAAGCTTTGAAAACAAAGCGGGTGTATTCATCAAATCATGACGGAAATGTGTGAGATAAGCAAAACAATAGGTGTTCTCGTTTCATATTTGATTGCTCTCTTTTCCAAAAAAGAGGGTGGAGCTCTATAGCATGCAAATAAAATCCAAAAGCACCAAAAGTCAGTCGTTATGTTCGAAGAAAATACTCTACGTGGTTTTTGTGAGGGAAGGGGACTCGGTTTTGTTGCCTTAATAAGCGTGCTGTTAACGATAATTACAATTAAGAAGGTCGGGGTTGGTTTATTGATCGAATTGAAGGGCACGCGATAGGGTGCCCCAGTGGATGAATTGCTGCGCTCTGAATCATTTTTTACATTTATTTATTTTTAATGATTTTCAGGGTAGTGGATGAGGCAGTCGATTTTACTCAGATACCTGCATTTTCACTACAAAATGTGATGCATTTATATTTATTATCACCATAAATTGGGTAAAAACACGCCAGACGAGTAAGAGTCAACCATTTCTTCGTCATTTAGCAACATATTTTCCACAAAAATAGAGGAAATTAAGCAATTTTATGATCTATCATCATAAAAAAAATAAGTTACCGTATTTTCACGACTATAAGGCGCATTTAAAAGTCTTAATTTTTCTCCAAAATAGACTGGGCGCCTTATAATCCAGTGTGCTTTATATATGGAAAACAAATTAAAGTGTCATTCATTGAGGGTGCGCCTTATAATGTGGCGCGCCTTATAGTCGTGAAAATACGGTAAGTAAAATTGAAACACAAGACCTAAACATTCATAGAAATCCAAATCGTTTTAGGCTAACATAGCACATAGCAAATTTAACTTGCGTATAAATGTGAAATTACTTAATACAAATCTAAATTATGAATGTGAAATTACTTAGTAAAAATCCAAATTATATTAGGTAAAAAAAGTGTTAATAAATATAACCTTCCCAGCATACAATTAAAACTATTAAACATTTGCAATCAAGTAATACTAAGAGACATATTCAATATCCTTTTTTTCTTCTGAAAATGCAGAGCACAAAACAGCAATTAGAAAAACTAAACATCAAGTTTAACACATCACCCCAAAAATATAACAAAAATCTGATTCAAATTATAGTTATACATTTCAATTAAAAATACAGCAAATGTAATACCTTAACCTTGTATATAGTACAATGTTTTTAATCATAGTTGCACTGATAATAGCACCTATTTCAACCCTAAAAAAATAATCCATCTTTAAATTACGAAAGTTGAACATTTCCCAAAATGCATTTGGCTACGTATTACATCCCCAAAAAGTGTATAATTTCTCAACTTTTAAAGTCTATTCCAAACCAAACAGTGCTAAATACACCACAAGATTTCACTCGGTCAGCAAAGCGTTCCCACCTCCAAACCACAAATCACCGTATTCCATTTCATTTCATGACAAATTCCCTAAATCTGAATGAATAAATAACTTTATCGGCACCGGGAGACGACGGCGCAGACACACCGTCCGATGAGTCCATTTCTCGCAGAGGACGTATCAATATTTATGCACTGACTGAGTCCATAAATACCAACGCCCAGTCCCAAAAAAATCAATGTATGCCTGCAACAATATTTTAATCTCCCCATGAAGGTCACATTTCCCCATCCAGACACACATATGTATCTATCCACCCCCCCTACATAGGTCAATACCTCTCTACCCCGACCCACTGGGAGACAGACAAATTTAAGCGAAAGCCACTTTCTACGAGAGTGTCAAAAGAACGAGAGCTCATCCAAAATAAATGGATTACGGTAGCTGTCGCACGGTTGAAGAACACGCTGGATTTTCAGGGTCTAGCTTGCGTGTGTGTGTGGATTCACGTACATTATAGATGAGGTAGAGGAGAAGGGGAGTGTTCCGCCAAGCTCTATCAGTTACCAGAAGACCAATCTAAATCTTTTGCCATGGGTTACAAAGTCGGGCAGAACCAAAATGGCGCATTGATGGAAAACCGAAGCGGCGACAAAGTGATTCTCCCACACTTTGCTAACAGGCTTATGAAAGTCAGGCCGACGCTTTACGATCTTGTTAAAACCGGTTACATTATAAAAAAGGGCTCGTTCGTTGTCCGAGTGGTGGATTGAAATGTTAATGAGCTCGGTAGGGGATGGGCAGACTTGGCAAAGATTTTGCTCTGAAAACCCGCATTTTGGACACCAGAGGATTTTGTCTCGTTGTATCAGGCGCGGTGGTGGAGTGGTTAGCGCGTCTGCCTCGCAGTTCTGAGATTGAGGGTTTCATCCCAGATCCGGGAGTTTGCGTTTCTTCCCAGGCTTGCATGGGTTTTCTACGGGTACTCCCACATCCCAATATCATGCATGCTAAGGTAATTAAGCACTCTAAATTACCCCTAGCTATGATTGCTTGTCCATTTTTGTCTCCTCGTGCCCTGTGATTGGCTGGCCACCAACTCGGGGTGTCCCCTGCCTTGTGCCCAAAGTCAGCTGGGATAGGCTCCAGCACCCCCCGACGTCCTTGTGAAAATAAGCGGTACAGAAAATGAATGAATAAATGTATTATGAACTCAAGTAGGTCAGAATTTGCATAGCAGTCATGCTGTTTTATCCACCCTGGAAAAAAAAAACTAACACTAGTATTAGGCCTCTGGCCTGCTTTTTGGCTGCCATTGACGGCGATAGATGTCTAATCCATCAACTAAATAAATAGACCCCCTGGCTGGCAAGGATTTTCAAGGGAGGATTGCACAGAATCAAAAAAGTTATTGCATAACCACACACTACTCTTGATAAATAAATACACATCCATAGTCTATGTGCACATTCTTGGTTTTTTCTTCTTCTTTTTTTAGTTCATAATTTTCCTGTCTTCGCGTCAGTAATTAAAACGTCAATGTGTTTGGAGGCAAACCGTGATTTTCAAGAGGCAAGCCAAAGGAAGCGGTTAGGGGCTGATAGATTTATTATTAATACACTTTAATCAAAACAGGGAGACATCATTAACATACACTGGCTACAACTTGCAAGGAAAATCACTCCCAACTCGTCCTCGTCCAGGATGATTCTAAAAAAACGGCATCTTCCTCTGTCAATTTAGTCAGCGCATAATCAAAACATTTAAGGTAATCTGATTCAAACAATTGCATAAGCTAACCGAATAACACCATTAAGGTCAAAAAACAACTGCTCATATTAGATCGGAACCAAAAACACCTGCATAAGAATTTGCACAAGTAAGCATACAAGGTGACCCAAGCGGATCGGAACCCAAAACAACTGTGTAAGAATTTGCACGAATAAGCATATTAATTTCTTTATGAGGTAAACAGAGCGACCGTATTTTTTAAACAATAATGCGAGTATTTTCGGAAGTTGATTCGATTATCGCCATCTGCCGGAATCCAAGTCAAAGCAATTCAAAAGTCCCTTGTAGATCTTCATTGCCAACTCTGATCAACAGTCTCGGCCTGGAACATGGTGTCCTGTTCAGTCAATAGTCCTTAAAACAATTAACTGGCCTCGAAAGCAGCTGTGGGGGGAAAGTGTCCTCACAAATTAAATTATAAGTTCATTACCTATTAAATGCTTAATGAACATATAGTAACATCCCAGAATAAAACCAACAGGGGCCAATTGAACATGGCATAAATGAAGCGTTACGGTCCAAAGTTTGGCCTTTTACATTCCTCCGATTTTGACCTGACGGAGTCTAAATATCCATTTGATCGACGATCTAGCCATTTTGCAACATTTGTCATGAATATTTAGAAGCAGTGTAGAGATGAGTGACGCCAACCTAAACCAAAATTGTTCTAATATGTGACATGGCAAAATAAATAACATCATTTTATCCAATTTTGAAGTCATTCCAAATAGTTAAATAAATATTTCCGTTTAGTTTTTTTAATTTTCCAGGAGAAATTTGCAAACTATAACTTTAGTTCTAATGCATAGACTGAGATATCCAGCAGAAGTAGTTCCACCTCTGTACTTAGTTGTTTTGACCTCTGATTCCAGGATGTCAAAGTTGGACAAAAGAGGCAATATCGGCTCTATTTTGAGGTAGTCGCCGGCTTCAGCCTGCTCAGTCCTCTAGGGAAGCTTTTCTTCTGCCCTTGAGGGGGAAATTGTTCATGGTTTTAATTCCCTGCCACTCCTCTCTGGGATTTCTACTTGGCAGGGTGGCCTTGTTTTTTTATGGCTAAACATGTCATGCTGCATTGGACTTTTCATTTGTCTCAGAATGTCCCTTCAAGGTGTTTTGCCCGGAATCCATCGTTAGCTTCATTTTTTCCTGCAAACTTTCCAATTTTCTTGGACACTCACGGTTTATTGTTTGGAATATTTTGATGTGATTGCGGTGAAGTCGCTAACGCTAACCACAATTTATTTGGATTACGCATAAGAAATGATGTTTGCAATAGCAGCCATTGTTTTAATTTTCATTTCATTTCTGCAGGGTGCTGATATAGAGACAGTATAATAATTGATAATATGTAGTGATGATAAAATAAATTTAAATACTGTAAGATACATCAGTTATATCGACATGTTAGCCAGAACTACCATATTTTTTGCACTGAGTCGCACCGGGGCAATTTTTTACTTTTATTTGATCAAAACCAAATAATAAAACGTAATTTAAAGTAAAGTGAAGTATTGTTAAATAGAGAAGAACAGGCTAAATAGTCACCTGTCAATGCAACATTTGCAGTTGTTTTTTTTATAATTATAGCCTAAAAAAGGCTGTTGGTGGAAAGAGAGAGAAAAAAAACAAGTTGCAGGGCCAGCCAAACTATGAAAAAAAAGTGCCTTATAGTTCGGAAAATACGCTACTCGCTATTAGGCTTGAGGTTAGAAAGTTTTGCGTTTTTTGAGGTGCATTTTGCTTGAAGTTACATTCCAGTTTGTATAGCCTTTCAATTAAAAGGTTACACTGCATTCAGAGGCAGAGTCAATATTAGCAGACTCCACTATAACAAGACCATCCATCAAAAAACCTGCCACAGTTAAACAGTCAAAACACAACAATGGTCTTTCTCTGTCAAAATTCTTTCGTTGCTCTTTCAAGGACTATTTGACAGAAAGCCTCAAATTGCCCGCCAGGCGCTATATTTAACACGATAACACTTTGTTGATGTTTTCATGCTTTGTCATAACAACTATTCTGGATTAGTTTAATAGTGTAATGTTTTTTCTTCTTTTTTTTTCCCTTTGAGATAAAGTTATAATGTGAGGATATATGGATAACATGCAATTGAATTAAGATTATGAAAATATGTGAGCATTTGGGCTTTATTAAAGACGGGGAATTAAATTAGTGGATGATGGAGGCCTCTCGTTTGAGGGCTACACGGCTTTAATTTCATTACAAGCGATGTAAACATGAGGTTGCTCCCCCAATTACAAAAGGACCTGCTCCATAAATGGAGGTTAAGTACAAAAAACTAAATGCAAAAAAAAAGGAAACGAGTAAATGTCAATGCTCATTATCATCAAAAAAATGGACGCATGGGAATTGAATCTGTTCAACAATGCTGTGTCGTAAAAACAAAAAAAGACAGAGGAGAAACCCTTTTGTAAAAAAAAAAAAGTACACATTCCTACTCATGTCTCTGAATATTAATAAAGCGGAATAAAATATTAATCCAAGCAATTAGAGTACGTTGCAGAAGAAGAGATGGGATAACGTTAACTCAACTTGTGTTTATTCAGAAGAACATTAAAACCCTGACAATGTCTGGATGCTCTTTAGCCTGAGAATGAAAGATTTTTCCTGTCTGGCTGCTTTATATTTATGATCATCACTAAAAATGTGTCCTGTGGGATGATTCACAACGCCGTCAAATGGAATGTCTTCTAACTAAACCTGCTAAACGAATAGATACGAAGGTAGAAGTGTAGTTACACATCTACGACTACACATGGCTTTTTTAAGTCTGGTCTTTTTGACATTGTGGCTGCTGCAGTTGAGATGTTCAACACACCGCGGGATAATTGGACACCTCTTCAATGAAAATGCCAGAAAAAAAAAACAGAGCATATGGTGACCTGAATCATAATAATAATACATTCGAGGCACCTTTCAGAATACTCAAGGACGTTGTAGAAGAGCTACAAATTCAAGTGAAGAAAAGATGAGATTAAATACAAGTGTCAGGGAGTTATAAAGTCCTAGAACAGAGCATTCATCCGGATAAAATCGTTCGAACAGATGTGTTTTCAGTCTGGATTTTAAAAGGGAGGAAGAAGTTAAATGTGCGAAGGTCAGGGGGTTGGGACCGCCAGAGCTGGGGGGCAGAGTGACTAAAAAAAATTGTATTTTTGCTGTCCAGGATGAAGATAAAAGATAAGCTGCTTGTGCCTGATATTCATATGATGTCTAAAATTTGGATTAGAGCGAGTTTGCTCGGGGCAAAGGTTCATTTTAGAGTCGGTTTTTGGTATTCTGGTGGAATGTTGTGAACGCTGCCGACCGACTCCTTCAAACCAATGAGTGGGTTGATTGCCTTTCCCTTTAACACTATTTTTTCTTATCTTTTCTAGTCAGCTCAAGAAACCTGATTCCCACACTAGAAACAAAAACCAAGCCAGCATTCAGGAATTCATTTTTAAGTTCTACTAGTCGAATTTCCTTTGCTCAAAAGTTGGCAATCCCATTTCACGACAATTAATCATTTCCGATCGTCATTCCAAGGAACAAATCCAAACCATTGCCACCATTAATTGAAATCTAATCATATCCAACAATGCCTTAAAATGAAATAAACAATAACACAGTGAAGCATAAAGGTTTAACAGCGCTTAAGTCTTAAAATTGATAAGATTGCAAAGTGTGCTTGTACGTGAACAACAATACCTCGCATAATGTAGAAAACAGCCTACCGTATTTTGCTGTTTAATAAACCCCCCATTTAATATATATTAAACGGCAGGGGTATATTAAATGGCGCACAAACGGGAAGGTACGATCCACTACGCACTCTTTATGCCGTGACGGGGTGCTTACCGTATTTCCACGACTATAAGGCGCACCCTCAATGAATGACACATTTTATTTTATTTCCATATATAAGGCGCACTGGATTATAAGACGCCCTGTCTAGATGACGACAGGGCCTATGTCCGATTATTATATTGGAGAAAATTTGAGACTTTTAAGTGCGCTTTATAGCCGTGAAAATACGATATTATTATTGTTATTATCAACATTTTACAGACTAAAACTACTTACTGCTCCGATTAAAACTACTTACTGCTGAATAAAGTCTGACTTAGAATTTTAATGAACTTAAGTATCTATAATTATGCCCCCATGAACACCATACACATCTTGCCCAAAAAAGCTGAGCTGCCGTTTAATATACCCGGGTATATTAAACGGCAGGGGTCTATTAAATGGCGCACAAACGGGAGGCTCAAAAAACCAAAAATCATTTAATATACCCGGGTATATTAAACGGCAAAATACGGTACATTTTTTTTTCTCCAAAAAGGCTCAGACTGGCCAAAAAAGCTTTCTCTTGAGTCCACCAAGGTAATATCAGAGCTATTTTTATTATACAGTAGATAAGACAGACTTTGCGTAAAGGGGTCAGACAGCTGTGTAGGAGGAGACCTTAACAAGGGTGTCTATGTTTTGATGATTGCATCTCCATCATAGAAGAACGGCGCTGCAGGCTAATGGTGCTTACCCAACAAGAGCTTCATGCTCTGTCAGTTTTTCATTACCACTTCACTCAGTCTGCCTGTATGTAGAACCATGCAATATTGCAATATTGCCAATTACAGACAGCTCGCCCATTTTTCAGGATCCATAAGCATCTGTTTTTCCACTTGAGGGAACTATTAACATCGCCTCATAGCCCCCCCCCCATCCCCTCTTCTGGGCAACCCATTTCCCTGCTGACTAAGGAGTGCAAAAAATAAATTAATGGTGGCACAACCGTCTCCAAAACATTGTCAGCAATACCACACGTGCTCACCTAGCACAATTTAGAAGCAGAACTTCCATATTTTATTGGTTAGCGGTATGTCACAAACTCAAATAGAAACAGTTTAATGCTTTTTTGCAAGTGTATTAATTCATTGTCATGTTTTTCAATCCTAGCAAAGAGATGCAGATGAGCCCGGACAAAGTGGTGACAGGCTAATCAGCAAGAAGTTATGTAATAAGCAGGTGAGAAATGTATAAATAAAACACAAACACACACATGCGCTTGGCTTTTGTCAACAGTCACAGCGAGTGGTGCGAAGGTCACAAAAATATCCTCACGTACACGTGCTTTCCATTATTTAAAAAAACGTCATTTCCTTGACCCTAGCAAATGAATAATCCATAAAGATGTACACGGTGATGAATATTTTATTTATATACTGTCGTGTCAGTAAGATAGGGCTTTTAGTTCCATCATGACAACTCTTTTTTTTTTTTTTTGTCCAAAGAATGAGTCAACTGTATCCATCAATTTAATCGATTATGCTTATTCCTATTTTTTTTGGGCTGTTTACAGAGCTGCCAAATACTACAAATATTCCGTAATTTACTACATCACTCTTTATCAAACTACTAAATACGCATTTTGTATAAAAAAAATCAAGCAATATTTTTTTCGGCAATTTACATGAAAAAAGATAAGAATTTTGAATGGTTTTTGCCTCGCCATTTTAACTTACCGAGTTGATTCATTTCGAAACTACTAAATACGCAACGACATTCTACAAATACGTCTTGTATTTTGCACGTTGTCCAAACGTTCAATTATTTTGAAAGTGAAGTAGCGTGCTCACTTCTTTTTCAACGACACTTGTGCATTCTCATCGGTTGTTTGCGTGTTAGCTATGTCCACAAAACGAAAATGTGACTAATATTTTATTTGCTTTTTGGTTTTTTTATTTCTTAGCAATAATTAACTATTGAAAAAAAGGAAACTAATTGAAAAACAATATGTAATATTGAGCTTTATTTTAGTAAGCATCGAAAAAGGTTGACAAAATGGGAAAATTCTCTACAAAATATGATTTGGCAGCTCCGTGTTTATCATCCATTTTAATTCAACAACATCACCAAATAAAACTGGGTTTGTGACAATTGAGGCAAAATGTCATTTTCTCATCTCATTTTCTCAACCGCTTTATCCTCACTAGGGTCGCGGGGGTGCTGGAGCCTATCCCAGCTTACTTTGGGCCAGAATTGGTGGCCAGCCAATCGCAGGGCACAATGAGACAAACAACCAATCATAGCTAGGGGTAATTTAGAGTGTCCAATCAGCCTACCGTGCATGTCTTTGGAATATGGGAGGAAACCGGAGTACCCGGAGAAAACCCTCGCAGGCCCGAGGAGAACATGCAAACTCCACACAGGTGGACCAACCTGGATTTGAGTCCAGGTCCCCCACCGTGAGGCCGACACGCTAACCACTCAAGTCGCCGGGGCGCCCTGTAGTGTAATAATTACAACATACATTTTCAGTGTCCATTCCAGGACACATTTGTGTAATAATCTTGATATTTCATCATCCTTTTGATATGCTAATGTGTGTGTGGTGTGGTGTGTGTTTGAGTATGTGTGCGTGTGTGTATGTGTGTATATGTCTGCGTGTGTGTCAACTATTTGAAATGTTAAGTTAAAAAAAAAGTGGTGCATTGCTATTTTTACTGTGTGAACATTTCCCAGTGGATGGACTCTTGTCCAGTCCAGCTTTAACAAGCTGCCATCAAAGTTTGATAAGACGAGCTCACCAGTAACCTCTGTTTTAGCCTGTGGCTTCTCAGGGTCTCGGCGTTGTAGCTCAGGTTGGCGTTGCTCTTTTCTAGAGGACAAAACTGGTCCAAACGCTTTGCACTTGGGAGCTGCAGTGGTACCACCTCATTTCTTGACTGCACCTGGAGCAAAAAGAAAGCCAAAATAAATCAATGGTTAACTCGTTTTTTCTTGAAGAGTGCATCTCCGAGTGTGGCTGGACACTATATACCGTATTTACTCGCATATAAGCCGCCCCCTGAAAATTGCCTTGAAATTTTTGAATTTGACCATTTCTCGCATATAAGCCGCCCCCTGAAAATTGCCTTGAAATTTCTGAATTTCACCATTTCTCGCATATAAGCCGCCCCCTGAAAATGGCCTTGAAATTTTTGAATTTTACCATTTCTCGCATATAAGCCGCCCCCTGAAAATTGGCTTGACATTTTTGAATTTTACCATTTCTGGCTTATAAGCTGCCCCCTGAAAATTGCCTTGAATTTTTGTAATTTTACCATTTCTCGCATATAAGCCGCCCCCAATTTTCACCTCCATATTCATGGTTTTAATAGGGAGTACAAATGTGTTACTTTGAAGGGAAAATCTTAAGACTAATCATCACAAATGGTATTTCTGAGATACTGTATGAATCAAAAGCACATTATTAGTGTCACTATCATAAGGAAGTTAAAAGCCTGTCTTTGTAAATGCAAAATATCAAATTATTCAATTTGAAAAAGGAAATGAGTCTTTCTTGATGAGAACATGATGCGTTCTAATGACAGAAATTAAAAAAAATTTACCAGAAGTTTAGGATGTGATCTTATCGTGTCAACTTGCAGGTTTATGCATGTCGTATTTTTATGCGCATATAAGCCGCACCCTCGATTCAGTCGTCATTTTTTTTGTCCGACAAAAGCGACTTATATTTGAGTAAATACGGTATGTACTTCTGTTCTTGCTAGATTTAAAAGTAAAATAGTAGTTCACAGCTGCTGATGGTAAAAATAGTCTGGTACTCAAATTGAAGTCGAGGTGAGTGCTAAAAGCCAGCAGGGGGTCAATTTTGACAAATAGATCCAACAGCAATGCGGGTAAACAATCTTCTATTGATGTTTGCACGTTTGCAATAAGAAAAATGAATGTGTCTACTGGAAACAGTTCAAAATTACCTTTGGAGAAGAAGAGGGGAAGATCGAAACTATTACTGTGTTGTTTTCCATGCTTGTTATTTATGTAAGTCATAACATTTTCGATCTGGACGCTGATAGATGATGGATGGCTTTGTTTATGTCTAATTTTCCTGCTCGGCAGGGTTTTCTCAGATTTGAATCACGCAAAAAAATGAGAGAACTTTTTATTTTCATCTTATGATGAAAGAAAAAGGAATACAAAGTCGTAATATAAGGTGGAAGAGTGGTTAGCATCACTGTTCTGAGATCAATCCCTGGTGGGTTTTCTTTGGGTACACCACACCATGGAAATATATGATGATTGAACATTCTATAGGTATATGTATTTGGGTCAAACTCCGCTCACCTCTCGCAAAGCTAACAGGTTTTTTGTCTAATTGCGACCAATTCCGGGTGTACTCGCCCACTACCCGTGCTAAACTGGGATAGACTCTAGCACCCCGCGATCCTGGTGAGGTTAAGCAGCATGGAAAATGAATGAATAACATAATACTACTACCATCCACACATACTCTATTCCAAGGATGTCACAACCGGGTTTTAACGTCAACTTGATTTCACGTGGGCCGGACCATTTTAGATATAATATTTAGAGTTTTTTTATTATAAATGGATTAAAAGAACTGGATTAAAAGCCCTGAATATTCATTTTTATAGATCTAAAACAATGTTTATTTGAGCTTTTTTAATATATTTTTAGATTTTATAAAATTATTTTTGAACTAAAAACACAGAAAAAAATGGGTAAAAAATTACAATTATTGATTTAATTTTAGCTTTTTTAAATATATTTTTAGATTTTACAAAATGATTTTTGAACTAAAAACAGAAAAAATGGATTAAAAAATTACAATTATTGATTTAAAAGGGGAAAAAAATCAGGAAATTTAATATACATCTATACTCTTCATTTTAATTTGATCCTAAAACAGAAAGTCGGCACTCATGATTTACTTTCCCGGGCCACACAAAATGTTGCGGCGGGCCAGAATTGGCCCCTGGGCCGCCACTTTGACACATGTGCTCTATTCCCATACTGTAGCACTCAAGCCAAACTGCTGATGTAACAACTGTATTAACATGTTAGCGTTCTAATAATGCAACATTTGAATTATTGATAGGTCCACTGAGATGGAGCCATGTGCGGCTTTTGTGCCAAAGCGTCAGAGCTGTAACACAAGTCAAGCATGGCGGGACATCTTTCCATGCATCTCCAGTCTTGACGTAGGAAACGTGGAAATGGCTGAAAACGTCACATGACTGTAAGCGTCCGACATGTCCAACACTAAAAAAAGGTGAGTCGGTTGGAGATTTCCAGACATAAAGACCATGGCCGGAAAATAACCTTTTTTTTGTCCATGCTATCAATTAGTAATGACTCTTAATGCAATGTCGCCGCATGCGGCTGCCACTTAAGGGAACGGGTGATGATATTTTTAGATGCAAGTCCATAGCGCCACGGCCAAAAACGCAATTAGTTTGCTTCCCAAAACACAAGGCGTCAGGTTGTAATTACAGGATACGATACTATTTATTGGTGTTGGAATTTGGAAATCTTCTGATATAAGCGGTAGCTTTTATCCTATTAGTTGGAAATTTTGCTATGGAGCTCGTCAGAACATTTTGGTTAAAAAAATATCAGGGGAATAAATTATCCATATAATATCCCTAAGGAAATTTTCAGAGACTAAGACCCTGCAGACAGATATTCATTTAAAAAATGATAACTATGAGTTCCATTCTACACATTAACCACAAATTCCCAACACCTTAAGAACAATTTAGACACAAAGAGCCACAATTTAAAACCGTCAAAGAGCCACACTTTACATAATAAAAAAGCAGCATAAAAAATGCAAACTGCCAAATTATTTTTGACATAAAATGTAATATTTGTTTATAATGGGCCCAGATTAATTGGAGTGTTTTAAGAGAGAATAAAAATAAGAAACATGAAACGAAGCAAAGAGCCACAATATATACAAATAATGATAAAAAGCAAAGAGATTCATTTTGGCCGGGAGCCGAATGCGGCTTAAGAGCCGTGTGTTTGCCACCGCTGTCTTAAGAAGTGCAGACATGCAATCCTTTTTGATTGGGAGCGTCCCAGTCGAAATAAATTGGACGTCGAGTGCCATCAATAGCAGCCAAGAAGTTAAATGAGTGCCCTGTAAGTTATCATTCTTTCACTTTAGCTTTTGATTTGTGTAGTTTTCCGTCAAAACTTTGACAATTCAACCATTTTTTGTTGGTTGTTATTGCACAGTTTAATGATTGATTGGAGGCAGCAAAACTGACTTTGACAGCGTCGTTTCAAACAACTCTGACCCACTTCCATTCATTTCTACACATAAAGCGCGTAAAATGCTGTCTGGAGTGTCCCAGTTCTTCAGAGGACCAAGAAATATTTGGATTTGACACTTTGAAACGATGCATAGCCCGCCCGCTCTCCTCGTCAAAGATCCGAGCGAGACTATTTTGTCCTCGAATAAGAAACGTTAGCTTTGGTATTTTCCATCAAAAAAAAGGAAGTCTATTTCCCAAAATCCAATCTTTACAATCCATTATTCCAGATCCTTCCAAATTGCGATACGCTATCCGACAAACAAAACCATCTCAGGACCGTTATTGAAACGCTCATTTAATTGGACACTTTCTTGCAATTACCCACCACGGTGGGCTCTTTGTCGACTAAAAAGAAGACCTGACACACCCCCCACTGAGACTTGTAGTATAAAACAACGTAGCATCCCGCTATCAGATTTCAAAGAAAGATAAATCTTTGCAAACGAAATACTAAAAGCCGTCAACGAATACAGGACAGTAGCGCCGTGCTTTCCCGGTTAATCCACTGTAAAATTCCACTTGATTAGGACATAAGCATCAATTACACCCCAACATAAACACGTAGCATTAACTCCAGATCGCATTAGCTTTCAATTAATCTGCCCCAAAGTTAAAAGTGCAAGTTGGCCTTCTTCTATTCGCCGCCCCGGTTCTCCACGGAGCCCCGCCTTCCCTCCAGCCGAGCCCGCCACTAATGCTTGATCAAAGAGTGCAAATCACATCCAACGGGCAGAGTGAGGGGTGAATCCCGGTCAAGGCCGGACACGGAGGTTGCTGTTCAGATTGTTTCAGGGTTTGAGTGAAACACAGCTGACACGCTTGTTTATCAGCAGGGTCGGAAAATGCAAGGGAATGACGCTACAACCAAAAATCAGGGCAAAGTTAGCACACTTTTTAAGTTGCTATTGCATCATATTAGAATTAGACGCAAGATTTTGGTACTTTTTGGTATTTTCAGATTATTATTTTTTTATCTGGTAGAACATTTGCAGTTTGATTGACATTTCGTTTGTTCTCATGTACTCTTGATGATCTTTAAAACCTCCAGACTACCGAGGGACTGTGTGGTAACCTCAGTCCCCACCTTGTGGACTTCCTGTGTGTGGCTCCAGTTTTTTTTAACTAGGTCTACAATGTCTTCTGTGTCTTGTGTCCGTCTTTCTACTGCAACCACGAAATTTCCTGAATACGGGATGAAATAAAGTTCTAACCTAACCTACTCTATTGGTTAGATCAAGGGTGCCAGACTCGCGGGCCGCATTAAACGTCACCTCGATTTCATGTGGGCCGGACCATTTTAGATATATTTTTATATTTTTTTTATATAAATTGATTAAAAGAACTAGATCAAAAGTCCTAAATATTCCATTTTTTATAGATCTAAAAAAATATTCGAGCTTTTTTCTTAGTAAGGGAAAATCTCTTTTAATCATTATGTTCCATATTAAAGTGGAAAATAGAAAATATTTTTATATTTTTTAGATTTTACAAAATGATTTTTGAACTAAAAACAGAAAAAAAGATTAAAAACTTACAATTATTGATTTAAAAGGGGGAAAATCAGGAGGTATAATATACATCTATAATAAACAGAAAGTCGGCACTCATGATTTACTTTCCCGGGCCACACAATATGATGCAGCGGGCCAGATTTGGCCCCTGGGCCGCCCCTTTGACACCTGTTGGTTAGATCATTATTTCCGACTGTTTTCTTCCCTTCTGTTAGCCAACCAGCTTCCCTTAATTACTTATTATCTCCTCATAGTCTTGCCAAATTGTTTGCATTGAGGTTCCTGCTTTCTTTTACTTTACTGAATTCCATAGATAGGATTTGACTAAGCTCTTTTTTTGTCAAATTAACCCTAAGAAGCACAATTATAATCCCATATCGCTGTTGAGCAGGAAACCAGTAGATTACCTGAAGGGATGTGTAAAGTGAAAGCTTTTCTTATCCGTTTACTGTTATTGTTGTGGCAGCCACCGTTTTACTTTTTTTTCCAGGTAAATAAATGGTTATGACACACTGAGTAGCAAATTGCTCCAAACCTGGACACTGCAAAAATAAGCCTGTTTTCTTCCATCCAACCAAGTGATAATCACACAAAAGAAAATGGACTAACCGGTAAGTACCCTATCCTGTTGTTTTAATTAGACTGACTACTCCAAATTTTATGCAGTTTTTAACAACGACATTGGAACCAAAAAACAAACAAGGCTTTTCGCCAAAAGTTGAAATATTTTCAGATAATATCGTGCCATGGATGAAATGAAAACGAGCCATTACATTTTTAACTAGGTCTACAATGTCTTGTGTGTCTTGTGTCTGTTTTGCTACTGCAACCGAGAAATTTCCCGAATACGGGATGAAATAAAGTTGCAACCAAATTGAATGTACTGGTTTGGATTAGAACATTTCGCTGCCAATAGAATCTAAAAATCGGACTTCATAAGTCAAATAGCCGGAGGATGCCAGAGAGTGTTAAATCCTTGTTTGCACTGTCATTGTCTTGCGTCGGACAGTCGGACAATCCACCCGAGTGACATGGCTGCTAACGATGATGATGCACTTTCACTCTGCTGTCACGGAGCCTTACAGAAGCCATTTCCCAGCGAAGATAGTGTTATGTAACATTGCACGCCAGCTCTGCTGCTCATATCACTAAAGCCTCACACTGTGGGTCACGTGCCTCATCCAGTCTCCGTTCTGGTGCCAGCAGCAGCCGCGTTCCAGCTGTTACTACGACCTAGCTTCGGTCGCTTAAGACCACGCTCGGCCAAAGCCCGTCCAGGCGTGCACGGCCGCCCAAGCCACGGATCGGCCATATTTAGCCTTTCTCTTTCGACAAGGGGGGGTTTTGAATAACAGGAAGGTGGTTTTAACGCATTCCGTTTCATGTCTGTTCTAAGCGTATGTTTCTAGTGAAGAATATCACATGTCGCTCTTTTGCGTTTCCTGAAGCCAGCCCGTATTTTTAACAGGTTCGATCATGTATAAAAAAAAATTGGATACACACTGAGATATACTAATTATAGCTATTTTGAATATTAATTCTCCAATGTGGACAAGTGGTTACCGTGTACAGTTCTTATATCGAGGGTACAATCCTAGCTGGGTCCTCCCTGTGTCGAGTTGGTATGTTCTACCCGGGTGCGTGGGTTTTCTCCGGGTAACCCGGTTTTCTCCGGATAACCCGGTTTTCTCCATGTAATACGTTTTCTCTGGCTAACCTGGTTTTCGCCAGGTAACCCGGTTTTCTCCGGGTAACCCTGTTTTCTCCGGGTAACTCGGTTTTCTCCGGGTAACTCGGTTTTCTCCGGGTAACTCGGTTTTCTTCAGGTAACCCTGTTTTCTCCGGGTAACCCGTTTTTTTCCGGGTAACTCGGTTTTCTCCGGGTAACTCGGTTTTCTCCGGGTAACCCGGTTTTCTCCGGGTAACCCGGTTTTCTCCGGATAACCCGGTTTTCTCCGGATAACCCGGTTTTCTCCAGGTAACTCGGTTTTCTCCAGGTAACCCGGTTTTCTCCGGGTAACTTGTTTTTCTCTGTGTAACTTGGTTTTCTCCGGGTAACCCTGTTTTCTCCGGGTAACCCGTTTTTTTCCAGGTAACTCTGTTTTCTCCGGGTAACCCGGTTTTCTCCGGGTAACCCGGTTTTCTCCGGATAACCCGGTTTTCTCCAGGTAACTCGTTTTTCTCCAGGTAACCCGGTTTTCTCCGGGTAAACCGGTTTTCTCTGGGTAGCTTGGTTTTCTCCGGGTAACTTGGTTTTCTCCGGGTAAACCGGTTTTCTCTGGGTAACCCATTTTTCTCCGGGTAACCTGGTTTTCTCCGGGTAACCCAGTTTTCTCCCACATCACAAAACATGCAAGCTCGGCTGGTCGAACACTGAGTGAGCACGAATAGTTGTCCATCTCCTCGTGTCTTGCGATTGGCTCGCCATTTGCCCGTAGTTGGCTGGGATCGGCTCCAGCACCCCTTGCGACCCTTGTGAGGATAAGCGGTTCAAAAAAATGAAGAATTCTCAAATATTTGTTCTACCTACATGCTCCTTTGACGGCTAAAAGTGCATCTTTAGTCAATTTAAAGTCGACACGAAAGCCAATTTTCAATCGTAGGATTTAACGACAATATTTTTCCAATTTTAAAAAAATGAAATGACCTTGCTATTCCTAGTCTTATCAAGCACATACACTGACTGCTTTGAAATATCTTGTGGGTCGATGCTACAGCTGCTGGAGGAATTAGCAACTGATGGCTAGCTGCCATCAAAACATATAGGGTGTGTAAAGGCAATATACTATGCGGGTATTTGAGCAGCCAAAGTGAGAGGGCTTTCAGTGCAGTAAACATGTAGTAATGTTGCGCTGTGGATCAGCCGCGGCCCAAAAGCAAGCATTTCCCACGGGAATCTTGCTCCAGCACTCCATTCAGTTCATTAGGTTTGTTAGGCCAAAATCAAAGCGCTGTAAATTCATGAGTTTCTTTACTTCAGATGCCAGATTATTATTCATTATTTTGAGCAGTCCCAAAGTACACAGTAATCTGTTATTATTTTGGCACAAGTGCGCTTGCCTGAACATTTGAAAATTTGAAATGAAGCAATTTACTCTATCCCAATCGTGATTTTTATTTTCTTACCCATATTTTGAGACCAAGAAAAATAATGCAAAATGACGTATCAATTATTTTTTTAATTTTCCCTCAATAATTGTTCTGTTTACAAATATTACACAATACTATGTGACTATCATGACTTTCTAAAGAGAATTAGTCCCAAACATTTGATTTACAGCAGCCAAAACTCACAACGGTCCTAAAAATACAAGAATTCTGGATCAATTCCAATCATATGACCAAATTCAATCTCCGCAGACTCCTCTTACTGCCAATCAAAGCGGCTCTTATCATCCCCTATAAATGCAGCGAGTGCAGGGTGTCAAAGCATGCAAAGTATGTTTATGACGCATTGAAGGGGAAGCTTTAAGAGGAGGTGATGTCAACATAGGGAACAAAAATAGAGAATTGTTATGAATTGGGCAATTGGAACCATCTCATATATTGAATTTATCGGTACAGTCATTTGTGTTTTAATTAGGTTTATCAAAAGTAAATAGCCATTCTGTTTTAATCAAGTAACTAGCATTCTTTCAAATGGTTCAGCCTACAACGTCTATAAAGCCAAGATGTTTTTGTCACAATCAAAATGTCAGGAAGTGCAAGGAGAGCTGTCATAAAGTGTAAACAAGAGTGAGAAATATTTTCGGTGCAAGTCACAAGTTGACTTTGAAGGTGACTTTGGCATTTTTTTTGGAATTCCAAAGCTTTTGCCCTATTTTGGATCGAATGCGTTTTCTAGTACACTTGTCCACATTTGCTGCCTACCTCACCCCAAGTCAACATTTGGTCATAAAAATGGAACACCGATAGCCCAGAAGTACGTGTGGCTGTTTCTTAAGTGAGCTGATTTCACAGCAAGACAAGAAAACGATATATCCCAGCACGATTTTTTTTATCCCATGGGGCGTTTCCACTCAAGTAAGTCAGGGACATAAAACACCTTCTGTCAAATAAACCCGTACTTCTTCAATCTAAGTTCCAAAGGACTACTCGCGTCCATTCATTGAAGATTCTTCTCACAACCGCGAAACCTTATTCAACTCATTTCAGAGTGGAGTTAAAAATACGACTGTCTTTCCCCTTAATAAAAGCCACTTGCCGGCAATTCAGGGCTAACCTGCAGATGATGAATGAGCATGCAAACTTGTCAAGGTGGGCAGGAGGAGCTACAGTATGAATGGAAACTTGTCATGACAGAACTCATTTTTCATGTCCAGAACGACACGTTTTTGCCGTGACATTGGCTGCAAAAAGCACCTTTTCACCCCGCAGCAAAGCATTCTCTTATAGCGATACCCCAATTCTCTGGTGGTTGCCGTCCACGTTTTTAATTTCCATTTTGGTGGCGAAATGCTGATGGTGCAGAAATTTAACGACACGGCATTCAGAAGCGCGCCAAGCATCCTCTGCGACGTACGTGGCAAAATGATAAGCGGCATAACATGAGCGCCAGACTCAAAGGGCACCGGTTAGCCGAGATTTAAACCAATCGCAGTCCGCCGGTCTGCACCGTTGATTTTGCAGGTCGCAATTTATACAGGCAATTTATCAAGGCAACTTCTCCTCAGACTTGAGGGCGAGGGCGGTCTTAACTGGAGCTGAGGATAAATCGTGTATCGCTCACAGACTCAAAAAAGGGAAAAAACACATCCAAGTATGGTATTTTGGAACCCACATAAGGCAAGATGGGGAGCAAAAACCTTAGCGAATAAGAAGTGAATCCTTCCCGCATGCAAATGAAACGCCACGTCCTCTAGCTCTACTTCGGCAAACCTGAAAAACCCGCCGTCGCCCGCCAACTGAAAGACGGATGAAAAATTTCAATGAGCTTAACCTTTAAGAGTGCCAGAGCATCTTTATCCCTCGGTAACAGCCTCGCGATTCCGCAGCACGGCCAGCCGAACCTCAGCCTCCGATTGTAAAAAAAAATAATAATAATAAAATAAAATTCAAATAAATCAGACGTTAAAACTGCGCCGTACCTTTTTAGCGGCAACGCTTAAAGGACCGGTCCCGCGGCAGGTGCTTCCCAAGGACGGAGACGGAGGCGAGAAAACGATGTCGGTGGCGGATCGGTAGCGTAAAATGGTTCATCGGCGCAGGGCAGTGAGGAGCGTGGCCGGGCGATGCAGGGGAGAGACCGAAAGAGGAGGAAGAGGATGAGGAGGAGGAGAAGGAGGAGGAGGAGGAGGAAGAGGAGGAGAGAGCCAGCACATCGAGCATCACTCAGCTCACACTCGTACCGTTGTGCAGCAGCAGCAGCAGCACACACACATCAACACGCCCCCTTTCTCCCGCTCTCTCTCTCACTTTCTCCATCGCTTACACGTCTAGTCGTAAGGACTCCCGCACACGGGGTGCAGAGAGGCAAGGTTCGTCTCCTACCGTTCTCATTGGTTAAGATCGGGTGTTGTATTGGGAGGTAGGGGCACGATTTTGAGAATTTTCGTCCGTCGGAGAATCCACTCAAGGTCGTTTGAGAGTCTTTGGGTTTGATCTAGTTTTGTTGGAGAACTTTATAGTGTGGTGTTTTACAAAGAATCTCTATTTGCCCAGCACTACTGCATTGGCTAGGTACTAGGTTTAGTCGCCGGTCTTTTGGTCGCCGGTCTTTTGGTCGCTGGTCTTTTGGTCGCCGGTCTTTTGGTCGCCGGTCTTTTGGTCGCCGGTCTTTTGGTCGCTGGTCTTTTGGTCGCCCGGAAGGTTATTTATAATTACCATTTAAATCGTTGCTCAAATTCCCTAAATACAAACTGCGAATGACTATTTAATCATACTTAATGCCCTAGTAATTATTAGGCTAAAGAAAAGCTCCAAATTTCCCAGACTTTTATTGTTTTGTGTTGGAGACCTTGTTAAGACCCTGACTGACGTCCCTTCCTAAGGGGACAACTCATGTACATACAAACTCTTATACACTCACACGTAGGTTCAGTGAAACTGCTCAGGGCCATTGTTGGCTTTTATTATTGCGTAGACCGTGTTGTTTTGTCGCTGGTCTTTTGGTCGCCCGTTGTTTGGGTCCGGGCGACCAAAAGTCCGGCGACCAAAAGACCGGCGACCAAACGACGGCACACGAGTTGCAAAGACTCCCGCACACGGGGGTGCAGAGAGGCAAGCTTCGTCTCCTAACGTTCCCATTGGTTAAGATCCGGTCTCGTCTTCACAATAGGATAGCGCACGACCACTTGCCAACGAGAAGTAGTATATACTCCTCTCGTATTAGCGATCGCTCCGCCATTCGCACTGACTAACGGGGAGAAAAAAACGAGGGAGTTTTAATTCTGCATAGTATGCTGAGTATGACCCAATCTTGACAGCATGAGATCCAAATATAAAACACAGTAGTCATCTAGTGTAAAGAGAAAATAAAAAGGACAGGTGCTCGGGGCTTGCTCAAGGGCACCTCAATGCTGGTCAGACAGCAGATTAGACAAGACATTTTTTTTCCATATAGCTCGCTCTGAGATAGAAATGACATTGAATTCATGGAAAAACGACCAATTCTCACTTCATTTTTACCAGAACGCTTTTCTCAAGCCCACAAAATAGCGAGAGAGAGTAAACGTCGAAGCCAACGCTAAATATTGTGGGATTTTATCAAGAAAAACATCCACGGATCCTACCTCGAGGCAACCGCGTGTCACAATGCGTTAATGTCAGATTTGCCAGCCACTTCTAAAAAGGTACACTCCAAGATAACCATCACCATCCCAATTCGCTCTGGTTTAACTGGCCAGGGGAAAGGTCGCGTCAGAGGTCAACGCGGGCAGAAGCACAGCGGGGAAAGCTTTGTCCTCACATGACCCCAAAACCACTCACATTTTTTTTTCCGGCGAGGAGAAACCACCAGTTTGCAAATGAAAAAATCGAACACTGAGCTACTTAACTTAAATCCTTTGCCCATAATCAGAGCATCGTATTCTACCGCGGGTAATTACGAATTCTCCTCAATTAAGCCGAGCTAAGGCGACCGCCTGGATGGCGACGCGGGGTCGAACGGGGCTTCGGGGCTGGGGGGGGGGGGGTATCTCTCGCGGGTCAACGACGTGTCGGGCTCACCTCGCTTTTGGTCCAAGCGCCCCTCTCGGCCAGGGGTCTCGGGCTGGCCGCGCTCTCGCTCCGACGCGTATTTAGGGGCTTCTTCTCCAGCCTGCGCGTCCTCTGACCACCCATGGAGCCCTGGGGCGAAAAGCAATGGGCGATAACCGCGATGTGAGCCGCGTAGCGATAGTGTGGCGGATGGACGACGTACCATGACAGGCCGGTTCGCACGCCACCCCGCTCGCTCGTCATGGTCAGATGCGCCGGGCGGCGGGATGATGTCATAACGTCAGATTATAAATATCTGTATCCAGCAGGGTTACATAATAAGTGGATGTTGGATTACGGTGCGTACACACAGACGGCGGCGGCGGCACAGCTGGCGCGAGGAACGCATTAGAAGCCATGGAAAATCAATTGTTTCGGGGTTGGGGAGTTTTGCGGTGGCTTTTTTGGGGGGGTTGGATGATATTGGTGGGAAATTTGGTTTAGGAATTAGGTATTGTTTTTGGGATTATAGACAGGTTCGTTAGAAATGAGATTATAATATCGTGTGCAGTTTTTTTGTTAATGTACATCTCGTCAATTTATGATTAAATTATAGACATTGCAACATTACAGTAATAAAATACGACCTTTTCTGGTTGAGCGTAGTGGCAAATTTGGTGAATGGAATTGTAAGCAAAATAATTTTGATCAGGTCGAGGCATTTCTCAATCTTATATTGTTCATTTGAAATTAATAATTGAATTTATTCTTTCCGGGTGGTGTAAAAAAAATGTCGAGGTGGACAAAATCATTTGGGAAACATTTTTATTTTTCATCGTTTCACAGAACTTTGATAGCGAATCTACTTGGTAACATTTAAGCAACCACAATGTGCCCTTAAAATGACATTCACAGACATTTATGGCATCACAGTCACAATTTAACATTTCTGTATTAATGTTGAGGAAGGCAACCTTTGGTTTGGTAGCCAAAATGAATGTTTCTTTGACTATCAGTTATCGACATTAAATTCATATTTCACTGCCATTAATGCAGAAAGACGTCCAATCCAATTTGACTGGGAGGGCTGTATCCAGTCAAACTGGATTGGACGTTTATCGCCGACAAATGAGCTCATTCCAAATTTCCTCCAGACATTTAAACATCCAAACCAAGTGTCATTTATAGACTCTTTTAAGTCATCAATAATATAAAATATTTTGTTTTGTGACCGACATATTAAAATGAAATTCTATGACTATTTCTCAGTCACAAATGGTAAACAAAACACAAAACGTACATTCCTTCTTAGCAAAATGAGTAGCAAAAACAACCTGAGAAATAGCACTTTGATTCAATTTACATTTCAAAGTTTATCATTCCTATTCGAAAAAAGATCAGCAGAAAGCATTGTTCAAAATGAATAGACTGGCACATTCAGTAAATTTCATTTTTGCAAATATTTTTTGGGGGTCTTTATACTACTACAACTTTAAAATACAATACTAGCACAGAATTAGAAAACAAATGTATAAGAGATTAATTTATTGGTCTGACTATAAGACAGTGTTTTTTGCATTGAAATAAGACTGAAAAAGTCTCAGTTGTCTTAAATTTGGGGTTTTGACATTACACCCATTCACAACGCTAGTTGGCGCCAAATATCTTTATAGCAAATGCTGGCCATTTTGATGGGTAATGCAGTTATTGCAATGTTGTTGTTGTTTTATCACAGTAGATTGGTTACATTTACATTTCAAAAATCAGAAGCCATTCATTTCCGAATGCGATTGCACTTTAGTTTCCATATGTTCAAATATTACGAAAATAACATGCTATTTCTCTCGAATATATTTTTAGAATCAATTGTTTCAGATCTACAGTAATTATTTTCTGTATAGAAATTGAATTTGCTGTTCAAAAAGTCTTTTTTCAAACTTGAGTCTTGAAAAAGAGGAGGTCGTCTTATACTCGGGCCAATACAGTATTTGTTTATGTATTAATCTGTGAACAATGTATATACCATTGGATCA
The DNA here is from genome assembly GCF_051989625.1 of Stigmatopora argus. Lineage (NCBI taxonomy): Eukaryota > Metazoa > Chordata > Actinopteri > Syngnathiformes > Syngnathidae > Stigmatopora > Stigmatopora argus. The sequence goes on from NC_135391.1 coordinate 3,848,010, forward strand.
AAAAGTGAAACTAGTCAGTTGTACTTATTGACAATGAGGTTAGGACGTCTCGACGTACCAACGTGAGCGTCACAATCCGGTGTGAATAATGCCAACAAGTCTGTAAGACAACGTGTCATACCTGATTGTATTTTCCCGTGTAATGCTGTTTATACGGTGAGTGAGATGGCGCTATTGTAAGCTTTATCACTACAGGAACAAGAGATTACTGTGAGGTCGTGACCTGTGTAATCCTTCACCCAAAGGCCCCGACGAGTAAAACAAGGACAGCCCAAGAGGGAAAAACCGAAACAAAAGAGGAAATGAGTCGGAGTAAAACTATCTTAAAAATTGGACCACATATGAATTTAAATCTAATTACAACCTGACTGTGTCAAGCAGGAGGTTTGGTCAGACCGACGGACAAACCGACAATCAAGGCAACGATGGCGAGGAGGATCAGGAGAGCGAACGCGAGGATGATATATTTCTGCCAAAAAAAATGTGAGGTTAGTTGAAATGTATCTTATCAAAGTTGGACTTGGTTGTTATAAAGTGATACTCACCCGTCTGGATTTTTTCTGGTATCTTACGGCTTTTTTTGTTTCTTCTTTAGCACGACAAATGTATTCGGCTGCATTGGAGACATTGTTTTCAATGTTGTTGACCATTTCGCCCTGTAAAATATGTTAAAAGTTTGTTTTGTTTGAGGCAAATGTGCTTTTTGGGGAGGTTTTGAGGTCAATAAATTGATAGTATAATGGTGTAATTGAGCGATTTGTAGTTTGTCACCTGCGTTTCGACCAGCATTGCCATGTCCATAAACATGGCGTGTAATTCCCGGATGCTGGACTCCAGTTGGATGATGTCCTGATGTCGTGACTCTATTTCGAACGCAGCCTGACGTGTGATCTTGGAGTCTGAAATGATCTAAAAATCCGGCAGATTATCCGTGCTAAAGTGTTTAAAAACGAGATGACAATGTCACGTTCGTACTCGTCGTGGGAGTTGATCGAATTCTTACATCAGATGTGAAGATGGAAGGGATTCCGCTCTCGAGCATGTCTTCCAGTTCTTCATTGGTGGTCACTCGTCCTGCTAAAATAATTAAGGGAACTTTTCAAGCACGTTTTGCAGCACCCAATTCTTCCATTGATTTATATTCCATCTTGTCAATCAGGCAGTTTAAATCCATAACCTAACAACAATTGTCCATTTTATTTTTAGGTTCTTGGGGGATACTGTGTTACCCGGCAAAAATAAACGACGATGGACTGCAGACCCCTCGTCAGTGGCAAAAAAAGGTTCAGTTGTCTAATGTTTAAACATATGACTTTGCACTAATGTGATACCCAAACCTGAACTTTAACACATAAAATAATGCAATCTGTTTAATCCCACAACAACAGATTATAGTGTGGTATTTTGCAAAGAATATCTTTTCCAAGCACCACTGAATTGGCTAAACTAACAACCGTTAAGAGAGACTTTTTGCACGGCAACGCGCTCGTAACATAACATAAACAAATTTAAATGAACTTGGATTAGGATGCAGACACACTCAAAAGTAAATGTAATCTAACCTTACACTAAACTTCATTCTAATTTTGTTTTTTGATTAGGTTGTGTTGTTTAGCGGTTTATAATCCCACCGAGTTGTGGGGACATCTGTCAGCGTAGCTGTCGTGTTTGCCATTTAAGTTGAATTCAAGTTGCATTTAATTAGTCATTTCTCCAGGGCTAAATATCGGTCAAATTAGCTAAATGACTCTTTTTGCTCTACAAAAAAATGCATGCATGCTTTCCAATAACAATTTAGACCAGATGTATTACTTTTTGCATGGCAACGCGCTCGTAACATAACATAAACAAATTTTAATGAACTTGGATTACGATGCAGACACACTTAAAGATATGTTTAATCTAACTTTACACTAAACTTAATTCTAATTTTGTTTTAAATTTTGATACCTTTCTTCTCCCGGGTTGGCTCTATTTGCCCCACCTCCACCCTGACTTTCAGATGCAACCTATTGAGGGTTGTTGTTTGTATTTCCTTCAAAATATTCCCCAAATGATGCACACAAATGTCCTCACAATAGGATAACGCACGACCACTTGCCAACGAGAAGTAGTATATACTCCTCTCGTATTAGCAATTGCTCCGCCATTCGCACTGACTAATGTGGAAAAAAAACACTGAAAAAATGCAACACTCCGCCCAGTGCTCGTAGAGACATTACACGAGGGAGTTGCGACCAGAAAGACAGTGGCCATGATGACTCATATCTCAAGATAAATATTTGCCCAAAATTTTACCCCTATCTCAAATTGCTCGTACATAGGGGCACTCGTATGTCGAGGCATTACTGCATATCATTTTAGGATCAGGCGTCCCCAAAAATAGAATCAATCCCAAACAATAAATAGACAGCAGTCCCTCTCATACAGAAACAACTACCAAGACTATAAACAGAAAGCTTCCCCTGCGGACTTCACCTCTGCCCCTGTTGCTTAACCACTCCCCTCAGGAGAGGAAAGCACTTATTGGATGTAACACCCCTTTTGTGTAGGCTTTCCCTCAGAGAGATTCAAGCTAACACAACAAAACACCCCCATTCACATCTCATTCAAAGTGAATCCCTCACTATAACGCCCAAATAAAAGGTCACTTATTGTGATGTCATTGACGTTGTCACTCCAAAACAGCAGTGTGGGTCGCAGGTGAAGCTGTCACACACAAAGCAACCCAACCCTCTTCCCGTTGTCCCGGCAACACCGATACAGTGCACGGCAGAGTCTCCAGTATCAGGCTCACCAGCTCGAGTGCAAAGCTTCTCATTAATGCTGGCCGCGAGGGCCTGGGGGAGCAGACCTATTTTTCACTATTGTATGGTCGTAATGGGAAAAATACAAAACATCTAGTAGGCGCCGTGCAATACTTTTAATGTGGGGCATTTAGTTCTGCTACTTAAAGAAAACGCACGCCGCGTATTGTGGCTGAATTCACAAATGTCGGCTGTACAACTGTTCAAATAACGCATATTTTTTAGGGATTCGCGTATTTTTCGGACTATAAACCGCACCAGTCAAAGAATACAAAGTGAAGAGGAAGAAATAAATAGTTCAATTTTTGGGAGGGCAAATGTTTTTTTTTTTTTTTAAATCAGAAAACAAGTAAAAACACACCTTATAGTAACTAAAATTGAGAATAACGGGCTAAATAGGCGACATATGTTAACATAACAGCTCTATAAATAAGTAGAGCCTAAAAATAACATAGCGGGCAGTCGGCGGTCAGAGAGAAGAAAGAAAACGTGAATTGAACTACAAACTATTAAAAAAAAGTGGGACTTATAGTCCGGAATATACGGAATCTCCGATTATTACCAATTTCGTCATACGCAGTTTCTGGGTATGATGACAATTAGTCTTTTTTGTCGAGTCAATGATGATGACAAAGCCTATGTCCGATTATTATTATTATTATTATTGCTAGTCCATATTTAAAAAAATAACATAGCAGGTTATCAGTGGTCAGAGAGAAGAAAAAAACTGATAAATTGCACTACAAACTATGAAAAAAAAAGTGGGATTTATAATCCAGATCTGTCAGATTATTGTTATTCCATATTTAAGATGGGCTATGATTGGTGTTTGTCACTTACTTATTTCAAGTTGTCTTTGAATACGTCCTTTGCTTCGCTCCCGAAAGGAAACTTGTGTCTCATTGTACTGAGTCATGACCTCCACAAACTTTCTGGACAGCACCGTGTGCTAGAAATAAATCAAATATTCATGTGAGCATAGCAATAATGAACTAAATGATGTATTGAATACTTATTAGGTAGTAACTTTAAAGTGACCTGTGTTTTCTGTATCCTGAAGTCAACAGAGGCTCTGTTAGCCGCATCATCTTGAGGTATGTTTTGCTCCATGGCTTCAGTGGGAACGTAACACACGGGTGAAATTCAGGTTCAAGGACGCGTGGGAGAAAAAAATTGTGGGGAACTTACATTTGAGTTTGGCTCGCACCACGTTGGCGTTTCCTTTAATGTCGTTGGTCAGTGCGTTTAATTGCTCTTTTGTCCCTACACGAAAGCAAGAAAAACACACCTGACTCTTACTGTTATAGTGAGTGATCATATATACACAAAATTATAAAAACGACCACTTATTTACACATTGGTTGCAATTTCGGTGCTAGGTGTCCGGTGCATTTGGACTGTTAACGCATAGCAAAATGGATTAGACGTCTATTGCCGTCAATGGCAGTGAAAGATGAGCATTTCTAGCCAGGTCGTTGAGTTTGAATGTAAGTTTGTCATTGTCAATTGTGGCCAGGAAGTTGAATTGAAGGCTTTGATTGTCATTATACGAGTTTAGTGAGTGTTAAAGCTTCATCACAAAGTGCGTGAATAACAACAACAAAGAAAGGGACAAATAAATAATCAATAAATAATAAGAATAAACAATAAATAAGTTGTCAACGTAATACGTAGTCAACAACATAAATAAGTAGTAGTGCAGAAGTAACAACAACAAACAAACAGACAAATAAATAATAAATAAGTAGTCAACAAAGAAAAGTAGGGAAGTGCACAAATAGCAAGAACAAACAAAGGGACAAATACATAATCAATAAATAATAATAAACAATAAATAAGTAGTCAACATAATACGTAGTCAACATAATACGTAGTCAACATAATACGTAGTCAACATAATACGTAGTCAACATAATACGTAGTCAACATAATACGTAGTCAACAACGTAAATAAGTAGTAATGCAGAAGTAACAACAACAAACAAACAGACAAATAAATAATAAATAAGTAGTCAACAACAAAGAAAAGTAGGGAAGTGCACAAATAACAAGAACAAACAAAGGGACAAATAAATAATCAATAAATAATAACAATAAATAAGTAGTCAACATAAGACGTAGTCAACATAATACGTGGTCAACAACGTAAATAAGTAGTACTGCAGAAGTAACAACAACAACAAACAAAGAGACAAATAAATAATACATAAGTAGTCAACAACATAGATAAGTAGGGAAGTGCTCAAATAACAAGAACAAGCAAACAAATATAAAGAAAAATAGTCAATAAATAATACTACTAAATAAATAATCAATAAATAAGTCATAAATAAATAAGTAGTCAACATAATAAATAAGTAGTAGTCATCATAGATTAGATTAAACGGACTCTGTGTTTATAATTGTATTGATAATAATGATGTGTATGACAGATATTCCGAAGCACACCATTTTTCTTTTGGATTTTGATAGTATGTTTCTAAGAATTTCTTGAAATGAACTTACTGTCATCAGGGTGGGGTGCAGACAAAATCATGCTGTGCATCTTCTTCACATCTTCCACTTGTTGGTGTATCCTCTCAATGAGCCCTCGAACCTCCTCCACCTTAAAAATGCAACATTTTCAAAGCAACCCTAGCAGAATGGACTTCTTTCTCATGTTGACTGACCCTCCTAAAGAAGCCCTCCATGAAGCCATCTCGATCCACGCAGACTACCACATCCTCCTCCGCTGAACGTGTGCTCTGTTCGTGATAAATAAGAAGGCAAAGGTCCACCTGGCGTCCTCTAGATACGGAAAAAAAGCATCTCAACTTACAACAGTCAGCTCAACCAGTCGATCCTTCATCACAAAAGCCAGCTCGTCTCCTGAAGAGTTTACTTCTTCATTCTATTCAAAGTCCCTCAAGGTCATCGAGCCATGAGGAGTGAGGAACAAATTTGAAAAAAGACCATTCCCACTTGGAGATCTTTACTCCAATAACTCTTCCTTGTAAACGCCTTTTTACGTCCCTCCCCTTGACGCTCTCTAGAGATGAAATCAATCCATCCTTAATCCAATTATTTCATTCAACTGACACGTTTTTCTGTATGATAAACTTCACAAGGGAAAAAAATGTCATATATAGTGTGACGAATGCGCAACAAATTCAAGAGACGGTCAGTGTCAGAATGAATAATGGTCGTTAAATGATAGATGGGGTGCGATTATTCAAATGGCCGCCAGGCGTCACTGTATGAGCACATGTTAATGTATAAAAACTTGAATCCAAAATTGAAAAATTAGCACTAAGTATTTCCAATAGGATGAAATAAGGTAGAGCATGGTTAGAGATGAAATAAATCCATCCTTAATTCAATTAATTCATTTGAATTTAAATATTTGTCATTATACAAGTATAATGAGATTTAAAGCTTCACCCTGAAGTGCACAAATAAATAATGAGTAAATAATAATACATAAAAATCAATAAAATAAATAAATAATCAATAAAATGTAATAAATAATCAATAAAATGTAATAAATAAATTAGTAGTCAACATAATAATAATCATAAGTAGTCAACATAATAATAATCATAAGTAGTCAACATAATAATAATCATAAGTAGTCAACATAATAATAATCATAAGTAGTCAACATAATAATAATCATAAGTAGTCAACATAATAATAATCATAAGTAGTCAACATAATAATAATAATCATAAGTAGTCAACATAATAATAATAATCATAAGTAGTCAACATAATAATAATAATCATAAGTAGTCAACATAATAATAATAATCATAAGTAGTCAACATAATAATAATAATCATAAGTAGTCAACATAATAATAATAATCATAAGTAGTCAACAACATAAATATTTGATTAAATCTCCAGGTTATACTGCATGATACATTTCAAAAGGATTAAAAAAAACTATATATTGTGATGAATGTTCAATTCAAGAGACGTTCAGTATCAAAATAACAGTCGTTAAATGGTAGATAAGGTGCGATTATTAAAACGGCCGACAGGTGTCACTGTATGACTCAATGTTAAAAAAAATCAAAAATCGAATCCAAATTTGAAAAATTATCGCTGTATACTTCCAAGGGGATGAAATAGGGTAGTATTTTTGAACATGTTTAGAATAACTTGTGTGTCATTGATTTTATTAGCACATTATTGGGCAGTTTTCCCTGTGATTGAAAGAAATCATACTTTATGATGAGTGTGTCTTTGAAATAACAATCCTAGATCTAAAAAAAATTAATGTATTTACTACAGTGTTTGGGTGGTAATCCATCCTGCCATCCTGTATGCAAAAATAACGTCATCTACTCAGTCACTGGTCCAACGCCCCTCCTCAAAAGCTCCAAAAAGTACGTTTTTTTCCCCCTTCCAACATTCACTCCAACTCAGTCAGTCCACACACTTGAGCACACCACAACGATTCCTTGTGTGTATATTGGGACACTCCTAAAGGATTCTTCTCTTCTTCTTTGTTAAACTTAAAATGAGAGGAAAAAAAAACCATTTCTTCATTTAAACACTCCGTTCAATTGAATTATTCTGCATTCTGGACAAGTGGTCTCCTCTAAGATTTCCTTGGAGTAATGGGTGACCTTTCTTGGAATCATTTTTACTTGTGGATGTAACTGTGTGATTTGAATGCTATTTTTTTTGCCAGTTGGCCCTTGAGAAATCATGGATCTTTCTCTGGGAATTAAATTATTGACTGTTTTTTTCTCATCTGTCAAGGTAAGTCATATTTTTAAATGTCAAGCGTGACTTACTTACATGGAATATTGCTTTTTTTGGCCTTGTGGTGATTGGCAAATGGTATAAATGTGGTTTCTTTTCAGGTTTATGCCCAAGTGGCGCATCAGCTCAAGCATCCAGGTAGATATATTTGACATGTGCACATATAATTTTCCCCAAGTTATCATGTAAGGTGAATGAAATTGAATTTGTTGAATATTTTGTGATGAGAAAAATATTTTTAAAGAGGAATCTATTTTACAAAGTCCCAATTCTTCATTCTTTTTTTCTGACTTGTGCACATATAGACACATATAATCAAATAGCAACACATAAGAGACCCTTCAATAGTTATTGTATATAGAAATTACAAATTAAAATGTCTTCTTATTTAATGAAATGTTTTTTTATTGTTATAGAGCACAAAACTAAAAACATTTCTTTAAAAAAAAATTATTTTTTATTTTTTTTCTGATACGATGCCTTTTATAAAGGTGTTTTCTGCCCATCAATTCAATTTTTTGCTCTGGAAATCCACGTTGACCCCCGAATTGTTCCCCCCAGGCTTGAAAGTCTTGTCTTCCGCCGCACATTATTGGCCTCTGGACGCTGTGGATGGGATCCACGGACTACCTGACCAGATTGGAAACAGACCAGGTTATGTTAACGGAAGTAATATAAGTATGTGTATCTCACCTCTGCATCAGCAAACCGTTCTTTTCTGTATGAACCACGCATGACCTCATTCATGTTTTTCCACTATAATCACCACGCTTTTCAAAATGATCGAATGCAGGGGTGTCAAACTCGGATTGCTTGGCAGGCCGGGCAAACTTATTTTTGGCCCAAAAGTTAACTTACTGACGTTCGTTTATTCGCCCCCTCCCTGTCAAAGTGAATTGGACATCTATCGATCAGGCAATGAGTTCATTTTGCGTAATTAATTTTTTTTCACTTCCATTTTAGGGTGCTTTCAGGTCACTTCTGGTACATTTTGGATAATTTCCTATTGATTTTGAGGGACTTTGCGGGATGCTTCTTGTTCGTTTGTCGGTTCTTGCTGATATTTGGGCAATTCCATGTTACTTTTTGATGGCTTTGGGGCATTTGTGTTCCTTATTAACTCATTAAATGTGCTGTTTTGATGGCAGGGGGTGAATGAACCAATGATATTGCGGATAGGAAATTGAGCAAAGTGCAGTAGCGTACGCAAAACTCACAAACATCCTGTCGAAAAAAATGAAAGCGTTTAATTCCATACGTAAAGCTACAAAGTGCCCGTGGGCCGGATCGGACCCACGAGCGGGCCACTTCCGGCCTGCGGGCCGCACGTTTGACACCCCTGATCTCATGCGATCATAACGCGAGTGCTAAACTTTAGCATTGATCATGACCTAAAATCCCAAATAATTGTGAATTGAAGTCCATGAGCCAAAAATGTTTGTGTACTTTTAGTCATGTTGTCAAACCTTGTTGGATTTTGAATGCGATGAAGTTGAAGAGGGATCGGGTATAGACTTGAGAATGCCATGTGAAGTCCACAGCTTGGAGTCACTTAGCTCAGCATCACTCTCTGTCTCATACCTGCGCATCATGTCCCTCTGGTTGTCTTTTGTCTTTCACCATCTCCTCTGTTGTGTCCATTTAGGTGTCAATCACATCACTGTCTCTCCATTGTATTTGTCCAGCTCTCAGAATCCACAAGCACACTGTGCTCCCTTCCTCCCATAACACTTCCTATGTGTATACCAATGACTCTGCCTACACTAACATTTCTGCAACAGTAGGTGAGATATCCCCATCCCCCCCCACCCTAAATATCCACAGACGTATTTAGTATATCGCATGTCATGCCACATCTGTCGCCTTCCCCCCCGCACACATTTAATAAATTTTCTCACTATTCTCTATGTGCATCCATGCAGCATAATGTTAACCTAGATTTTTTTAACTGGGAAAAAAATGAAATTACTATGGAGTGTTCTGAAAGTGACAGTACTAAACTTATCCCCATAAGGGAAGCGGGGGTGCTGGAGCCCATCCCAGCTAACTACAGGCACTAGGCAGGGGACACCCCGATTCGGTGGCCAGCCAATCACAGGGCACGATGAGACGAACAACCAATCATACCTAAGGGCAATTTAGAATGTTCAACTAGCTAGCCTAGCATGCATATTTTTGGAATGTGGGAGGAAACCGGAGTACCCGGAGAAAACCCACGCACTTCCAGGGCGAACATGCAATGTCCACACGGTGAGAACCAACCTGGGATCGAACCCTCGACCCTAAAACTGTGAGGACAACGCACTAACCGCTCATCCATTGGGCCGCCAGTATAAAACTATGATTTTTTTTAACAAATTAAAAATGCTACATAGTTCAAGTAGGTTTAACATCCCTGAAAAAAGGACATAACTGCATAATTTTTGAAAATAGTTACTATAAATGGGTAATATGTTGTGTTGTAAAGAGTTTTTTTTCATTGAGACGTAGTTTATAGTCACTTTTGTCTTTACTATGTCCAAATCCTAAAATCCATTCTTGATTTTTGTTGTAGATATTGTTGAAGGAATGGTCAATAATGGCATCTACTTGGATGGAGATAAAGGTGGTACTTTTCTTCACTTTGGAAGCTACCAAAATTCTTGTATTAGTGACCCAACATTGTGTGGTCCTGATGGTACGTATTCAATCGTACAAAGTGTACTAAGGGAGTAAATGCCATCAGATCATAGCAATTATAAAAGTTTTTTTTGCCTTCTGTTTTTATCCCACATAGGGATCACGTTCTCCTTTTTTTGGAAGAACCACGAAGCGGAATCGCGTTTCGCAGTGACGTCTGGGGGTAAAGTTATCTCTAATGGCTTTTCTGTCTACACCAATCCTCATGGCGGATACGTGGAGTTCTACACTCGAGGCAACAACCACAGATGGAAAATTAATATCAAAGTTCCAGGTACCACAAAATCATGAACACATCATCTGTCACAAATATTAAAAGCTTCACGCCACAAGATGACTTGCCTTCGATTGGATAAATGGTCAAGCACATTCAATTATGATTTTTAAAAGTCTGGCTGGGATTTGAATCAGAATGAGTTTTAGGCAAGAGAGATACGACTTTTTGTTTTGAGACGGCTAGTGCGATCCTAACACATACCTGTCAACAGAAACGTTTTTCCTGTATTGTATAATTTTTTTGATTATTTCAAATTGTGTACGTCGTAAAACATCTTTTGTATGGGATTTTTGAAGTACATTTTTTGTCAAATTGATCTTGTTTTCGGCTCTAATCCGGATTGTCTCTGTCAGTGGTAGGAGACGAAAACGTCATCGTCGACTGCTAATTTTGTGCACCCGCATTCCCCTTTTTCACTATATAGATATAGCGCGTCAGCAAGCAATGTACCCAGGCAGTCAAGCTGTTAGCATTATACTGCGACATCTACAGAATCTTGAATTTAGCGCATACTGATTGGGCACCCCGTCCACTTTGTACTTTTAAGTGCGCCCTATGTGAGTAAATATGTGTATATGTATTTTTTCATCGTATAATAAGGGGAATTGTAATCATTAATAAGCAGAGCAATTGGCCGAGGTTGCCAGGTATGCTAACATGGCTTTATTACTCAAACTGTCTTCCAAGACAACCAGAAAATTCCAGTTGTGGTTCTTTCAATAGCCTGAGAAAGTTTTGAAAAGGTGTTTTCTCATTGAGATTGTTTTGCCTTTGTATTTTTTTGCTTTTGTTTTACACGCCGACCCGGTTCCACATTGAATTGTTTCGAGTTACGACGGATCAGCGTTCAGCTGGTTGTCATCCAGCATGACGCCGACCTTTCAGGGAAGGTTGTCTTCGGGGAAAAACGTCTGAGAGGAGATAAAAGCATTCAGGTGTCCTGTGACAAACATTGTTAGAACTGAAATGTCACGGTATATCAATAATTTTTTGAAGGCGTACATTTCAAATGAAATAATGGCTTAGTCTCAGACATGTTTCAATTTTAACCTCAAAGGCTTATTAGATATGGTTTAATTTGAAATGATTTTTAGAGAGCCAATGATTTCCGCTGACAATACTGTTTTCCATGAGTTTTTTTCAGAACAAAATCTATTTTTTAATGAAAAACTGACTGCAGTCTAGTCGTACTGACTTTGTTAATTCAATGAGTAGTCGTTTGGGGGTCCTCAAAATGTTCTTGCCTGTTCTTGTGGCCCTCAGAACCTTATTGGACACATATTCTCTTTACCTGGAAAAAGACGGCGGGTCTGAAGGTTTACATAAATGGCACCTTTAATGCCGGGGACGAAAATGGCAGCACTTCCGAAAATTACGGCGATCCCTTCCCTGATCTGGTGATTGGAACCGGCAACGATAGAACTTATGGCCACTACGTGACGGGGGCCTTTGACGAGTTTGTCATCTGGGAAAGAGCTCTTCTGCCTACTGAAATTTTTCAGTACTACAGTGCTGCTATAGGTAAGAAAACATGCTAATAGATAGTATTTTATTTTTTGTTTGTTTGTGGTACAGTGGTACCTCGAGATACGAGCTTAATTCGTTCCCGGACTGAGCTCGTATGTCGATTTACTCGTAAAACAAATGAATGTTTACCATAGAAATGAACTAAATACAAATTAATTCGTTCCAACCCTCTGAAAAAAACACCAAAAACAGGATATTGGATTGGAAAAACATTTTGATTTATTCTAATTCACCATCCATTAACAAAGTAACAAATAACTAGTGGTTTAATAGTACTAAATGTGTTTAATAGTACTAAAATTAGATGGCTTTCGCAAAGGGGAGAGAGAGAGAGACAGAGATGGGAGGGTTGACTTTTTGCACGGCAACACGCTCGTAACATAACATAATTTTTTTTTTAATGAACTTGGATTACGATGCAGACACACTCAAAAATAAGTTTAATCTAACCTTACACTAAACTTCATTCTAATTTTGTTTTAAATTTTGATACGCTTCTTCTCCCGGGATGGCTCTATTGGCCCCGCCTCCACCCTGACTTTCAGATGCAACCTATAGAGGGTTGTTTGCTTTTGTATTCCCTTCAAAATATTCTCAAAATGATGCAAACAAAAGTCCTCATAATAGGATAACGCATGACCACTTGCCCACGAGAAGTAGTATATACTCCCGTCACTCTCGTATTAGCGATTGCTCCGCCATTCGCACTGACTAACGGGAAAAAAACACTAAGACTATATAAGGGGCCTGTTGACACTCTTTGCACCTGGGCCAGTTTCACATTTGCTCCGCCCCTGGAACGATGACATTATAGCAAAATATGACCATAGACGACGAGCCCAACGTCTGAAATGTAGCTGCTAATTAGTTTTTGCCAGAATCAAGGCGTATTATTATTCAAAGAGTCTGATGTAGTGTTTCCGAACAGTATTACACTTCCCCTGAGTACACAGACTCTCTGAATCTTCCATTGAAACAAAGGAGAACTGGCAGGAATGAGCCAGACTAATAAGTGTATCCATATTTAGGCATTGGCAGCAAGCTGTTTTCATTAAAACTCGACATAAAATGTGTTTCAGACTTGCTTAGAGGCGCGTGTTGGAATATTTTATTGGTGTGGGTGAAAATTTCAATCGTTTTTCATGACCGAGTTTGGGCCAATCTGTGTCTGATCCGATTTAGCAAAGCAGAAATAGAAATGAAGTTAACCGTGACTTTCAATGTGTTGAATTGTGTAGGTCACGCGATAGAAGCTGCCACAACGCCGGGTGTTTTTAAAGAACCGGCGCTCGCTACAACAACTGTGGTGAGTTGATGGATTTTGGCATTTGGTCACATTCCAGTGGTTCTTTATAATATACGATCATTCACACAGTGATCAATGAGTCATGACTTGAAATGAAACACAACTCAAAAGTCCCTTAAAATGCCCAAAAAATAACCATGTATTTAGGTCATGGCTCTGGCTGCTAAACTTTCTCTTTTAGCAAAGTTATTAACTGTTGACATTCCTCATCTTTTTTGAATGTTGAAGCTCAACCAAATACACGACTGGGTTAATCAAAGCCCCAAAAAAAGCAGTTTTTAAGTCCAATAAGCTGATATTATTTTTTATTTTATTAGATTGATGCAGAGAATTAAACATCGCAAGTGAGTCTTCGGTTAAATTCCCGGAACATATCATTTGTTTTACAATATACTCTGAAATTTAAGTGTAGCCTAGAAACTTGATTATTGGATTGGATAACTTTTATTCATCCCGTATTTGGGAAATTTCATTGTCACAGTAGCAAGAGGGTGAGAATACAGACACAGGAAAGGCGTTTTAGACATAAATAGATAGGTAATAAGCAAGTTAGTAAATAAATACATAAATAAATAAACGTGTTGCTTATATATATACATATACACATACATATACATATATATATATACTAACAAATTCAACAAATATAATCAAATTCCCAATATAAACTTGATCAAACGACTTAACAATAGGCAAACATAGCATGTTACTTTAGACAACTTCAGATTTTTTTCTTCTACGTCACCTTTGTAGAACTAAAGGGAAGTTTTATTGTTTTTTTACAGTACGAGGCATAATAAAAAAAATCTCCGAAATTATTGGACCCAAATTTCTGAAGAATTTGCTGCATTACATACACTGGAACTCCCTGGTTACCGCTTTGTAATAGTAAACGTGATGTCGGTTGTTTCCTCAGAGAGCCATCCAAGCGAGTCTTCCCGTGGTGGACGGTATGCTCGAGGAGGTCCGAGGCTCCCAGGATCCTGAGTCCATGCCAGTTTTGGGCTTTCTGAAGGTCCTACCCAATAAAACCATTCCTCACAATACAGCCAACAACCTGACACAGGTTTGCAAACAATCCAGCACGATGCAAATTGCCTTTACGTGCAAATTTAACATCAATAATTTCACTCTAAGGCTTTTCTCATAAACGTGGAAGAAGTCCTGCTGAGTCCTGGACTACCAGAGGTAAACGAGTTCTTTACGAACCCGATCGAGCCCACTAAATAAAACCCTGGCATAAATATTGTGAATTCAAACAAAAAGTCCAACGTAACGCTTGTTTGTATAAAATGAATCCGCATCGTCGTTATGTAGAAACAGGGCTTTTCGTGATATAATTCCTGCTCAAACTTGGTTTCATATCCAGACATAATAGTGCCAGATGAAAGTGTGTGGTTTTAGAACACCGAGTCTCCAAAATAAATGCGCTTGTTTTGATTTTTGCAAACTGAAACAGATGTTGCACACATAGGTGATTGCAAAAGATAGCCTTCAATGAATTGCCTTACCTTCTGTGGTCACTTTATGTGCTTTGGGAATTTTTTACTGGGTTCTTTTCAGCCAAAGAAAGTGCATTCATAAAATTGGACAATTCCATTTAAAGTCCCAGTAACGCCTCAGGGGAGACTTCACTGAGCCACAATCTATAGTCTTTTTTACTTGCAAAATAAACCCCCGCAAAAAGTGTAAAATACAATTTTAATGACTGCAACGCAGACACTGCCGATATAGGCCTGTATTTTTTTTCTGTCCAATCGAGCGCTGCTAGTGGACTAGCCGGGAAGTAGCCTACTCTGTTGTTTTGATCAAAACATTTTACCAAGACTGTTTTGACCAAGAGACTAATGAATTTCCAATGAAGACTTGTTAATAACGACATTTTCACGTCTTATTTCGTCTCTTCATATTCCGACTCATCGCACGATAAAAACAGCGAGTCTCGACTACTGTTTTCCATTGAGTTGTAGTATGCCCTCGGCCGGAATCCTAGCCTTTGACTGTCATCGGTTTCAACTATGCAGAGGCAAACTTTTAACATCCAGTGTTTTTATCGGAAGATTTCAATTTCATATTCCGGCTCATCGCACGATAAAAACAGCGAGTCTCGACTACCCTTTTCCTTTGAGTCGTAGTACGCCCTCAGCCGGAATCCTACCCTTTGATTGTCGGTCGGTTTCAACGATGCAGAAGCAAACCTTTAACATCCAGTGTTTTTATTGCAAGATTTCAATTTCATATTCCGTCTCATCGCATCATAAAAACAGCGAGTCTCGACTACCCTTTTCCATTGAGTCGTAGTACGCCCTCAGCCGGAATCCTACCCTTTGATTATCATCGGTTTCAACCATGCAGAGGCAAACCTTTAACATTTAGTGTTTTTATTGCAAGATTTCAATTTCATATTCCGACTCATCGCACGATAAAAACAGCGAGTCTCGACTACCCTTTTCCATTGAGTCGTAGTACGCCCTATGCAGAGGCAAACTTTTAACATCCAGTGTTTTTATTGCAATATTTCAAGTTTGCGAGTTTAATCTTTGCAAAAACAAATTTTCAGGAGTCCGGCTCTGTGGTCAGCGGCTTGATCGAAACCGTGGACCGAGTGATGGACCACATGGTGGCTAACTTGGAACCCAGTCCAAACTCTCTCATCTCCCTGGGAGGAACGTCATTTGTTGCAGGTCAGTCCCAAAAAAAGCAAAAAGTGACTCAGTGTTTGTACTTGGTGTGGTAAGACCGTTAAGACAAAGATAAGTGGTGCGTAAACCTGAATTTGTCATTTTCATTCACATCAACAGATATCCATTTTCACCAGTCCGGGTCTCGTTTAGTTTTTATGTGTCAGCGTTCCATCTTTGTTTCCGTCTCTGCAGATTATTCCTTGCTGAAATTTCCCGAAAACTACAATTTGCCACATTACCGCTTCCCCACTCAGGGAAAGAGCTACATATCCGTACCCGGGGAGGCTTTCACCATGCAGTGTAAGTGATCTTTTATCTAAAAGTCACCGCTTCCTCGTGCTGGCGTCGGAATGTGTCAGACTCTCGGCTGACGTTTTTTGCCTCTAAATTACTTGGCTAAGATTTAAAGCTAATGACATGCTATGGTTTAGCCGTGTCGGGGATTGCCTTTGTTTGACTTTATGGGTTAGTGTAGAACTCCAGCGCTGACTTTAAGACGAGTAATTATGCTTTCATTCAGAGTGACATTCTCCTCTTTTTCCTCCGTCGTTAAAAAGGCTGGGGAATTTAGAACGGCTATTACGCCGTGCATTTCAGCGTGCTGGATTTTATGTGCAGGTCATTTTTACCTGCCGCCATATATCACAGGTGCTAAACTCACCACCAGGGGACCAGATGCAGACCAACATATCATTTTGTTTAGCATGGTGACATTTTTTTCAACATACTTAATATGTGCATTGACTTTGTTTTTTTGTTCAAATTTAATAACCGTACTACAGAGTGAAAGATTAAGGAGGATAGAAGTGAGAGAATATTTAGTGTTTTCTCATTTTGTCAATTTTTTTAAATAAAATCTGTTTTTTTATGCATTTTTATATTTCCTTTGCAGAAAAGTGTGGAAAATATTGTTTCCTTTTTTGTTTGTAATTTAAAAAAAACTGATAACAAATTAAAAGAGTGTTTAGTTTTTGCTCCTTGATATAAAATATAATAATATTTTTTTAAAATGTAAATAAAAATAATATTTTTTTATGTTTATATTTCAGAAAAGTATGAACAATATTGTTTCTCTTTTTTGTTTGTAACTTTGTTCGTAAACCCAGAAATAACTAGTTAAAAGAGTTTATTTTGTACTCCTTTTTAAAAATAAAAAAAGAATATTTGTTATATTTAATTTCAGTTTCAGAAAAGGATGAACAATATTGTTTCCCTTTTTTGTAACATTTAAAAAACTAAATGGAAATAATAAATTAAAAGAGAATATTCATGACACTAAATCCAACTTTCGAAGAATAAAGAAGAGATCTGCTGTTTTTTTCCCTTTAAAAACAAACAAACAAGTAAACAATAAAAATCAATATTTTTAAAAAGATATTTACTCTTGTGCTATCCGTGACAAAGACACATTTTGACACCCCCGAGCTCTAGAGAGGATCATTAATTTATCATCATGAAATGCGCTGGACGTGGATCTAACGTGAACAAAACTACGTAAAAACAAAGTGAAAATCCTTTGAAAAGAGGAAAAGGCAAATGAAGGACTTCCTGCACTTCCATTGTTTATGTTAGAATCTTAAAGTAGGACTATTATTGATAATTTGTCAGATTAGGAAAGGGCAACTTGACCCTCAGCGCCACTGGAAACATCACATCAGCTTTGCTAAGAATTGCCTTCCCAACCTCCTACCTTTCACCAAGCTACGAAATATTCAAATGTTCTATTTGGAGGCCATCGTCAGCACACGGCGGCAAACGGGTGTTAATTAACTTCTCTTCTTCACGAGCATTTTTGCAGGCCCGCTTGACATTTTTCCCCCCGATCCACTGGGCTGTGCCCTTTTGTTTTCTCACCAGCCCAAACCACCATCGTGGGTCTCTTTTACCACAACATGCACAGCTACTACAAAGAAATCAGCCCTGCCGAGACCAGGTAAAATGTCACGTCAATTTGTTCGGCCAACACAAATGTTTCTGCTGATTATTGCGGGCGCTCGAGCTGCTTAAGCTTTGTATGGACTTCCTGTACGCTGAGTCCGAGGCGCCCGTGTTTCCTGAACAGCCAATTCCTGGAGTCGGGGTCTTATCTGGGCCCTGGCCTATCTTTAATCTCACCACTCAAGTTCCACTGACCGATACACCCTGCTATTAGCGACGTAGCTCCATTACGCAGAAAAGCCGGCTCGTTTTTGCTCCGGATTCCAGCTGGAGTGTTTTATTTTTACTTCATGTGACGTTATTTTCTTCTCTTACTCAATTTGTACACTTTATATTGGCCTGTAATTGGGAAAAAATAACATGGCCATGATCATTTGCAGGGTCTCTGTCCAAATTTCCTATATTTTTCGGACTGAAAGTCGCACCTGAGTATAAGTTGCTCTAACTCAAGGGTGTCAGACTCGGGTTGGTTCGCGGGCCGCTTTAACGTCAACTTGATTTCACGTGGGCCTGACCATTTTAGATATAATATTTAGATTTTTTTATATAAATGGATTAAAAGAACTGGATTAAAAGCCCTAAATGTTCAGTTTTTTTAAAGATCTAAAACAATGTTTATTTTAGCTTTTTTACATATTTTTAGATTTTATAAAATGATTTTTGAACTAAAAACACGGGAAAAAAATGGATTAAAAAATTACAATTATTGATTTAAAAAGGGGGAAAATCAGGAAATTTAATATACATCTATACTCTTCATTTTAATTTGATCCTAAAACAGAAAGTCAGCACTCATGATTTACTTTCCCGGGCCACACAAAATGAAGTGGCGGGCCAGGTTTGGCCCCCGGGCCGCCACTTTGATACATGTGGTTTAACCAAACAATACACAACAGAAGGGAAAAAAAGTATCTATGAAGGTCACTCT
Organism: Stigmatopora argus; assembly: GCF_051989625.1. Lineage (NCBI taxonomy): Eukaryota > Metazoa > Chordata > Actinopteri > Syngnathiformes > Syngnathidae > Stigmatopora > Stigmatopora argus. The sequence continues at coordinate 3,866,909 of NC_135391.1, forward strand.
ATTGGCTAATTTGATAAGAAAGTAAATGTTGGCTATCTGTCCAAATATAGCATATTTTTGGAAAAAAACACAAAATAGGCAGGCAGCTGTATATGTAATATACAGGCCAAAGTAAAAAAATAAATAAAGGACATATAAGTCGCAGGACCAGCCAAACTGAGAAAAAAAGTGTGTCTTATAGTCCGGAAGATACGGTACACATTTTTATTAAGCGGATCTGTTAAGTGGACAAAACTTCTTATGGCAATTGAGCAAAGTATTAGCGAACATAAGTGTCAAATTTTCATCACACTGGTTGGTTAAATTCAATTTGCTCGCTCAATGATGAAAATGTCATGACATTTTCACCCAACAATGCCAACGTTTTCATTCGAGCCGATTGTTTTGTTTATCCACGTTTTCTGGTATACACATGAGGGACTTATAGTATCATAGATTTTTTTTGTGGAATAGAAAAATAATCCTTCTTAAATGAATGTTAACGTCAATGTATATTCATCCCATTAAACCTCTTCATTCGATCCATTTCTTCGCACTTTCCTAAAACTTTTCCATTTTTTTCTTCCAGGATTGACGAAGCTTCTCATTTCAAGGAACATAAAATCCAGGTCGCCAGCTCCTTAATTTCTCTAAACGTGGAACCGTCACCGGCCCTGTCGGTCAACCTATCAGGAGCTCCACTTATCAAGATCGTCCTTACCCACACATTGGTGAGAATCTAACGCGACACTCCAACCGTCTCAATTTCCATGTTGCCGTCTCGCGTCTTGATGTTCCATTAACGGTGGATGAGTCAGTCATGCTGGGGGAAAAAAATTCATCATTTCGGGTTTTCCAGTCCGGGCGTGGGACTCCCACCTTATCAAAAAGTAACTCCATTCATTCCCACCAGTCTTATTCATTTTTAGGAAGTGTTGACTCATTATGAAAAGTCATTTGCTAATGTGCCACTTTCTTCCAGTATTTTGTTTGTATAACGTTGCTAGACGTTCAATTTCTACTCTTTCGTTTGTTATTCATTCAAATAAGAAAGCTGATCTTAAAGGTTAAGGAGTGATTTGTTGAATGGATTTTTTTTAATGTTGCTTTGATATTAGCAAGGTTGTTGTAAGAATGAAAGTTTGGTATCACAGTATTAGACTTGGAGTATCCATTTTTAAGGGAAATACAATAGCTTTGGTTCATCTATATAAATCACTTGTTCATGTGAATCTTATTTTAAAAGAATTTCATGGTTCGATTCCAATACGATAGCTTTGGTTCACCTATAAAAATCACTTAATCATGTGAATTTCTTATTTTAAAAGAATTTCATGGTTCCATCCCAATTAATTTACATATCAAAGGCCTCGATTTGGTTTTTAATTGATGTATTAATTACAATTCTAGTGACCAATTCAATGACCCTCGTGAGGAAAAGTGGCATCGCAAATGAATTAAATGGGAAAAAAATCCTCTTTATTTACAATAATTTGAGTGAATACAATAAAATGAATAAAGTTATCCAATCCAATCCAATAATTTAGCTTGGTGGAATAAATGTGGACGCTCCAATTTTATTGGCTGATCAGCATGGCAATTTGAACTCTTTGTTTGACACACCATGCTTGCTAATATTCGATCTATTACTGATACGACCTCTCACAGATTATTCACGATAAATGGCATGTTTGTATTACGCTTCAACTTTTCAATTTAGCTGCAATCTCTTAGGTTAGAACTTTATTTCATGCCGTATTGGGGAAATTTCTTGGTTGCAGTATACAACCAAGATACAACCATCTGTAAATGAGAATATTCATGTATCTGTCATTCATATAGTTCACGAGAATGTAATATTGGACTGTAAATCTACCATGTTTTAAAATCGTGTATAACTCCTTTGATAATCAGCGTAAAGACTATTTCTTTAAGGTCAATCAAATGTTATTCTTACTCTTTTATTCAAATCATTCACATGGATGCACAGATGAATATTTATTCATGGTGTTTACCTAATTTTTTTTATTGGATTTAGTAATCTTGATTTGTAAGAAGAATACAATTTACCACAGATACAAGACACACAAGACATTGTAGACCTAGTTCAAAAAACTGGAGCCACACACTGGAAGTCCACTAGCTGGGGACCTTCTGCAGACTGAGACTAAGGTCTGGAGTTAGTTTCTTAGTTCCCCACCCTGGAGTATACCTAAGTACGTTTGTCTATCTATAATCAGATGATTTAAATATAGCTCCCTCGCAATTGGCCATGTGTCTTTGACTGTGAAATTGTCCAGAGTGTTGCTTTTCCCACGTGCCTCTGTTGCGCTGACCTGATTTAGTAAAAACGAATGACCACCCGGTCGTTTCCAAATCCTCTGGTAGCACCAGCGGTGGAGACTTGGTGATTTGCAGCTTGACGTCTTTGTTTAAGCACCCGGCGACTTCATTAAAACTTTGCTTGGAGACTGAATGTGAATGTCCGTAGAGGAAATGTACAGTGGAAGTTTTCCTTTGGGCATGCCGTTGTTATGGCGACGGTTCAAGTCTGGTCCCAAATGTCACCTGGTTTCCTTATCAGAGATTTTAACCTAGTCGGATGGTGTCGCGAACCGTTGGGTCGAATGTGGCAGTGTGAAGTTGGTGACCGTCCACTCTTGATTGATGTGAGGGTAACAAAGCGATGAGGTCACGCTTTGCGTGGCATGGGGTTGGCTTAGTTGAGTTCCCAGAGAAAATGTTTTGGAGGTTGGGAGGCCCACAAGCTTTCTCACACCACTCAGCTTTAATGTTGATTAGAACCTGGCGAGGTCGGAGATTTAGTAGCGCTGTCTCGCTTGTTCGGGTGGAGGTCGAGTCCGTGAGGTGGGAGGAGGAATTGGGCTGTATGGTTAAACATTAATTCTTCACTCAGATCACTCACAATGTTATCGTCTCACCGAGAGTCACTATGAAGAAGATTAATGGAACCATTTACACCGTTAGTAAAGATTATGAATGAGGTCACAAATGAAAACAGATTTTCATCCAAATGTCTAAAAGGGCATTAGTTTAGTGACTTTGTAAAACAACAAATGGGAATAGGTAACCTGAAAATGAAAAGCCTCATTGTGTATGTGGATTATCGTATTTTCCGCACTATAAGGGGCAACTAAAAGGTGCTAATGTGCCTGGCCGGGCTAGGAACCAAATATATACAGTGTTACCTTGACATACGAGCTTAATTTGTTTCGGGACTGAGCTCGTATGTCGATCTTCTCGTAACTCGAACGAATGTTTCCCATTGAAATGAACTAAAAACAAATTAATTCGTTCCAACCCTAAAAAAACCCCACCCAAAACAGGATATTGGATTGGAAAAAATGTTTTATTTCTTCTAATTCGCCATCTATTAACAAAGTAACACATAACTAGTGGTTCAATAGTAATAAAATGTGTTTAATGGAACTAAAATTAGGTAGAGCTACCACTGTATTACGCAAGGCCTGTGGGAATTCAAATAAATTTGTGGAAAAGTGCCAAATTCATGACCCAGATCTGAACTAACGGCACCTAGTTGTTAAACTTATTCACCCCGAAAAAGTCTTGGCTTTGTTTTATTTTGACAAATTTTCCTCGTGTCCCGCGCGTGGCTATCAACACGTCTTGTTTTGATCGTCCAACTCGTTGACTGAGCCATAACCACAGCTGCGCATCATATTGCTTGTCCCCCGACATTATGACCTCACTCGAGAACCGGTTGAGTCCCACCGCATGCACTCAAATTGAGAGTCTATATCAGGGTTGTCAAACTGAGTTTCGGGTTAGCTGGGTTCCATACTGTATCGCTTAAACACGGCATTATAGATTTGTGCGAAATCTTATTTCTGTTTTAGACTCTCCCCTTGCCCAACTACGCTCCCTTAGCAAACCGGGCCCCCCAAGGGTTGGGAACCTATGGCTCGGGAGCCACATGTGGCTCTTTTGATGGGTGCATTTGGCTTTTCGCTAACCTGTGAGCTAAAATATGGAAACAGAACTGCGATACTACGTCTAAAGCTGCTTTAAAACTTCTTTTTCAACTGCATTAGAATTTTTTTTTAAATATTCTTTTTTTTTTCACTTTAAAAGTGTTGAAATTACTAAAAAAACATTTAAAAGGCACCCGTTTACATGTATTTTGACTTTTAAATTCGTAGTATGGCTGCCAATGAATAACATTAGAAAATATGAATTGTTTTTGGCTCTTTTCGTCAAAAAGGTTCCCGAAACCTGCCCTAGAGCCTCGGGTTCGGGTGCCCCCACCCTTCAAGGCCCCCCTCAGAGCCGCCCCTGACGAAAATGTATTTACTACTGTGTTGAAATTACTAAAAAAAACATTTAAAGGGCACCCGTTTGCATGTATTTTGACTTTTAAATTTGTAGTATGGCTCACAATGAATAACATTAGAAAATATGAATTGTTTGTGGCTCTCTTCGTCAAAAAGGTTCCCGAAACCTGCCCTAGAGCCTCGGGTCCGGGTGCCCCCGCCCTTCAAGGCCCCCCTCAGATCCGCCCCTGACGAAAATGTATTTACTACTGTCGGTAGTAGATATGACACAACAAAAATACAACGTTTGGGAAATAATAAATGAGATTTTCCGTGTCTAATGGAGGGTAAATTGTGCAATCTGTACACTTAATATAGCAAAATACAGTTGATATTTCGAGTTATGTTAATAGTATGCATACTTTTGTTTCCGTAGCAACCAGGAGAGTTCAACTTCAAACGAACATACGATCCAATTGGCCATAAATGCACGAGAAAAGAATTATTGATGTAGCATGACATCACATAAAGTAGTCATCCAGAACATATTAAAACGAAAAATTTCAAATGCGAGTTGCCGTCGGCACTCGTCTGTCAGTTGTGAGCTCATGCGCTGAAAGAAATGTGGATTTTTTTTTTGCGTTGTGGGTTCGCATGTCACGCGGCTCTAATTGCTATCGTTGCTTTAGCTTTAAATAGGCTTCTACTTGTTTAATGTATTGGAACTTAGAGACACTTAGTGTCACTTTTGGAGGGATGGCATTCGTGTTGGTTTTTTTATTGATCACTCTGACAGTCATTTTTAAATCAAGACCAGAGGTCATCTGGGAATGTTTTTTTTGATGCAACGTGATTGTTCCTATTCAGTAAATGCAGCCAACGTTGGCTAGCTGCAACTTTTCCTAATTGGGACGGATGGATGATTGACAGGACAAAATGTTTCCATTTGCAAAGCCCCATTTAACGAACCCTTTGGGACGTCATTTTAAGTGCAAGTTTGTTTTAAGACCTATACATTTTTGGTTTGGATTTTTGTTTTAAATCCAAATAAATAAATAATAAAATATAAAAATATATTTAAAAAATATATAAAAATATATTTAAAAATATAATTATAAAAATATAATTTAAAAAAATCTAAAAATATAATTAAAAAATATTAAAATATAATTTAAAAATATAAAAATATAATTTAAAAAATATAAAAATATGATTTAAAAAAATATAATTTACGAAAATCTAAACAATATAATTTAAAAAAATCTAAAAAATATAATTTAAAAATATCTAAAAAAATAATTTAAAACAATCTAAAAATATCATTTCAAAAAAATAAAAAACATTTTAATTAAATAGACTCATTGCCACCATTTTTATTTATTATTTTAATGACAAGAAATTAAAATACATTAAAAAGAGATTATTTTTGGGTTTCTTTCCATTTGAAAACAATTTAAGTGAAACTTAAAATATTTAAGATATAAATAAATGAACCATATATCTGCTTTGTGAATGTTCTCTATTATTATCCTGTCGTTCATAATAGTCCGCTGACTTTTTCTTTTGCTCACTGGCTTTTCCTCTTACAAGGCTCAGAGGAATTTCCACCATGGTGTTTGCTCGCCTTCTGTTGTTAATAAAGACTTGGAGCAAGCAGCTGCACTTTTGGCTGGGAAAGGGGGCGGCGGTTTGGGGGGGTACTCGGGCCTTATAGGACACCCGGGAACAAAAAGTGGTGTGCTTGGCCAGATCTCTAAGTGCATTTTAACACTCACCAGTGACTTTTGGGTTCCTGCATCATTGCTGGGATAACAACTCCAAACCACATTCTGGATCCACCACAAAAAAAGTAAAAAAGGGGGTGCTTGACAAAAAAAAAAAACTAAGCCAATCTAAGCAGTATCGTCCCAATGTCGTAAAAGTACAAATGCATGACAAATTAAAGGCGGAAATATGAATACTTTGATGCAGCCATGTTTGGAGATGGAAGACTGAATGACGGGTGGAGTTTTGGGAGCTAAATTAAGAGCGGTTTTGCGGGAAGTGAAAAGCTGATAGGTGATTCAAAACACAGGAAAATGGACAAACAAACAAGGCAATAATCAAGGGGGGAACAAAAGAAGTTGGTCCAAAGCCAAGGAATGGATTGATAAAACAAACCTTGGGGACAAAATGGCTAGCGGGAGTTTGCAATCAACAATGAAATGTGTAAACAATGAAAGAGCTTGGAAGAAAAATGTTTCTTAAACAATTCATATATTCCACAATGCTTTAGTTGCAATGTTATGCTGCATAAGCAAAATTGGAGACACTTTTCTTTTAGCAAACTGTAGGGTTCAACCATTTAAAAAAACAAAAGAAGAAATGTATTAGGTTGTAAAGATGAGCAATTTATACATGATATTGAAAAAATTATGTGCAAGTCACTTAATTTTAAAATTATAATCCAGATTTGCTTCTATTTTAGTATAAAATATTTTCTTTTCTTTCACAAATACCAATGTAAAAATAATCTCATTTTGGGAGGGTACAATTTCATCCTTAATGATTCAGTTTATGTAAATGTAGCATTAGATGGTGGAACTATGATATTTTTTATTATGCAGTAAGGGGCAACAGTTTCTCCATGAGGCAATAAGAAAAAAAGTGTATGAGTGTTTGTGTGTGTGTGTGTGTGTGTGTGTTAATTTGCAGACTACTTTGTGGCTCATGGTGAATGATGTCAGATGTTAGGAATAGATGGAGAAAAGTCAACCATTTGCATTTTGGGGTTGGGGAAAAGTTACATTGTGATTCAACTGAAAAAAAAATGCACATTTTTCGTATTTTTACCTAAACTTGTGCCAAATTTGCTTCTGACAGTTTTTTGTTTGTTTGTGGGTGTGGCTAAAATGGTAATTGCCTCCGCTAGTTGGTAAAGCTTACGAAGGTTATGTTGAATGTAATATTTGTGTTCAAGAATAGTTTAAAATGAATAACTTGCGGAATATGAAATGGAGGTGATTTGGGGTGATGGGGTCAAAGAGGTCAGAAAGGCTCCTATATATCCAGTTTTTTTAATTTTGCCAACTAAATTTTGTTCTCCAATTGAGTCTTTTCGCGTCACAAATTACACAAGTTGGCTTTAAAAAGCAAAATATAGAAGGTATGTTTGGTCCAATTTTTTTCCTCAAATGGGAAACAGTATACAAACCAAGTGCGTCTTTTTATACAATGTATGTTGACTTTTTAATTTTCGCTCTAGTTCTATATATTTGCATCGGAGTATGTTTCATACCGGGTTTTCATCAATATATGAAAATATTCCCACAAAGTAAGGTTCGTATTTAGTACTTGGCGCACATAATTAGCCGTCTTTCATTGCACAGCAATTGCGGAAAGCAAATATAACACTACAAAGTGACGATTACAAAGTACCAATTATAGCCTGGTTTTCTTAAAGGTGACTCCAATTACTTAAAGCATGTTCTCCTTATTTCTTTAGAGCGCACATACCAGCTCTCCACGCAATCATCTGTAGTGTCACCATCGTTGTGGGTGTGCAGATTAGACGTAATGAGAGCGAGAGTGGTCCCGTAATGAAGTCAAGGTGTTGCTCTATCCAAAACATTAGGAATAAATCACTGGGCTAAGAAGCCAGAAAACAGTCCGACTGTCAATTTTAGCTCGGACTCGCACTTTTCCAGAAGTTGCAGACGCAGTTCATCTCGTCATTTGAGCGTGGAAGTCGAGGCTAAAAGCGGAGAGCAGTCTTTTTGAATTGGTGTGCAGCCTGAGGCGTCAAATGGCTTTGTTTTTTGTTTGACCTAACAACAAGGTCAATGGTCGGGCCTCGGTTATTAGCTCACGCTCTCCAGGGATGCCAAATCGCTTAATTGGAGTTTATTTGGAAGGAGTGCGTCGTGATAGAAAAATAAATCTCTCGTGGATAGGGAAGGTTTTCATTAGATTTTTGTGTTGGGTGGTAATCTAAAGTAGGGGTGCTCACACTGAGGGTCACTTTGAAAAATAATGAAAGAATGTGAAGGGCAACTTTAAAATCTGACTGCTTTCTTTTGTTGAAGAGATCAGAATTGAGGGGGGTGTATTTCTGTTATTTTTTTGTAAGTATTGCCTCATTAGTTGCCATTAATAGACGTAAAATAAAACCAAGAAAATCAGAAAGCTCTACATCAAATTGGATTTTTTTTTTTTTTTACAGATTTTTTTGGGAAAACTAAATATTTAAGTTATCCAGCTTCTTTTGTGGGGCAATATTTTCAAAATTAGCTGCGGGCCAATAAAAACCTGGCAGCAGGCCAGTAGATTGCCCGCGTGCCGCAGTTTGGACACCGTTGATCAATTTTTATTTTATTTTTTCCCCCAGAAAGTTACCCAAATTTACCTATGTTTTTTTTCTAATTTTAAATCTTGTTATCTTTTTCAGAGTGCAGAGCAGATGCATCAAGTGTTGAATCAAAGCAATAAAGTCTTCGTGTACTGCGCTTTCCTGGACTACAGGTGTGTTTGTTTGTGATTTACATACTTTTTTTCCCACCAAATCGTCACAATCCATTGCTTTCTTTTTCAGTTCCAAAGAGGGAGTGTGGTCCAATCAGGGCTGCCTACGTTCCGAGGGAAACATGACATATTCTGTATGTTTGTGCAACCACCTCACCAATTTTGCAATTCTTATGCAAGTGGTTCCCTTGAAGGTATGACTTAGTTGTAATCTAAATATCATAGTTATTCTAACTTATCTTATGGGAGAAATTCAGTGGCGGTCCGTGCATTTTCTCGTAGCGCCTTCAACGGGTAAAATCCACTTCCTAGCAGCATTTATTGATTAAATACAAGTATTGGAGCTTTTAGACATCAGAACCGGGCCCGGAGTATCATTTCCCCGGGAAAAAGACAAGGCATTGTGGTGTTGCCAACTCGAATTCTGATTGGATAAAGCAACAGTCTTATCGACCGACGCTTGTTTAATGCAGCAGAGCCCGCAGAACTGATTGTGAAGGCCTTGAGGCAGATTTCTGACCCTGGCAACAAATAATGGCTGAAATGTGATTGGTTAAATGCTTCAATATGAAAACACACATCTGGAAGCAGTGCAACCAGGGGGAAAAGGAAGCTAACAGACCATTTGGAATTATTTACTAAGTATTGATGGACAAAATATATGATTCAGATATTTCTTAGGCCAGCAGAGAAGGCCCTGATGGCCCGCCACTGGAGAAATTATATAGAAATTATATGCTCATTCTGTTTTATGGTGAATATTATGGCATCAATTTCAATGTACATTTAGGTAAGCTAACGTGCTTACTTGGCTTGATTAAGACGAGAAATCAAAATGTGTCCAACGAAACACGCAACAGTTTATTCACTCAGTCATGAAAATCCAAATCTGATGCACATTTTGAATCAAATTAAAGAAAGATATGTCAACTTACTGCAAAAATTGCCCAAAAATGAATTGATTCCATTTTAGCCTGAATGGAAACACATGTATAGTCTTCTAAATGGTTTTACTATCCGCGACGGAGGAGGGACGTGTCCCGTTTTGACTGACACCAACCGGGTGGGAAACAGGAGACAAACTAAGCACTGCATTGGCTGCAAATCACAAGCAGACAGTGTCGCTGGCAGATGTCGATGCATAATCATACACTGTCATCTACAGTACACACGTTGCAAGATTTTGCGGCTTTTTCTCTGCTGTTTCAAACCATTGACAGAGCATCGTAGACATGTAAGACACATTTACAAAAATTCTAAACTTCAAGCAACTCAGTCCCGTAAAAGACTCCCTGATAAAAATGTTGATATATCAATATTCAGAATATAGAATTATTCCTTTTCACTATTTGCATTTGTAGTAAATGCCAAAACTATGTGTACAGTAGGACCGGTTGGAGTACTGCATTGGCTTTTTTTTATTTAAATAGAGAACCACTCAGTGGTTGAGTTCTGTATTTAAATGCAGAAGTGTATTTGATGCTATTCTTTCCCTTTAGTCACTCTGTAATTAGTGGTTGGCCCGGTCCCTCAGCTGCAAGGGAATGTACCACATATCCTTTTTGGAGATGTCTTAGACTGCTCTACTCTGGTAATGACAAGGCACATGTGAAGACAGTTAATAGAGACTCAAAGCCAAGCTCTTGAAATAGCTGAGACTCTAAAATAACATATTGTACGAAAGCCTACGCCAGTGTGTGAATGAAGAAGTACAAAGTTGTCACTCGTGTTGTCAAGCCACGAAAACTTACTTCAATTCAAGATGACTCGGATAAGTGGTTTATTTTATTGCAGTCTTACAGTATATTATTTTTTAAGGTGTTATATACTGTATTAAATCGTGTCTTTTTAATGGCTAACATGTTTATTGATAGGGAATTTAAAATATTTATTTTAGTGCTTTAATTAAAGCGGCAATGAGAAAATAATTGTATTTTGTTTTTTCTATTGGGGCATAATGTAAAATATTGTTTTTTTTAATGGAAACGTACATATTCAAAATGATAAAGATAAATTGTTTACTTTACTGTACTCTTACAGATGTCATGTGATAGAAATCATGTATTTTAAATGACAGGGAATGTAAAATATCTTATAAAAAAATTAGATTTAAGCTTTTTTTAAAGCAGTTCTTATTTGAGGAAATAATTGTGTACTTATCCCATTAACCCTTGTGGTTGGAAAATGAATTAATACGGCCTTTTGTGGCATGTATTAATATATATAATGGTCACTATGTGTCTGCGCCCAGCTCACAGCTCGCCACCGGGTGGCGCTATCAACCATTGGCTATGTTGGATGCTCCATTTCCATTTTCTGTCTGGCCATCACACTTGTCACATTTGCAGTCCTATCGTAAGTATCGCTCTCATCACTTACACGGATGATTTATTTATTATTAACATTGATATTGCATGTTTAAATTAATATTGTCACATTCTAATTTCAAGGTCAGTGAGTACCATCCGGAACCAACGCTACCACATCCATGCCAACCTATCTTTTGCCATCCTGGTGGCAGAGATTTTGCTGCTCATCAGTGCCAGCTTCGACCCTGGAACGGTAATTATAGGAAATAGAATTGCACGATGATGATGATGATAGGACGGATGAAAAGTGACTTTTTTTTTGCAACACCTTTTTTGTCGTCAGCTGCCGTGTAAGATCATGGCTGTCCTGCTCCACTTCTTTTTTCTGAGCGCATTCGCCTGGATGCTCGTGGAGGGGCTTCACTTGTACAGCATGGTGGTCAAGGTGTTTGGTTCAGAGGGCAGTAAACACATATACTACTATGGTATTGGTTGGGGTAAGTCACTCTTTAGTTAGCTATTCATTGTTGGATCGATAACGTATTGTCTTAAAAAGTCAGTTAAGTCCATCATAGAAAATGAAATTACACTTTGACATGTCGCAAGATAATAATAGCACATGTTTTGACGTTGACCAAAAGACGATCGATGGCAAATCAATTGAGAAATAGCCATGTTATGGTTTTTCATTGCCATGCAAATGATTGATGGGAAGATACATAGAAGTCATATTAAATCAACAAGACGGTTAAAAAATATTTTGGCGGGATTGAATAAAGTTATCCAATCCAATCCAATCCAAAAAACAAAAACTATTGACACAAGAAATAAAACCAAAAAATGACTTATAATTTTATGCCCTGTGATTGGCCCAGCAACCAATTCACGGCCTCCCGTGACTATTCCCCAAAGTTAGCTGGGATAAGCTCCAGCACCCCCTGAACCTTAAACTACATAGAAGTCATATTAAATCAACAAGACGGTTAAAAACAAAAAAACTATTGAAACAGGAAATAAAACCAAAAAATGACCAGTATAATTTGATGCCCTGTGATTGGCCCAATCAATTCAGTGCCTCCCGTGACTATTCCCCAAAGTTGGCTGGGATAGGCTCCAGCACCCCCTGAACCTTAAACTGTATGGAAAATGTATGAATGAATCATATAACTTGAATTTTGAACTATTTGGGCAATCATGAATATGCTGTGGTAAACAATAGTGTTTTTGCCCTGATTTAAAGGAACTAATGGTGAATTCTATTCTCCTCTTAAAACTTTATATTCAAATATATTCATTCATTCATGTCTATTATCGCCTGTAGTGCCCATCTGCTTTGAATTGTTGAATTGCATTCCACTATAACAATTGCCTCTCCAGATCGTACGCTAAAAAAAGAAACTTGTATATTTGTAAATGTATACCATGGCTGTTGAAAAATAATCCCCCCCCCCCAACCTTTCACATGCTAAATCCATTAGTGGCAACATAACGGTTTTTCCGCAGAACTTCCTTTATTCCAACCTAGGGTGGGTCTGATGTGGTAAATGTAAATTTTGCAATGCCGGTGGGAGAGTGTACAGAGAGTACAGTGTGAACAATAGAGTGTATACTTGAAGTACAAATTCAATGTACATTTCATTGTGTCTGCACGGTTTTTATCTTCTGCTGCTGATTACGACTGTGGACGCATTGTACTGTACGGGAAACCTTTGAACTTGAGAAAAAGTACAGTCAATATGTTTTAGGACATCTTGGATGACATAACAATCGGTAGGCACACAGAGCTTGTTTGTTATTTAGCGATAATAGGAATTCTTCTACATCTGGAAATGGATTATGGGAACATTCGTAATCACTCAGGTTAAACATGGTGGCAATAAACACTCTTGTAAGAAAAGATTGATTTTTTAGTATGATTATGGTTGTTTCCAGGATGAAAAAAATCAGTTTAGTCTATTTTTTTTTGTTTACTTTTGATTTTTCCTCTTTTTTTTCTTCTTTTTTATTGTATCCACCAGGTTCTCCACTTGTGATATGCGTAGTCTCCATGACATCATCTTTGGGCAGTTACGGTGAGGTTGACAAGTAAGTCATCTGCATGTCAGATGGAAAACTAAGCGTCATTGAATAACAGCAAATTGAATTAAATACTCCATCAAAGCCCAGTGACATTGCATCATCATCAAAACTGTTGAATAAATATTCTTTTTGCATAGTGACCATCCACAATAATAATCTCTTACACTTGGAATGTACATTCTCATTACCTTTTCTTTCTCAGCTGTTGGTTGTCGCTGAAAAACGGAGCTATTTGGGCTTTTGTGGCACCGGCTCTGTGTGTCATTGTGGTAATTTTCACTCTTTTTAATGACATTATCTTTGTTTTTACAGGCTATGAAAAACCGCATAACTTCATTTGTGTTTTCATTTCGCAATACTAGGTAAACATTGGCATTTTGATATCGGTAACCAGAATTATATCTCGCATTAGTGGAGAAAATTACAAAGTTCACGGAGATGCCAATGCAGTCAAGTGAGTGCAGCTATTTTCTTATCAAGATTTTCTTTTAGCTATAACACAATGTTTATTTATTTGTTTATTTTTTGTCCTATAAGGCTCACTGCAAAGGCTGTGGCAGTACTTTTACCTATACTGGGAATTTCCTGGATATTTGGCGTTCTAGCTGTCAACACGCATTCCTTGCCATTCCTTTATATATTTGCCATTTTTAACTCTTTGCAGGTAAGTCTTCTAAGTTTTGCAGTTCAAAATCCTCCTTAAATGTTTACGTTCTCTTTCTCCATAGGGTTTCTTCGTATTCCTGTTTCATTGTCTTCTCAACTCCGAGGTATGCTCGTCGACACGTTAAATCCATGTTTTGGTCTTTTTGTTGTTTTGGTTTGCAAAGCCTCATGGGATGCAAATCTCCACACACCCTCCTCCAGCAGTGTTGAATTTGGCCAGAATGTGCGATGGTGTAATGTTGTTTTCCCTTTTCTGTAGGTCAGAGCTGCTTTCAAACACAAGACCAAAGTGTGGTCGCTCACCAGCAGCTCCATGCGACACATCAACGTGAAGCCCTTCAACTCTGACATTGTGAGACCCTGCGACACCTAAGGGCTAGATCGGGGGTGTTAAACTCAATTTGCTTTGCGGGCCGCATTCATGCCAACTAGATCAGTTTATTTTTGCCCTAAAAATGTATGTGAACTTGCTGCCATTGATGGAACTAGACATCCAATCCATCTTGACCGGGATCCGTCAATATGAATTGGACGTCAATGGCCCTGAAAGATGGTAAAATTTGGCTGCCATTGATGGAACTAGACATCCAATCCATCTTGACCGGGATCCGTCAATATGAATTGGACGTCAATGGCCCTGAAAGATGGTAAAATTTGGATTGATTTTGAGGGACATTCTGGGATGCTTCTGGCCCATTTGTCAGTTTCTGATTGATTTTGGAGGATTACTGTATTTTGCTGTTTAATATACCCGGGTATATATTAAATGATTTTTGCTTTTTTTGAGCCTCCCGTTTGTGCGCCATTTAATATATCCGGGTATATTAAACGGCAACTCCGCTTTTTTGGCAAGATTTGTATGGTGTTCATGGGGGCATAATTATAGGTACTTAAGTTCATTAAAATTCCAAGTCAGGCTTTATTCAGCAGTAAGTCGTTTTAACCTGAGCAGTAAGTAGTTTTAGTCTGCAAAACGTTGATGCACCCCGTCACGGCATAAAGAGTGCGTAGTGGATCGTACCTTCCCTTTTGTGCGCCATTTAATATACCCCTGCCGTTTAATATTAAATGGGGGTATATTAAACAGCAAAATACGGTACTTTCTGTTGGTTTTGGGGCATTTCAAGGTTTCCTATTAACTCATCGGCTGCCATTGAAGACGCTGTTTTGACCACCTGGCGGATAGGAAATGGAGCAAAGTGCAGTCGTGCGTGTCTACGATCACATAATTCATAAACATCTGGTTTTGCGGCGCCCTTATCGAAAAACATTTAAATTATTTAATTCTGTACGTAAGGTATGAATGAGCTACAAAGTGCTGGAACAGCCCCCGTGGGCCAGATCAGACCCCCTGGTGGGCCACATCTGGCCCGCAAGCCACATGTTTGACACCCCTGGGCTAGACTAAACACCTGCGTAACTTTTAACTGCCCGCGCTAAACACTCTCACGATCTTCTATCTTGTAGATGAATGGAAACAAGGAGGGTGTATCCCCCACTAAGATGAACACATGGGACAAAAGTACCAACTCGGCCAATCGTATTGATCTCTCTGCAGTGTAGGCCAACGCAAAATCAGTCTGTGGACACTAGAGTAGAATGACAGAGTATTTCCTACACAATTCCTTGTGAGCAACATTCAAGGGATGCCAAATGAAGTGATGTGATTCTCCATCTTTTAAGAGAAATCAACCCAAAGAACTGTGCTTTATTAGCATCTCATTTAATGACGACGTGTTGGCGCAGATAAGGTCACGAGGTCACGACAATGTACCGTTATTCAGTTTGTGACTAGGAAACTGTGCGGTAGAGTGGCGACATCTAATGTAGGCTTTCCTGTGTTTAGAGAAGTTCATTTAGCTCAAGTTTATTTCATTCGAAACTCATTACCTTGGTCAGATGATAACGGAATGTGGCCTTATTTCCTGTGTCCGTAAGGTCGTTCAAAACAATTGCACGTGGCTTTTGGTGATGTCACAACGCAGCCAATTGCAAAATAACACAGCGAGATGTAAAATTAAATTGGAGCATGGGTTATTCCGATATGGCATATTTATTTTGTGATTAATCGATTTGTTCACTGTGTTTTACTTGTAATGGCCTCAACAGTGATTATTTCTCTCTGTGTTTTGTTTTCACTCTTGGAATGAGCTGACGCCTTTGGCAGTGGAGTATGAACACTGTTTTGTGAAGTTTTACAGTTTTTTTGCTGTTTCCAGAGCTTCATTTAATACTTTTTTTGTAAAATGGAAATTCAAAGGTTCTTTCTTCAACACGATGCCATTCTACTTTTTATGTTCATAACTGTGAGAACAAAGGGAGATGACATCTACACGTCATTAATCTGTATTAACACTGTACCAACCCCGATTTTAGAAAATGAAACGGCCTACTGTAACATTTTTAAGCAATCACATGTCAACTTTAGAATCAAGTATCGCAATCGTTCAGTTTTTTCATCTTCACTTTCATCGGTTTTCACTACGGTACTGTTCTGTACTGTGATTTAAATTACCTAAATTAAAAAGTTTTGAGACAAAACTGCCATATTGTCTGACCAAAAAGGCTTGATAATGTACATTACAGTAAGTGTCCCATTCTGAACAGCATGTCTGCACATTAATTAGATAGCATTTTCTCTTGACCTCATTGTAGTTGATGTGCAAATGCACTGACACAAAACAAAGGGCCATAAGTGCTTTCCAAGACACTATTTATTTGTGATTAATTATAAGCATTGTATACAATAAACGGAATTCCTGCCCTTCCACAATGGAGTCTACAACATCAGAACACTTATTATTCATGTATTGTTTCATAGTGGACATTTTATTTGCTGGGCGAATAATTATGTATTTTCAGTAGACACACTCCCATTAAGTGTACTTTTGTCTGAAGTGTAGAATTTATTGATTTATGATTGTACAACTTGTTTCTAGGTCATCATAACGGACATGTTTATGTAATATTTTCATTAGCATGAGTAGTTCACGGTCCATTCTTGAAAATGCCAAATTTACAAGATGTCATTTAAGGCACCACAGTCAAGTAGTCCCAGTTTGTTTTGCGCATGCGCATTGGTAACATGAGCGCAGGGAATTGAGACCGATAAAAGGTGAGGAGGGCACCAAACAAGTTAATATATGAGCTTTGGCTGAATACGGATCGTTAGCTATACGAATAAGTATCTTTATTTATGCTGGACAAACAAAGGACGCGTTAGAACTACTACTATTTTCTATATTTTTACATCTTGTCGCACGTGTTTAGACTTGTTTTGGACGGTCGTTGACATTGCTTCTTAAAGTAATACTACCATGGCGCCTATCGACTCTGTTGGTGGACATTGAAATGGAATTCCCAGCGTCCAGAGAAGGTTTTGGGGTTGCGTATATGTTCATGACTCGGTGATTCGTCCTACGGAACCTGCCTTCCTGCCTTGTCTGCCGTCCTTGGACACACACGAGGGAGCTGATGGAGTCTGTTGGGAAGTTCGAGTTCAACAGGAAGCACCTGATTGGCCACGGTGCCTTTGCTGTTGTTTTTAAAGGACGACACAAAGAGGTGAATTTTTCAACTTTCATTCTTATTTTGCAAACTATCTAATATTGTTTTGTTTGTTTGTCAAGAAACATGACATCGAAGTGGCTGTGAAATGCATCAACAAGAAAAATCTGGCTAAATCCCATTCTCTACTCGGAAAAGAAATAAAGATATTAAAGGTAATTGAGAATTGTTTACCAATGTCAATCACACTTGCACTGAGTGGGAATCGAACCCAGACTCCCAAAGTCAGCCAGGATAATCACTACCATCCGGTGGCAAGTCTAAACTAATAAGCTAATAAATATGTCAGTCCCTAAATAGTCAGTAAATATTCCACATGGGAGTCAAATCATATTTGGAGAATTAGTAATGTCTTGAAATGTCAACGTGCTATATTGCTTTTTCTGTCCATGAGCTCACCATTGATGTGATGGTGGAAAATATTTCTACAGTACTATTGGCTGAATAATAAGCCCGATTGTACTTGTAACATTATAATGCAACTGCCTGGTAAATGAACGTAGTAAGACGTAGGCCATCAATATAAGTTCTGGACAACAAATAGTTTTTCAATTGTGCTCAATATCATTTTTCAATGTTCTTTTTCTTCTTCTAGGAACTCAAGCATGACAATATCGTGAGACTATTAGACTATCAGGTGGGTTTGACTTTCCTTATGGCGTTGACACAAATCGTAGCAGTTCTAACAATTGTATGCTTTAATATAAAAATGTACTGTAACACAATTGGCTAAAAAAAACATTTCATGGTGCATTTACTGGCATGAATGGCTGCCTGCCTTAATGTCACCTGCCAGGCAACCGGGAAGCTGTCAACTAATCTCTTATTTGGGACAGATGGTCAGTTGAACAATGGCTTCTAAAGAAACACACCAGATGCACACTTGCATGATTATACAGCATTCTGGGTCAGGTTGCAATTAGCATTTTAGGACCGTGCTCACCTGTTATTGACCTGCCTTCCTATAAATTAGTGACGTTATGGTAGCATTTAGCACATCTTTTTTATCCCGGGTCATATGACACCTTATACTTGACTCCCTTGTACTTTTGCCATCTCACGTGTCATTAATTCAGTCACTGTGTAGACAAATTGAGGATTATTTATTTACTTATTTATTACTTATTTATTTATGTCTATAATGTATTTTGCTGTCTGTATTCTCGCCCTCGTGCTACTGTGACAGGGAAATTTCCCAAATACGGGATGAATAATGTAATCTAAAATGGATCAAAAGCCCTAAAATATTCAGTTGTTTTTATTATAGAATATATAAAACAATGTTTAAGTTTTTTTCGTAGTAAAGGAAAATTTCTTTTAATCATTTGTTTTTCATTTAAAAAAGAAACAAAATATTTTTATTATGTTCAATATTAAATTGGAAACCAGAAAATATTTCTATATATTTATTTTTAGATTTTACAAAATGCTTTTTGAACTAAAAACACAAAAAAAATGGATTAAAAAAATGCAATTATAGATTTAAAAAAAGGGGGAGATCAGGAAATATAATATACATCTATAATCTTATTATAATTATTTTAGCTTTTTTATATATATATTTTTAGATTTTACAAGATGATTTTTGAACTAAAAACACAGAAAAATTGATTAAAAAATTACAATTATTTATTTAAAAGGGGCAAAATCAGGAAATGTAATATACATCTATACTCCATTTTAATTTGAACCTAAAACAGAAAGTCGGCACTCATGATTTACTTTCCCGGGCCGCCCAAAATGATGCAGTGGGCCAGATTTGGCCCCCGGGCCGCCACTTTTACACCTGTGTTTTAATTTAAAAACTAATTTAAAGTATTCATTTCCATCCACAGGAAATTGGTGGCTGTGTGTATCTTGTCATGGAGGTATGTATAAAAACAATAAAAGAAAATGCATTCTTCCTTCCATTCTTTTAACACCATCTCTTATCTTTACAGTATTGCAATGGAGGTGACCTGGCTGAGTACCTTCAAAGTAAGTTTCTTTCTACATACTTTTAAACTCACCCACAATTCCACCACACGTAAATTCTCGAAACGCACCGAGAAAATACCTTGCTAAAGTTGTGCCTTCATCAGGTTACAAAACCATCCAATGACACCGTTTAGGATCCAGATTTGATTTTTTTCCTACGCTAAATTTAGCCAGTTGACGTTGTTGTTTAAACACCGATATAAACGGCTTGTGTAATGCTGCGGGCAGCTCCTATTTTGTAAACTTGACTGTTTTGTGTCCCTGCCAGCTATTTGCAAGCACGTTATAGAGGCGAGGTGGCTCACACGGCACCCGTGACCTCATCCATCTGTCACACACTTATCCTAGTCCTCCGGTAGACCAAAACACTGCCGCCGTTAATATTAAGCGCCTTTGTAAACAAGGTTCTCCGACACAGTGTGACGTTAATGTGATCGGAGTTGTCCTTGAATGTTGCAATCCATGTGCCTGACTTTGCGTGTAAACAAACTTATAAAATGAATGATTGTTAGGAAAGAGGTGCTTTACTTCCTCAAGTAAGATTCTCGGTAACATTAGCACATCTGATGTGTCATTTACTGCCTTTCTGTTTAAAAAGACAAAACAAGGGGCCGTTTTTTTGGTCAATATTTTTTTATTTTAGCCACTATATTATCAATTTTGAAGAAAATGCTTTTTTTTTTACTTTAAGCACAGAAATGTTAGGGAAAAATGGCTAGAATAGTTTTACTTTATTTATGTTTATAAATAGAGCCACTTTGAATTGTATTTTTTTGCATGGAACTCCCATAGTGACTTGTACAGGTTCTAATATCAAATATTTTGAGATTATTAGAATAAAAGGCTGGAATTTGAAGACTTTTTGTATCCACTTGATATAATTGGACAATTATCTGATTTTTATTTTATTTTGGAAAAGGTTGAATTTAACTCTGGACATTTATAAATCCTACATATATGTATCTTTCCAGACATTTTGTTCACTTGTTGTTGTTTAATAATAATGCGCCGTGTAGTCTTCAATGTGCATTTACCTCCCTGTGACCCTCAGCTAAAGGAACCTTAAGTGAAGATACAATCCGAGTGTTCTTCCAGCAAATCGCTCAAGCCATGAAAGTTCTCCAGGGCAAAGGCATCCTTCATAGAGACCTGAAACCCCAGAACATCTTGCTCTGCCATCCCAAGGGAAGAAGACCGAGTTCTGTCAACATCAGCGTCAAGATAGGTAAACAGATCAGCACTATGTATAATATACTAGAAGAAGTAGTATCTCTAAAGCTCAAAAATAATATACAAAAACACTCCCAATACAGTGGTACCTCGACATAGGATCTTAATCCGTTCCGGGACTGAGATCGTATGTCGAGCTTTTCGTAACTCGAGCGGACATTTCCCATTGAAATGAACTAAAAACAAATTAATTTGTTCCAACCCTCTGAAAAAACACCAAAAACTGGATATTGGATTGGAAAAAATATTTTATTTCTTCTAATTTGCCATATATTAACAAAGTAACACAACTAGTGGTTTAATAGTAATAAAATGTGTTTAATAGAAGTAAAATTAGACGCATCTCGAAGGGGGAAGAGAGAGAGGGGTGGGGGCGTTAATTTGTTCCAACCCTCTGAAAAAACACCAAAAACAGGATATTGGATTGGAAAAAATGTTTTATTTCTTCTAATTCGCCATCTATTAACAAAGTAACACATAACTACTGGTTTAATAGTAATAAAATGTGTTTAATATAACTAAAATTGGGCGGTGTTGTCTACACGAGTATACTTCATTACCCAGAAAGCCCTCTTTTTGCCTGCTCATGCGCGTTGTGCGTTTCCTGGTCGAAACGAGTCTATAAATCGTTCAGTGCTCGTAGATATCTGTTTAGACGAAAGAGATGCGGCAAAAAAAGACAGTGCGCTACAATGATAAACAGCCTCATGTCATGACCACCTGGCTTGGTCGCATCTCGAAATATTGATCGTATCGCGGGCGAATTATTCGATCGAAATTTTCGTCGTACCACAAGCTGATCTTAGGTCAAGGTACCACTGTATAAACTTCCGACGCTCCCAAATGCACTCTAATCTCTCAAATTCTCTTAACCCGCACAGCTGACTTTGGCTTTGCAAGATATCTTCAGACCAACACAATGGCAGCAACACTTTGTGGCTCTCCCATGTACATGGTAGGTTTTAAGGTCACTACATTGTGTCCTCTACTCAAAATTTTTAATGGCACTAAAGTTTAATCCCGTGTGGACGCAGGCTCCCGAGGTCATCATGTCGCATAATTATGACGCCAAAGCGGATCTGTGGAGCATCGGGACCATCATCTACCAGTGTTTGACCGGAAAAGCACCATTTTATGTGAGTGACGTCAAAAAAGCACCCTCTTGACCACGTCCAAATACGTTTACGACGGCCCGTGTATGTTTTTTTAAGAGCGACGGTTACGTAACACCTTGTGAATTTGCTTTGTTGACATGCCCGGTTCCTCGAAAGGCTCTTCCCTATGATTGTCAACACCAAACTGGACATGATGTGTGGTTTTTAAAACAGGAACTTGATACATAACACCATGTGCTCGACCGACACCCTCTGTGTTCTCCAGTGGTCATGTGGAAAAATCTGAATGTTGCTTAAGAAAGACTCTTGTTTACAGGATGGCTGACAAGAACAAGTGGTTGTGATTCCCCCGTAAAAACTCTTGCGTAACTCTGTTTTTCCATGTGACCACGAGTCCATGACTCCCAAGTGTGTATGAATTCTCTTTTTAAATGCAGTTGTATTATTTTATAGGCTAACACACCACAGGAGCTCCGCCTCTTCTATGAATGCAACAGGACACTTGTACCGAGGTGGGTGTAACTTTTGTACTGTGCACACATTACTATATTCATTATACTTTTATTCTTACAAAAGGACAGCATGGAAGTCAAGAAAAATAATGTACATAAAAAAAAAAAACTCCACTGGATTGAGTCCTTTTGCAAGAATTTTTCCTTCTTGGCTTTGACATGTTTGTGTGGCTTTTGACCATGCTTATCTTAGGCTATAATAAAACCAGTGATAAGCTAGCCAAATTTGTGGGAAGGCATACTTTGTTTATTTCTTTCTATATATATATCCTGCTTGGGGCTGCCAACGAGTGGACTGCACTGCTATCATTTTCCATGCGACCCACATATCTCTGCCCTGACAGTTTTTGGACTTGCCACTATGTTATCTTAGTTCCCAAGTGCTATAAATTACGAAGAAAATGACATTTTAATTTATGTTGAAAAAGAAAAAAATACTGATGTAAAATATTACATTACATGAATCCATTTGCACATGTTGTCATCACTTTACAGCAAGAAATACTTTAACTCAATGAACTCATTGGCTGTCATTGACAGCTTTAGATGTCCAATCTATTTGGACTCGGGAGGTTGGCAACGCACTGGGGCAAGGAATTGGATGTCTATTGTTGTTGTTGCCGATGGCAGGCATTTTTAAAAAAATGTTATTTCATGAATAAATTATTGACATTGCTCCACATTCAAAATAATATATATTTGTCAATGTAGTAATTGCAGAGTCCTATTTGGTGTATAACAGCCATTTTTTGTTTGATAATAAATTGTCTTCACCACAGCGTTCCAAAGGAGACCTCAAGTCATCTCAGACAGCTACTGTTGGGACTTCTACAGAGAAATCACAAGGATCGGATTGGCTTCGGTAAAAAAACTTGTAAAATTCATTGACATTTCATGATCCCAAATAATAATTCTGCAGAAACTTTTACAATTTAGGCCAGAATTTAACCTGCAATTGGTCCTTTTTATTTCAACCAGTTTGGCACAATTTGTTTTATGTCTAATGTGTCTACTTTGCATTCGCAGAGGAGTTTTTCTACCACCCCTTCTTGGAAACAAGCTCAAGAAAATGTATGTATACTCTAATCTTCTTGGTGGACTGCACGCAAACAACCTCCTCCCTTAAAAGCATGTTGTTGTTTTTAAACAGGCTCTCCAGCTCCTATGTGCTTCTATCCTAGTTCTGCTTCGGGGAGCTCATCCAGCAGCTCATGCACATCCCATCCAGCCTCTCCTCAAGTGGGTACAGTTCTTTGTAGACCAAAAAAAAGTCAAAACGTTTTTGAAAATAATTGTTCTCTTTCCTGCCGACAGACGAAATGGAAAAACACTCCTATCCAGGACACTGTTGTCTTCCACTTGAAAGAACTAGCCAATCAAGACAGCAGGAACACGTCATCCTCCTACAGAGAAGACTATGTGGTTGTTCATCCTGAAGTTTCCAGTAAGTATAGAGTCAATTTAGTAGATTATTTACCTTAAAAGACCACTCATTTATCAATTTTCACCATATCACAGATGAGTACGCTTGTGAGGAAGACAGTGAATCACCCAGTGAAAGTTGCCTTATATACACTGGGTGAGTCTGAAATATTATAAACAGACCAATTTGTCTTTTTATTTATTTCCTCTGGGTCATCATAATGCAGAGTGCCATTTTTTCTGATATTTCCCAACAGAAGCCCACCGACCACTGAGAGAGTTCTTGAAGCAGCTTGCAGAACACCGCCATCCTCTCCCTTGCTGCCCTGTCATGGAAAGCCTTCTGGGTAAGTCCGTTTCCGTTAGCCCAAAAATGAAAGTCTTCCGATGTACTTTTGCAGCCACTCAGATCTTTCTTCCATTGTTTTTTTCTCTTTTTTTAACAATAATTTAATCCAAAGATGTCAGACTCGGTTTGGTTCGCGGGCCGCTTTAACGTCAACTTGATTTCCCGCGGGCCGGACCATTTTAGATAAAATATTTAGATTTTTTTTAATAAATTGATTAAAAAAACTGGATTAAAAGCCCTGAATATTCTGTTTTTTATAGATCTAAAACAATGTTTATTTTAGCTTTTTTAAATATATTTTTCGATTTTACAAAATGATTTTTGAACTAAAAACACAGGAAAAATTGATTAAAAAAATTACAATTATTGATTTTAAAAGCGTGGAAATCAGGAAATCTAATATACATCTATACTCTTCATTTTAATTTGATCCTAAAACAGAAAGTCGGCACTCATGATTTACTTTCTCGGGCCGCACAAAATGATGCGGTGGGCCAGATTTGGCCCCCGGTCCGCCACTTTGACACCTGTGCTTTAATCCATACAGGAAACCTGCACTCTATAACCGCAACCATTCAGAGCCTATTCCCGTCCCAAGTCAGATCCAGAACTACCAGCGTATGGAGCAGAATCTGCAACATTCAGGCTCCACGCAAGGCTCCAACAGGTAGAACGAAGCACTTGTCAACCTTATCGTTTATAGGCCTTATTCTACTTGACTTTGACACATCTTCCAGGCTCCAGTTGTATTATCCTGGCTACAGTCAAAGTTCTTCACCAACCAAAGGATGTGCATCTCCCTCTTCCTCCAGTTCAACTAGAAAAGGAGGCCAGGCACCTCAGTGCTCTCCACGAGGTCTCCAACTACTTTGTCTAAACAAAATAGTTAACCATTTGATCATGTTAAGACAATATATAGCGGGAAAATCAAGTAAACGTGTTGATCCATTGTTTATTTTTGATTTTCTAGTGGGAAGTACTTCGAGGCCCTCGGAGCAGACTCTACCTTGTAGTACAAGAACTGGATTTCCCGTGGAGTTCTCTGACAAAAGGGATAGCGCGACTAAGAAGCTGGACAATTCACCCACGACGATGTCAGACGGACATAGCCCTAGCCCGACATCTCCATCCCACATTAACACCACCAATAAACCCAGCAACCAAAAGGCGCAATTCAAAAGGTCAGAACAAGTTCTTTTTGTTTGTAGAAGCATTATTATTCAATCGTATAAGGAATTCAATGCACTTAATTTTCTGTCTGTGTGAATTTAATGGCCAGATCACCAAACATTGGAAAACTGTCTGACGTTTTGCTTAAAGCTGCTTTTGGAGCACAACTTCTTGAAAGGAGAAGTAGTAATGAAAGTCTCTGCAATGAAAGAACAATGGATATTGCAGGTACTGGATTTTATTTCTAATTCAACCACAGATTGTTTTGTTGCTGTAATGTGGAATGACCCAGACAACAATAGTAGTTTTTCAGTAATAGTTCATTAATAGCGATGGTACTTTTAGTGGAATTTATTTATTTAACTCTTATTGGACCATATTGTCCTTTTAAACTCTGTCTAAAGCGCCACCTACTGGCTACCCTACAGGATTCGGTGTATGGGGGAGTCCACCAAAGGCAGTTTTCTCTTTGGGTTCTCCAGTACTTGGAAGCTCTCCCCCGGATACAATGTTGCCAAGGATGCTGACAGGTCTTGTTGAATAAAATTTGATCCTGTTTTTTTTTTTGCATGGATATTTGTTTGACTCTTCTTAAAATTATTTTCATTTTTTATTTGTAATGCAGGTTCTCCTAACTGCATTAACCCAGCCTTGTTACGTCACAGCCCCCATCGTTATCAAAGCGGTATCAGCAGGGAAACTGAAGCTATGGATGTAACTCCACACTGCAGTTTTGTCTTTCATCCACCTGAGCTATCTGAAGATACACTAATGGAGGTACAAAGACTGTGAAAGGGGGTACACGGTCGATTGGTCGCCCAGAAGGTTATTGATAATTACCATTTAAATCGTTGCTCAAATTCCCTAAATACAAACTACGAATTACTATTTAGTCATGCTTAATGCCCTAGTAATTATTAGGCTAAAGAAAAGCTCCAAATTTCCCGGACTTTTATTGTTTTTTTGTTGGAGAACTTGTTAAGACCCTGACTGACGTAGCTTCTTAAAGGGACAACGCATGTACATACAAACTCTTATACACTCACACGTCGGCTCAGTGAAACTGCTCATGGCCATTGTTGGCTTTTATTGATGCGTAGACCGTGTTGTCTTACCTTGTTTTGTCGCCGGTCTTTTGGTCGTCGGTCTTTTGGTCGCCCGTTGTCGTGTCGCGACCAAAAGACCGGCGACCAATCGACCGCACACGGAGAAAGGGAATGTTGACAGTTGTACTCACAACTCTTGATGCGTTTTTATTTTCGCACAGCAAGTCCATACCGATGTTTTGAGCGACCTCCAGTTTACGCTGGCTTTCGTTCACTGTATCATGGAATTGGCTTCTTTGAAAGACTCCGTGCTGGAGCCCAATGGCAGCGTTGAGGGTTCGTTTCTGGAACACAGTCTACTGACAGACCAAATCAGCCTCTTAAGTCGAGAATGGAGGTTGGAAACATCATTAACCATTTTCTTCATACCCACAGTCCAAATTTTATTTGAAAAATATCACTAAGAACCATCATATTCTTCTTGCAGCTATGCCGAACAGTTGATGCTCTACATGAAAGCGGCAGAGTCCCTGACCACTGCTTTGCAAGATGCCAAAGAAAATATCCAGCAAGGTCGACTGGTTCCGTCAACTACCGTCAAACAAGGTAAGACAACGTTTTGGTGTGAGAGGTCAATGGATATGCTCATCCTTATTCATATTGTGTCTCTTACATAAAGTCATCAAGAAGCTGAATGAGTTGTACAAGAGTTGTGTTACGTGCTGTCGCACCCTGAGCAATCAGCTGCAGAGCTTTTTTTTGGACAAACAGAAGCTGATGGATCGCTTCAACGGACTCACAGCAGAGAAGCTCATCTATTGCTACACGGTGCACATGGTAAGCTCCTCGATTCACTCCAAAATGATGTATGTACTGCTCACGTTGCCTCAATTTCTGAGCCTCGTATGTTTTCAAACTATTTTCAGGTACAGTCTGCGGCTTTAGATGAGATGTTCCACTGTGGTACAGAAATAGTACAGCGCTACCATAAAGCTCTTGTACTTCTGGAGGGTCTGTCGCGATTTGTCACAGAAGAAAAGGATATTCACAGTATAGATAGATGTATGTGTGAGCAAGATTATATGCTTTCGCTTTAAAAATGTTACTTTTTCAATGACAATTCTTTTAATTGAGTCCAATGTTTGTCTTTCTTTTGCCAGGCAAGCAATCTATTGAACGACACATCTCTGCTCTGCAAACTTAGCAAGTGTTGGACTACAGCACCCGCGTTGTCATTCCTGATCCACCTCATTGGAATGTAGAGCGAGGAGATCTCCCCCGTTCACATACACTAGCACTTTTATCCTCTTCAAGGGAATGACCATTGGAGCACCTGCTCCGAGCACAGAGTCTAATGTCTGAAATCCAATCCAGACATATGCACAAAAGACTGGATTTTCTTGGTCTATGATCTTGAAGTGAAATTTTGTCGTGGGTATTTTATGAAACTGACAATTTGCACAGTATTTGTTACATGACTTTTTGTTCCGTGTGTTTTGCACGTAGTTATTCAATCATAGATCATACTTGAAACAACGATGAGCATTTTTGGGTTCTTGGCAAAAGTTGAATGGACAAACAGGAGTCAAAAAAGTTGTATTGAATGACCAACTATGTTGATTGTTTAGCTTGTGCCTTCTTAAAGTTTGGGGATGGAGACTGTTACATTTATTATAGAGTTAGATTATGATATTAATTATTTGTGGGTTTCTTGCATGGGACATGTTTTTTCTTTGTTTACATTTTTACTTTGTTCATGATGTGTGTTTTAAGATGTATGTTTTGTGCAAAAAATCACTTTGCTAATAGGTAAATTAATTGATGGAGAATAATTGACTGTATGAAGAGTGTGGAAAGAAAAGCTGTATGAGTTGCTTGTGTTTTCTAATTGAATTAGGTTTTTTTTGTAAAAGTAGCTCTTAATAGATTGTACCAGATTACCTTGGAGTCACTGTACTGTAACAAAATTTAAGGTTGAAAATAAATGTGTCTTCAAAATATTAAATAAATTGTGACAATTTCATTTCATTTACAATTCCAAGAATATGCATCCAAAATAATAAACATGAACAGAAAAAAATTCGCTCCATTGTCGACTTCCGGTATTTCAGAACTATATCCGGGTTATGTACAGGTCGCTGTGGTCGCCATGTTGCTCAATGAAATTAGCTTCAAACATTGAGCATCCGTTAGCAATATTGTAATCATTCATGTTCGCCGTATTATATTTGTTACTGCATTTGTAATGGCATAAAGATGACGTAGGGGATATTAAACGGCGACAGACGAACCGCACGTGTAAGTAATGCGTTATAGATCGCTTAATATATTTCGTAAATATTGGCCCTCTAGCAAAAAGTAGCTAACGTTATTAGCATTCGCTACCGTAACATGGCTTATTGTAGACATTGAAATTCCACTAATGGCTATGTATCAGCGCTATCCACATATTATTGGCGATACATGTGCATTATTCCTAAATCGTTATTAGCAAAATTGGCATGTACGCGGGCATATTTGGAGAGAACTGTTGCATGTAATGAATACCGGGTTCCCATGCTAATGATCCGCCCCTAAGCGATGCGGTTATTTTGACAGAATATTTCTTGTAAACAACTAACAGAGACATTTTCGTTATCCTAAAGTAATCATCTTGTACAGTACATTGATACAGTGCATGCGAATTCATTTGCGTTTACAGCTAATGCAACCGGGTAACATGATCATTTTTAAAAACATGACGTTATTTTGTTTGCCAATCCAGTGGGATTCTTAGCGTTAATAAATAATGACGGACACTCAATATAGATTGAGCGAGGAAATGTCTCAGAGTACTAAGTTTATTTCTGTTCGTTGTCTAAAGTACAGTATTGTGTTCAATAATAAATCTTTTTTTTTAATCAGTCAGAATAATTTTTAATGCATATTTGATTTTTTCCCCAGGTTAAGATAACTAGTGTTACAGTGTCACGCAATGCAACATGGAAGTGGGTCACAGAACATTCAACGACAACTCCAGAGACCCAAGTCTGGCCCAGAAGTGGAGGATCAGCAACAGCAAGCAACCTTGGCACCTTCACAACAACAAACTACGGTTACCCACCCACAGTCTCCCATGACAACATTTTCTTCTGCGGCCAGCCCATCAGCTCCTCAATCTCCCAATTATCAGATAATCATGAGTCGCAGCCCGGTCACTGGTCAGAACATGAACATCACTTTGCAAAACGTGGGTCAGATGGTGAGTGGCAACCAGCAGATCACTCTAACGCCACTCCCCCTCCAAACCCCGGCGTCCCCCGGCTTCCAGCACGCGACACCCCAATGGAGATTTGAACACGCTCCATCTTCCTACATTCAGGTCACCTCCCCTTTACCTCAAGCCGTGCAGCCGCAGAGCCCCACCCAACAAAGCTCCATCTCGCTGCAAGGCGTCACCAGGCCCGTGGCGCCCCAAGCCGCTCTCGGCGTGTGCGGACAGAGTCCGACGCGGTTCGTGGAGACGGGCATGCTGGTGCGGCAGATCAGCTTGGGCAGCCCGTCGGGAAGCGGTCATTTCGTGTACCAGGACGGGACGGGGCTGGCCCAGATCGCGCCCGGGACAACGGGTCAGATACAACTGTCCTCTCCGGGAGCGCCGGGTTCCGTGAGGGAACGCCGCCTCTCTCAGCCTCACTCGCAAAGCGGGGGCACCATTCATCACCTCGGACCTCAAAGTCCCGTGGCTACCAGCGCTGCGCTCTCCACTTTGGGCAGCCCTGGACACATTACCACTTCGAACCTACCTCCTCAGATCAGCAGCATCATACAAGGACAGCTGGCGCGCCCCGTGATGTTCGATAAGACGTCGCAGGCGATCGTTTCCGCCGTCGGCTCCACGCCCACGGCATCTTTCAGTATACCTTCCACCATCCCGTCGTCCAGCCCTTCCCTCACCGGCCCGGCCCATGCAAATAGCAACAACCCCCTCGCGGCCCCCGGCTCGGCGGTAGCCACCGTTAAAAAACAAGTTCCCAAGAAGTTAGAAGAAATTGCTCCGGCTACTCCGGAGATTGCCCAGCTACGCAAACAGTGCTTGGAGCACCATGCGAAGAAGATGGACAGTTTAAAGGAGGTGTTCAAAGAATACCTTATAGAACTCTTCTTTCTTCAGCATCTCCAAGGAAATATGATGGACTACTTGTCTTTCAAAAAGAAGCCTTGTGTTCCCTTGTATACCTATTTACGGCAGAACGACTTGGACCTGGAAGAGGAAGAAGAGGAGGAGGAGCAGTCCAAGGTCATCAACGATGAGGTATTCAATTAGACAGAATCTAGAATGCGTTCAATTCCACTCTAAGGGTGTCGTGATTGATCGAATAATCGATAAGTAACGTATTTTCTCGCATGTACACCGTATTTTTTGCAAAAAAAATGTCTACGTGCAGGCAATAATCTTTAGGAATGTGCAATCCACCAGACGATTCATACAGTATTGCAGAAATACCACATGCGATCATTTTTCTTAAGATTTTCCCTTCAGAGTAACACATTTGTACTCCCTATTAAGACCATAAATATGAAGGTGAAAATTGGCAATCAGGGGGCATCTTGTATGAGAGAAATTGTCAAATTCAACGATTTTAAGGCAATTTTAAAGCTGCGGCTTATATGCAGTGGTGACAAAAATGTGAGAAAATATGGTAATTGAGTGTCAAAATAAGACTTGTAAAATTCAACGATTTTAAGGCAATTTTGAGGCTGCGGCTTATATGCTGGGGCGGCTAATATGCGAGTAAATGCGGTAATTGAGTGTCAAAATAAGAATTGTAAATTGGGCGGCTAATATGCGAGAAAATACGGTAATTGAGTGTCAAAATAAGACTTGTAAAATTCAACAATTTTAAGGCTGCGGCTTATATGCAGAGGCGGCTAATATGCGAGAAAATACGGTAATTGAGTGTCAAAATAAGCCACAGCTGTTTTGATAGTTGATTAATTTTTTTAGAAGAAACGTTCTGTCCAAATTTTCATTTTTTTGAAGCTCTTGACTGATTGGCTGAAATCGACAGTGATTCCCAGGAATTAGTTACAAACAGCCTCTTATGTTTACTTAATCCATTTTTTAATTCGTCATCAAAGAAACCGCTGGGGGCAGACCTGGTAAACGGTTTTCCTTCCTTGTTCATTTTTATACTTTTACTTCTTTCAGGTCAAAGTTGGCACAGGGAAAGATGGTCAAGCAGTGACGCCGGTTGCCATAGCAACGCAGCTTCCTCCCAATGTTTCTGCAGCTTTCTCTACCCAGCAGCAGTTTCAGGTATTAAATGCACATCTTGTGCGAAAGAGTATTTACGGGGGCTTATATCGAGCTTAGGACAACTGGATTTTTTTGTGGGGCAGGGTCTCCAAGGACCAGCCGGGACGCTTGCCAATCCCGGAGACATGGATCCCTTCAAGAGGCAACAGGCAATGGTTCAAGCAGGTAGGGCGAGGATTAAAAACACTTGGATTTTGCTTTTTCCCCCCTGTTTGCTTTCTTTAGTTTTGTTTTTTCCCTTTCTTTTCTCCCTTTTAATGGCTTCTGCTTTTAGATATTTGCCATCCTCTATTAGCGCTGTATGTTCAAGTCAAGGAAGGAGAGTTGGCCCGTGAGGTCTTCCGATGGTCATTGCCTTTGTGCGGAGTGTTTTTTTTTCCCGTGATGAGGGTATTGTGTGTTTTAAATCCCAGATCAGGCTAAAAGATCCCGGATTGACGTTGGTCGCCACGGGCTGATTTTCCAGCATCCTGGCGTAGCTCCTTTAGGATCGGCTGGCGTGCCACTCCAGCAGCTTATGCCAACTGCGCAAGGTAGGAGCGCTACGATCAAGCCCTCCTTTCTTATGCCGCTGGAGCAAGAAGATTTAAGTATCAGTATCTTGACAATTAAACTCCCAAGCAGCATCAGACCATCTTCAGATGCTGGATTTGTCAAGCGATCTTTCCTTCAGGCGTAGTTCTACCAACAATGCGTCTCTCTGTCAGGACGAAACGGGAAGAAGATTTTCCAAGCGTGAAGAATAGTCGTCACACACTGGGAAGATGCCTTGTCCTATCATTTTGCTTTTGGTCGTGTGTTTGGCCATCCTTCATTTTCATTATCCACGACTGTCTCTTTTTATTCGTCATATGTCATGTGATGATGGCTTTTTTATTGTATTTCATTTCTTTGTTCACCTCTGGTTGGATCACAGAATCCAGTGGCTTCAACGACTCCCATCTGTGCTTACTTTGGTTTGCCATCGCCATTTCTTATATCAGCGTGTTTTGAGTCACTTTTCCAAGTGCCTCTTTCAGTAGTTTTGACGTCTCCCATGATCACATTGATTTCCCTTTACATTATTTCATAGCGTTTTTGTTCTGACTCGGCTTCTTTCCCTCAGTCTAAGTAGGAGGAGTTGTGTTCGGCGCGCAGGTTTTTGCGATTGCGATGGTGTGGGTGTGTCAGGGCCAGGTGTTGGTGGTGTGACGTGCAGGGAGGTAAGGCAGGCGCTGCTTTAGATTGCACAGCTCTGCTCAGGCCCGCTATCTGCAAGACCCAATGTCTGTCCTTTCGCTCATCTCTGTGCTTTGCTGCAATATGGGGCATTCAGATGCCTCCATTACTGCCAGAATGACATACTGTAGCTTTCATGCATGTGAAACATGCTGTTTTTGTGTGTGTTTGCGTGTGTCTGCTTTGTTTTTGTTGATTCCTTTCCTTGTCTCTGTTGGTGTTTCCCCATTTTCCTTTCTCTCTTTCCACATCTTTCCTCTTTCAAAAGCTCTCAACGCATGTCTAGTTTTTGACATTTTAGCCACATTCAACATGAAATGCAATGTTATGATTTTTGCATTAACCTATGGAATGTTTTGTTTTGAGAGACATGTAGACGACCACATTGATTTCATTTCTTCTGTAAATCATTTTGCCGTATTAGTTTGACGCTATGATCATCAGGAAGTCGTACACTTCTGTTGAATCAATTTCATCTTATTTCATTTGGCGCTGTTCTCCGGAGCTGCAATTGCTGAAACTCAATTTAAAACATTCACGTATTATTTTATTTAACGATAGCATCTAATATTCAGGGAAAGTTACCAAACACCTGTATTCAATTAATTATCTTTATATACTACCAAGACCACAATTTACAAGACATTTCTATGGCCTTATATGGGATAATTAAAAAAAGCATCTCTCTTTGTATGTGTCTTTTTGCACGCCCACCCCCTTGTTCGTCCTATAATTTTGTCTCATGTGTTTAGGCGGGATGCCGCCTACACCTCAATCGGTCCAGATTGCAGGACAGAAGCAGAACCAACAGCAGTACGACCCATCCAAAGGACCGCCGGTGCAGAACGCGGCTAGCCTACACACCCCGCCTCCTCAGTTGCCGGGCAGGTTGCCGCAAGGCGCCCTGGCTGGCCTGCCAGTGGCTCTGTCCCAGCCTGGTCAGATGGTTGAGAGTCCGGTCCAACCTGGCGGTCAGCTCCAAACGCAAGTCAAAGTGCAGGCGGGCGCCCCAATCATGGCGTCACTCAATCCCCACGCACAACTCCAAGCCCAACTCCAACAGCAAATGCAATCGGGGATTCATATCCAGTTGCCTCCCCAGCAGCTACAAAGCCAGGCTATGCTGCAGACGGGGCAAGCGGTCAGTGCGCATGCAGTTATATCGTTGACCTTTGTACGTTTTCTGTGGTACAATCTTGAACGTGTTGGCTGCCACTGACGGTGATGGAACGTTCAATCCATTTGAACATGGAGTTCCACTTCAAATGGGTTGAACGTCTACTCGTGATCAAATTCATTTCAATTCACACCATCGGACGTCTACCATCGTTGATGGCATTGAAAGAGATGGGAATTGTTTCCTCCCCCCGCAGACGGTGACTCTTGGCCGTCCCAGCGCGGAGACGACGGCGCCACCAATTCAACGAGTCGTGACAAACTCCATAGCACTCGCCTCCATGACATCTACTCCCGTTCCTAATTGCGTGCCGACATCTCAACCAACTAGTCCCCTGCGCCCTCTTGCTGCAAACGCAAATCCCAGCACGCCATCTAAACTGATGGGAACAAATGGTATCTCTGGAGTCAAAATGACAGGCTTTGGGCAAAATGCTACTACGCAGTCATCGTCGCAGGAGGCTTCTCAAGAGAAGCAAGTTGAACAAGCTGAATTGGTAAGTTTTGGAATCATCCTTAAAGCCTCAATCATTAAATAGCATAGCAAATTTTCAGAGCCGCCATGTTGGGACATAAGTTTGGTCAACGCACAAATGCATTTGTGTATTATTGACTTTTTCCTCCAATATTACACATTACAAAAGCATACCTGTCAACCTTTGCCGATAACTGCCCTTATAAATGATTATGATTCCCCTTACAAACCCCCCAAAAACCTTACAAACACCGTACGAGTCGTACGGTGTTTGTAAGGTTTTTTGGGGGTTTGTAAGGGGAATCATAATCATTTATAAGGGCAGTTATCGGCAGAGGTTGACAGGTATGCAAAAATTACATTGTTTTTTTTGCAATTCTTCCCATACTATTCTTTTCGCTGTAATGCACACGACAACGGGGTTAATACTCTGTGTACTGCTTCTTTAAGTCATTTTGGAGACTTCTTGAAATCTAATCTATTTCAGTAATGCGCCCCTTGAGGTGATAGTGGGAATTATTGCACCTGTAGCATTTTTTTTTTCCGTTGAACCACCATGCAAATAATATTGATATTGAATTATTTTTCCTCACTACTCTAGGAGAGCCAAGTTCACCACCGTATCTCTGAGCTTAGAAAGGATGGCCAGTGGTCAGCCAGTCGACTCCCCAAACTCGTGGAGGCCTCTCGTCCAAAGTCTCACTGGGACTACCTCCTGGAGGAAATGCAATGGATGGCGGCTGACTTTGCCCAGGAGCGAAGATGGAAAGAAGCTGCGGCCAAGAAGGTACATGAGCCAAATATTCAAAATTCCATCGGCTCTACTGTTTTTATACATTTTGTACTCTTATTTCAGATGGCACGCACTTGTGCCCGTTACCATCAAGAGCAGAGAAAAAGTGAAGAGAGGTCAAAGAAAGAAAGGGAACTTCACCTTCGCCATATTGCAAGCACGATTGCCAGAGAAGTGGAATTCTTTTGGTTTAACATTGAACAGGTTTGTTACCTGTTTTTTTATCCTAATTGCAACACAAGCCAATTATTATGATATCTTATGAGGAAAAAATGCAAATGTATTTCAATGAATAACCCCTTTTTTTAGGTTGTGGACATTAAACTACACTTTGAAATTAATGAAAAGAGGATTAGAGCACTTTGCTTACAAAAGGCATCAGTCAAAGGTATGGTTTATTCATGGTAGCCTTCTTTAGTACTACTATACTTAATCATACATATTTCAATTATTTTTTTGGACCAGGTCTTTTGGTTGGAGAGACAGCTCACAAAGAGGTAGGTTGTTTGCTCGAGTACAAAAAATGGTGGCAGAAATATTGCATTTGACATTTTGTCCATTATTTTTTCTTGTAGGAGATTCATGGTGGCTGTAGAAAAAGGAAAGCAAATTCACCATTGGCATCTGAAGCTGGTATTTATCCAAAAAGTTAAAATTTGATATATTTTTAAGTCATACATGACTTTAGTATGTAAAATTATTGTATACAATAGCATGGAGTATGTTTTGTGTTGGTGTGTTCTAGATGAAGAGAGCACAATAGAAGAACAAGAGGTTTTGGAGGGAGAATCAGATTACAAAGCAGAATTGCTTGATCTTGCCAAAGATGGTAAGATTCTTGTTGCTACTCTTTTCAGAATCATTAACATCTTGGTGCACCAATTTATGACTTTCTTTGTGTTTTATGATTCGTAACTCTCATGTATATTCTCATTGAACCTTAGCTGAGCTGCCTCTGGATGCTTTGAGGAAGCAATATGCTGGTGCCTACGCTGCAGGCTTTGAGTGGCCTCAGCCAAGTCCTCCAAGTAATCAAGATGAAGAGGAAGACACTGAAGGTGCCAGTGTGCTCTGAAATTTGATTTATTTTATTTTTTCCTTTATCACATAGAATTTTTGCCCCGTTTTTACTACCTAAACAGAAACAGTGTTTCACAAAATAAATTACTGACTCGCAGTAAAGGTCTGTCTAGATCACAGGTGTCAAAGTGGCGGCCCTGGGGCCAAATCTGGCCCCCCACATCATTTTGTGCGCCCCCGAGAAAGTAAATCATGAGTGCCGACTTTCTGTTTTAGGATCAAATTAAAATGAAGAGTATAGATGTATATTAAATTTACGGATTTTCCCCCTTTTAAATCAATAATTGTAATTTTTTAATCCATTTTTTCTGTGTTTTTAGTTCAAAAATCATTTTGTAAAATCTAAAAATATATTTAAAAAAAGCTAAAATAAACATTGTTTTAGATCTATAAAAAACTGAATATTCAAAGCTTTTTATCCAGTTCTTTTAATCCATTAATAAAAAAAAATCTAAATATTATATCTAAAATGGTCATTGAAATCAAGTTGACGTTAAAGCGGCCCGCGAACAAACCCGAGTCTGACACCCTTGCTGTATACTTTTCAGCAATAACGAGTCCGCCTGAGGCCGTGCTTATAGACTCTCTACTTATGGTGGACCAGTTTCGTAATCCTGACAAGACCTCTTCTTGCACTTCTGACGGAAAGCCTGCTAGAGACATATCTGAAGTGGCTGCTGCCACAGAGCTCCTCCTCCCAAAAGGCACCTTCAAAACCACTTCCTCAGTAAGACCCATAGACGTGTGGGAACAGTTTTTTTTCATATTGTTTATCGCATTGTTCTCATGATTTGTTTTATTTTACCAGACGCACAAACCTGCACCCTTTCTATTACATGGTATACTGCGAGAATATCAGCAAATTGGTGTTGATTGGATGGTAAACCTATACAAGAAACGTCTCAATGGTATCCTTGCTGATGAGACGGGCCTTGGTAAAACTGTACAAACCGTTGCCTATATGGCGCATTTAGCTGGCCAAGAGGGTAAGCTGCTAGTGTTGTCGCGTGCATGGAGGGGTGAATTTTTTTGTATGATTTATTGTTATACTCATTTGGCAACAGGTGTTTGGGGACCCCACCTCATTGTGGTTAGGACGTGTAAATTGCTCAACTGGGAGGTGGAGTTCAAGCGTTGGTGTCCTGGCCTTAAAATCCTCTTGTACCTGGGAACTGAGAGGGAGCGGAAACTCCAGAGAATGGTATTTTTTGTCTGCTATGGAAATTATAGATGTTTTTAAAGATAGGTGAGCTCACTCAAGCGGATCTGGTCAACAGAGGTGGCGGGAAAGAAACAGCTTCCACGTATGCCTAACATCATACAAACTGATGATGAAAGACCGAAGCCATTTTCTGAGACGTAGGTGGAGACATCTAGTCCTGGATGAGGTGCAGCTCATCAATAACTTGTCTGAAAAACACTGGGAAACGATATTTGCTCTTCGAAGGTGAGTGGATTGCTCAGTTTTTTTCCCCCTGATAATAGATAGCACTTACGTTTTTGACACTTGAAAATTTACAGTGAGCAGCGGATCCTCCTCATCAACACCCCACTACAGAATACTCTAAAGGAGCTATGGACTATGATTCATTTCCTCATGCCAGGAATCACCAGGCCCTACTCTGACTTCCCCGTGAAGGCAGGCACGGACCAGAATCAGGACTACTGCCACAAACTTGTCATTCGACTGCACAGGGTTTGTATATTGATGCAAACAATAGTTCTCCTTTGTATAAGGACCAATTTACTTAAGAGGGCAGGCAGCGTTTGATTGCCACCATTGACAGCCAATGAGTGAGTGTGCTTAACATAATATGCACGTTATCCTTTCGGTAGATGATCCAGCCTTTCATCCTAAAGCGCTCAAAAAGGGAAGTGGAAAAACAATTGCCAAACAAGTATGAACACATCCTGAAGTGCAGACTCTCTAGGAGACAGAAGAGTTTGTATGAGGATATCCTAACTCAACCCGGGTGAGATTTTGAACCTCAGTAACAATTTGCACATCATATTTCATGTGATTTTTAAGCACTGTTATGATGGGGGGACTCCGGATCTTATGTGATTACATTTGGGTTTTTGTGTATGTTTTTAGCGCTCAAGAGGCCCTGAAGACGGGCCATTTTGTCAGCGTGCTTCAAGTCTTGATGCAGTTGCAGCGCGTGTGTAACCACCCTGATTTGGTTGTACCCCGAGAAACCAGCAGCCCTTACTTCTGCTCTCCTTTGCAATATAATAGCCCCTCGCTCGTACTGGAAGCAATCCAGAAAGACTCAAGCAAAGTATACTATCATTTTTTTATTTTTGTCATGACATTTATTTGACCCTCTTCGGCTCTAATACTGATTTTCCTGTTCTCCTCTCCTTGATTCCATTGTTTTAGGAGACAAACATATCCCTGTTTGATTTGATCAATAATGAGAAGCATCTGACTCGGTATCAAACTGAAGAAGCAATACCCAGACTAAAGGTCACACAACAGCTTATAGAGGAGATCTACAGCAGTCCAGAAGCAGCAGCACCTCCCAAGCCATGCCCAATAAAACCAATGAGGTTTGAAAGTTTTTTTTTTTCTTCTTGAGCAAAATGTGCTGGATTTTTTTTTTTTTACATCATGGTGAAATGTCTTTCCTAGATTGTTTCAGCCAGTGCAATATGGGACCAAGGCAGAAGGGCGACTAGTTGCTCTTACAGGTCCTGCAGGACAAAATCCTCCCGCAAACTCCTCTGCTACTACCAACTCCGTTTCCACATCCAACTCAGGCCAGATAAGGGGAAAGCCCCCGGTCACCACTGCAATGAGCACAGCAAGTCAAGGTACAAAATGAAGTCTATTGGATTTAGCAAAATCTACCTTTTATCCACAAAACTAAAATGGAAGGTGGCCAAGATATGGTGCCCGCCGGTCAGCTGATTGTTAGCCCTTATTTTGTTTCTTCTCATTTAAGGAGGGGATGCAGTCAAAATTGCCCAGCTGGCCAACATAGCTGGCAGTCAGAATCGTATCTCCCAGCCAGAGACTCCTGTCACACTACAATTTCAGGGCAACAAGTTCACGTTGTCCCCAAGTCAGCTCCGCCAACTCACCACTGGACAGCCCTTGCAGCTCCAAGGTAAACTTTTGAATATCACCTTTATACATGAAATGTTTGCTCTTCCTTTTCAAAGGTTGCACCTTCATCGTTTGTAATAACATTAACAAACATTCATTGCAAACTTTGGTTCTTACAATAGAACTTCTCACTGACATTATCCTTAAAATATCATTTTTTTAATTGATGTCCCCCCTTCAGCTTTAACATGTTAGCATTGTTTCCTTCACCCACAAGAGCAGACAAGTTTTTTTTGTTTTTCAAATGTGGTTAAAGCAGCACTTACTGTTGTTGTTTATATATCATGGTTTTAGGGAATATTCTCCAAATTGTATCCGCTCCTGGGCAGCAAATCATCAGGCCGCAGGGTTCGATGGTTATGCAAACGAT
This sequence comes from Stigmatopora argus, assembly GCF_051989625.1. Taxonomy (NCBI): domain Eukaryota; kingdom Metazoa; phylum Chordata; class Actinopteri; order Syngnathiformes; family Syngnathidae; genus Stigmatopora; species Stigmatopora argus. The sequence continues at coordinate 3,906,645 of NC_135391.1, forward strand.
GGCACATGCTGTCCCTAACTCCAATGCCCCAGCTTCACACAGTGCACCTCATCCAGCTCTGCCCTCAGTCCAGCAAGGTGACTCATCCCTTAACCATTCCATATCATACATCTGGTCTTGTAAAGGAGCTTCTAGCACTACTATTAGCATGGATATGCCATTTGCCGGAACATGTCCATCAGCTCACATGGTATATTTGGACTAGGTGTGACGACAAACGCCACGGCAACCTCTAACAAGCTCACGACTGCTTCCTCACAGGTTTGTACATGAATTCACTAACCCAAAGAACCCTCCCGTTTTCTGACCAAGTGTTTGCAATGGGAATAAACGTTTTGGGGCCTCCTTTGCAATTTCCCGCAGGATTCTTCCGAAGAAAAGACTCGGCAAGCCAAGCAACGTTTGAGCCTTCTCTTCCAAGCCAACGAGCGACGCTGCAGCCGGAGTGTTGTGTACGGGTCGGACTTGTTGCAAGCGTGCACTATGAGTTCGGAGCCCGCTCACACTGCTCTGAGTGCGGGAGGCTGGATGTGGGTTGGTCTTGAGAGTTGCGTCAGGGCCCGGAACACCTCTGTGACAACCACCACTGCGCTGCGATCGACTCTGCTCTCCGTCGATGAGCGAAGGATGGCCACTAACAGCCTTACCAAAAGGTGCGTCATTTTGCGCCGTCAAGGTTTATTGTCGTCAACTGAAACAAACTAGGAATTCAAAAAACCTTTAGTTAACTGAAATAAGTAACTGTAATTAAAAGGGAAAAACATTAACGTTCACAGAACAAAAATGATCCAAAATGAACATACTCATATTTTAGTTTTTAATATTTCATCACACATTTGCAGAAAATGGAGGAATATTATTATTGCTGTTTTATATATTGTACTTGTGGATAACATGTGAAATGCTAAAACTAAGTAAAACCTAATACTTTCAGGAAAAATAAAAATCAGAACTAAATCAAAGTAAATGATAAAAAAAATCTCCAAAACTCCCGATTACAAATCCAAATATTCAAATCTCAAGAAGTCCTCTTGTCCCCTTTTTTAGGCTGAAATGTGTGGTTCCTCCAGCTGTTGCATCTCAACCTCACTTGTATGCAGCAAATCCTCCTATCCCTTACACCATTAAACAGAAAGTACTCCACCGTCAGCTGCAGGAATCATTTTCTCCCCATGCTGCTGAAATGCATCGTTTGGTGGCCAGGCTTGGCTTTAAATCCCCTGACTTTCAGCTAATGCAGATGGATTCAGGTTTGTTGGATTCTCTTCCTTCATTTTAACTTTTTTTTTCTAGTGGAAGTCATGGAGAGTGTGAAAAGCAAACCATAAAGTAGAAATATTAACTGTGGATATGTTTTTCATCCAAAGGAAAACTAGAAGCTATGGCGATTTTGCTGCAGAAGCTTCGGTCAGACAATCGTCGTGTCCTCATCTTCACTCAAATGGTGAAGATGCTTGATATCCTGGAGGGTTTCTTAGATTACAGGCAGCTCACTTATGTGCGTATGGATGAAAGCTACACTCCAGATGAGCGACAGGTAAAAGCAATCATTTTTTTGCGACCTTACCTTGGATGGCCTTCTAGAAATTGAGGGAATTCCAAAACAGAAATGACATAGGAGCTGGCTGTCATAGACTGTTTTGGACGTAAGATCAAGTGGCAAGTACCGTATTTTCTCGCATATTAGCCGCATCCGCGTATAAGACGCACCCTTAAAATCGTAGAATTTTTACAATTTCTCTCGTATAAGACGCTCCCTTAAAATCGTAGAATTTTTACAATTTCTCCCGTATAAGACGCCCCCTTAAAATCGTAGAATTTTTACAATTTCTCCCGTATAAGACACCCCCTTAAAATCGTATAATTTTTACAATTTCTCCCGTATAAGACGCCCCCTTAAAATCGTAGAATTTTTACAATTTCTCCCGTATAAGACACCCCCTTAAAATCGTAGAATTTTTACAATTTCTTTTGTATAAGACGCCCCCTTAAAATCGTAGATTTTTTTCTATTTCTCCCGTATAAGACGGCCCCTTAAAATCGTAGAATTTTTACAATTTCTCTCGTATAGGGACGCCCCCTTAAAATCGTAGAATTTTTACAATTTCTCTCGTATAAGCCGTCCCCTTAAAATTGTAGATTTTTTACTATTTCTCTCGTGTAAGCCACACCCTTAAAATCGTAGAATTTTTACAATTTCTCTCGTATAAGCCGCCCCCTTAAAATCGTAGAATTTTTACAATTTCTCTCGTATAAGACACCCCCTGATTCACAATTTTCACCTTCATATTCATGGTTTAAATAGGGAGTACAAATGTGTTACTTTGAAGGGAAAATCTTTTTTTTTTAAATCATTGCATGTGATATTTCTGAGATACTGTATAAATCGATTGCTGAATTGCACATATTATATGCGTATACCCTCGATTCAGTCATCATTTTTGCGACAAATACGGCATTTGTGCGAGAAAATACTGTATGTGTATTTGCGTATTGATGCATTGTTAGACGTTTCATCCCCATCTAACACCAGAACCTCCCAGTTACCGTGCAGAGTTCTGGCTCAAGGGGATATATCATTGTGCACTTTTCCCTTCCTGTTGGATTCTGTTCCTTTCAGGGCCCAAAATAGTTGCACACATCACCACATTGTTTTACCACGACTGTGTCTCCGGAATGAATATTTATGTTTTTTTGTGTCTGTGTGTGTGGGTGTGTGTATTTTTATTCTTCCCCTCATATGATTTTCCACTTGCAGGAGATCATAAGGACATTTAACAGGAACAGACAGATTTTCTGCAGCATCCTAACAAATCATTGCTGCGCTGCAGTTGGAACTATGTTAGATGCAGATGCCATCATCTTCTATGACACAGACCTAAATCCCAGCATGGATGCCCGCACCCAGGAATGGTGTGACAAAATTGGGCGCAGCAAGGATATACATATCTACAGGTATTATGATGAACGAAAACACACCAGTTCTTGATTTTTCACCATATGAATCATTTGGGAGTTTACCATGTTTTTTTTTCCATCTTTGTTTGCACAGGTTGGAGAGCGGGAATTCCATTGAGGAGAAACTGTTGAAGAATGGTACCAAGGACCTAATCAGAGAGGTGGCTGCTCAAGGCACTGATTATACTTTGGCTTTCCTCACACAGGTAAGATCAGTTCATCTGTATTTTACCCAGGAGTCGCAGGGAAACTATTTAATACAAAATGTATAAACTAGGGCTTCCTCCAGTGCTTTATACACTATACAGTGGTACCTCGACATACGAGCATTTCGAGATACAAGTAAAATTTCGAGCAAATAATTATCTCTAGATACAAGAAAAATTTCGAGATACGAGAAAGCCAGGTGGCCAAGACATGAGAGGCTGTTTATCATTGTAGCGCACTGTCTTTTTTGCCACATCTCCTTCGTGTATAACAGATATCTATGAGCACTGGGCGGAGCGTTGCATTTTTTTCAGTGTTTTTTTTTCCCCTTAGCCTGTTAGCTCCCGTTAGCGGAGCGATCGCTAATTCAAGACTACTTCTCGTTGGCAAGTGGTCGTGCGTTATCCTATTGTGAGGACATTTGTGTGCATCATTTTCGTAATATTTTGAAGGGAATACAAAATCAAACAGCCCTTGATATTGACTTAAAGTCAGTGCGGAGACGGGGCAAATAGAGCCATCCCTGCCGGGAGAAGAAAGGTATCAAAATTTAAAACAAAATTAGAATTACGTTTAGTGTAAGGTTAGGTTAAACTTTGAGTGTGTCTGCATCATATTCAAAGTTTATTTAAATTTGTTTATGTTCTATTACGATTCACCGGTGCAAAAAGTCTCCCCCGCTCGCCCCCGCCTCCCTCTATGTCCCTCTCTCTACCCTCCGCGAAATCTGTCTAATTTTAGTTCTATTAAACACATTTTAGTCATATTAAACCATGTGTTACTTTGTTAATAGATGGCGATTAGAAGAAAAAAAAATTCCAATCCAATATCCTGTTTTTGGTGTTTTTTCAGTTTAATTTCTTTTTAGTTCATTTCAATGGTAAACGTTCGTTCGAGTTACGAGTATATCGACATACGAGCTCAGTCCCGGAACGAATTAAACTCGTATCTCGAGGTACTACTGTATCTGCAGTAGTTGACTGAATACAGATCCCCCAAAATGTATGATATCCGTCCACATCAATCAGTGCAGCTTTAGTAAATGGCTTTTGCCTGTTCTAATTCCAGCGAACAATCCAGGATTTGTTTGAAGTGGAGGCAGGTTCTGGGGAAAAAGTGGAGGAGTTTGTCGTCCTTCACCAGGAGCCGTCAGCCTCTGAGAGCATCTCTCCAAAAGTGGCAAGACCTTACATCCAAGCTCTCCAAAGCATTAACTTGGAGGATTTACCAGAAGAAGACAGTGCCAAATTGGAGAATGAAGTCACTGGCAAGCAGTCTGCAACGGCGGATGAGGAGTCGTCGGCGAGCCAGACAAAAGAATCTGCCGAGATTGAGGAATTGAACGCAGTTATGGAACAGGTACGTCGACTCATTTAATATTTCAATGTTGCCTTCGTGTCACAAAATATAATTGCCGTATTATTTCAACCAGCTCACGCCAATTGAAAGGTACGCTCTGAACTACCTGGAGTACCTTCATGTCAGTGACGACGAAACTGCCCTCAAGGTAACAACAGTTGAAGTAATGCAAAATTTGAAAGCCTTCTAATCACATATTCTATGGAAAAGTTGTTTGAAAAATGTTTACTTAACTTTTGCGTCCTGCTGGAAAGTGTCATCATTGCCACCTACTTTAGTTTTGTCCAAGGTGGACATATTTAGGGCAAAGATTCAATTATGGCCAGTGCCGTGAAATGTATTCAGTGAGTCATTTGTGACATTTTTGCTCAGGAGCGGCTGGAGTGCTCGAAGAGAGGCTGGGAGCTGCAACAGCTGCAGAAGCTGAAAGAGGAGGACCACGGAGTGGAATTAACTGAAGAGCTTTTCACCTACACAAGAGAGGATGCCTACAACATGGTGGGTAGTCATCGGATCTTACTTTTCACAGCCTCTCAGCGTCCATGTTCCGATAATATTGTTGTTTTATCAGGAGTATGTGTTCGAAGCTGAGGACGGGCACACAGAAATCATGCCGGTAAGCCGATATTTAATTTTATTATTAGCATTTTTTTAATAATCGACCCAGCAATTTTAACTCTATGAGGCACTCCATTGTATTCGTTGAATACTTGTGTATTTTATATGGCCCAAAATGTGATGTTGACGTGTGGACGCCAGTTTTTTTTTTTTTGTCACACTAGTCACATGTCCTATTAAAGACTAAACCCAGGCTTTTTTCAACGCTACAGTTATTTCTTGCTTGTATTTGGAACATAGGTTTGGACTCCACCAACACCACCTCAAGATGACAATGATATTTACATAGACTCTTTCATGTGTCTGATGTATGACACCACACCCATTCCTGAGGCCAAGCTCCCCCCTATCTACGTCCGAAAGGAGCACAAGAGAATGAAACTGGACCCCGCAGGTATTGCTTGCTCTAATCCACGGGTGTCAAAGTGGCGGCCCGGGGGCCAAATCTGGCCCGCCGCATTATTTTGTGCGGCCCGAGAAAGTAAATCATGAGTGCCGACTTTCTGTTTTAGGATCAAATTCAAATGAAGAGTGTACATGTATATTAAATTTCCTGATTTCCCCCCTTTTAAATCAATAATTGTAATTTTTTAATCATTTTTTTCTGTGTTTTTAGTTCAAAAATCATTTTGTAAAACCAAAAAATATATATAAAAAAGCTAAAATAAACAGTTTTAGATCTATAGAATATTCAGGGCTTTTAATCTAGTTTTTTAAATCTATTTATTTAAAAAAAATCTAAATATTATATCTAAAATGGTCCAGCCCACATGAAACTGAGTTGACGTTAATGGGAGCCGCGAACCAACCCAAGTCTGACACCCTTGCTCTAATCACTCTGCTCTCTAGCAATAGTCAACTCTAATTCAGACTCGTGTGAGAAACCTTCAATTAATGTCGGCAAAGTGTGTGTTATCCTCAGCATTTTTGGGGGGGATAACTTCATCCCAATTCCTTTCCCTTTCCAATCAACAGCAGCCAGGAAGAAGAAGAAAGGTCACGGGGAAACAGTGATTCCACCACGCTCTCTTTTCGAAAAGGCCAGCATGCTCAAGGTTCGCCGAGAAGGGAAAGACCAGAAAAAGAACTTTTCCCTCAAGCAACAGGCGCCCTTTGCCAAGCCTCTGCCCTCGCTGGTTAAACCTTCCATGGACGCCAGTCAGGACAACCCAGAGTGGCTCATCAGTGAAGACTGGGCTCTGCTTCAGGTACTGCTATCAGCAAGCGTCATCCATTTGGAATTAGCTACAGCTTGGTAAATCGCTCTTTTTTTGTTTCAGGCTGTGAAACAACTGCTGGAATTGCCTCTAAATCTGACGATCGTCTCTCCTGCCCACACACCTAATTGGGATCTGGTGAGTGATGTGGTGAACTCCTGCAGCCGGATCTACCGCTCTCCCAAGCAGTGCCGAAACCGCTACGAAAATGTCATCATTCCCAGGGAAGAGGGCAAGGTATGTAGTCTGACTTCTCTGATCTGGACTTTCCAACTATGAAACTGCGCTTTGTCATTTTCAGTTGATGTACGAGGCAAACCCTAAGAAGAAAACAAAGAGTATCTACAAGGTGCCACCTCCTTACTTCTTCTACCACCCTCCTTTTTTATTAATTTGAACTGTTGTGCTCATTCATTTTTTTGTGTATGTCAGTCTAAGAATAGCCGTCCTCTAAGGACCTGTCAGATCTACACACAAGATGACAACGCTACTCAAATTCAGCTCTGCAACAGCCGATTTGAGCTCATGAAAATGATTGCGAGCAAGAGGAGTCCACCTATCAAACCACTGTGTGTACATTTTTTGGAGGAAAATGCTTTTAGGTCACAGATTTTTCTGTTTGTGTTTTTAAATGCATTTTAATTTACTCATTTAATAGGCTAGGCATGAATCCGCTCCAGAAGAATCCCAAACATGCTTCTGTGTTAGCAGAAAGGTACTGTTTTGGTCGTAGCTGTCATGTGATGTCTGAATTCAGAAATTCAAAGTATAAATGTATTTATTTTTTTCTGCAGTGGGATAAGCTACGACAAGCCACTCCCCCCCATTCAGGTGGCATCTCAACGCGCCGAGAGGATCGCCAAAGAGAAAAAGGTCATGCTCATTGACAATTGAATCATTTTTCATGACCAAATATTGTCTTTACATTTTTGGGTTGTTCTCCTATTTTGGATAACCTCGGCCAGTGAATTGACACTATATGTGTTAGTAATCGACCGATATGGGTTTTTCAGGCGTGTGTATGTGGGTTATTGCCAATAAAGGGTGCCGCGAATTGAACCATAGCGGTCGCAACAACATCAACGCCCTCAACTTAACGAGCAGCTAGTCGTTTATGTTAGAGAAGGGTTGGTTCGCGGGCCGCTTTGACGTCAACTTGATTTCAAGTGGGCCGGACCATTTTAGATATAATATTTAGAATTTTTTTTTTAAATGGATTAAAAGCCCTGAATATTAAATTTTTTATAGGTCTAAAACAATGTATATTTTAGCTTTTTTGTATATTTTTAGATTTTACAAAATGATTTTTGAACTATAAACACAGAAAAAATGGATTAAAAAATTACAATTATTGATTTAAAAGGGGGCAAATCAGGAAATTTAATATACATCTATACTCTTCATTTTAATTTGACCCTAAAACAGAAAGTCGGCTCTCATGATTTACTTTCCCGGGCCACACAAAATGATGCGGTGGGCCAGATTTAGCCCCCGGGCCGCCACTTTGACACGTGGGTTAGAGAGTGAAAGCACGCAGGAGAGAGGAGAAGCACAGCTGCATCTGAGCTGAAATAACCTAGTTTTAAATTGATTTCCCTATATCAGCCGGTCGGATTTTTTAAAAAGGCGAATACCGATAAACGTCAATTATCCAAAGATCGTCCCCGATTATCAGTCGGTCACTAATATTTATATTTGTAGGCCCTGGCAGAGCAGCAGAAAGCTCAGCAGCAGGCCGGAGCCTCCCAGGCTCAGGCTTCGGGCTGCCAGGCCCAGACCCCCGCTGCTGCCCAGGCTCAAGCTCAGGTTCCACAGGCCGGCGCGGTGGCCGGAGGCACCACCGTTCCCAACGCAGCCGTTCTGGTCAGCATCAATCCGAGGATACGCTTAAAATCCCAAAAGGTTTAGCCGTCTGTAAATACCTTTCATGTTTTTTCAGGCTGGAGCAATCAAAAACGCCACGGCAGGCACGACCATACAGGCTGGTGCGTAGTCGCCGTTTTCTCCTCCGAGAACTTTTGTCTTTTTCTCTACTTAATCCGCACCCCACTTGGTTTGGCCCTACAGCCGCTATTGGGGGGAATGTGATTGTGAACACAGTGGCTGGAGTGCCTCCAAGTCCCTTCCAGGCCAACAAACGTCTGGCATCTCCGGTTATACCTGGCACCCTTTCTGTGAGTCACCGTGATGACAGAAATGCCCCGTGTGAAAGAAGATCTCTTAACTTTAACTGCACGTTTTGTTAATACCAGCCCGCCGGCCCTGCCGCCGGGGCGCAGGTGGTCCACGCGCAACAGAGAGCAGTTGCGGCTGCTGCCGCCCCGGGTGAAGTGGTTGCCATAGCTACAGGGCAGGGTGTTCGAGCGGTTACTCCGGCAACGGCATCTACTGTGGTTTCAACCACACTGAGCCCGGTCCAAGCTCAGACTCGGCCACTTGTCACTCAAGTAACCACAGGTAACGTAGTGAATCCAATATTGTGTATTTTTTATATTTGTATCCATCCAGTAGTTTAGTTTGATTTGTTGATTGAAGTAGTTCATTCAAGCAGATTGCCCAGAACAGTAGATGTTTTTTTTAAATTGATGGATTTAGTTTTAAGCCTATTTTTTTTACTTCAATGCACATCCCTACTGACTTGAACTGCTTTCACTAACAACAATATTGACAAACACACCAATTTAGCAACTTTTATGACACCTTGAAACTCTACCGTATTTTGCTGTTTAATACCCCCCTGCCCCCCATTTAATATAGTACATATAATATATATTAAACGGCAGGGGTATATTAAATGGCGCACAAACGGGAAGGTACGATCCACTACGCAGTCTTTATGCCGTGATGGGGTGCATCAACGTTTTGCAGACTAAAACTACTTACTGCTCAGGTTAAAACTACTTACTGCTGAATAAAGTCTGACTTGGAATTTTAATGAACTTAAGTATCTATAATTATGCCCCCATGAACACCATACAAATCTTGCCATAAAAGCTGAGTTGGCGTTTAATATACCTGGGTATATTAAACGACAGGGGTATATTAAATGGCGCACAACGGGAGGCTCAAAAAAGCAAAACTTATTTAATATACCCGGGTATATTAAACGGCAAAATACGGTACCTTTTTTAAAAAAATATTACAGATACAGGAAAAATCTTTTTATTTTTGCAAATCGCCTGCATACGACTGCTCTGAATGTACTGTATTTTGCCAAACTACAGGTATGCAGCTTGCACAAGGAAAGACTCTCACCCCAGCCCACCTTCGGATGCTGCAGCAACAACAACTTCAACAACAACAGCAGCAGGGTGCTTCTCCTCAGATCAAAGCTGTAAGCAAGCCCCAGGTAACCAACAACAACAAAAAATTGCCACAGAAAATGAAGTCGAACTCTTCTTCAAAACGTTTGGTTTGTGATCGTCAAATGAAGGTTTTGTCATGTCACAACAAGGATTTTCCTCGACAGGAGTTGTTAAAGATGCACAAGCATAAATTGCAGTTGCAGCAACAGCAGCAGCAGGTCGCCGCTGCAGTGGCGGCTGCCGCCGCTCAAGGCCAGCAAGCTGCGGGAGCCCAGCAAGCCCAAGTGCAACCCGCGCAGGCGGCTCAAGCCAATCCTCAGCTTGCAGCGGTGGCGACGCCGAGACCCGGCTCGGTTTTGACAGGCACTACTGTGACCAACCTGCAGGTGGCCAGACTGGTAAATGTTTATGATTCTCTGCGCAAAATACACCTCTAGTTTGTTAACGTTGTGTTCCTATTTAATACAAGCAGGCCATAAAACGCGCTCCTACCTGTTAAATCAGTGGTTTTCAAACATTCTGCAGCTAGTACCACCTTAAAGAATATAGTTTTGTCTTGCGTCTTAATTTCTTAAACATTAAATGTGATTTGTTTTGTAGTTTAGTTGAATACAACGGAGTTTTTGATTAATGCACTGTATTGTAAATGTTTTTTAAAGGGTTGCTTAATCTCATCTCATTTTCTGAACTGCTTTATCCTCACTAGGGTCGCGGGGGGTGCTGGGAACCTATCCCAGCTGACTTCGGGCCAGAGGTTTGGAACACCTTGAACTGGTGGCCAGCCAATCGTGGGGCACAAGGAGACAAACAACCATTCACACTCATACCTAGGGGCAATTTAGAGTGTCCAATCAGCCTAGCATGCATGTCTTTGGAATGTGGGAATAAACCGGAGTACCCGGAGAAAACCCACGCAGGCTCGGGGAGTACATGCAAACTCCACATAGGTGGACCGACCTGGATTTGAACCCAGATTTCCCACTGTGAGGCCGACGCGCTAAACACTCAGCCGCCCAGGTTGCTTAATATTTATATTTTTTTAATATTGTATTATATATGTTATTTTGTAGTATTTTTTTTCGGTCAATCTTTTATGTACCAGTAGAGACGCCCACGGGGTGCTAGTGGTACCTACCACACTTTAAGAACCACCGAGTTAAATGATACCGCGGCACACGCAGACATGACGTTCCTCTTTTGCCGTTGCAGACCCGAGTGCCCGCTCAGGGTCAGATTCAGGCACAGGCAGGCCAGACGGCCCAGATGACCCTCACCAAGCATCCCGTCGTATCCGTGCCGGCCGTGGTTTCGTCAGCCGGCGTCACTACACTGCCCGTCACCGTGGCTGGCATCAGCGTGGCTATTGGTCAGGCCCAGAAAACAGGTAACGTCGCCAGAATGCCTCGTCAGTCACGGGACACCAAGATGCGTGTTTGTCTAGTCGTCACGCTTCCCTTGGCGGCTTTTAAATGCCACTTTGTCTCCTCGCTCAGGTGGCCCCGTGCTGACGCCGTCCTTCCCGCAGATGCAGGTGCAGCAGCTGCTTCAAATGAAGAAGCAGCAGCAGGTGGCCCAGCAGAAGGCGGGACAGACGCAACAAGGACAACAAAAGGTAAATGAGGTTTGAGATTAACGAAGCAATGAAATTTGAAACCCGTTATAGGGGTACTCCAAAGGAAAAAGATGCTTTAGGACAGGTGTCAAAGTGGCGGGCCGGGGGCCAAATCTGGCCCGCTGCATCATTTTGTGTGGCCCGGAAAAGTAAATCATGAGTGCCGACTTTCTGTTTTAGGATCAAATTAAAATGAACAGTATAGATGTATATTACATTTCCTGATTTTTTTTCCCCCCTTTTAAATTAATAATTGTTATTATTTAATCATTTTTTTCTGTGTTTTTAGTTCAAAAATCATTTTGTAAAATCTAAAAACAAATTTAAAAAGGCTAAAATAAACATTGTTTTAGATTTATAAAAAAACTGAATATTCAGGACTTTTAATCCAGTTCTTTTAATCCATTTATTAAAAAAAATCTAAAATGTCTAAAATGGAATGGCCCACATGAAATCAAGTTGACATTAACACGGCCCGCGAACCAACCCGAGTCTGACACCCCTGCTTTAGGATATATGCTGTATATATTAAAATGAGGTTCGAATTTTGTCCAAATCACAACCTTAGTTCTGTTCTGTGATATTTCATGCCATGTACTTTAAATGGGGGCAGATGTACGTACACTTGTTTATTTGACTTGAGTTGTACCTTGTTTTTTTTTTTAATGATTCATCTTGGTCTCCAGTTTTTTGGGCGTCTATCTATATCCCAAAACGTCAACATTGGTGCCCTAAACTTTCAGATTGGGCCACAGCAGGTGACGGTGCAGGCTGCCCAGCCTACCCAGCAGCAACAGAAGGTGACCTACGCGACGACCACCCAACTCCAACCCGGGATCAAGCCTCAGTTCTTTACCACATCAATTGCCCAAACCCAGAAACCTACAGGACAAATTCAGGTACCTCCAGTTATAAGCCCAAAGATGTGGACCCTCGAATGTCCTTTTACCTTTGACAATTTATTCATTTTTTCCTTTTGAGCAGATGACAAAACTCCCACAAATTGTACAGCCCACCGTGGCTAACATTCAGCAAATTGTATCGTCTCCACAGCAGGTAGGAGTCGCTCGTGGTAAAGCGAGGAAAGCGGGGAAAGCGCGTCTTTACCTCCCTCACGTCCATTTGCAGATCCAAGCGCAAGCTCAGACCGTGACGCTGACCACGTCGGCACCCGCCCAGGTGCAGATGATTCCGGCCGGGGGCGCCTCGGCTCAGGTGGTTCAGCAGAAGCTGATCCAACAGCAGGTGGTCACCGCCGCCTCGCCGCAGATCCAGACTCCGCCCCCTCACAGCCCCGCTCAGCAAGAATCCTCCACGCCGCAACCCGTTCAAACGCAGCAGCCTGCCAAAGGCCAAGCTCGCCAGGGTGGCATAAGAGCCAAACCACCCGCCAAGCCCAGCGGGGGGAGCAGTTAGGTAACGAGAATTCAATCAGTGTTCTTTTGTTTGTATGTTTGTTTGTTTTTTTCTGCAGTACACAGAAATTGCACTCAAATGTTCTTTTTTGGAGCCTAACCCCAATAAGAACAGAACATAGAGGAAAATCCTGTCCGTTCGCATACGTGTCCTAATGTCGAAATTTGTCACCTTGGTGGGATTTTAACTATTTTCATCTGTTGAAATGTTGAATGTTTAAATACGAAAGAGAAAAAAAATAAGGAAAATCAACCTGACAAAGAGAAACTATCGCATTTCTGAGGCACATTGTTTTGGGGCTGTCCGATATGTGTATTCTTAAATAGTCCCTTGCATGTCAAATTCCTTTGTCGTGTTATAATATTGGATGGCGAGTAGTGCACGTTCCTTTAGTCATTATTTTGTTCTTTTTTTTTTTTATTCCAACAAATACACTGTAAACATGTACGTTAGTATTTTGGGTTTAGTCATAATTCCTTTTTTTTTTTTTAAATTGATGTCAGAAAATGTAAATATCTGTGGAAAAAAATATTTGTACTTGTAAAGTAGTTGTGTTTTCATTGTTTTTTTCCAGTCTAATTGTAATAAAGTGCTTTGTTTTTATACACAAATATATTTTTTTTAATTATTGGTTTTCCATTAAATCCATTGTAAGTGCCAGGATGTCTTGTGAGTTTTTACAATGGCTGCTGTAAACAGAAGATCAATTGTGCTTGTTTGTGTCACTTACAAAGAAATTAACACATGATTAATGGTTATTGATGAATGTATTGAGAATGTTTTTTTTTATTCATGCAAAGTATGTAGAACGGGTTTGAAAATGTGGAAATGTTTGGCCTATATAGGGAGTTCATTTTTAATAACGTTCTTGTTTGAAATGGCCACGCGAGGGCGCTGTTAAACCAAGTTGATCCATGTTCTACCTGGAAGACTATCTTGTGAGTTAGATTTTCCAGCTCATTGAAATTTCCCATCTGCTTCTCGGTGCGCAACCCCACTTGTTTGCACGAGTGTTCGGTATCCGGGTCACAATACCCACTAAACGAAACAAAGTTGAGTCAAAAGGCGATGCCCTCTGCTAAACAGATGGTCAAACCTGATTCTTTTGAGTTTCACTTAGGTTTTTCTTGTCCTATCTGCTGAATCGACATCGAAAATGGTTTCCATAACATGTATTGCTCTGCTAAATTTGTTATTCTTTTCGTAATTCAGACCTCTGAAGTGGGAGAAAATAGTCAAAACTCAACTTGATGTTATTTTTCGAGATTTTTTTAATGCAATTTTGACGTAAACAATGGACACGTGTTTGTCTTGTTAACAAAAAAAAATGCTAACTTCCTGTTTACCGATTAGTCTAACTTCCTGTTGAACTCAAACAGGTGGTTTAATTTATTGTATGCAATCATCGGCGTGCTCAGTGTGTACGTTTAATACAACGACATATCTTTTATTTTTATTTTAGTTTAGTAACTACGGGCCCGATTCTCGTGAACAGAGGTGAGTTGAGTTAATATTCCCTTACACTGCACATATAATTGATCTTTATTCGGCATTCACTCGCAAATTGAATTGTTAATACACCAATCCACATTATGTTCCGCATTTGTGCAATGTCTCATCAAGTCGGTTGCATGTTCACGTTTCCAACTTGAAGTCTTTTTTTGCCAATTAAAACATTCCCCAGGCTTAGCCTCATCATATTTCTAAAATTGATGCACATCCATACAGCTGTTTTGACACATTTCTTATAGCTTTTCTCGCCATGTGTGAGAAGAAAAAATTACAGTCATAGTTGGTTCTTTTCCATCACTCCTTTTCCGGGCAAACATGATGACACAACTTTAAATTGTTTAAAGTTTAAAAACCATCAGCATCGTTTTTCCCCCTTTGCATGGATTCCAGCAACATGACCATAATTCCTAACATCATAACATAGTATACTCGTGTATCTCAAGCACATAGGTTTAATAACTAATAATATAAATAACAGCAGTTTCAATACACTACCTCTGCTATATCCACTGTAAATGGTGACATTAACTAGAACAGTTATTTAATTGGTAGCCTCAAATATGCATAAACCACAGGTGTCAAAGTGCCGACCCAGGGGCCAAAACTGGCCCGCCGTATCATTTTGTGCGGCCCGAGTAAGTAAATCATGAGTGCCAACTTTCTGTTTTAGGATCAAATTCAAATGAAGATTATAGATGTATATTATATTTCCTGATTTCCCCCTTTTTAAATCAGTAATCCATTTTTTCTTTTGGTGTTTTTAGGTTAAGAAGCATTTTCTAATATAAATAAATAAATAAATATATAAAAATATTTTCGGTTTTCCACTTTAATATTGAATATACCGTATTTTCACGACTATAAGGCGCACTTAAAAGTCTTAAAGTGTCTCCAAAAATAGACGGGGCGCCTTATAATCCAGTGGATATATGGAAAAAAAATTAAAATCTGTTATTCATTGAGGGTGCGCCTTATAATGCGGTGCGCCTTATAGTCGTGAAAATACGGTAATTAAAAAAATGGTTTCCATTTGAAATGATAAACAAATGATTATTAGATGTTTTCCCTAACTAAGAAAAAAAAGTTCAAATAAACTGTTTTATATCTATTAAAAAACTGAATATTTAGGGCTTTTTATACAGTTCTTATAATCAAAAAAAAAAAAATCTAAATATTATATCTAAAATGGTCCGATCCAGATGAAATCGAGTTGATGTCATTGCGGTCCGCGAACCAACCCGAGTTTGACACCCTTGGGATAGACGCACAAATACAGTACGTACTAGAGTGATTTAGCATAAACGGTGAGTGTGGTTAATGGTTTGGATGTAAAACATGCAGGTCAAATTGGAGAAGAGCTCATTTATTTAAGCAGTCAAGCGGAACAGCCGCCAAATCTCAAAGGATGAGAGCTGTCGTGGCGCCGCGATGAAAAGTGGACCAATCGCAGTGTGTTTCCAACACCTCGCTGGCATCACACCGCCCACGCGTCCGCGTGTCGAAAGGACGGGAACGCCGCCATCTCTTTCCTGCCATGAAACCGCTATTAAAATCAACAGCCGACAGTTTAAACGTGGCCACGCGTTTACGTATTTCCATTGCGAAGGCGAAACGCTGAAAATGCATTTTATGGCCGCTGGCATGCGAGTCGTGTGACCTCAGCAGGATTTTTTTTGATAGCCAGTGTGTGATTATCATCGGGGAAGTCACATGCCTGTGCTTTTCCCATCGTTGATTGACAGCGCCGGGAAACGGTGATGATGTTTTCATTATGCGCGTTGACACGAAAACAAGGAGATTGCCTCCACGTTGCCTTAGAAACAACAAAGCGCCGAAGCGGAACAGACGCACAGGCTGGCATATGATGGGTTTTGTTTGATGTGGAGGAGGGGGGGGAGGGGATGCAGTTTGGGGGTGCCGGGTAGTCAGGTAGTCAGGTGATTGTACCCAGTTCGTGATCAAAATGGTGCCATTGGCTGGTCACGCAGCTGCCAACGCTGTTCAAGAGAAAGGCCACTAAAAGGCCATTATTTGGGGCTGAAAGGTTGCCATGACGACCACCTATGCAAATCACAGGGTAGGAAGACGGTGTTTAATGAGCTTGTTGCCGATGATGTCGAACCCGTAGATCAGGGGTGTCAGACTCGGGTTGGTTCGCGGGCCGCCTTAACGTCAACTCGATTTCATGTGGGCCGGACCATTTTAGATATCATATTTAGATTTTTTTTTTTATAAATTGATTAAATGAACCGGATTAAAAGCCCTGAATATTCAGGTTTTTTATAGATTAAAACAATGTTTATTTTAGCTTTTTTATATATTTTTTTAGATTTTACAAAATGATTTTTGAACTAAAAACAGAAAAAAATGGATTAAAAAATTACTCATGATTTACTTTCCCGGGCCACACAAAATGCTGCCGCGGGCCAGATTTGGCCCCCGGGCCGCCACTTTGACACATGTGAACTAGACCAAGGGTGTCAGACTCGGGTTGGTTCGCGGGCCGCTTGAACGTCAACTTGATTTCATGTGGGTCGGACCATTTTAGATATAATATTTAGATATTTTTTTTAATAAATGGATTAAAGGACCTGAATATTCAGTTTTTTATAGATCTAAAACAATGTTTATTTTAGCTTTTTTAAAATATATTTTTAGATTTTACAAAATGATTTTTGAACTAAAAATACAGAAAAAATGGATAAAAAAATTACAATTATTGATTTAAAAGGGGGAAACTCAGGAAATTTAATATACATCTCTACTCTTCATTTTAGTTTGATCCTAAAACAGAAAGTTGGCACTCATGAGTTACTTTCCCGGGCCACACAAAATGATGCGGCGGGCCAGATTTGGCCCCCGGGCCGCCACTTTGACCCATGTGCCGTAGATGGAAGCGTACAGTTGTGCTTAACGTTCTCTATTGTTGTAGCTTGTAGATTCGATCGTTTTAGTTCTAATGAGATTTTGTTTGAATAGTATTGCAGCATGCATGGGTTTCCTCCGGGTACTCCAGTTTCCTCCCACATTCCAAAAACATGGCTTTTTAGGCTGATTGGACACTAAATTGCCCCTAGGTATGGGTGTAAGTGTGCATGGTTGTCATTTGTCTCCTTGTGCCCTGCGATTGGCTGGCCACTGTCAGCTGGGGTAGGCTCCAGCACCCCCCGCGACCCTAATGAGGATAAAGCGGTGCAGAAAATGAGATAAGAGTATTGCAGCCTATTTTTTTTTACTGTTTTTGGTGTCGTTTAACGACTAGGCTCGATAACAGTTTAGCAATTTCAGATAAGAGAGAGTTATGATGTACTTGTCAATCTTTTGTGGGTCATTTCCAGAAAGGATCTACTAGTTTGACATGCTAGTACACGTCTGGAGTTGCTTCCCGGTTCAACTACGTCAGTTAAAGTTATTCCTACTATGACTTTTTTTTCAAAATAGATTAAACGGCCCCACGATTCAGTTCTTAATTCGTTTCATGAAAATGTTGAGCTACATGACCGCTGACTATACACTTTCTTTGGAAGGCATACTTAAACGTTCTCCCCACTTTATTGTGTAAAATGTACTTGTTGATGCCATTTTATTGGACACTGAGTATTACTCAATGTGATGAATCACAGTTTTCCTGGCTGATTTCACACAATAGCAGTGTATGTGTGTGTCACAGGTATTTGCTCCGAGCGCCACGTTCCAATTCTCGCAACACTGAACGGGAACGTCATTCCGCACTATGTGAATCTCTCTTCTCCCTTGCACCCACACTTTTTTTTTCCTTTTTTTCCCCTCTGTGTGAATCACACTGCATCTTCACATCTTTCTATCCTGGCTTGTCTCGGGGCCAAACGTATCAGCGTACTATACTACTGTTCCTTTCATCTTCCACACAAGCTTCTTATATATTGCGGCTCTAAGGCGACTACTGGCTGCCAGACATAAAAGGGGATTTCTCTCTTTTTCTTTCAGAGATAAGCGACAGAGATGCAGCCCATCCATTTGCAAGCATCAAAAGTCATTGCAATATTTCTCCTCCACTGAAATGGGCCTCCACGTGCAAGCCCGGATGGAATCCAGTGGAGACGCGAGTGTGGTGCGTGTGTAATAGTTCATTTTTGTCCAATTGTGAAATAGGGAAGGTTGGTGTCAGTGAAGAACCATTGTAGTTCACGGCACCCCGATGCGTGTCATGGTTGGAAAACAGGGTGCCAACACCTATGAGTTTGCTAGTGACAAATTTTAGGATTGAATATTCAAGTTGGGGTGGTCTGTGTGGAGTTTGCATGTTCTCCCCGGGCCTGCATGGGGTTTCTCCGGGTACTCCGATCTCCTCCCACATTAAAAAAAACATGCATGATAGGCTGATTGGACACTATAAATTGCCTGGGCAATTTAGAGTGTCCATTCAGCCTATCATGCATATTTTTGGAATGTGGGAGGAAACCGGAGTACCCGGAGGATACCCACAAAGGCCCGGGTGTGAGCGTGAATGGGTGTTTGTCTCCTTGTGCCCCGCGATTGGCTGGCCACCAGTTCAAGGTGTTCCCCACCTCTGGCCCGAAGTCAGCGGTACTTGGACGTTTGGTCGCCCGGACGTTTGGTCGCCGGATGTTTGACGACATGACAGAGAGTTTACTGTTGAAACCAGCTTTCAAAATTATATTCATGAGAGAGAGTTTAATATCTAAATTTCTAGTGTTGAAACCAGCTCTCAAAATTATATTCACCCGGGCGACCAAATGTCCGGCGACCAAACGTCCGGGCGACCAAACGTCCGGGCGACCAAACGTCCGGGCGACCAAACGTCCGGGGACCAAACGTCCGGGCGACCAAACGTCCGGGCGACCAAACGTCCGGGCGACCAAACGTCCGGGCGACCAAACGTCCGGGCGACCAAACGTCCGGGCGACCAAGCGTCCGGTCACGGAAGTCAGCTGGGATAGGCCCCAGCACCCCCCGCGACCCTAGTGAGGATAAAGCCATTCAGAAAATGAAATGAATTAGAACATGATGTTGCGTTTTGACATTTATTTTCTGTTAAAATGTCAAGCCAAAAAATGAAAACTTTCAGCACTTGAATTTTTTTTCATGTAAATTGCTGTTAAAAAAATGTTTTTGTTTTTAAATACAAAATGGGTGTTTAGTCGTTTGGTAAATACTGTAGTAGTAAACTACGGAAGTTTCGTTGTATTTGACAGCTGTGTATACTTAACAAAATGGATAAATAGCAGATCTTGATGTTAACATGTTTCTGACAAAACGTTTTCTCGGCCTTCTGGTTTCTCTCCACCTGACAACGGCAGTTGACAATTTGCCTCTCTTTACTATAGCACCCCCACTCTCAAAGCAAATAGCATTTAAAAACAGAAGAGGATTAGTATTTTTATTTCTTCCCGAGAAACACGTAGGAACGACGGAGAACCTTTCACTAAATGGCGTAATATAAACCAGAGAGAAAATTGGTGATTTTTAATAGGCTTTGCAAGAAGGCAGCGTGTAATTACCGAATAAATGGGGATTAAAAAGTGTTGCGAGTGAGGAGGCGTGGAGGCTTCAAGCGTTTTGTTGGTGTTACCTGACATGTTTTGTTCTTCGTCGTTTAGCCTTTTGAAATAGACGCCACAAAGAGTCCTTTTAAGAAGGTAAACATCCAAACTTTGGTTTTCATCGTTTAAATGGATTTGGCAGAAATCGTGCTTGGAAATCACACGGGGATGCATTTGACTGGAGGGATTAGCCAGGATGGATTTTTCACCACTGAGACCGTTTCAAGTTCTGGAAAACGATAGTAGTATTTGGAATAAAATAAATTAAAAACAAAGGTGGGCAAGATTCTGATCCTAATCTCAAAATTATGACTTTAATCTCAGAATTGTGACTTTAAACTCAAAATTATGATTTTAATCTCAGAATCATGATTTTGATCTCAGAATGACGACTTTAATCTCAAAATTATAATTTTAATCTCAAAATGATGACTTTAATTTCAGAATGATGACTTTAATCTCAGAATGATGACTATAATCTCAGAACGATGACTATAATCTCAGAATGTTGACTTTAATCTCAGGATGATGACTTTAATCTCAGAATTCTGAGATTAAAGTCAGAATTCTGAGATTAAAGTCAGAATTCTGACTTTAATCTCAGAATTCTGATTTTAATCTCAGAATTCTGACTTTAATCTCACACTTCTGACTTTAATCTCACACTTCTGACTTTAATCTCAGAATGATGACTTTAATCTCAAAATTATGACAAATCTCAAAATTATGACCTTGATTTCACAGTTCTGACGCTAAAATTAAAAGTCTGACTTTATTCTCAGAAATCTGACTAAAGTTATATTTCTGACTCTAATCTCAGAATAATTGCTTCATGGTCAGAATCATGATTTTGATCTCAGAATGACGACTTTAATCTCAAAATTATAATTTTAATCTCAAAATGATGACTTTAATTTCAGAATGATGACTTTAATCTCAGAATGATGACTATAATCTCAGAACGATGACTATAATCTCAGAATGTTGACTTTAATCTCAGGATGATGACTTTAATCTCAGAATTCTGAGATTAAAGTCAGAATTCTGAGATTAAAGTCAGAATTCTGACTTTAATCTCAGAATTCTGATTTTAATCTCAGAATTCTGACTTTAATCTCACACTTCTGACTTTAATCTCACACTTCTGACTTTAATCTCAGAATGATGACTTTAATCTCAAAATTATGACAAATCTCAAAATTATGACCTTGATTTCACAGTTCTGACGCTAAAATTAAAAGTCTGACTTTATTCTCAGAAATCTGACTAAAGTTATATTTCTGACTCTAATCTCAGAATAATTGCTTCATGGTCAGAATCCTGTCTTTATTCTCAGATACATGAATTGGCCACCTTTTCATTTTTTTGTCAGTAGCCCTAATCATCTTCCATATAATGCACATTTTCCCAAAGCTCTAAAAAATATACGACTGATGTTAGAAAAGTGAATGAGGATCTATTTTTCAACCGTTCGTCTTATTCCGTGTAAAATAAAAAACATAGTCTCCCTTGATCCACACACAGCATAAAATAACATTTGATAACCAGCAGCCATTAAATACTGCATCATGTTTCCTACTGAACATACCGATCCAATAACGTTTTTCCCCCAAAAAACGCTCTTCTCCTCCTATTTTCCCACAAAGAGCGGAACATTTTAAAGCATATGACATTTCCGCAAGAGCGGCGGTCCACTAATCCAAAAATGCCGTGTCAACACACAGAAATTTTAGGCATGAAGGTGCTGAAGTTTGCACTGCTTTGCCGTGCTTTATGGGCCCTTTCAAGACGTTTCGGCACCCCCGTGTCAATCAAAAGAGTTCTGTGATGTCGTTTTATAAAAAAAAATTGATCCCTATAGAGTGTCGACATGTCAAGTCCAGTTGGCAGCTTCACTGGCAAGATTTCAAAGTGTTGAATTTACTGCCAACCAATGCAAAATATGGCAGAAAGGTGACATATTTTCCCTTTTTTTCGATGTAAATCTCCATTATAGCACAGCCTAAAATTGTCAGACTTGGAGGTAGAGGGAAAGAAGGAACAATTAAGGTTGGAATGATTGATTTATAGAGTTATGTGGTTCCAGTAATTAATTTTTATTGAATCTGGAAAATAAAGAAGGTAATAGGTTATTGTTTTTGAGCATAAATAAGCCATGTTTAGGACAAGGGGAAAAATATAAGTCACCGAGGAGGATGAAAACTGGACGTGATGGCTTATCTTGCGAGGTTTTTGACCAAATTCTCGAGGGAGAAGAAGAGTATTGAAGGAACACATTTAGAATCAAAGACCTGGAACAATTGTGGTACAAAAAAAGAAACCAAAACGTCAATTTTACAAGTTAATTTGAAGCCAAAGCGCAGTGGCTATACCTGGTTACTTCAGGCTAAAAGTGAATTCCCCCTTGGGTCCAACTGAGGACCCTTGAGATCGCATTAGGGAGGCGGTTTGAGCCCCTTCTTCATTAACGGATGCGTTGACAGATGAGATTAGATTGGAATTCCCATTCAGCATTTTCTCGTACGGGGGGAATTTTTGGAAGCAGCACATTTTCTCTTCAACCCATTGAAAGATTTCATCGTGGTTCGATTGAAACACTCCATATCAGCAGCGTTAAGATCAATTTGGTTCGCGGGGGGCCACATTCATGCCAAATAGTAAGTCAATCATTGTCAATGGCAGGCTATGAGTTCATTTTGCCTCATTTCAGGGTACTTACAGTACATTTTTTAATCATTTTCTATTGATTTGGGTTTGCCGGGCTGCGTTCTGTGTGTTGATTGCTGAATTTGGGCCATTTCTGTCTTATTTGGTTTATTTAAAGGTTCATTCTTAACTCATTGGCTGCCATTTTGACTGCAGAGGGCTTAAAGGACCCTAAATTCAAACTTGATGCTTTGTATCTCCTGTTTTTATTCACCAATACAAACACTACAAAGTGCATTTTCTCTTATTTTTTTCCTCCTTTAGGAGTCTGGATTATGGCGGGCGTCCAAAAACCTCGATTTGGAAACCGCTGGGGTTTTTTTCGTCACAACTTGCGCAACGTCCGTCGGAGCAAGTTTCTGGCACGCAGGTAAATCTCAGCCAACGGCATCTGGTAGTCATTTGTAGTCGCTGCCTTCACTTAAGAATTTTGGCAGACACTAAATTCACCAGCATATCATCTCCGCTAACAACCTGCTGTGGCTGCAACTACCTGCAGATTCGAACTCTTGGCAAGCATTTCGACTTCCACCGAGCAATCGTTTGTAGAGCTTGAAGTGGATTTATTTTATTCAGGCAGACAGCTGGCAGCTAAATGTTCCGTGTTTTTTCCCCCTCATCAGACTGTCGCTTCCTCCTACACATTCAAAATGAAATCCAACTCTTGTGACGTGTAGCTAAGGGGCTGTAAGACAATAACAATTGTCATTCTGACAAAACCGATTGGCGTCACTGCATGAAAAAAAACTGGAATAAAAAATGGCGACAGTGTAATGGATCTTAAACCAATATGTCACCTAAAAAATGAATATATTAACATGTACACACTACATTTAAATATACTAAAAGCAAAACACACACAAAAAAGACACTACCCTGTAATTTCCAATGCTACATTTAGTACAATTTAAAGTAGGTCTTCCAAAATGATAAATACAACTTGTGTGTCATTAATAAACTGCGGTGTTTTTTATAAAATTGAAAGAAATGTACACAATTTTTTAGGATATATACCGTATTTTCACGACTATAAGGCGCACCGCATTATAAGGCGCACCCTCAATGAATGACACTTTATTTTTTTCCCTCATTTATAAAGCATACTGGATTATAAGGCACCCTGTCTATTTTGGAGAAAATTTAAGACTTTTAAGTGTGCCTTATAGTCGTGAAAATACGGTGTATGTATATATGTGTGTATATATATACTCAGTAGTACCTTATGACTAGCGCCATTAACGTCATGTTTTTTTTATTCAACAAGTGAGTTGGTTAAAAACAAACAAACAACTCAGGCATGTGAAAATGTTTGTTTTGAAAGTGTTTATTTTGTGTGGTCACCACTAGTCACTGTGAAACCATTACCCGGATTTGAGTACGCAATCATATCTATCACTCTCACTAGTATCAGAAGCCCTATTGTAAATAGATGAATGGAAGTGCATTTAAATATAGAACACCATGTCTGACATTACTTTTAGAGTCGTATTGCGGATTGTTATCGTTCATATACAACTCACAGTCAGAACTATTGTTGCCTCCTCAGACTGTAGCGAGAATGTAGTATTTGTCCTTTTTCAAGTCTTAAGAGTGAAGCCCAAAGGGGGTCATGTTTAAACCACCAGCTTATTGACACGGCGGTATATAAAGTAGTATTACAGACAGGGGGTTTCGGGCACCCCCATTTCTACGGAGTCCCCACCCACTAAACAAACTCACACACATGTTGAAAGACGAATGAGCAACAAATGGAAGCAGGAGGCGATCCCGTATGAGAGATGTATTGTGCACTATAACCCCCCTCACCCCAAACACGCACACACATAGCGGCGGATCCTATCATGGGGCCCGGTCGGCTGGGTTGGGGGGCAAGGAGGGGGCTCCAAAGGAGGGACGGGGCGGGGTCTGCTTGACTGGGGTGTTATTTATTGGCCTACTTTAAGGCCCCGCTGCCTCATGCACTCCTCGTCACACCCATTGATCTTGTCCTGATCCGCCCCCACTGATGGCTTTCCTTCATCCTGACCCCCCCCAGCCCCCTTTTCCCCCTCTTCCACCAATGCGCCGTACACCGTATTTGAAGGGTCAAGATATTTCTAAACTGACTTTGTAACCACTTGTAAGGTTGTCGCTATGTGTTGGTCGCTAAAATGAGCAAGAAGAGTATGGTTGGGAACATGGTCGTCAAATTAGTAGTTGAAATCGAAGTTAAGTGTTGTCGTTGCCTGTTTATATATATATTTTTTTTAAAAATCGCCTAGTTAGGGCTCATGACAGTTTTGAATTTAGTTTGTCAGTAGACAAGCAACACCTAGTACATTTTAGGAAAAGTGCAATGGTCAACAATGACCCAAATGGATATTCTGCAAAATGTAAAAGAGCAAAACGAAGACACAGGGTCAAGAATAGTAACAATGATGATATATGTTGAGAAAATGTTTGTTTTCTCACAAGACTAGATTAGTCATTTTTTTGTTGTTGCAATGTTGTTATATCCAAAGCCTCCATAGTTTCCTAGTTGCGTCCATCACCCTAGACTCTAGGGTGTCAGACTCGGGTTGGTTCGCGGGCCGCATTAACGTCAACTCGATTTTATGTGGGCCGGACCATTTTAGATATAATATTTAGATTTTTTTTAAATAAATGGATTAAAAGAACTGGATTAAAAGCCCTGAATATTCAGTTTTTTACAAATCTAAAACAATGTTTATTTTAGCTTTTTTATATATATTTTTAGATTTTACAAAATGATTTTTGAACTCAAAACACAGAAAAAATGGATTAAAAAATTACAATTCTTGATTTAAAAGGGGGAAAATCAGCAAATTGAATATACATGTATACTCTTCATTTTAATTTGATCCTAAAACAGAAAGTCGGTACTCATGATGTACTTTCTCGGGCCGCAGAAAATGATGCAGCGGGCCAGATTTGGCCCCCGGGCCGCCACTTTGACACCTGTGCCCTAGAGAGAAGAGAGTGCAAATACGACAATGTATGTGAGCTTTTGACACCTTAGCTCAAGTTTAGTGCACTTTGTCGGAGCGCACGCTCAAACTCTACTAAAACGCAACATTGATTATGCGTCTTACTTTCGAGACTTGGCTCTTAAGAGTTATTATTTGGGTTAAACCTCATCCCCAAATCCCAGCCACTCCCCTGGACCAAGGCTCTGACTGCTTCATTTTACATGAAAGGCATGTCGTCACAGTGAAATTGCTTCAGTTTAAGAAGGAGGTGTAGATTTTACTGCGACTCCATTAAGAATCAGTTATGTTTTATGAGTCTAGCCGGACGGAGCTAGCTAGCCCTCTTTTAGGGGTGTCGTGTCTCTAGCGCCTTTGCAGCTGCAGTCTAAAACTTTGATTATTGGCTCTTTCAGCATTAGGTGGGTCATAATTGATCGTAAAAAGGATCATTTTGCAGTGTGTATTTTCCGATAGCTAGATTTAGCACCTCTGGTTATCGTCCATGCTAACATGAGATGATTAAAAAGATGTTACTATTATGTAAGCTGCGGTAGAGCGGATCGTCTGCGTTATCGAGATTGTTCAATCTTTCTGCCACAAGCGTTCATTAGTTGTACGTCGCTTATCATCTGGCCGACATAAAACAGCACGTAAAGGCTACCATGCACTCTGGCGGGATCAATACAAAGTGATGCATCGCGCACCGCGGCGCGTTTCTTTGCCAGCGACGCTGCTTCAAGTGATCCGTGAGGTTCTCCATCACCCGTAGCTGTCGGGACGCGGCTTCCGAACTGCAAGAGTTGCCGCAACTCGCCGTCTGTGAGCATGTCGATAATAGGCAGCGGCTTCCCTGACACAACCGCTTAGCGCCCGGAGGCTTCGGGGCCCAAACTGGAGTGTGCATGCCTCCTTTTAACCTACTTAAGGCCCTCATGGAAGTGTCGATGCGCATCATGAGATCTCCAGGTTGATTCCCTCGTGCAAGTAGTCAGAACAAATGACCAGAATAAATGTGTAAGGTTAACCCCTGATGAACTCGTGTGCGGTCGATTGGTCGCCGGTCTTTTGGTCGCCGGTCTTTTGGTCGCTGGTCTTTTGGTCGCCGGTCTTTTGGTCGACGGTCTTTTGGTCGACGGTCTTTTGGTCGACGGTCTTTTGGTCGACGGTCTTTTGGTCGACGGTCTTTTGGTCGACGGTCTTTTGGTCGCCGGTCTTTTGGTCGATGAACTAATCACGAGGACGTTTGAATGCATGAATTGTTGTTAGTTGTTAACATGCAGATAAAAACTTTAATATTAGCTATTCTTATCTCAAATGTTTGCATTTCTACTTTAGATACACTGTCAATCACATCCAGGATACTTTATTTGACATCATGTTTTTGGCCATTTAGGCCACATACCGAATTTGATTAATGTGCTTTATAGGGTTTAAGTCATTATTTTTAATCACCAAAAAAATAGTCCCTTTGCCCTACTTATGTTTAATCAACTGTCTCATGTAAATGGTCGCTTATTGCATTGTGGGAGGTTTGGACAGTGCTCTACCAGGTGGTCCTGATGATTATCTTCTCTCATGTGAGCCATTCCAAGAAAACAGAAAATTGGGTCATAAATAGTCAAATAATACTTGGTGGTCAGTCCTTATCAGGGTCGGCTGATCTAACCATTGTCACACTGGTACTGAGCTGGAATTGATCCTGTTAAATCACATTTTTGTAAACGTATATCCAGACGTAGTAAATACATTCAATGAACTACGAGTCGTCAAAACGCCCAATGACATCTATCACATTGAAAAGTCCTTGGCAGGAATGCCATATTTTGTTCCATCCATTGAAGGGCACACACACCCTTCATCCTTGTTTTGCCATTTGCAATTTTTTTTAACAGCCGACGGACCCCTATGAACTTGTCTCGTAAAAAGCGGCTACTCATAAACCCACGACTACAGATGAAATATTATCGTGAGCACGGGCAGCTAAAAACTAAAGAGGAAAACGGTCAAATCGATGCTCGCTGGCAGGAATAGCAAGAAGCTCACTTGCGAGTTTCTCATCTCAGCCAAGAAGTACTCGCATACTTTGAGAGACTCCAGTTGGCTCCTTAATTCTATTTGCCTCTCGGGGGAACATCCCCCCAAAAAGCTCTCGCGCACATTTTCAGAGAGCTTTGTTAGCTAGGTGGGGGGGAGGGCGGGGTCAGGCTCCCTATTCCCAGCTCCCACCGAGTCTGGAAAAGACACATAAATCACCCCCGTGCACGCACATACACACAGTCATGGGGCAATGGGATCCTAGGACCAGAGGCCTCTTGCTTTCCTTTAGGGGGGGATTAGACAAGGAAGAGGTGGGGCGCGCCAGAGTATGGAGGAAGAACTCATTCAACTCTGTTGGTGTTGCATTTGTCATAGTGTAACTATTTCCCTTTTCTAATCTTTCATTCACATCACGTTATTGAAAGCACATTGACACAGAAGAAATACACTTTACGGGCTCGGTATCTGACGACTTGGGTCTATGTTTTCGCGGGGGACGTTTCGCATTCCCGCGTTATCTCCTTGGGACGTCGCGGACATCTGAATTCAATTATGATCGAATTAATGCGAGTGGAAAAATGTATGCATAAGCTTAAGCGTGAATTGACATGGCATTTACATAGAAGGGCAACAACTGATTACTTGTGGAAATATTTTGTTGAAGCGGGAAAGTGTGCTGTTCGTAGTGTATTGTTTGTTCATGTTTTTGTGTATCATGGATTGGAAAAAAATGTAATTAATTGAGTGTGGAGGTTAGATTTGGCTTGGTTGGTGTTATGATCGTTGAGAGAAAAGTCTTTATTGGGATATTTTGAAAGAACGAATGAGTGACTTTTCTAAAACATTGTATAAAGTTGGTCTTATAGTTTTCTCTGTAACATTAGTTCTACTCTGTCGAACCTGATCATGACAAATTAGCGCCCTACAGCAAAGAAATGAATTATCCTTCCAAACACATCTGGTATGCAGCATATTTTGGAGTCGTGATGAGTTACGGTATATGTGGATCAAATATTTAATGTTCAAGTACATGTGTGTGTGTGGAGGCGGGGTGGGCTACAAATTTGGGCGAACTCCAGCACTATTGACTGCTAGATTTTAGACCCTCCAGCATCAGGTTAAAATATTGGCTCATTTAGCGAAGCGTTTATCCTCGCAAGAGAGATGAGTCAGTGAGTCGAGCTGTAAACTGCAAACATAGACAGTCCCTGACAGAATCCATCAACCAGGGAAGGACAGAAACAACACTCGACTAGTAAAGTGGTCAAAAACAGCCAGTGGTGCATAATATGGCTTTTAATAATTCAAGTTATTTGTGTTTTCAAGTTGTTTCAGCAACCCGACATGACGCAATTTGCCTTGTTTTATTTACTCAGAGAGAAATCTGCAGGCACAGAAGAACCATTCCTAAGGATTTTATAATAAGGACTTTACATTAAATTATGTAAGGTTAGAACCACGCTTCTATAACATGGTGGGCTTTTCCCGTTAGTCAGTGCGAATGGCGGAGCGATCGCTAATACGAGAGGAGTATATATACTACTTGTGGTTGGCAATCCGCTGAGTTCTGTTATTTGAAACAATACGTCTCACATATTAAGCGTTTCATTTTGGACCAGACCAACTTTTGTCCAAAAACTGTCAAAAAATCTTCATTCCGTTTCATTCTGTCGCAAGAACACGGAGACTCTTGTTGCTTACTCATCACATCTTCACTGTGAAAAGCCTTGAGGACCTTCCAAGGTGGACGGATTCATTTCTCGCCGTTGCTGAGCAAATGCTTGAAGGCTGGATGTGTGCCTCCAGATCCTATTTGTGCAGCCCACACAACTCCCACTCTCCCACATCTGAGCAGAATCTCTCCGATCGGATGTGACTCACTTGCTTTGGCCGTCTCCAGTGAAATTCTTCTCCTGTGAGTCTCCAACCACAGAGCTCTTTCCTTTACAGTCTCACAATGGAGTCTCGTCTCAATAGAACGCATCTGAGCTATGTTGCCAACGGACCAGACTGTCTCGCCGGTTCCTTCCCAAAAAATTTTACATACTGAAATCAATCGCCTTAACTACGCCATGTCAAAACACATCAATCTGTTCTAAAAGCATCCATTTTCTCAAGCACTTATTTTCCTCTTCGGAAAGCCCGACCAAGTGGAAACGGGAACAATGAGGAGCTGCGAGGAGAATTTGCAGGCTGGCTTTTATTCTCCAAGGAGTGAGTCAGTATTCCTGCATTGACGCTTTCCAGGACACACATGCTGCTTCAGTGCTTATTTGATGTACTACTTTCCCTCCTCTGAAGCCAGGGCTGTGTGCCTTTTGACCTTGGTGCCAGCAGAGAGAGGCAGAAAGCAACCCAATGAGATATCTCCCTCGTAAAAAGCAGCACATTCCTTTTGTGTGTCTTTTTAGATGACAGTGAAAAGGAAAGCACATGGGAAATATCTCTCTTTGCCGCATTGAAGTTGGAGTTAAAAGAATATAGCTCGTGAGCTCTTCTCTATTGGGATGTCTTTCGCGCATTTACAGTACAGTGGTGCCTTGACATACGAGCAATTTCAGATACGAGTAAAATTTTGGGCAAATATTTATCTTGAGATATGAGACAAGTTTTGATATACGAGCATACAGCGGACGCGAGAGGCTGCTCATAAGAACATCATGGCCACTGTCTTTCTGGTCGCAACTCCCTCATGTAATGTGTCTACCAGCACTGGGCGGGGCGTTGCATTTTTTCAGTGTTTTTTCCTGTTAGTCAGTGCGAATGGCGGAGCGATCGCTAATACGAGAGGAGTATATACTACTTCTGGTTGGCAAGTGATCGTGCGTTATCCTATTGTGAGGACAT
This sequence comes from Stigmatopora argus, assembly GCF_051989625.1. NCBI lineage: Eukaryota > Metazoa > Chordata > Actinopteri > Syngnathiformes > Syngnathidae > Stigmatopora > Stigmatopora argus. The sequence continues at coordinate 3,936,951 of NC_135391.1, forward strand.
TTGTGTGCATTATTTTGGGAATATTTTGAAGGGAATACAAAAGCAAACAACCCTCGATAGGTTGCATCTGAAAGTCAGGGTGGAGGTGGGGCAAATAGAGCCACCCCGGGAGAAGAAAGGTATCAAAATGTAAAAGAAAATTAGAATTAAGTTTAGTGTAAGGTTAGATTAAATGTGTGCATTATTTTGGGAATATTTTGAAGGGAATACAAAAGCAAACAACCCTTGATAGGTTGCATCTGAAAATCAAGGTGGAGGTGGGGCAAATAGAGCCAACCGGTAGAAGAAAGGTATGAAAATTTAAAACAAAATTAATATTAAGTTTAGTGTAAGGTTAGATTAAACTTATTTTTGAGTGTGTCTGCAACGTAATCCAAGTTCTTTTAAATTTGTTTATGTTATGTTACGAGCGCGTTGCCGTGCAAATGTTTCTTTGTCGTGTTAATGTTTCTTCCAACACATGTATTTCATAATCCTGTTTACACTTTTCACCAAAGGGAGCAAATATGAAGTCATGGCCTTATGTTCAAGTGACCTTCCCTTTCAAAACTTTCCCACGTTAAATATAATACCAACGAGTAGAGCGCAGACCTCCGTCAAGGTTGTCCTGTTAACGATCGGATAGTGTGTGTGTGGCGATGTGAGGTACAGTATCTGTAGGTCATCTGATCTTGGGTATGTAAGAAGTTCTCTTAATTCTGTAACAGGAACTGGCCTGTTAAATAACTGTTGACAAAACTGGCTGAAAATATTGAGCTCCCCATTCCCCCCCACCCCAACCTTAGTGAGAATTTCGGAGAAACCTAAAACTCGTGTTTCCAACAATTTCACTGGCTACATTCGCAGTCTTTGCATCGTACAACTGGAGCACTTTGCTTTATTTTTATTAGAAAACTCCAAATATGTCCACTGGCTGTACAAATTGACAACAAATGTTTTGTCTTTCAAGGTGACCTTGCATGATTACAAGAGTATTTCCATTGAAATGACTTAGGCAGATTATTAGTCATGTTTGCTTCACGATGAACCAACTTCAACCAGGTCATGCACTCATTTTCATCTGAGATATAAACAATACAGAATTCCATGCATGATCACATTTTACCACACCAGCTTTGCTTTATATTTCAGTGTTTATACAGCTGTTTTGACCACCTCCCTCATGAAATGTGTCATGGACCAGTCACGAATTTTTTCCTGATAAGATCGTTTTTTTTTTACGGAATAAGACTGCATGCGGTAAGAGTCGAGTGTCTGTTTCGTCAGGAACGCTACAAAATGTGGATCGGCCTCCCAACAGCTGGAGACGTGACCGTCAAATTGGTTTATCTCTCAAACAGCTTGCGAATTGTTTTGATAGCGTATCGGGGCTCTATTGGACTAAATTATGTCTGCTTTGTTCCTAACTGCACAATAAGACATCAGTCTGCAAAAAGTTCAACTGATTTCAATTTAAAGTCCCACTGTTACCTTACGGGTCCTTAACTGGATTCGCTATATTTGGCCAAGTGACAAATAATGTGTTGCCAATGAAGAGTTGTTAACAACAACATTGGAATCGAGACAACAAGGATTTTGCTGGTGTTTTTGGCCCTGGCGTCGCTAAAGGTACACTTGGAAAAAAACTGTTTTCGTATTTCCAGATGATAAGTTATTTGTTTTTCAATCACTTTGGTTCCTTGTAGAGTCAAGAGGTGTAAATGTAAGATATTTAGCATTCAGTAGGCGCCCGAGTTCCGATGTTAATGGACCCCACGATGCTTTCGTGTTGGGCTCTCACTCTCTTACTCTCTTACTCATGCTGTGTGAAGGTGAGCCTGCCTCGGGTTTGACCTTGCATTGTAAAATCTTGGCAGATATATGTTTAACGGGACTTACTTCCTCCCCTGACCCACTTCAAATCTTGTATTCGCACAACAGCCCCAATGAGTATGGACTACTGATGAGCACTCCGCTGGAATTCCTACTTACAATAACGCCATGGGTTTCTACTATGCAGAGGCAAACCATGACAGAAATGATTCATCCTTTTTCGTATTCAAAACGTGTTACGTGAAAACTGAGAACCTTTCTTGTTTTAGCCCCCCTCTGGCAAAATATCAAAGCACATCTTCACGGACAAATTGGCATTCTGTTCTTGACACACTTGGTGATTTCCTCAACGTGATCAAAGTCAAACGTATCCTTCGTAGATAGCGTAGTAACGCCTGGAACTTATTGACGAGGACTAGACTGTCTTTTTAAGGCGATTGAGCCATGAGCTCCACATCTGAAAATCTGAAAAACGGACACTTGTATGATCTTACTGCGAGAAAGTAGATGAAAGGCCACTCTTAAATGCGCTCGCTAACACGGGAGGAGGTGTGTGACAGAGATTACTTAGATTACTGTATCTGCTGCTCCGCTCTATTCTTATCTCTGCACTGTTAAATGCACACCGTAAAGTTGTGGTGACGTTTCACCTCCTTTGCAAGACACTTCAAGCGTGCATTATCTGAGTCACATGTCTCGGTTTCTCTCAACGGCGTTAACTCTCTGGATATTTAAGTCCAAGACTGCAGGGTGAGCCTCACAGAGGTATGTGCGTCCATTTCTATGCCTCGTAAGATATGCACACATGTTATGTGCGTTCGAGTCTGGCTGTTAAGTAACCCAACCCCCAGCGGAGAGATTTTTTGCTCTGCACTTTCTATGTGCACTACATTACGGGGACTTCCCCTCCCCCTGTCGAGTGAGTCTTCCGAGCCGGTCCCTTGGGTGGGTGTCGGTGCAGAAAGTGGGCCTTTGGCCCTGTCCGTGGGACATTATTGATGAAGTGAGGTAATGGATGTACCCGCTGTGCTCCCAGGGACACAGAGGATAAATCAGGGTGGGTGATATCCCACCTCTCTCCAGACTCAAATGTCATTTCATCAGCTTAATTTATGGAGGTTCTGCACTCTTCTGAACACCTCCCATTACGATATTCCTTCTTATAGCGCCACCAAGTTTTTAAACGCTCATTGTAGTGTGGAATCTGGTCAGAGAGTATTTAAACATGGATCCGTAACTATTGAAAGAATAATGTTTGGAAGAGTTTCCCTCTGCATAGTTGAAACTAATAGCTGTTTTTTGGCAGTGCAGCACTTTTTGAACAGGCATATTTGTGCTGGGTAGGCAGAGGCGAGTCACCTCTGTTCTCTTGGCTGAGCCAAAATCATTGTGTCCTTGGTGCGAAGAGAGGAATTTGGCCCTCTTTGGAAGGATTATTTGAAATATAGTAGCACTTGAAATCAAAAGCCACTCCAGTCAATTGTACATTGACTCTCTCTGTTCATGTGCTTTGTAACATTCGCCTTAATACGTCCATCGCCAAGGTCCTATTGGTAGATCGCATGACAGTTTGTTCATTTCCTTTACGCCTAAACTATTTTGTTTGTATTATGACACCGCAATGCACGGCTACGCAGCACTCACATTGCAGAAAAAGCTATACTTTCACTTTTTGTTTATTTTGAACACAGCAACTTATTTTGACAGCTGCTCATCAAGCAATACCTTGATCTTGGACACATCAAACACGTGCCGAAAATTATAGGCTTCAATTCGGGGCCCCTTTCGTGCTGGTAGGAGAGTCTCAATATGCAACACACATAGTTAGCCTGTTGTTCACCATTTTATCATCATTTTTACAAGGCATAATTCAAAAAACAAAGTACCCGCCCTCCTTATTATGCGTTTTTTTGGGCTGTCAGGACTTATACTTTGGTGCGACTACTGAAAATTATCATATCCCATCAGCGAAAAACATGTCAAATGAAACCTAGTATGATAAACATTTTCATTATTGTGAAAAGTCACTTCCTTTAGTTTTTTTTATAGCATCTGACCATATATCTACCTTTGATCCTATCCCTGTAACCTATTTTTCTCAGGGTAGAGTGCCAACAGGCAGTGAGTGAATCATACTCCCCAGGCATGTTTTCTCCATTGCGAAAAATGATAGCAATGTGTTTTTTTTGTGTGCGTGTGTTCATCCTCTTGCTGAAAATGGATGTCATACAATCTTGCTGAAACACGTTCAAACAAGGTCTTTGGACCATGCAAGCTAACAGATGGTCGACTGCGCTCGAGTAATGCTTTCACACTGCCAATTTCATCATAGGGGCTCACTTGGATGTTGTTAATGTTCTTGCCGTGCCCACCGCGACCACAACACTGAATTTGGGAATGATTGGATTAGCGGAGTAGCGGAATATTTTAACATGGAACTGTCGTGTTACCATTACCTTCCATTTTGTAATCAGAATTTACAGCTCTTTACAAAAATGAATGTAAACACCGAAAGTATCTCATTGTGTGATCTCGTTTGGGCATGAAACATTTGACTGAACAAATACAAAACGATTCCTTTCAGCCTTCGTTGTTGGCCCCAAGCTTTCTAATGGATGAACAAAACAAATAGAAGGATACGTAATTGGAGACTTTGTGTATATGTAAATATTTGGGGCATACAATTGTTACAATTACGCGTATCTGTATTCTTACTCTAATCTAACGTATTCAGAGATTGACAATAAGTATTTGAACTGATTTGTATGTGTACACGCAAACAAATAGCCTAACATTCATTAGTAATGACTAAAAATAGAGTTCGAATAGAATTGAAAACAGAACCCTCTTGTGTGCGATGCTCATTAATGTCTCAACAGCAAAAGATAAGTCTACATATGATTTTAATAAAAGGAAGGGGGTGAAATGAAAAGAAAAGCACACACTGGCTGCAAGCCAGGTGCAGACAGAGTCAGGAAGTTAAGCCGGAATTTCAACAATGCGGGCAGTTGTTCGGCTTTTCACTCAGATGCCGCATTCATTCCTCTCAGAGCCGTCTTTGTGGAGGTAAGGTGGAAGTCAGACCAGGTCCAGTGCTTGTAAATACATTGTGGGCCTGACTCTGCACAGGAAATTTGGACTCGTTTGATAATGCAGTTGCATCTGATCTGTAAACTAATCATCCCAGATCGCTTGAGTGAATTCTAGCTCAAATATACAATAGGGTCAGAAAGAGAACGTGGTATGTAACTTAACCAGAAGATGAATTACAGCACATATTGTTTCAGGTAGGTAAGATTCATGACCTTAGCGCACAAAACATGTGTGTTATCCATTACCGTATTTTGCCGTTTAATATACCCGGGTATATTAAATGATTTTTGCTTTTTTGAGGCTCTCGTTTGTGCGCCATTTAATATACCCCTGCCGTTTAATGTATAAACGGCAACTCCGCTTTTTGGGCAAGATTTGTATGGTGTTCATGGGGGCATAGTTATAGATACTTAAGTTCATTAAAATTCCAAGTCAGACTTTATTCAGCAGTAAGTAGTTTTAATCTGAGCATTAAGTAGTTTTAGTCTGCAAAATGTTGATGCACCCCATCACAGCATGAAGAGTGTGTAGTGGATCGTACCTTCCCGCTTGTGCGCCATTTAATATACCCCTGCCATTTAATATACCCCTGCCATTTAATATACCCGGGTATATTAAATGGGGGGGTATATTAAACAGCAAAATATGGTAGGTCCTTTAGGAATACACAATTTTTGGGGGGGGGGTGTATCGATACCTGTCCTGTTTTGGTTCGGGCTAAATCCCAAAAGTGGGTGGTACGTTCCTTTTGGACTGGTGTAAATACAAACTAGCGAACTTTGGCGCGCAGTAAATAGTCAGTCTGAGACGTCGCTGGAGAGTCAGTCTTGGTCCAAATATGTGACTGCATCGTGGTTCCAAGCTGTTTTGAAATTGCACACCTTTTTCCACCTAACATGCTTTTGTAGCCACAGGCAATATCGGAAATGTTGTTTGGTTAGCATTCCAGTCTGTAGTTAGCCGTACGTTGGCCAACATGAGTTGAGGTTCAACGTAAAGCAATGTGAAGTCTGTGTCTGGGTATTTGATATTTGGGCAGACACCAACATAAAAACGACAAAATTCACATCAAAATATCGATATATTTGAAATGTTTAACGCTAAGATGGAGGTGTAAACACAGCCTTGGTCTTAGATTTGATTTTAAATCCAGTTCCATGAAATTGCTCCACTATTACCACATAGACACAGTAATAGCTGTACATATTGTTTCAGTTAACATTTATGGACCGTATCACGCAATTCATATATTTAATCAATTACTTCCTGTAGGAAGACAAGTTTTTTTTTTTTGGATTTGATTGCAAATTCAGTTCAGTGAAGTTGCTCCACTATTGACGTATTACTGTATTTTCACGACTATAAGGCGCACCGCATTATAAGGCGCACCCTCAATGAATGACACATTTTAATTTTTTTCCATATATAAGGCACACTTGATTATAAGGCGCACTGTCTATTTTGGAGAAAATGTAAGACTTAAGTGTGCCTTAGGTATGTGAAGAGGGCAAAAACGCACCAAACCTGGTACTTTTTAATTTCTAATCAAAGCCATCACACATATAGGCTTCATTAATCTGGGGCAGGCTTTCAAATTTCTGTTTTGATTATGACGTTCCCTCGAGCTAGCTCTCTGTGCAGAGATTTTCAGTTTTTCCCCCTCACTTCAGAGCTGTAATGAGTGCGTGGTATACACATCAACTGACAGCCTTTGAAATCTGTCGACTGCTTAGAGATGCTGTTTTGATTTTTTTGGGGGGGTTTTAACTCGCAAGGAGTGAAAAACATTTGTGTTTTATCAGCAAGTTGACAAATTGGCCATTGCGGCAATGTGGGATAGATTAACCGTCCATACGTTCGGGCCCATCTGAAGTCGACTGTTGCCTTCTCCGCTTTTGTGACGGTTGGGTGAAGAGGGGGCGGGAGCGCTGATGGTTAGAGGGGGTCTCCCAAACCGCAGAGCAGAAAGAAAAACACAGGAAAGAAAAACAATCCCCTGACATCACAGTGAAGTCTGCTGCAGCGAAATTTAGGTCAAGATTTATGGCCTGTTGGGAACGTGTCAGATACTTTCATTGCTTTGCCAGTAGGCCAAAGTAGTTCTATAAAGCAAAACAGTAATATTTTTGGGGGGAGATGCCATCACCTGCAGTATTTGGAGTGTGTGGTGGGGAGCTTTCACGCTATTTAGTCGGGCATTAGTTTGTAGACAGCATGTGGTCGGGTGATCTCCAAAATTCATCCTTCAATGTTAAGTTGCTGTATTCACAGCTTGTACTTCTCAGTGGGCATCAAGCGGCACAGATGTATGCTCCCCTGGCCTGAAGGGGTTTTGTTTTGGACCCCTTTTGGAGCCTGACGTTTACATCTGTTGTGAAAGTAAACAAAATTCTGGGTGCAAGGATTGGGTCACTGATTGTCGGAGTAAATGATGTGAAACCATCTTATTGATTATTCCACAAACACACATTTGGTCAGGGAGCTATTTGTTATTCATTTGATACGACGAGTTTAGAATGGACTATAGCGTTTGACTCTGTGATGGGAGGAGAAAGTTTAATCCTATTAGGGAGTTCTCCATTTGCGACGGTCATGGTTGGGTTCTAGGAGTAGTAGTGTTAACTTTATCTATCTTCAGATTCCCGTTTCAGATTTGATAGTTGGCCATCAAATCCAGGTTTGTTTTTCATGTGAAGATGAGTTGTAGAATGAACTGACTAAGTGCACTTTTGGAAATTGCAGATGGATACTCTTTGGGTGGAAAAAGAGAGGCAGAGTCTTGAAACGGGAGCTTTCAGTTTGATTTGTTTAATAACAAGGGACTGCACATATTAATTAATTCATGTTAATGAACATAATTATGTAAATATGTAAGATTTTAGCTGAGGGCTAATTTCCATCTTTAGTCCCTTGTGCAGGTTGAAGGAAAACAGTGACACACACACTCTTTCATCATGTGCGGTCGATTGGTCGCCGTCTTTTGGTCGCCGTCTTTTAGTCGCCGGTCTTTTAGTCGCCGGTCTTTTAGTCGCCGGTCTTTTAGTTGCCGGTCTTTTGGTGGCGGTCTTTTGGTGGCGGTCTTTTGGTGGCGGTCTTTTGGTGGCGGTCTTTTGGTGGCGGTCTTTTGGTCGCCCGTTGTCGCGGTCGGGGCGACCAAAAGACCGCGACCAATAGACCGTCAACTAAAAGACCGGCGACCAAAAGACCGACGACCAAAAGACCAGCGACCAAAAGACCGGTGACAAAACAAGGTAAAACAACACGGTCTACGCATCAATAAAAGCCAAGAAAAACAAAAGTCCGGGAAATTTGGAGCTTTTCTTTAGCCTAATAATTACTAGGGCATTAAGTATGACTAAATAGTAATTCGCAGTTTGTATTAAGGGAATTTGAGCAAAGATTTAAATGGTAATTATCACCTACCTTCCGGGCAACCAAAAGACCGGCGACCAATCGACCGTGTACCCTCTTTCAAATGCCATCTTCAGTGAGGCATTGTTGTCAGTAGTAATAACTATGGAACAAGTGAGAATAATATTTTAAATTTAAAAAATAAACTAAATTTGTGGTCAACCATTCAGGCAAACTTATCTTGATTGCCTATTCAGATCAATGCACTTGTAATAATAATAATAATAGGACTCATTGAAGGCTGAAGAAAAAAAAGTTCCAGATCCCTAACTTGATCATGATTAGCTATCTTCTGCACAACACTGTTTGAATCCACAACTGAATGAATGTACACTCAAGTTGAATTGGATCTTGATGCCAAGCGACATGAGGAGATCATCACTCGCCATCTTTCACATTTTACTCAGATGTCCCCCTTCAGCCCAGAAGAGGAAAGAGTGAACATGCGGGGTTTATTGAGAGAGAAAGAGAGGGAGAGAGAGGAAGAGAGAGAGAAAGGGTGAGGGAGAGGGAGGCGGTTCAGTCCCGACGTGGTGTGTGTGTGTGTCGGCCGCAGGGAGCAGCAAGCAACGGTAGATCAGTGCATTGTGGAGGACCAGGCACGACATAGCGCAACCTTCCGCGGGACAAATGACAAGGAAATCTAGCATTTGCCCTGGACTAATTCTCGGGGGACACGGGCCATCCAACCGGGGAGATCACTAAAGCCCCCTTGGCGACGATCGGGACTTTCGCTTGACTGTACAACAACGCCATTGAATGGTCCCGAAGGTTAGTTAGCCTCCATTGCTCGCTGTTCGTGTGGGCTTAAGGGTGGTCTGTCTGTCTGATGTGTTGTGTTGTGTTGTGGGATCACAGGATCGAGTCATTCTTCCAAGACCAGAAAGCGAGAAGCAGTATTGACCTTTTTTTTCCAGGCTACGTAAACATTGCAGCTACTCGTTTTTTTTACGAGGCGATTAGGAGCGAGGAAGCGTCGCATCGATGTGCGGTTCGAAACGTCACGGCGGCGCAATTGGCGAGCCGTCCATTGTCAGATGAAGTTGATTATTTTATAATTCACAAACACGTGCTACATGGCTAAGCTAAGCTAGTGGCTAACGCGGCTAGCTGTCAGAAAGCTACGAAGTGGCCGCTTGGCTTTGTTTTGGAACGCTCAGTGTCTTTGAAAATCTAATTTAAGATTTGAAATCACACCAATAAAATGAAGATTATGATTGTGTGGTGTAACTTTGTCGGGATGCTTAGAAGTAGTTTACGCAAGAGACGGCCGGTTTGCGTGTGTAAACATAGTAACAACGTCGGCTCTTAAATATATGTAATAGTAATAACATGTTTATTGATGGCATTTTAAAAATCATTCGCATACCAACTAACTATGTTGAATGATCGGAAGAAGAGGACGAAACCTTAACAAGAAAAACAAAAACGGAGATGTTATTGTGTACTACTTAGTTATTACCAGGGGTTAGTCAAGGTTTTATCTTTTGTGACGTATGTATTGTTATGCCAAGCCACCTACATGTGTTTACAACTTGAGTCTGTCATTTTTTTTAAATGGACAATACATGATCAGTTCACATCTGTTCACTTTATCTTATGCTTTGTATAATAAAGCTCTATATTGTCATTGAGGCTAGCAATGGAAATGTACAGGGAAGGTCAGAAGTAGCTGCATTGTGTCTTCAGAAAATGTATTAAAGGGTATCTAGAAAGGAACTGCGGTACTGGATGAGGAATTCTGGAGTAGCAGGGAAGTATGTCAGAGTAGAGTAGTAGTGTATGACAGTTGTACTACAGAAATGAAGTGTGCAGTGGGAGTGACAGAAGAGTTTGATGTTGAGATAGAATTGCACCAGGGGTCGGCCCTTTTATTTGCCATGGTGATGGATGGACTGATGGATGTGGTGGGACAGGAAGTTCCTTGGAATAGAATGTTTGCAGATGATATTGTGATCTGCAGGGAGACCGACTGGACTTGGGTGGTTTGGATATGACCAGAGGAGAGCTATCGATAGCGTGTGCGGTCGATTGGTCGCCGGTCTTTTGGTCGCCCCGACCGCGACAACGGGCGACCAAAACACCGGCGACCAAAAGACTGACGACAAAACAAGGTAAAACAACACGGTCTACGCATCAATAAATGCCAACAATGGCCATGAGCAGTTTCACTGAGCCAACGTGTGAGTGTATAAGAGTTTGTATGTACATGCGTTGTCCCTTTAAGAAGCGACGTCAGTCAGGGTCTTAACAAGTTCTCCAACAAAAAACAATTAAAGTCCGGGAAATTTGGAGCTTTTATTTAGCCTAATAATTACTAGGGCATTAAGTATGACTAAATAGTAATTCACAGTTTGTATTGAGGGAATTTGAGCAACGATTTAAATGGTAATTATCAATAACCTTCCGGGTGACCAAAAGACCGGCGACCAATCGACCGTGTACCATCGATAGAAGGATGTTGAGGGTGGGATTGCCAGAGAACAGGACTAAAGATCGACCCTGTACCATCGATAGAAGGATGTTGAGGGTGGAATTGCCAGAGAACAGGACTAAAGATCGACCCTAGGAAAAGATATATTTAACATGTTTGTGCTACTATAATGGCTTGGATTATTTATGATGAGAGAAGACACATGACAATTGTTTGAGTTAGGAATAGTGATGCATGAGCGCAGTGTTTCCTTGCTACCAGATTCATCAACCTGAAAGGAAGCAGTGATCATCCAGAGCTCAGTGTGGGAGACACTTTTACTCCCTTATTAAATCCCTGCTCATAGTATTAAAAACACAATATGGTTATGAAACATCTGATTTTACTTTAGTTATCCAATGGCTGTCTGGCTAGATCAGTTTCCTCTCATATTCCAAAAACATGGTTGTCAATTGGACAATCCAAATTGTCCAATAGGTGTTGGATGTTAGGATGAACACAAACTGTTAAGTTGTAACATTATTTCACACAGTGCCATTAGTACTGAGGAAAAAAATCATGCAACCCATTATGACGCATTAATAGTTGCAGGCATGTTCTGTACTGGTCTCAAAATCCATCCTATTTAACTGTAGTCATAATTAACAGAAAGATATCTTTCTGCAGGGCTAGCGTTACGCTACTAAGGTACATTAACACGATTTATTTCTCTAATTTATGCTACATTAATTTTACTTTGTATCGGGTCCTACACTGCTTTAAATGATATGTTCTCAGCACAGACTGTGGTCTGCGCAACAATGATTACACGTTGCTCGCCTTTTATTTCCATTAGGAATGCTGCCCTCCCCCCTCTTGCAAGTTTGACATTTTTTACTCTGTGTTTTTTCTTCTCTATTCACCATTTTCTATCTTGCAGCTTCGCTTCGCTTCTTTCCTGCTTGTAGGTGACCAAAAGGCAAATTTTCCCTCGCATCTACCGCCATTTAAAACCGCTTATGTGAAGCCTCGTGTCACAGATTGAATAGAATGAAATGGATACCGTACACTCGCTGGCTTGCGTACTGTGACAAAATTTGGCAGAACGGGGATTTCGTTTTGTAAGGGATCGAGTCTGTGATGCCTTGAAGGATGGGAAATGAAAAGGGTTCCTTTTTTGTGAACCGGTTCCCAATAAGATGATTACTACGATTTTTAAAAAAAATATTTTTTGCTTTTATGAATCATTTCATCAGTTCCTCTTATCCTATAAAAGAGTGATGACATCACATCGCAAAATTGCATTTAGTTTCTCAGCTTCATTCCGCCCCAAAAATGAAAGAGCTTTATTTTTATAAATGGTGGGAATATTTTTGATAGTGTGTGTAATTATTAAGTTATCATAATGGAGCCAATACATTGACAGGGTCTCCACGCCTTGGCTTATGATTGCCCCATTTGGCCATCACTCAAAAAGGCTGACTGTCAAACCTTGCTAAGGTTTTTATCTAAAACCAGTCTGGTATTATTTTGACTATTAGTTTTAAAAAAAGATGGAAGTTGCATAATCAACAGTCCTTGGACTATTTTCTGTAAGTGCCTAAAAATAGTTCTGCAAATTCCTTTGAACTGTGCGTGCAGATGTTGCTGTTTGTATTATACCAAATAATTGTCCTATATTATGTCCCGAGTAAAAAGGCAGAAACTAAAAAAAAAAGTGAAATATGAGGCCTTGACCATGACACATCCTCCTTCCAAGGTATCTTCCGTCTTTCCAATTGAGAAAGAGCAGCTGTCTGGCATTTCTTGGCAAACTCCACGTAAATTCTCACTGGTTTGGTTCCAGAGAGGCCCCATAACTTCCAGGTGCTAGAGTTTTCCGGACTACTCACGGGCAAAGTTCAATTAAATTGGACGTTATCCCACTTAACTTTGGTTGGCCCTGATTTGGCAAAGTTTGAGCACATTTCCTATATTTAAGGATTACTCAATGGAGGAACGGTCACCGTGATGTTCATTTTGAAAACATCTGTTGTCACATTTTCATGACAGCTCAACAAAATCACCAAGCTGCTTATGTAAGTGAAATGTAGCTTCAAAGGTGCCCGATTAGCTTTCAGGAACTTGGAGCATCCTATGTCCTCCAGGGCATTTAAAACCGACTGCGCAATCACAAACAAGTAGTTACTTCCTCCTGTAAGGATGTATAACTTCAGGATTTCATGTTATGTTATCTCAGTATTTGCTGCAAAGTGTCCAATTGCTTGTCTTATCCAGTGGCACATTGACCAGGAACATGGTTTTATAGTTACACACTATTAATTAGATATGTTCCAAAAAAAGGTTTCTACAGCGATCCCTCGAATATCGCGGTTTCAACTATCGCAGCTTCGCTACATCGCAATTTATTTTTTCTGGGGAATTGTTTTTTTATTAATTTTTTTTTGTAAATTCATAAAAATGTGAAAATCCATGCTGAAACTCTGTCTTCCGCTTGATACTAGCACTCAGCACTAAAGTTAAAAAAAACATATCTATTTATATATTTTTTTAAATATATACTTTGCGTTTTTTCATTTATTGCGGCCATGTCTGGTCTACATTAACCGCGATAATCGAGGGATTACTGTATTCATATTTTGAGACTTATTATTATGTCTTTGATTGATCAGATCCAATTTTGGAGACAAAGAACTGTCCGCGCAACACTTTTTTTTTTTAATCAAACTCTGTTTCCATTTTCATATAATCCTACCAAATGACAATGTCCATTGTCCAATCACTGGAGCTATTTTTAGACTACTGACATGCTCCTTGGAGACTATTTTATTATCACAGACACCATCTTGGTGATTCTTAGTCTACGGTCTGATGGATTAGGTGACACATACTGTATCCAATAGACAAATCCTACATAGCCGTTGGAAATAATCAACTAAAAATAGTAAACTTGCAGAAGGAAAGCGGGTTTGAATATTTCACCCAGATTAAACTGTTACGTGAGTCCCAGATGATTTTTATTTATTTATTTTCCTCACAAAGCTTTCTATTGTGATGTTCTGGTGTGTGAATTTTAGCCGCAGTTAAGACCAGTCACCCCTTTTTAGGAGAGGCAGACAGCGCATTAGCAGGGATTAGAAATGGCTCTGTGGTAAGTGATTCACTTGACTCGGTTGCGCAACTACAGATGACAGAATGTTATAGGACATTACTGTTGCTGTTGTTTTGTGCCCAAGCCCCAGTTATGGGTCGCGCTTGCAGTACAGTATGTTTATCTCTTTTGATTAGCCGGACCTTTCTGCTTAGAGTACGTGTTACAGCACGGGTTGTTTGTCGTAATGTGGATCCTGTCTGTTCAGGGGCAGTCCGGGACGTACACCTCAGGGTTGATGACCTTGCTGTGGAAAATGTTAGTGGCATGTCAGCCTGTCGCAATATGCAATAAGTCAATTAATTGTGTAGTAAATTAAAATGGGGTTGGTAAGTTTGCCCGTCGCGCTTGAGACTCTAGTTCACAGGTGTCAAAGTGGTGGCCCGGGGGGCCAAATCTGGCCTGCCGCATCATTTTGTGTGGCCCGGGAAAGTAAATCATGAGTGCCGACTTTCTGTTTTAAGATCAAATTAAAATGAAGAGTATAGATGTATATTACATTTCCTGATTTTTCCCCTTTTAAATCAATAATTGTAATTTTTTAATCAATTTTTTCAGTGTTTTTAGTCCAAAAATCATTTTGTAAAATCTAAAAATATAAAAAAAAAGCTCAAATAAACATTGTTTTAGATCTATAAAAACTGAATATTCAGGGCCTTTAATCCAGTTCATTTAATCCATTTATTAAACAAATCTAAATATTATATCTAAAATGGTCTGGCCCACATGAAATCGAGTTGACATTTAAAGCGGCCCGCGAACCAACCCGAGTCTGACACACTTGCTCTAGTTGCTTTACATTAATCATTAAAATGCATTGATAGTTGACAATAGGAATTGAATTTGGTACAGATGTTTTTCTCAAAACTGAATATGAATAAAGGGATAGTAACTTCCAATGGCAGCCTGTTGAGTAATGTCTAACCTTTGATATAGAACATTTCTTGATCATTGTTTATTTCCATGTCGCAAATTCTTTGGCTTGACACTTGTGGAGTGATTCACATTTATTTTGGGGCGCTTCATGTTTTGTGAATGTCAACACAACAAATTGACTGTGTTTTAGAAAATAATTCTGATAAATGACATTGCATTTGGGCACTTGAACCCTCTTCAATCCCATAGCACACACTAATAACGTCATATACTAAAATAGACTAAGTTATGAGGCGGCTGTCATGAGGGGCAAACAGAGCCTCCACTCAGGTTGCATGCTTCCACACAGAAGAACATTTCAAAGCTCCTGAATAATTAAGTAGCATGAAGGGGGATGTAGGTCAGCCCAGAAGACAAGTGCAGCCCACAGTTTTATTTCCTGCTACTTGTCATGGGAAGTGAATTGCAAGTGGGCTTTCATAACACTGCCAATACTCGGGAGATGCTCGCATAATTTCAGACCTCAACCGTCAGCATGTTTTCACACCGTGTCTTAAGGGGCTCAGACGTGTCAAAAAAGGCGTCTCATTTTCTGCACCACTCTTTTACAAATGACCTTATGCAGCAGTTATTTGGTTTTATTGTAACGATATTCCTGGGGAAAAAGTGGAAGTCTGGGTAGGTTGTTTTTTTTCCGGGTACTCCGGTTTCCTCACACACACACCCAACAATGTGTTGTATGCTAATGTAAAAGTTTTGCTCAAATTGTCAATGTAGTTTGTTTTTGTGAAGTTCTTCCAAGGATATAGCGAGTTATCGTATTTTCACGACTATAAGGCGCACCGCATTATAAGGCGCACCCTCAACAAATGACACATTTTAATTTTTTTCCATATATACAGCACACTGGATTATAAGGCGCCCTGTCTATTTTGGAGAAAATTTAAGACTTAAGTGCGCCTTATAGTCGTGAAAATATGGTATGTTTTGGATGCTCAGCTAGTTTTGGATGCTATTGACGTAATGTTGGAAAAACCACATCTGGCGATGGAGACCAGTCAATCATAATCATAGTCCACTGAATGTTGATATGATTCAAATAAACACCATAAATAGATTTGCTGGACTTAACACACACACATGGAAAATCACTACATGACAGGCTAAAATCACAAGACTGAAAATAAGCATTTGCCATTAAGCTGTTAAGTGAATTAATGCCACCCACAGTTACCTCTATCTTAACCTTTATACAATCCCAAACATTTCATACATACAAACCCTTCAATACCATTTCACACAATTGTGACTGTTATTTTCAAACCCGCAGAACAAGTTCTCTGTTTATTTAAACATCAAACCTAGCAAATAAAATATTTCACTTCTGTCTTAAATAATCAGCAGCAGAACATACAACACATTTGTTATTAGACTTTTGCAATATTCTCACACTTAAGTTATGCCACTGTACATAAACCAGATGTTCATCAGTTTTATTTGCCAAATTATGACGCATAGAGTTACACACATTACATCACATTATCTAAGCCTCAAAGCCATCCAATGTATTTTTTTCAAGAGACAAAATCCCGCGGAGATCCAAATAATAAAATGATAATGATGAGGCTTTGCCTCCTTTAGATGGAATTTCCGCTTATTTCATAATTTGTGAGTTCGAGGCGCTATCCTAAACCGATTTTTGAATGAATTAACATTGAAAATCATTTAAAAATGTATGAAAACGATGTTGATAGCGAACATTTGGGTTCTTAAAAAAAACAGGAGCTAAACAAAGCCTAAAATCCTGCCGTCTACCATGTGAGGATTTCCTCAGCCATTTCACAATTCAGTGCGAAGACGGACGGTATGCTTGTAATGAGGTATTGACTACTGGATGCCGAAGCCCACTTCAATCTGTGGAGAGCTCCAAAAAGTGGCTACGTAAAGCATACTAGAGTGAGGGAGTGAGGTGATTGAGTTCATCCCCGCAGTTGGCTGCGAGCCAGTGGCTTGCCCGTGGGTGTTTGTAGTAGTTCCAGTCCATGTGTTTAGCCTCTCATCTGTAAGGCCCCATTTGCCTCAGAGTCTATGTCAAAGCTCCTTCATTGTTTTCTTCCCCTTGTCTCGATTCAGTTTTTTTTTCTTGTCCTCAGCAGCTCCTGTGTCTGCTGTACTAGCTTTGTCTTTCTCAGGGGAATGTCGATGGAATCTTCATGTCTTAAAATGCTGTTTTAGCTGCCAACAGATTTACTCTCATGCTTGTAATCTAAAAATGTAACAACGTGGTGTGATATTAGTGTTGTGCGAATCATCACCTCATCTGTGTTGTTTGAAAGGTGAAAAGGAAAATATTTCCGTCCGACATTTTACAGCTGACAGTGTACTCTTAAAGTCAACGGCTTCCCAACCTGGCGAACGTCATTGTGTTCCGTGTTTGAGTTGGATATGATTTGTTGTGTGAATTCTGTTGGACTATTGAAACGTTATTGAGAAGCGAGATCTGCTGTTACTAGGGTAAACATGGGATTGAAAATGTTAAGAATAACTCCAATTACAAAATGATTGAAGTCTCATTTTCCTTTAAGACCACATCCGAACACTTATCCCTTTGGGGCATTTTTCTTTCGTTACTCTGTCTATCCATTACACAACTTCTAGCCATGTCTACACCCAGAATTCTTGTGGGTCCAATGGAAAACCTTTTAGGATGTGACCTGATCTATTTGGATCCTCTATATTTATATTCCCCTACATTTAAAAGATGGACAGTCGTTTTCCAGAAACAGGCTGCCATAAAAATGATTAATCAAGATGGCTATCAATTTGGAACAGTATTTTTGCTAGCTACCCGCCACAATTTAAGCTATTCATCTAACGACGTTCTAGGCAACACACACTGATAGTATGTCATTTGTTCTGTAGCAATTGTATGTTCAATGTTCTTATTTGTACTAAATTGCTCTTCCCTTTTCTATATTCACCTGCAGCGTGCTGGATTAAGGAAGCAAACCATCATGCACACAAAACCCATCTGCTTGGAAACCACACCAACTTCCTGCCTGTAGAGGAAGAGGCCGTGCCAGGATGTCCTCTCATCCCCAGTCTGTGCCACCAGGCCGGAGGACGATGGACACACGGCACCTGCCAAACCCAGCCACCTTACCATTGCAGCTCCAGAGGGCACACACGGTAAGATCCACAATTTAAAGCTAAATTAAAGTTAAAATTCCCCCTCTTTCCAAGCTAACCTTAATAAAATGTGCTGCTCACTTAATAGACATTTAGGTTAGAACTTTATTTCATCTCATATTGGGGAAATTTCTTGGTTGCAGTAGCAAAACAGACACAAGACACACAAGACATTGTAGACCTAGTTCAAAAAAATGGAGCCACACAGGAAGTCCACAAGGTAGAAGTCATCAAGATGACCTGTTTGACAGTGCCTGCCTCCAGCCAATTTCACTTGTGGTTTTCTTTAGAAAGATCCCCTCTCACTCTCCCAATGTTTTGCACACAACTCCAGCTCCTCATTAGTGGTTTGAAGTTGGCATTGTCATTGTGAGGAGGATTGTTTCTATACACAAGTCCTAATTATCAAGATTATGTCCTAGATATCAGTGGCACCGTCATCCCTGATGTTTCTTCTTCTGTTTGTGCTTTTACATGGCTGGAGATGAATTGTGTCTT
This sequence comes from Stigmatopora argus, assembly GCF_051989625.1. Classification (NCBI taxonomy): domain Eukaryota; kingdom Metazoa; phylum Chordata; class Actinopteri; order Syngnathiformes; family Syngnathidae; genus Stigmatopora; species Stigmatopora argus. The sequence continues at coordinate 3,955,394 of NC_135391.1, forward strand.
CACAAAGTTCTCCCCGTCGTTAATCTCGGAATTGTTTTCTCGTTCAGAAGAATGTTGATGAGTAACGAGGTCTGGATATTGCCGATGTGACATATTATTTTTCATGCCGATGACTGTGACTCGCTGCTTCTCAAGGCCGACACTGATGCCTTATTAAAGTAATATTCAAATTTATATCAGCCCAATTAGATTTCACCGAATGCAAAACTAAGTCAAGGTTGCAAATGTGTTTTTTCCCCTCCAGTTTCACCATTAAATGATGTTTTATGTGCATATGTTACTGTTGGAGCTATAATTAGATATAGTGTTATAGTATTGTTGTAGGTGGGCTTGAATGTTTTGTTGCTTTAGGCTGTGTTCTGTAGAAAAGTAGAGATCTCGCTTCAATGTATTTTCATCTTTGTCTTTGGATTTATTCTTTATTTTTTCAACTGTGCTATTTTGATTCTCTGATTTGATCAGTAAGATGTTGTCATTCTTACTATGATCCCGGTAACCGGTTCTTACCAAATTTGGTACATGATGATTTGTCTGCATTATTCATGTAGCGATTAATGGTTAATGTTAAAAAGTTTTTTTTTGTATTATCTTCCATAGGAAGTTGGAATGATGGACTACCACTCCCATCATGCCAGAGACTACAGCTCGCACCTGGCTCAGCCTCATCGCCGTCGGCCCTCGTTGCTTTCTGAGTTCCAACCTGGAAATGAGAGGTAAAACTACCATGTTCAAATAATCCCAATCACTTTCTATGACATATAGGAATTATGTATTATACTTACCATATTTTGCTGTTTAATATACCCGGGTATATTAAACGGCAGGGGTATATTAAATGGCGCACAAACGGGAAGGTACGATCCACTACGCACTCTTTATGCCATGACGGGGTGCATCAACGTTTTGCAGGCTAAAACTACTTACTGCTGAATAAAGTTTGACTTGGAATTTTAATGAACTTAAGTATCTATAATTATGCCCCCATGAACACCATACAAATCTTGCCAAAAAAGCCGAGTTGCCATTTAATATACCCAGGGTATATTAAACGGCAGGGGTATATTAAATGGCGCACAAACGGGAGGCTCAAAAAAGCAAAGATCATTTCATATACCCGGGTATTTTAAACGGCAAAATACGGTACTAACCCAATAAAACACAGCCGATCCCTTCGTGGTCTGGCATTGGCGGAGTTGCTTATTCACAAAAATATCTTTTTTTAATAAGACTTCATCATTTGTAGAAAATCTCATCTGGTGTTTTTTCCTCTACATTTTATGTAATAATATTCTTTCTCCATTTTAACACCTTCTGAAAGATTAGTTCATTCTCCCAAATCACACTTTTAAACTTTTTCCCGTACCCCTGTTTTATGAGGATAATATCGCCCCATGATTTGCGATGTTTCACCATTCGCTTAGCAATTCTGACCATAGCATGTCTCATAATTCATATCCAATCATGCTCGAGTGTAGCGCCTGTTGTATTAACATGCAACATTCCGTGCAAACACAATAATCAAATGCATATGCAAGCATGTATAATTTACGGTCTGGGCTTATTTGTATTCATTTATTTTTGAATATGCGCCACTTAGTTTCTTTGATTGGGAGTGTAGACTTCTTTGTAAGATGTAGAAATGTTACCCTTTTGGAGATTTGCAGACAAACACTGAAATGCTTTCACAGTAACACACTACTATCAGCACACATAATCTCTATTCTCGCTGTAATCGGAGCCAAGCCGGCGACAATCGAACGGACGGAGCCGGTCGTTAGGTGTCGGTGTTTCTGTTATTTTTTTCCCCCCTCTCTCCTCCCCCACCCTTACACACATCTCGTTCTCTCATCCTCCAGACAAATCCTCCCCGGGGATCAGATTATTCTGCACGCTCACGAGAGGAGGAAATAAAATAGGGAGATAGAAGGGAGGGGTTTGAACTTGATGTGATTATGTAAGTGTCAGCCATCTATGAAGATGGAGAAAGAATGGGAGTCAATGTGGAGTGGGGTTCAATTCCACCATCGGTCTATGCCACTAGAACAGGGTTGGGCAAACTTTTCGGCCCGGGGGCCACATTGACTAAAAATCTGACAGGCGGGCCTGGTCAGCACAAGATACAATACATATAAAAAACTGCATCCGTTAACAGTACATATGAAACATAAACAGAAAAAAAGGACTAATTATGAAGATACTCATCACTCATCTGGGATTTATGGGGTGCTTTCTTGGTTTTCATCAGACTAAAGGTCTGTTGACACATATGTAGAGCCAAATAACACCAGAATCCTCTGTGCCATCTTCTGGATGTTTGGAAATTTGGCTACACTTACTGAAGCCTAAAACTCAGACTTTCAGGGAGTTGAACTTGTCACATTGGAGATCAATCAGTTCCAACTGCAACTCCTGTGGAACCATTTCCGGGTCTTGTGAGAAAGGGCATGACACCAGCTGTCAATTTTTTCCAAAATCACAAAACCGACGGCAGAATTGCTCATGCAGGTCATCCAATGATTTCCTGTATTTTGACCGCATTAAAAAATATATATAATAATTTGGACAACGTCGGCGGGCCGGATTAAAAGGTCTAACGGGCCGTATATGGCCCGCGGGCCGTAGTTTGCCCACGTCTGCACTAGAAGTTTTGCCAGCTTTTCCTTTTCGTAGAAGTTAGGCCCTGGTTAACATGATTATATCAGGCTATGAATGCCAGGATATTTATATTTCCAGTAGCAATCCATAGTCTTGGCAGTGGACTTTTGGGATTATGCTACTCCAGCACCCCAACCAGTCAGAAAGGATTCTTGGTTCTTGGTATGTTCGCAAACCACACACTAGGTCTTTGTGGGCTGGGACCATCAATTGTGGTTGTGTTTTCCCTCTGCTATTCAAAAGCTGCTTCCCTTTGACTCTGGCAACAAAGTTATTCGCAGCTGACTGCATCACAGATTTGATATAATCTTTTCTTGACAATTGAACTAAATATACTTTAGTCGCGTACTTAGCTCCTCCGAGGTTGCTTTTTATAGTGCTCGCTCACACTGAAATTTGGAGCATTCCATGATGTAGTTTTTTTCTGAAGGCATAACATGGGGTTAGTTTGTTTTGTTGTTTTTAGGACTTATCGATTACTATCTCAGTTTTTACTTTTCTTTGAAGATCTGAGGTTATTTGCTTTATCACATGCTCGTCCTTATCTTTAGGAAAAAACTCCTGACACCTTGATAAATTGATTTTGCCCTCTCAATTTGCAAATCATGTTCCTAATCTTTGCTCACTTGGGTAGAAATGTTTGAACTTAATACTTTGCTGTCTTCCGCAATACAAAATGAAGAATGTAACTATTTTTAGGCTTTGTTTGAGCAGGTTGAACGTTCTAGGCCACCATGTGATGAATAGTGTGATGATACGGAGGTTTTTTTTAGTATGGCTCCAAGGGGTGTAACAGCATATTTACTGTATTGCAGGGATAGGACAGAACACTCCAAATTAGAGAGTACAGTACACCATGATGGAAATTTTGCTTACTTCTCTCATAGCCCGTTGTACACACATTGTGGCTGTTCTAGCTGGAACGTTGCACAAGAATAAATTAATAAAAGGAAGAAAGTATGAGATTTTCATCATGATTAAATACTTTCTGTCATCTATTTGATGATGCATTTATTTATTTATCTATTGGATTGGATAACTTTATTCATCCCGTGTTCAGGAAATTTCATTGTGACGGTAGCAAGAAAAGGCATAGTTATAAGTTAGACAGTACAGTCGCAAAGGCCGCAGAACAACAAAGCAAAAGCACAAAGTACAAAGCAAATCAAAGTAAATGGGATCATTAAGAATCACCAAATCAAATCATTAAGACAGAAAAGCAGCAAAAAACAAATCGAGCAAGAGTGGACGGAGCTACCGCCACCGGCTGCCACTTGAATGGCGCCATTTTGGTTGCAGTAGCAAAAACGGATACAGACTCAAAAGACGTAAAGTTGGACAAAAACTGGAACCACACATTTATTAACTGATTTATTACCTATGTCTAAAATGTCTGTTGTATGTTTTTGTGTCTGTATTCTCACCCAACGCTTACAATGCTTTTATGGCAAATGTATAGCATTTTTAGCTGCTGTTTTGGTGCCTTCAATTTTTATGATGCTATTTTCCAGAATGGGGAGATTTCCCCTTTGCTCACTTTGCCTTAAATTACTTGGACGGACACTTTTATTTGACACAATCCTCGCGTCACAGGGGACAAGAGCAGCACATCCGCTACGAGCACATCTACTTGCCGGAGCCGAGCGGTCATCCAGAGTTGGATTTTGGAGAGATCAAACGGCCTCGTTTAGAAGTGGGACCAGATTCTCTGATGAGACCTTCATCCCATCGGACGCAGTTAACTCTCGGAGGACCCGAGGAGCTCGCCAAGGTCGGTAAACTCTGTAAAATAACCATATAAAATGTAACTATTGTAGCTTGTGAAATGCTTGATAGGGAAAGTGTTTTAGTAGACAAGAGAATTCACAGAAGGCCTGATTTGACAGGAAAAGGTCCACAATTTAGGGCCGTTCCACCCATAGCCTGCATCTGGCACGGTGATGTCATGTCAATGGGAGAATTTGCACCGCATCTGTGCACATTTTCCTTTATGCGCGTGGGAGAATATGGTCCAATATGCATCGTGGTAATATGAACTGTTCCACATTATAGCTTATGAGAACTGGATTTTTTGCTGACTTTGAAGGGCACATAACTGCCAGCCTTTGGCTGTTGAATAAACGCAAATCAATTTTTATTTGAGTCACTTCACAGTTAAAAAGATTATCCCCCCACCCCTCCCCCAATTTTAAATTAAATCAATTTCAGATTATGACAGTCCTTAGACTCACTCTTGATCATAATTCCTTCTTTAATGCCACAAGCTGCACATCCAATTTTCTTCATCTCTTTTTCTAGCATTATTGCTTTTTCCGTCAAAACAACACATGATAATATTCGTCGGGGCCTAGTGGGAAACAGAGAAAGAGCGTCCGTATTGTAGTACTATATGTAAACTGTAGCCATTTCTAACACTCGAGGAGACTGCAAAACATAATTATTAATAATAGATGTGACCTACATTTTATAAGGTTGGGAATGAAACTGCAGCTCCAAACTTCCCTCGTGCACCACAATACTGTAGAAGCGATATTCCTCTGACGTTCCTGACACCATTTTCAAAGAGAGAGCCTCAACTTGAATTACAAGTAGCAGCATTCATACATTCAAATATGGTAAAAATGTATTCCTGATGCCTTCAAATGTCAATTACACTGTCAAAGCAATGCAGTGTGTTAAGCCATTTTGTCAGTCCTGTCAAATGCTATCACTCCGTGTGCGGTCGATTGGTCGCCGGTCTTTTGGTCGCGGTCTTTTGGTCGACCGCAACAACGGGCGACCAAAAGACCGGCGACCAAAAGACCGGCGACCAAAAGACCGGCGACCAATCGACCATGTACCCTATCACTCACTCATTGAAGTGAACCTAATGATGTGCTATGCACGTACATTTTACAATTTTTTTCACAAATTGGGATCACTAAAGGAGAAAAGCTCATTTGTGTACTTACTGTAGATGTATGTTTTTTTAATAAGGATTTTGCGCTAATAAACCATTTTCTGAATTTCAGGACCGAGGAAATTCAATGGGAAAGCTAGAGCCAATCTCCCCTGTGAGCCCTGTACACTTGGACCCTGATTTGGATCTGGTGCCAGCCCGCTTTTCCAAGGAAGAGCTGATCCAGAACATGGACCGGGTCGACAGGGAGATCACCATGGTAGAACAGCAGATCTGCAAGCTTCGCAAAAAACAGGTCGGTAATAGAAATGATTACGTTCACGTCGGTAGTACTACGTTGGCGCGGTTTCTTACCTCAATCGTAAATAACATGATTTCAATTGGGGCTATTTCAAGTTGCATGTTTTCCATAATAAGATCAACAATTGTCGAAAAAAAACAGGACAGGATGATTAAAGATTTGATATTTCAATATTTTTCACGTTTTTTTTTTAAATAAATTGATCAAAAATACTTTCTAGAGTTATGTCGAGTTTAATAAACAGTGAATCTTTAATCGCAGACTTAAGTGCTTGGAGCATCCATCTTGAAATACAGCTTGCTTGCTTTCATGTCAAGTGATAAATCGTTTGCTGTAAAGACGGATGGCCGCAATCCACATCTGTGGCCATCCCGTTTTGGATGATCTAGGCCAAACTCCAATTTAGGTGACGTCCAATTCATCTTAACTGGGACGACTGACTTTCAATGCTCGCGTTTAAGTGCTGTTGATGCCATTAGCATTGAATGATGGCTTTCAGCCCTTCTTGTCAAAGTGAGCCCCGTCAACACAATTGAGCGGCCTTTAAAGGGCTAACAGTTCGAAAATTATTCCGAAATTCCATCTTGTAAAATCTGTATTAACCATGTTTTCAAACTAGTAATAACAAAACACTTCAAGTTTTATTAGCCATGGCTAGAATCCATTTTTTCTGTCGTCGAGCCTTGTTGCTGGTTCATGCAGAAAATGCCATGCTGTCCTCTGGGCAGCTGCATTCCTTTTCTACCCTTGTCTTCACTTTTTATTTAGGGGGAAAGTAGGTTAAAAATACATAGAGCTATAAATAACATTTTCCCCTGGGGAGGAGTTGGATTATAGCAGAGGTTTTTTGGGAATGCTGAAGCACTTGCATCCCTTCCACTCTGTCATCCTTTTGGCCGCCTGCCATGTTTAGTCGAGAAACAGTATGGTCTGTTTAGGAAAGCTGAAAAATATGTGCACCACGTTTTATTTTACACCTTGTTCACGGCGCACAGCAGTTTGTGTCCTTTCATGCTCAGTGGCCATGTACCAGCTGCACGCTATGTCACCGCCTACCCTTGCAGTCATATGTGATTTATTGTTACAATCAGTTGTGCTTACAAATACGCAAAAAAAAGTGAAGGGGAAAAAATATGGCCTTGTTGGTTACATTTTTTTAAACTGGATTTCAGTGCAGCTACTGCTCATTATTCAAATCCCTGTATGTAAATAATTCAACGCAATAATGGGAAGGGGGAAAAAGTCACATTAATGCCCATGTTGAATCACTCCCACAGTCAGCTTGTGTAATAGCGCTCTTCTGCAGGGATTTGATCATTTAGGGCAAGGGTGTCAGAATCGGGTTGGTTCGCGGGCCGCGTTAACGTCAACTCGATTTCATGTGGGCCGGACCATTTTAGATATAATATTTAGATTTTTTTTAAATAAATGGATTAAATGAACTGGATTAAAAGCCCTGAATATTCAGTTTTTATAGATCTAAAACAATGTTTATTTGAGCTTTTGTTAAATATATTTTTAGATTTTACAAAATGATTTTTGAACTAAAAACGGAAAAAATGGATTAGAAAATTACAATTTGATTTAAAAGGGGGAAAATCAGGACATTTAATATACCTCTATACTCTTCATTTTAATTTGATCCTAAAATAGAAAGTCGGCACTCATGATTTACTTTCCCGGGCCACACAAAATGATGCGGCGGGCCAGATTTGGCCCCCGGGCCGCCACTTTGACACATGTGAACTAGAGCAAGGGTGTCAGACTCGGGTTGGTTCGCGGGCCGCGTTAACGGCAACTCGATTTCACGTGGGCCGGACCATTTTAGATATAATATTTAGTTGTTTATTTATAAATTGATTAAAATCCCTGAATATTCAGTTTTTATAGATCTAAAACAATGTTTATTTTAGCTTTTTTTAAATATATTTTTAGATTTAACAAAATGATTTTTGAAATAAAAACAGAAAAAATGGATTAAAAAGGACAATTATTGATTTAAAAGGGGGAAATTTTATATACATCTATACTCTTCATTTTAATTTGATCCTAAAACAGAAAGTCGGCACTCATGATTGACTTTCCCGGGCCACACAAAATGATGCGGCGGGCCAGATTTGGCCCCCGCGCCGCCACTTTGGCACATGTGATTTAGGGTATTAATAGCTCAAATTAATTATTTTGCTAAAACATGAAAGGAGATGATCACTTGCACTTACTGAGTATTGACTTTATTAAGTGTGAAAAGGCTGAGAAGGTTGACGAGTTGACGAATCGTGTGGTGAAAATCGTTAAAAAACAACCTGTTTTAAGTTGGATTTTTTACTGGATGCATTCCATGCATTTTTCACGGCGTGTACTTTTGCCTCAGTACATTTTCAATCTTTGTTATGTTCTACTCGCATGCCAGCCATCTCTGTTTACTGGCTGTTGAGGTAACAATTTGATTAACAAGGCTCTGGAGAGTTAGTTGGTATTACTGCTATTAGGCCCCGTAGTGTTGTTTTTGTTGGAGAGCTCTTGATGAAGCTTCATGTAACAGACACTCACAAATGCATTGCATTTTTTTCCCCCCTAAAAGATTTTTTTTCTCATCTTTTTTTGTGTGTGTGTGTGTCTTTGTTACAGCAACAGCTGGAGGAGGAGGCAGCCAAACCTCACGAGCCAGAGCGGCCCATTTCCCCTCCACCAAGCGAGGCCAAACACCGCAGTTTGGTGCAAATTATCTACGATGAAAACAGGGTTAGTGAAATAAATGCCCACATTATATTTTTACAACAAAACTGAGCGAGTAGCTTGCGTTATGAATTGTTTTTACTGTACATTCTGTTGTGTGTATGTCCATTCGCATTCAATTTATTGTCACAATATGGTGGACAATCGTTAAGACCGTCGCCCCACAATTCTGAGATCGAGGGTTTGATCCCAGGTCCGAACCTTCCCGTGCAGAGTTTGCATGTTCTCCCCAGGCTTGTGTGGGTTTTCTCCGGGTATTCCGGTTTCCTCACACATCCCAAATACCTTGGTCGAATGCTCTAAATTGTCCCTATGTATGAGTGTGAGCGCATGTAGTGAGCTTGGATAGGCTCCGGCACCCCTGCGACCCTTGTGAGGATTATTGATAGGGAAAATGAATGAATGGGGTTGTTAAGAAATTCTTTAATATCTATCGAATTACACGGTAGATTAAATAATCCATTATAAGGTAGATATAATAGAAGTGACTATCAATGTCATGCATGAATAAATTCAATTCTATGTGCATACTTTATGAAGTAAAATAGCATGGCCATCTTTAATGCTTCTTTTTTGTTCGATTTGGTTCTTTTCAATAAATAATGAATTGGTTATGGAAATATGAAGGCTGTATCATAAATGGTACTTTCTTTGTAAGTACTAAGGGGGAGAGGGAAAAATAGTCACTTTGACAAAAGATTAAATGCAAATGTAATGCAATAGATATATTTTAGATTTTAGGTTGAGTATATGTATGGTAATTGGGGGAATATTTTAGACATTTCTCCGGAAATAAGGGTTTTAATCAGTGTGGGACATTGCTGAGTAATCATTAGCGAGAGAAAAAAAATAGGAACACTTTGATCTCTGCATTTTCTGCCTCCACTCGTAATCTAAAAGTCTTCGTATGCAGTTTTGTTGCCTTCAGCCTTTCTGCCTTACGGCCATGACGTCACAGTTGAAATAAAGGTTTTAAAGCATGATAATGTGTCTAGATGACACAAAATATTAAAGACTATATAATGAAAAACAGTGCATGTTAGAGTAGCTGATTGGCCAAATGAGGATTTTGCCATCTGCTTGTGTGAAAAAGACCATGTTTATTTATTCACCTGCAAATCAATAAATGCAAGCTTTTGCATTATGCGTCTATTGCACCCATTTAGCATGTGCGGAATGGGCTTTCGCTAAATAATCACACAAATTTACTCAAGTCGCTTGGGATGCGGATGGTGGGGAAGGTGGGAGTTGAACTGATAAGATTGATGTTGATGTTCACATGTACTGGCAGATGTCTGTCCTTACCTTACCTCACTTTACTCCTAAAATAGCTCTCATGGAGTCTGTATACTTCCTCCTTTGCATCTTTTAATGCAGGATCAGCTTGGCTGTGAGCATTAAGCGTCCTATAGTAACATGTTTGTTTTCTTTCTAAATACGTCATATTTTTGAAAATAAATGCAAAAACATATTTGCAAAAGAGTCATGGTAAAATGCTTCCCGCCTTGGAATAAAATAGATCAACCTTTAACTCAACAATTGGACAAATGCGACAACTCAGTGACACGATATTTGATACAATACTGTGACATCTACAATCCTCGCAGACAGGAATAAAGGGTTTAAAAACAGCAAAAGTGCGTGTTAACCTTTTTGCACCGGTGGTCTTACCTTTTATCCTTTCACATGTTAAGTGTCATGCTGCCTCTGCTGCTACCTCTGAAGGAGATAATTGCTGGGTCAACTTCACTCCCCCATTCTGTGTCACTAGGATTCATACAGCAAAGCGATAAAGGGAAAAAAACAATGGTTGGCTTCTAACAGGAGCCTGACAGAGGCCACAGTGCATGTTTTTGTTGTCGCCACGTATGTACCGTATTTTCACGACTATACGGTGCATCATATTTTTAGCCGCAGTGTCAGTAACGAGTGCTATTTCTCTATTTTACACACACAAAGGACACACCGTTTTTATAGACGCAGCCAGGCATGGCAAAACATACACCAGCTTAAACATACACGCTACACCCACACGCTAAAAACAGGTTTTTAAAAAGGCAATGGAAGCAAAACTGAGTTTGGTTGTACTTTATTTAGCCATTATACAATGTAATCATGTCATCATCACCCACAAATCCATCAAAGTCCTCATTTTCTGTGTCCGAATTGAACAATTGTCCAAATGAGTCATCGAAAACGCTGAGTTTTATACGTTCGTCCAGACGGCCACAATCCATTCACAAATAGTAGCTCGCTAGTAGCTAGCGTAACTATTCCAACGCTGCCTTCCATGCTTCGTAAAGCTGTGTTGATGTCAGGCCACAATCCATTGGGTGTATTGACAAAAGAACTATATATCCCAGCAGTCACTGCGCAGTACTTTTTCTACGGGGAAAATAGTAGAGTCGGGGGCTGCTTGCCGTAGTTGTGAGAGCTGTAGAGGATGGTGTACCCTATCGACTGATTTATTTTATTTTATCGTGATAACAATTTTAGTATTGGTTTCCCTATATAAAGCGCACTGGATTATAAGGCGCACTGTCTATTTTGGAGAAAATTTAAGACTTATGTGCGCCTTATAGTCGTGAAAATACGGTAAGTCTTGATCTTTCTGTCGTTTACTAGATGTCTTTCTATTAGAATAACAAAGCCCTTTTTTAATGCAAGAATCCCCTCTTCTTCCATCCCAGTCCTGCATGCTGAATTGGCTTGGTTCTTTCGACTTCCACTATCTCTTATATGCTTAGGGAAAGTGTTTTTTTGTTGCTTCCACGTTAGAAAAGTGATGGGCTAAGGCAAAGGGCTAAAAGCTCTAATAATAGTCAATGTATCCATCTCTTCATCCAGTCACCCAGCTGGCTCCATTGGAGTCTAAGCGTTCAAGTGAGTGTGCTCACTGTGTTGTCATGGTGATGACTGAGGTGCAGGCAGCCGGCTAATCTAGTACTTCTGGTTGTGTTCTTTTTTCCCAGAAAAAGGCAGAAGAGGCTCACAGGATACTGGAAGGACTTGGACCTAGGGTGGAATTGGTGAGTTCTGTTATCTTATTCATTATTGGGTTTATTTGTCAAAATTGAACCGCTTCGGTCGCGGTAGAAGTGTTGAGCAGTGCTGAAGCAAACCAAAGATCGGCAAAATCTGTAGATCTTTTCTGGGATGGGTTTTAAAAATAGAAAGGCAATGTTTTTTATTCATATTTTGTTATGGATTATTTAGGGTGTGCATATTGTCAAACGTCAACATCCATCCATCTGCATGTGTCCGTTACACATGGTGAATTTTGCTCTCCATGGTTAAGTAGCATATTAACTAGGTTATGTCCATTAATTAGAGCGGCGTCTCCACTGACTATTTTAAGAACTGTTTGCAATTATTCAAGTCACACATTTATCTGTCACAAGGCAGCACATCCATTCTGATGTATCCTTCTGTTTCCGCGCTGCTGAAGAATTGAACAGCACTGTGAAAATGTTCTCATTTCTTTCAGCCGTTGTACAATCAGCCTTCTGATACCAAGCAGTACCATGACAACATCAAAATGTAAGTCATCTCCTATGTATGTGCCTTCATATTAAAATTTGATGGTAATATTTCCTGGTTACAGTCTTGGTGATAGCCTACATAAATATACAACTCAAGCCAAATGAATCTGTGAGAATTGTTCTGCATTATTGTCAGACTTGGTTCAGGTTTAAAAGATAGTTTTCAAATAATTGTGTCATGTAAGGCTTTATACAGGATTCTGATCAGTATTTTTATTTAGATAAAGCACAGTAGAATGGTATTAGATTTACCAGGTTGATCAAATGAGATCTTTAATGGGTTTTTTGTTAGTTTGTTTTAGTCTTCTCAGAAATGTGCAAGGAATTGTTTGCAACATGAAATTGGAAAATAAACTTGAATGAATGTTTTTTCTACACTATTGCACATCTGAAAAATGCTATTCATTTTTTACACATTGTAAAATAAGATTCCTTCTGCTAGAATGTGCATGTCTTTCCCAATCAAAGCATTTTATTTTATGCATTACAAATAAAATGTATTATTAATTCTGGCATGGCCTAGTGGTAGCGTAAACGTTCTGAAACCCAGAAGTTGTGGACTCGACCCCCACGCCCTGGTGACCATGTCACAGCGTCTTAAAGAAGATACTGAACCCCATGTTGAAGTAGTGTCAATGCACTTTGAGTAACTAGAAGGTACAAGAGTGCTGTGCAAGTGTAAGACCATTAAAGCACCAGCTTGTTTTTCTCGAGTTGTCACATCCATTTTTCATATTGTTTGACTCTGTTGCTACCATCATTTGCTTGTCTGTGTTTGGATATGCTTGGCGTAATAGACTCGAGGATTCCACTTGTATCGCAGATAATGTCGGCAAATGAAGAGATTATCCGTTGTTTATTTGTGCAGTGTTTAAATCTTACCTTGTTTTGGAATTGCATCTCGCCACACAGAACTTACGAGTAGCCCTCCCTTTAGGATTTTTTGACTCGACTGTAACGCTCAGTTAAATTGAGTAATGTGGAATAAGATTACATTAATCAGCAGGGAGTGTGACCTTACAATTGACAGATTAAGTGTCAGGAATAAAACTCTTGTCTCGCAGCAAAGAAAGAGACAAACTGAGCTGCTGCTTAAGGAGATTACTGGCCCTGCCTGACCTTTATTTGAAGAACTGCAAGACAAGTTTGTTGTGTTTACACCCGTGCCCTGCCGTCCAAAGAAAGTTGTTGACGGATGTTTTCTGTGTGTTGTCTGCATTTAATACATTTTGGAAAACAGAAATATGTTCAAGCATACTATAATTTCTGCTCCGAATCATCTCGTCTGCTTCTCTATTGGACTAATGCCAGTTTTTTTTTTCTTCTCAATATTCTTAGAAACCAGGCCATGAGGAAAAAACTCATCTTGTACTTCAAGAGACGAAATCATGCTCGTAAGCAATGGGTAAGTGTTGAAAATTCAATATTTTTGATTGGTTGGAGTCAGGAAATGATGGACGATTATTGTAAAACTGGGTCATTGGCTCCTTTAAAGTGAGTGGCCATTTTAGGGAGACAGACCGTAGAGGAGACAGGTCATGGGTTGGATCCATTTCAGTGTACTTAAAGTGGTGATCACTGTTTCAGAAAGATTTAAGATTAGACTATCATCTAAGTAACACAATACTATCTAGCATAGTACAGCATTTGTATAGCAAAATACTATGCTAGAAACCTACAAATTGGAGTTGCAGCTCAAATTTACATCTGAACTACTGCAGTAATCCCTCGATCATCGTGGCTTCACTTATCGCGAATTCACTACTTTACGATTTTTTTCCACTAATAATTTTAACTTTTTTTCAAAGTGCATAAAAATGTGAAAATCCACGCTGAAACTCGTAAACGGAAGCCACTCTTGCTACTCAAACTCACCACTGACGGGGAAAAAAAACATTATGATAGGAGTGACCTTACTTTGTGAGTTTTCAATGATTGCGGCCATGTTTGTTCTACATTAACTGCGATATTCAAGGGATTACTGTACTACTTGTGTTTGATTTGGGACCATTTTTTGCTGCGCAACAAAAAGTATATACCGCTACAGCAGTAGGTAGTTTCTAATCGGCGCAGTTTTTTTTAATCATTTTCATTTTTCCTGTTTAATATTCCGCTTTTTCTCATGACACAGGAACAGAAATTCTGCCAGCGTTACGACCAACTGATGGAAGCTTGGGAGAAGAAGGTGGAGCGCATCGAAAGCAACCCGCGCCGCCGAGCCAAGGAGAGCAAGGTACGGGAGTACTACGAGAAACAGTTCCCGGAAATTCGCAAGCAGAGAGAGATGCAAGAACGAATCCAGAGGTGAGCTACACGTTTTCAAACCAATGGACCGAAACCCACTTATTCACCTGCTCTTATTTATGTGCAACAATTACTGTAAAGAATTCTAAGAAGGCAATATTTTTTGTAGCCGCGTTGGTCAACGAGGTGGTGGCTTGAGCTCTTCGGCGGCTCGCAGCGAACATGAGGTCTCTGAAATCATTGATGGAATATCCGAGCACGAGGTAAACTTTTCCGTCAAACTGAATGTACTCACCACTCTCCCTTTGTTTAAAATTCAAAAATAAATATCTTACTGACTTATGTTATTATATCTGGGATTTTTGTTGTATCTTTTGTATGTCCTGTGCGAACATCAGAACACCGAGAAGCAAATGCGACAGCTGGCGGTTATCCCTCCGATGCTATTTGACGCCGAGCAGCAACGCATCAAGTTCATCAACATGAACGGCTTGATGGATGACCCGATGAAGGTGTACAAGGACCGGCAGGTCATGAACATGTGGAGTGAGCAAGAGAAGGACACTTTCAGAGAGAAGTAAGGACAACTCTTTCATCCCATCAACGTGATAAATGGAGAGCATTTATTTTGTACATCAATGTGAAATGCTCGACGGCGTAACATTGCATCCGATTCACAAATTCATGGAGTGATGATAGTTGTTGCCATGCAAACTGCCAACCATCACATCGGGGTGAAACAGGGGTTTTGGTCAAGTATGGAGACCCACGAGGGCAAAACATATCCTATCCTTATCCGAGCCCCCCTGTTGCCTTGTATTTTTGTTCATTAAGGTTGGTTAAAAACACTTAACATTAATCTGCAGAAACATCAGCTAAATTAATCAATCTCCTTATATTGAGATTTATATTCCTTGTTTAGTTGACTACTTGGAAGTACTGCATTACTGAAAGAATCTTTTTTTTTGTGGTGTGTTTTGGGGTTTTAGAGATAAAATGCAGTGCTTCATGATTGAGATATTTAAAATATCTAAATGTGTTATATTCTCCATTCTTTGTTTCGATAGATTCATCCAACATCCTAAAAATTTTGGTCTGATCGCATCATTTCTGGAAAGAAAGGTATGTTGTTGTTTTTTTTCAATTGAGTAATCCAGCCTTTTCAGGAAATCCCATTTCCAGGGAAATCACATTTCTGTCATTTTTCAGACTGTGGCGGAATGCGTTCTCTTTTATTATTTGACCAAAAAGAATGAGAACTATAAGAACATCGTTCGAAGAAACTACAGACGCCGAGGAAGAAGCCAGGTATTGTCCATATTGAATTTGAAAAGTTTGAATCGTGGCGTGTGATATTTCATGTAGCACATTGTATCTCAAATGACAATATTACTTTTCGCTGATTTCATTTCCTGAGGTTGTAGTAGTCACCGTCTGGGCAAAACGCCAGAACCTCTCGGGCGAAACCAGTCAAACAGGAACAAACTATTACTAACCTTTACCCTACTTTCCTTATGACTATAACATATTGTAATCACAATGTTTTTCCAACAAGAAATCCCCATTATGCAACCTTTAATTAAAAAATATATATGTTTGCCCTCACTCTTTTATTGAGTCAGGTTCACAAATGAGAGAAATTATCAGACATCACCAAATGAATGTGTTGTTATGGCCCAAGGTAGATTGAATGTCAAATACATGGCAATTAGCAGTTGTTTCATCAGTCATTAGTGCGGGAATAGTTGTCAGTCTACATGTTTATATTCAACTGAACTCTCACCCTGAAAGGCCAGACAGGCAAGAAGGCACGGGTGAGGAAGTGGTAGTGTTAGCGTGAAAACCAAAAGTTATACAGCAGAACAGTTATTTTGTGGTTTCTCAACTTTCATATCCTGTTTTGTTTTGCCTTTGCAGGCATTCTTTTTAGTTTCGAGTACTTCAGGGAATGCAGATTATTTTGTGTGCGGTATATACCGTATTTTTTGGACTATAAGTCTCACCTGAATATAAGTCGCACTAAACAAGACAAACAAGTTTATGATAAAATTTATGACTGGTTATTGCTGAGTTGCTTTGCTATAAAGAAGACTTTTGGTAGTGTCAATTGAGAACTTGGCTGACTCTGTGTTTTTAATCGGAATTGTTCCTCTGTCTTCATCTGTAGCACGGCCAGCAGCAACAGCAACAACAGCAGCAACAACTCAATCGCACCAGCCAGGAAGACAAGGAAAAGGAGGAGAAAGACAAGGAAGGAGAGAGGGAGGAGGATAAAACAGAAGCCGAAGAGAAGGAGGATGGAATGAAGTAAGTCAAGCCGTGATCTCTAAGCAGTGCAACGTGGGGATTTACGGCATATATTACGCTGTATATCATCTTCAACAAAAAAAAACGGCATGCACGACCATTAGAACTCTTGTTCTGGAAAAGATAGGCTTTGGAGTGTACTTGTTTTATTTATTTTTTCCCTTCATTCCGAGCACTATGCTTTATTGCTACACTTTATTTGCCAACGAACCGGACTTGGGTGAAAGTATGTTTTGGAGAGAGAAAGTTTGTCGAGGAGAGGAAACTCTGTTGCTCTTGAAATATTTCCACCTGAAACAACCTTAATGTGTTCACCTTATTCAAATGAGATTTCCTCTATTCGGAGGTGTCGCTGGTGTCAGTGTGGTTGAAATGAATTACTAGGTTTGTTTATATGTGGGTGGGTGGGTGGATATGTTTGTGCAGTGTTGTCAAACAGCAACAGATGCAAAGAACAACTGATGGACTAGCAGTCTTTTTCTGCTTGGAAATCAATAGGTGAACGCACCCAATCCATGTGGGTAGGATCAGTATTATCTAATCTGCGATTGTACTTTGAACGGTAGAGGTAATGTACATTCTTGAGCATTTGTGTCACACTTGAAATTGCATTGCTGATGAGGCATTGCTACTCTATGGCATAGTCACATGGGCAAGAAAGCCCTGCCAACTTTAGAGCAGCAGCTCACCCGATATTTGGAGCAGAATTCTTACACCTCGTTAAGATTAATGGCGCATGGGGGAAATGAATTGAGGAGCTGTTGTGGGTTCAAACTCACTGACCCAGTCGCTGAGTTAGGGTCCTAAAGTAGTGCTGTGTAGTCGTCTGGAAATTCCAGTTCTTAGATAGACATTTATGATCAGTTATGTCTTCTATTTTTTAAAGAAAGGTTATTTCCAAGTTACAGTTTTGAAACCTTCGAAATGCTGTATTCTGTTTTGTCAGGGTTTTCGTTATTTTTGGTGCGCATTTGGAATGGTCGCCAATTGTACCAAGTAGATCGAATGATCATTTGCAATTGCGATCCAATGTCATTTGGTCAAATAGTCATTTAGGTGTTATTTCTGAATGGCAGAGATGAAACTTCTGGGGAAGATGCAGAGGACAAGGAGCCGGCAGTCACTGTTAAGGGTCGACGAACAGCCAACAGCCAGGGGCGCCGTAAGGGCCGAATCACCCGCTCAATGACTAGCGAAGTGGAGGAGACGACCACGCCGCCTGCTAACAACGAACTTGGTCAGTCTTGAAACATGAAATGATGTAAGAATGTTTGTGGATGGCAATAGCAGGACTTTCAAGTTCAAGTAACCTTTTGCACAAAAGAGTACTCGTCTGTTTTTTGATTATACGAGAAATATGTGAAGTGTCATATTTCCTCAATCATGTCATCAACAGAGTACTCAAGAGTTTGTGGTTCTATTATGCAAATTAACATGCCACACCTTTGCGGAGTTGTCGGTTGAGCTACAAATGGTTTTTAATTGAAAGGCATACCAAAAGGTGTGCTTAAAATTTTTAGATTGAACGCCATACATTATTCTATTCAGCATTTTCAGGCAGATTTTAGTGTGCAGTTCCTTCACAAATTACTTATGGATTTGACAGATATTTAGACTAAAACCCTTTATACTGTCAATAGCAGCCATTTTAATTGAAATCAAACCGACTGCAAAAGTGCAAAAATTAAATTAGCCTTTTATGATTTTATACTCCAAATATTGATTTCCTGACCCGTACCACCAGAGTGCACTGTTGGGCCGATTTGATGTCCGCTGTACTCACGGCTTCAAATCTGCTCTTGGCTGGTTTTACACGTGCTGCGTCTGGCTTTTGCCATTGCTATGTTCAAGTCATGCAGGATTCCCCTGTGATTCAAGCAACCGAGACACACCGGCCTTCCTCTTTTATCGTCCATTCAATGCTAGTAGCGGTGCTTAGCTAGCTGCTTTGTCCTCTAACAAGTCCATGCCAGGGACTTACAAGTGCAACATTCAACTTCTCTACACGTCGGGCAGGGTCAGGGTCACTCTGGCTAATAACTTGCGGAGAGAAGGGAAAAGCCAGTTGTTGTATAATCATTAACTAAGTTCTCTCCTTCAATTCCCTGCTTCCTCCATCTAAAACAAACAGTTCCGAGCCACCTAGGCAACAGTGCCTTTTTGGCAAGAAGCAAAAGTAACCTTTCGCCCAGTATTGCTTTTTTTTTCCCCCTTGTCTAAGTCGTCTTTCCTTGTCAGTCGGTCCCTAACTGACTTTGTCACTTGCAATTGCCCACACCCCCTCGTTCTTCTCACTTGTGTATGTGTGTGTCTGACACAGCCAATCTGGAGATGAATGAGAGCTCTCGCTGGACAGAAGAAGAAATGGAAACTGCAAAAAAAGGTAACAGACACAAGCCTTTGTTTTCTATTGGACTGCAACACCAACCCCCCCCCCCCCCCCCTTTTTTTTTTTACATAATCGACATATCGCGCATGGCTTTTGAAAGCACAGCAGACAAATGATGAGAATGTGCCTTCCTGTTCGTGAGGCAGCAATTGCCACGTGCTTCCAAGTTGTCTGTGTATATCAGTGCGGACTGTGGCGGCTGCTCTTTCTCGCCATTTCCTTTCTCTGGGTCAAGGCAGCCTGTTCTTATCACAGTGGCTGTAAAGTCTGTCCTTTATCAGTTAACCTCGGCAAAATTGCAGCAGTCATTAACCTGCCTGTCTTATTATCTGGAAGAGAAGATTACTGGGCAGCCTATGGGCGATTCACTGAGCTTTCTGATACTCTGCCCAATGTCATCACACTTTTACTGTGTCTGATTGTGTTTTGCACCGAGTACACGATTCTCACCCTCCCGGTTAATGATTAAAAGAGGTTCTCAAAACCTCGGTGGTTTGAGAATTCTCCGCTCTTTGATAGGGATTCCCCACTGATCTGTAATAGCAGTTTGGCAAGCTTGCTAGTGTTGTGTTTTAAATTGAACGCCGTTACTCGTGAATGATCAAAATGGCCTACGTTTAAACATTGTTGAACATTTGTGAAAATGTAGCCGTTAACTTTTCGGCTGTTATGACGGTGATAGATGTTCAACTCGGGGTCGTGTTCAAATGTCTCCTAGCGACAAACTGATTAAAAAGAAAAAAATAACAATTTTTGTTTTTCCCGCCCCAATAAAATAAATAATACATACTAAATAATAAAATAAAAAATGAATATATGTGTGTATGTATGTGTGTGTATATGTGTGTGTATGTGTGTGTGTATATATATATATACATATATATACATATATATACATATATATACATATATATATATATATATATATATATATATATATATATATATATATATATATATATATACATATGTATATATACATATGTATATATATACATGTATATATACTTGTATACATACATATATGTGTGTGTATATATATATACACATACACACGTATATATGTATTCATATATATATATATATATATATATATATATATACATATGTAATAATTAATGAGATTACTCTTTGAGTTTAACACCTTTTAACTAACAGTTGATCATATAGGTCCACTGTGTAGTTTTGTATGACTTAAATTTTGCCTCTGAATAATTAAACCCATCATTTTAAACATTGTAGCAATATAAACCCGACACCACTGGGCTTCTTGTTTGTTAGCCACAGAAATTTGCACATATTTATTTGTCTTTTGAGTTGTTGTTGTTGTTTTTTTAATATCTGGCACTGCTTGGCTTGAACACAGGCCCATGTAGTAATCCTGGTTAATGTCTTCAGTTCCATTCTTCTGCTGTGGGATTAGTGGGGTGCTCCATCCCAGAGGATTAGCCTGGCAGTGCAGTAGATACAGGGATTCTATGAAGTGCTTATGTAACCACAGAACTCCAGCGACAGTAGCCAGAGCTGAA
This sequence comes from Stigmatopora argus, assembly GCF_051989625.1. Taxonomy (NCBI): domain Eukaryota; kingdom Metazoa; phylum Chordata; class Actinopteri; order Syngnathiformes; family Syngnathidae; genus Stigmatopora; species Stigmatopora argus. The sequence goes on from NC_135391.1 coordinate 3,975,996, forward strand.
GAACGAGTCTTGCCATTTATCACAAATTCTAACTGCCCCTCCTAAACACACATACACACACTTCCCACTCGTAAAAAAGAAGGAAAAAAAACAGATCACCGCCCTATCCTTAATAACTAAACACGTAAACCCAAATTTGTCGTTTGTTGTGCTCCACAAATTCGTCAAGGTGCTCAAAGGTCTTCCCTCTAAGTGCTTGACGTGTGTGTGTTTTAAAGAGGCTTAGTCGTCCGCAAGCTTAATATGTTCAGCACCTTTAGTTAAACGGCTCTCAAAAAGAACACGGTTAGAGTTTTTCCTGCTTTCCAAGATAGTCTTGTCGTTCTAACTCGTTCTAACTTTGTACCAAGGCTGCTTACCAAAAAAAAAAAAAACTACTTCAATCTCTTTGTGTGGGCCTGCGCGTTAGATGTCTTGTAAAGGTCGTCTTTCTGCAAAGTTGTGTGTTTGCATGTGCACACACTACTTGGCTAGCATCCACATAAGTGCGATAATCTGCAAGGCTTTGCCAGTGTGCAGGCAAGCACCTAGATAACGGCCTGTAAAAAAACCAGCCACAAAGCCATAAAGGAGCTGCAGGTAGAAAGCCACATCTCATCTTTCTTTTCCACCCTTGCACGCTTTTTTTTCTTTCGCTGGTCTCTGTCCACTTGTCGGTTGGGGAGATGGCACCGGCCCAAGTTGGCAAGAGCTGTGGAAGATTTGGCAAGTGAGAAGCACCCCCTCCCACTCCTACTTGCTCTCGCTCGCCTTACTCTGTTTTATTATAGACTAGAGAGGTCACATTCAAGATGAAAAGCAGGTCAGTCAGGAAAAATGTGAAAGCCTTTATGCTTTCTCATGGTATCAACATCAACTCTGTTGCCTCCTCTCCTGTCCCCCATCTTCTCTTTTTGCTCGCTCTCTCCACTTCTTTATCCCTCAGCAGTCTCCATTCTCTGGCACTCTCTTTCTCTCTCTCTCTCTCACATGCTTTCTCCCGCCCTTCCCCTTCTCTCTTCCCCCTCGGTGTTTACACTTGGACTGCCTGAGTGTGTGTTTGTGTCTGTGTGCTAAAGTATTAACAGGAGAAAGAGAGAGAGAGAGAGAAAAAGAGAGAGAAGGGAGCGAGAGGGCTCAAGTTAGTGTGTACTCGTACATTTGTGTGTGCACTGGTCGGTGGTGCCTGCTGGCAGAGGGAGGTAGGGGGGAGGGATAGGCTGACAGAGAGAGAGAGAGAGAGAGGGAGGGGAACAAGAGAGAGATAGAGGAAAGATCAGATGAGGCGAGAGACAGAGCGAGAGAGAGAGAGAGAGAAAAAGAGAGAGAGCGCCTGAGCTCAGAGCACGGCTTCGTAGTCCCACTTTCCCGGAGAAGTCTTCTAGACGGCCGCCATTGAGGAGAGTCGCCACCGCCGAACAGGAGCACAGAGGCGCAATTACCCAAGCAGAGGGAATAAGCCAAAGAGAGGAAGCGGGAACATGCGCCGTTTCGGAGAATGTCAACCTGACCCCGGCGCGAGGATCAAGCCAGCTGGAAGCAAGAGTGGAAGGATTGAGTTGTTTTCTTCATCTGTTCCCCGGATCGGAAGGCCCGGCGTTGGACAGCGTTGTTCCAGGCCGTCTCTCTAGAGAGTAGGCCGTCGGGTCATGTGATCCAAGCCAGACCACAAGTACTGAAGTAACAGGCATGTGACAGTGACAACCACATTCGAGCTTCAAGCGGGTATTGATTGGATTTCTCTGGGTGGTGCTTGAGGCCTAGCAAGTTCCTGATTGGGCGCCAGGCATCCACCTGCTTGAGTATTGCTCCTACCGATTGGATGTTTGATCCACGTGTTTCCCCTGCCTCTAAGGCTTTGAGTCAACTGCAGCTACTTGGGAATGCGCTTTGTACAATCGCATACAAGGATTCAACTAGGTATTGATTTTACCGTTACTTTTCATTCTTGCTGATTGCGCTTTTTTTTCAACTTTGGATTTGCCCAAGGCTGTCTACACCCGCATTAGCTATTATGTACCATGTTGGAGTTACTAGTTTCCTAGAAGTTCGGAAAGCAGATAAGATAAGATAAGCAGTACACACGTCTGCGCTTTTTTCTTCTTCTCTTACCTCGGTCTTACAAATGAAAACCTGGGAGGTTTTCCTTCAGTTTTGATAGGATGACAAGAGTTTAGTCTTGTCACTCGTGGGTTCTCATAAAGGGAATATTGTATTCAAGTACCGCCAGATGATCTGCTACTTTGCATGTCTCAGATTAGTAGACAACACTTCTTTGTCTATCAAAATGTCAGATCGTCTTCATCCCTCCGTTAAATAAACCACACAAGGACCTCTGAAACGTTGGATAAGTTTGCCCTGCCGTTCGTCGTTGGCTCTTTGCTGTTTTATCGCAACCCCCACAACACTCCGAGAGACTGCCCTGCCAGGACCTGTCATACTGGCACAGGAAACAAGTGGGTGGTGTAGGTTAAGCCTCTTACAGCACACACACACACACACACACACACACACACCGCTAATGGGCTGCTTTTAGCTAACGGCACATGCCGAAGGGGAAACACCGGAGTGAATTCTGTCTTGGGCCCCCCCCCTCTCTTTACCAAACACGCTGACCGCTCCCTACGACACTTCTTTTAAGCGCATGCGATACGTGAATTTGGCCACCGCTTTTTCGAGCCTTCTCTGGTCTGGCGGGTTTATGTCGACTCTTGTGTAACGCGCAATCATGTGGTCGACTGAGTAAAGGACCGCTGTTTCTTGGAACTGGGTCACATCAAAGTTAGTCAGAATTGAACACAGTGTGACCTCAGCCAGGGAGCGTTAGTGATGTCATTGACATAAGGGGCGTTCAGTTGCCATATTACCACTCCTCTCGACTATTCTATGGTTATGTTTATCCGGGAATATCATGGCTGCTTGCCAAGGCTCCTCCTACTCCTCCACAGTGTCCATTACACTGTGGAATCGTGTCTTTGATGGTCCCACAGTTAAGACATGTTAGGTTAGGTTAGAACAGGGGTCGGGAACCTTTTTGAAAGAGAGAGCCATAAACAATTCCTATTTTCAAATGTTATTCCTTGCGAGCCATTTTCACAATTTAAAAGTCAAAATACATGAAATTTTGTAGTCATTTTGTCACTTTTAAAGTACAAAAAGTCTCTGAATTCCTTTGACAACGTTGTTATGCTGTTGCTAATCAATGAATATCAATGAGTTCCATGAGTATCAATGAAATCAATGACACAGTCCCGACGTGACGTTCCTATTGGTGCGTTCGGGACTCGGCTCTCTCACCACTGGTTTCCATATTTTAGCTCAGAGCCATATGCACCCATCATAAGAGCCACATGTGGCTCCCGAGCCATAGGTTCCCTACCCCTGGGTTAGAACTTTATTTCATCCCGTATTCGGGAAATTTCTTATTCTGATAAGTGATGGTAATAATAATGTTATAATTCTACTTGAATTGTCGTGTTTACTAAGTTACTCTAGCGATTTTAAGAACCACGTTGCAACAGATCCTCGTTTTGGAGTTAAACGCCACTTTGTTTATCATTGTTGCAGGTCTCCTACAGTATGGTAGAAACTGGTCTGCCATTGCCAAGATGGTGGGATCAAAAACTGTGTCACAATGTAAGAACTTCTATTTCAACTATAAAAAGAGGCAAAAACTGGATGAGATTTTGCAGCAACATAAAATGAAATCGGTGAGCAAAGACATCGACAAATGCCACCTATTTGCTGTTGTTATTTGTTCATTTCCGAGCATTGCTTCTCAATCTAGGAGAAGGAACGCAAGGCTCGCCGCAGGGGCAAAAGCCTTCAAAATGAAGAGGCCACTGCACAGTTCCCAGCAGAGGAAGAAGAGTTGGAAGGCTCAGGGGCAAGTGGCAATGAAGAGGAGGCACCTGAAGATGGAGAAGGTACATTGAATAGAAAAAAATCATGTATTATTTACGCATTAATCATGAGCAAATGAATAAGTTGACTGCCATTGACAACGATCGATATTCAATTAAACTGTGAGCATTGGCTGTAAATGCTCATCTTTTAATGCTTTATTGCACATGTGTCAAAGTGGCGGCCCGGGAGCCAAAGCTGGCCCGCCGCATCATTTTGTGTGGCCCGGGAAAGTAAATCATGAGTGCCGACTTTCTGTTTTAGGATCAAATTAAAATGAAGAGTATAGATGTATATTCAATTTCCTGATTTTTCTTCCTTTTAAATCAATAATTGTAATTTTTTAATCCATTTTTTCTGTGTTTTTAGTTAAAAAATCATTTTGTCAAATCTAAAAATATATTTAAAAAAAGCTAAAATAAACATTGTTTTAGATCTATAAAAAAACTGAAAATTCAGGGATTTTAATCCAGTTCTTTTAATCCATTTATAAAAAAAAAATCTAAATATTATATCTAAAATGGTCCAGCCCATGTGAAATCAAGTTGACGTTCAAGCGGCCCGCGAACCAACCCGAGTCTGACACCCTTGCTTTATTGGATGTTTTGCTTTAAGCAAAATGTTTTTTTAATATCGTGCCAACCTTCTTGCAGGCGGTGCCAACAACAGCTCGGATACGGAGAGTTTGCCCTCACCGCATTCTGCAGATGACGCCAAGGCTAAAGAAGAAGGTTCCAATAAGTCAAAAGCCGGCTCCAATACTGTAGACAAAGACGGCGCTGGACCCGAAACGGAGCCGGCCGGAGATGCGAAACCTCCCGTAAAAGAAGACGACGAGGTCCCCGTCAAGCAAGAGATCAAGACAGAAACGGGGGAGGCCAACAAGGAACCGACCCCGCCATCATCAAGCGGGGACGCCGCCGACAAGAAACCTTCCACGGCGGACGGTGACGACGTCAAGAACTGTCCCAAGACTTCAAAGAAGGACCACGGGGTCAAAGTGGGCTCTCATGGGGACAGCGACTCCAGCGCCACTTGCAGTGCGGATGAGGTGGAAGAAACTGACAATGCAGAAAAGAACAGGTAAAAAGACACCCAACGGTTTTTACAAGCCATTGTTTACTTTTCAACCCCCAAAATGTCCAATGCATTAAACAGTCATTGAGATAAAAAAATGGGCGCTACTTTTGTAGGGTTCCGAGAAAACAAGGACGCAGGGAGTGTCGTTAGTTTTCTACTAAACACTTGTGTGTATTGTAGTCACACACTTGCCCTTTTCCGTTGGCGAAAGACTTTCAGTGGCCCTCATGGCTAATAATGTGCAAGTTTAAGTGTATGCTGTATATGTGCGTGCCTGTGAATGAGGCCACAAGAAATGGGTGTCAAAGTGCGTGGGAGGAATGATTAGTCTTGTTTGCCCTGTATTTGTTCTTTTTTTTTTCCATGAGAGCGGATTGAACACACTGGCAGAGCTGAGAAAAATGCTGCCCTCTGCCAAAGCAAACAAAGAGACGTGTGTGAGCATTGGTGTGTGTGCGCGTGTGTGTGAGGGGGTGTACGTGTGTGCCTGTCTGTTTGTGGGAGTTTTTGTTTGGACCTTCTATTGTGTCTTTCTGCCACTTTATAGAGTGTGTACATAATTGTGTTGTTCCACTCGGCGCTACAGTTATGCAATTTGACATCTTGGAACTCAAAGTCTAATCTTTTAAATGAGATATATTTGTTTGTTGTTTTGAGAGTCCAGGAGGAGACCCCAAATAATTTGAGGATATATTTATATATATGTATATGTATAAGTACATAAGTTGTATGTGTATATATATATGCATATGTATATGTTATTGTATATTTATGTATATGCATTTACATATGTATATACATATGTATATACATATGTATACACATATGTATGTACATATGTATGTACATATACATGTACATATACATTTAGATATACATATACATTTACATATACATATGTATGTACATATACATGTACATTTACATATGTATGTACATATACATGTACATTTACATATACATTTACATATACATGTATATATATATTAAATGCATTTTTGTGTGTGTATATGTATGTATATGCACATTTTTATATTTTTTTTTTATTACCTCTGTAGAATCACTTCTCCCCGTCCAAGTCTGCTGAACTACACTCATGATGGGGTCATATCTTCACCGCTGCAGAAGCCCATGGACCTTAAACAGCTCAAACAGCGGGCAGCTGCTATACCACCTATTGTGAGTCTTTTTCTTCTTGAACATTGTGCTCTTTCATCAGCATAGTGGTTTTAATAAAATAAATAAAATAAATTGAAACTAATTTAAATGGGCTGACAATACATCCCATCCTGCAGTTGAGTACAGCTAGTCCTTGGGTTACGATGTCCTCCATCTACGATATTTCAACTTAATGACTTCTTGCCTCAATGTGGAGCTCGGTTCACTCCCGGTTCATTTAACTTAAATATAGGAAAGTAATGTAACAATGTTGAGGTAAGTGTTTTGTGGACTGTACCTAAACACACCGTGTGCCTGACTGACGGATTTAGGTTTTGTTTTGTTATGATTACGGTCCGTGCTTTTGGTTGCTAACCCTAACTCTCTGTTCGCCTCTCAGTACAGCATCTAATTTTATTTAATTTTAACCTTGGGATCTAATTTTATTTTATTTTAACCTTGGGAGGATAACTTATGTACTTAAACTGGATTTTAACTTAGTCTCTTCCACCGACATCAACAGATCTCCTATCCACTTTAATCAGGGTGGCTGGCATTCAATTATCACATTCAAATGCCATTGATGACGATTGACCATCAAACCATTTTTCCTGGGAGAAACAGATCGGCCGTCAATCACCATCAGATAATTCAATGCCACCCGTCCCAGTGAAAATGGATTAACTGTCTATTGCTGGCAGTGGCAGTGAATAGTTAATATCATGTGGAAGTTCATCGATTGCGTTCTACATTATTAATGCCCTATCATCCCGTTTTGCAGATACCTGAAGCGTCAGTCCAAGGCAATCAGCGGATGCCAGCGGGTGCCAAGACGCTCTTGCATCCCCATGCGTTGGCACTGTACCAGCAGCAGATCACCATGGCGCACGGGGAGTCGTCTCAGGAGGTCAAACAACAGCCACAGATTGTGGTCCAGCCTAGCAAGCAGCAGCCTTATTCCGTCCAAGCCGAGAGAGACAGGGAGGCTCCTCACAGCAGCAGTCCTCGCATCCGCCCACGCAGCCCTTCCGCTGGTGACAAGGATGGTAAGCCGCCTCTTTTATTGCCTGATGGATAATTCATGTTTGCCTTTTCATAGTGCCGAGCCGCACCGGATTTTTGCTGGGAATATTGACCGTGAACAGGCACATTACCGTGATTTTTGAGAGGGCTAATTTGGATGAAGTTCCAGTGACCTTTTTTTTTACTGGATACATGACGATTTATCAGATCTTGGCAGATAGTATGTCATGTGGAAAAAGTTATGCTGAGACGCCTGTGTGATGTTGAGCAGTTTATTAAAGCCATTTAATAGTGTTTTAATGGTGAACTAGTTTTGCTGCGAACGTTGAGTGTTTTTTTTTTTTTTACTGGATACATGACGATTTATCAGATCTTGGCGGATAGTATGTCATGTGAAAAAGTTATGCTGAGACTCCTGTGTGATGTTGAGCCGTTTATTCAAGCCATTTAATAGTGTTTTAATGGTGAACTAGTTTTGCTGCAAACGTTGATTCTGTTTTTTTACTGGATACATGACGATTTATCCGATCTTGGCAGATAGTATGTCATGTGCAAAAGTTATGCTGAGACTCCTGTGTCATGTTAAGCCGTTTATTAAAGCCATTTAATAGTGTTTTAATGGTGAACTAGTTTTGCTGCAAACGTCGAGTCTGTTTTTTTTTTTACTTTGTATCGGGTTTCTGGGACATTAGCAGAGAGGGACCTGATTAATGTATTCCTAACGACCCAGAGGGGACTAGGTTTTAGTGCTGGAACCTTGTTGGATGTGGCTATCTGATTTGCCATGTTTTGAAAATGTGAACAGTTCTGGTGCCTAAATACACATTTCAAGAGAAGACAGGCTTAAAATAGAATAAAAAGAATGGCGTGGTGAGGGAGTAATGTGTGTGTTCTCCTTGCAGAAAAGTCACAGGCTTTCTCTTCGCACGGTGAAGTCAAGAGGCCCGCGCTGACTCCGGACGACCTAAGGTCCACTAACATGGGGCGACCAGTTTTGTCGCCCTTCCCCATGTCCCCACGAGACATGACCAAGATCAGTCACGACCAACACTTGCTCCAATTTAACTGTAAAGACTATTCGTTAACTTTTACGCCCAATTCGCATTGCTTTTCACTACTTCTCTGTTCATTTTTTCCCAATTTCTTTTTTTCCTTTTAGCATTTCAGCAAGTGGGCCACCCGGCACTTTCCGGGTTGCCCCAGGACGGCAGCAGGCAAGCAGCAGTGAGACCCCTCATTATGCCGGAGCCACCACCACTTATTTCCTCAACCAAGCCAGGAGGATCCATTACACAGGTATAAATGGATAGGACTAAATAATAGAGAAAGGTATTTGTATTTATTAGGAAATGATCTTATTAAACAAGCGAATTCTTTTTTTAGGGGACTCCTGTGCAGTTGCATAGCCCAGCTCATAGTTTTGAACACGGCAAAATGCCTTCTTCGCAGATGAGTTTGTCTTGGATTGATCAGAGGAAAGTTGGTAAGTGAATCAGGATAAATCTATTCTGTTTTTGCTCTAAGCTTTTGCCTCTGAATAAATGGGTAGCAAAGAGCATCTTTCTTTTTTCCTGCATTTTATAGGTGGTCCATTCCCCGTGGTGAAGCAGGAACAGTTATCCCCCCGCAGCTCTTCCTTGCAAGCTGACAACCCGTCTACCACACCTCATGATGGTGCAAGGGGTAGGCCAGCACATGAGCTCTCTTCCTGTTAAATTTGACACCTCATAGTAGTTTTAGGTTAAGATCATTGCAATTTATTGTTGAAAAACTAAGCATTTTCAACATGTCGTCATCCAACTTTACACATTAACTGTATTATTAATAGCCCACACAACTTCTGTTCCTTCTTGCGTCAGAAGGCTAACTTTAATCCCCCCTTTTTTAATCTTAGCTGTTCAGGGAGGAAGTATCACAAAGGGTATCCCAGGGACCAGAATGCATCCTGATTCCGCAATCTCCTATAGAGGCGGTTCTATAACTCAGGTAAGCTTGGAATGTTGACTATGATACTTTTAATGGCCCAAACAATATTGTTGTGTTTTCTGTATTTTTTTCTATTTTCTACATATTATATCTACATGTTCAATTTGGTTTTGGGATTAATCCAATGTTACAACTTTAAAGTCACCTCCGAATCTCAGCATGAAGAAAATAATTCCCCCCAAAAATCAGTTCTTATCCAGATATCCATCAGATATACCGTTATTTCTCCCCCCTCCCCCAAATCCTCTCTTGTCATATAATTTGGAGCCATGGTGTTTAGTTGGCTGAGATTTATGGACACAGGATGTAGGACAGGACAGAGCAGCGGCGAGGTCATGAGGCAGACCAAGTGCAGCGGCGACTGGATTTCCCAGCAGCTGTGACATAACCACGGCTCTGACGGGTCTTTGTCACCCTAGCAACAAGTACATGGTGTGCTGTGTCTGTACCTATTAATTCTAGCCTAACCGCTGTAACGTAATCTCCAAGCGGGTCACTCGGTCCGTGAAAGCAGATTGGTCAAGAGAAAGTGACCAGTGAACAAGCTGTCGTGTCATCTCATCACTTTGCTATCATTTTTAGATTTAATTCTATGGCTGTAAGGAAACAGATGCACTCAGAACTCCACCTCTGGTCAACAGTTTACTTCAAACTCTTGAACAAGCTCAAATATGATCACTGTAAAAAAAAAAATGATGCAACTAGATGGTTTGAAGTTGGATAAGAATGATTGTAAAAGCTGAAAGTCACGATTAGCATTTACCATACAAGCAGGTTTTTATTATGCATTTCAGTTGTATCGCATCAGTTGGTTACAGCACCGTAGTTAAATGATGTTTATGGGTTTCACTTGACAATCTGACTACAGGGGACACCAGCTGATGTGCTATATAAGGGAACCATAACCCGACTTATCACCGAGGACACTGCTAGCCGTGTCGACAGGGAGAGAGACGACGCATTGACGAAAGGTCATGTGGTCTACGAGGGAATAAGTGGGCACATCCTCACTTATGACCGTGAGTGTTTTGCACAAAGCCAACTATGTCCACAATATCAATGGAACGCTCCCATTTTCTTTACTTCAATGGATTTATTTGCTTTTTAAACATGGCAAGGCTGTCAAAGTTTTCTGGATCAAGGCCTTAAATGATTCTCATCTCTCCCTCATTGGAATGTGTAGGTCCAGTTTCTCAAACTAAGGAGGATGGCCGAGGGACGGGGCAAGCTGGTGAAATTCTTGGCTTGAAACGTCCTTACGACGTCATGGAGGGCGGCATCTCACGAGGTCTTCCTATGAGGGATCCAATGTCTGAAGGTAGAAATGTCAAAATCTGATTTATTTTAATTTTTTTTAACCCGAGTAGTGAGTTAAAAATTCTAATAATAATGCCACCTTTCTTACATCAGGTCTAATTGTCCGAGCCATGCCACATGACAGGGACAGTCCACACCACGCATCTTATAAAGATACTCACCATATCCGGGGTTCAATCTCGCAAGGTAAAATACCAATTGATTTCTACTCAACACTTTTTCACATCACGAAGTTTCCTTTTGCGGTTTTTATTTTTTCTTCTCCAGAAATGTCTACTATGAACAATAGAATGTTTGCATATGCTGCCTGTAAGTCATACACTCTTGTGACGTCAGGTATACCCCGTCATCTGGACCCTCAAGATAGCTATCTGAGAAGGGAGGCCAAGCAAATGAAGAGAGAGAACTCCCCACCACGTGGGGGCAGTTCACTATCAGACCCAATGAAAGGCAGAGAGTCGATGGTGCCGACAGTAAAGGAAGCTGGGCGCTCGATTCACCTCATTCCCAGGGAGGAGCTCAGACAAACAGCCAAGGAGGTCATTATAATTTCAGCAAAATGGATTACAGTCATCGTATTCCTCTTTTCGTTAAATCCCCGATTTACTTGTCTCTAGGGGACGCCCATGAAGCAGGAGGGGGCCGGCTCGAGTAAACGACACGACGTCCGCTCCATCATAGCCAGTTCCCCGCGTTCCTACCATAACGCACCCCCTCACTTGGAGATGCGGACGGAGAGGGGACGCTACGAAGATGTCCCCAAAGGACGCCCTAGCGCAGTGGTCAGCACGGCTAGCTCGATAGCACGCTCTTCTCCCCTGACGCTAGCAAGCGAGCAGGGGGCTAAATCCCATCATAGCCCAGTGGGCTATGACGAAAAGGGCACCTTAAGAAACCCTTACCCGGGACCATCACACCGTGGCTCTCCTCTTTCCAGGGAAGCAGGTCAAAGGCAACACGACGGTGAGAAGAATTTTTATTGCACGATACGAAACAAAGTGTAGAACCCGGATAATAAGGTAGTTGTTTTCCGTTTCTTGAGTGTTACCGTATTTTCACGACTATATGGCGCACCACATTTAAAGGCGCAGTGGCAGTAACGAATGCTATTTCTGTATTAGAGACACACACAAGACGCACCACATTTAAAGGTACAGGTATGGCAAAACATACACCAGCTTTAACATGCGGACACATGCTAAAAACACGTTTTTAAAAAGGCAACGGAAGCAAAACTGACTTTGGTTGTACTTTATTTAGCCATTTTACAATGTACTCACGTCATCATCACCCACAAATCCATCAAAGTCCCCATTTTCTGTATCTGAATTGAACAATTGTCCAAATGAGTCATCGAAAACGCCGGGTTCCCTCTCTTCGTTGTCAGAGTCACTGTCATTGCATTTTTTTGGAACATATTTTTTTTCCCTCTCCAGGCTCTAGTAAGAAAGAACCTCAGGAGCGTAAAGCCACACCAACCCCGAGGGAGATGAGCGCCACCAAGTCCCCTCTTCCGGGGGTTCCTGACCAACAGACCTACGAACGTCTGTTGCAGGGCCTTGGAGCTGATGTTTACAGACAAATTCCCTTGGCCTTTGATCCTGCAGCTCTGCCTCGCGGCATCCCCATCGACCCAGGTACAGTCATCGCAAGCGCACCACACACAATGGTACCTCGAGATACGAGCTTAATGCGTTCCGGGACTGAGCTCGTATGTCGATTTACCCGTAACTCAAACGAACGTTTCCCATAGAAATGAACTAAAAACTAATTAATTCGTTCCACCATCTGAAAAAACACCAAAAACAGGATATTGCATTGGAAAAACAGTTGTATTTGTTTTAATTCGCCATCTATTAACAAAGTAACAAATAACTAGTGGTTTAATAGTACTAAAATGTGTTTAATAGTACTAAAATGTGTTTAATAGTACTAAAATGTGTTTAATAGTACTAAAATTGGACGGATTTCGCGAAGGAGAGAGAGAGAGCGGGAGACTTTTTGCACGGCAACGCGCTCGTAATAAAGAAATTTAAAAGAACTTGGATTACGATTTAGACACTCAAAAATAAATTGAATCTCATCTTGCACTAAACTTAATTCTAATTTTGTTTTAAGTTTTTATACCTTTCTTCTTGGCTCTATTTATAGTTGATTTAAGGAGGCTTAGGCTTGTGAGGCATCATTTTTGTGCCTTGAGGCTGTGGTAGATGAGTTATTTCATATTGTTTCCTCTGTTAGCAGCAGCTACCAGTCTATCCTCCGATATCAATAAAATGAAATACAGCACTTTCAAAACAAACCACCACAACGCCACTCTAATTAAACGATGAAATCAACCACTCAATGTCAGTATACCAAATATCGGAGCAAATGGATTCTGTAACTCCGACCTAACAAAGGATGTGGGCTGTTTCGTCCGGTCATTTTTAGCCTTTGCTGAAAAGTGGTTTCTCCCTCCTTCGTTACAGCCTTCTACTTGCCTCGCCATCTGGCTCCCAATCCGGGGTACCCTCATCCCTATCCCTACCTCATCCGGGGTTTTCCCGACACGGCAGCCCTGGAGAACCGTCAGACGCTTCTCAACGACTACATAACTTCCCAGCAAATGCACCAGTGGCCTGCAGCGGCTGCAATGGCTGCCCAGCGCTCAGACATGCTAAGGGGCCTTACTCCACGAGATCAGCCCCTTCCTCTGCCTTACTCTGCAGCCCCTCGTGGTAAGACCGCTTTGTTTGTGTTCATTCACGAAAGGATTAATATTGCCCCACCAAATTGGACCAATGAGTTCAAACGTACACAAAAGGAAGGTTCTGTTTGAATGAAAGCATATTACGTTCCACATAATTACAGACTCGAGAATGTTGGACAGTATTGGAGTCTCGCAAAGTATACGTGCCTTTTTATTTTTTTAAGATGAGCATCTATTAATGTACCTTCTACAGATATTTGAACAATTTTAAAAAGGGTGGTTTTTTTTTTAGCTTTTTGACCAAAGGCGTATCAGAACTCACCCATTCGGTATTTCGTATTTAGTTGCTACCAACTTGGATTCATTATAAATCAATTTAGGAAATCTCACATTTGAAAATGACATTGTTCTTTTGAATAATGATCACAAATTGATATATTAATTGGATTGGATAACTTTATTTATCCAGTATTTGTGAAATTTCATTGTCACAGTAGCAAGAGGGTGAGAATGCAGATACAGGAAAGGCATTTTAGACATAAATAGATAGGTAATAAGCAAGTTAGTAAATGAATAAATAAATACATAAATAAATACATAAATACGTGTGTTGCTGATATATATATATATATATATATATATATATATATATATATATATATATATATATATATATATATATATATATATATATATATATATACACACATACACATACATATACATACATATATATAAATATGTATATGTATCACAGTTGCATTAGTAGTACGTACGTAGTAGTAACACAATGACCTACTGAGGGAACTCATCGTGATGATTTTGTGCTAGATGAAAATAATGACTGCAGGTCTTAATGCACAGTTGAGATTTTTATTTTTTGGGGGTCCTATCTGATCTCACTATTCAGAAAAGGGTACTTTTGTATAGCAATTTTCCCTTGCGGCGACATCAGAGCCTTATCTTTAAACCATCCGTCGCCTTTTTGCCATTAAACTGTATTTTTTTGCTCTCCTCTTTTTTTCCCCCCTTCCATTTTAGGAATCATTGATCTATCTCAGGTGCCGCACTTACCTGTCCTAGTCCCTCCCTCTGCAGGGACCACCAGCTCCCCAATGGATCGCATCACCTACATCCCAGGGGGAACCGCCACCTTCCCCGGCAGGCCTTACACCACTCCCCCAATCTCACCCGGTACGATGAGTCATAGATCAGTCCCGTCCATTCATTGCAATTAAAACCACCGCTGTCCATTTCATTGCCCTTTTTCCAATTTCTTTCCTGTGAAGTTGGCTCCTCCCACATGAACAAGATCCAAGCCACATCTTCAGAACGCGAGCGGGAAAGGGAACGGGATCGCGACCGAGACCGGGAGCGAGAGAGAGACCGAGAACGGGATAGAGAACGAGAGAGAGACCGCGAAAGGGATCGGGACAGAGACCGAGAGCGGGACAGAGAAAAGAGTGGCGCTAATGTGGAGCACGCCCCCATTTGGCGACCAGGTCTGGAGCAGCTTTCATTTTTTTATTTTATTTCTTCGTCGGTGAACGAGGTGGAAACTGTTCTTTGGGAATGTACTTATGTCTGCTTTTTTTTCTGCTTCAGGGACAGAGCACAGCTTGGCAAGCAGTAGCAGTGTGAGACCTTCTTCCCAGCCATACCAGCATTCCCCAGTTTCCCCTCGTACTCAAGACAACGTCCAGCAGAGACCGAGCGTCCTGCACAACACCGGAAGCAAGAATCTTTCCGCCGAACATCCCACCTCCTCCGTGTTAAGGTAAACTATTGTTTTTAAGTTTCCCCCCTTCTACGTCAACCAAACGTGAACAGACAGCCGCAAAAATGAGTGACCGGACGTTTCGCCGAAAGACGTTTGGTCCCCGGACGTTTCGCCGAAAGACGTTTGGTCCCCGGACGTTTTGCCGAAAGACGTTTGGTCCCCGTACGTTTCGTCGACCGGACGTTTCGTCGTCACGGGATTCGCGCACTCGCCCCACCCCCGGATTCGTGTGTGTACATGTTTTTCAACCTCGGCTCGCGGGCCATATACGGCCCGTTAGGCTTTTTAATCCGGCCCGCCGCCGGCGTTGTCCAAATTATAGTAAAAATCAATGACCTCATTCATTTCCCTTTGCCCTGCAATACCGCTCATCACTCTCAATTTAAAGACTGCTCTCTTTCGTTGAATAATTATATGTTCTTAATGTTGAAAGTAAATTTGAAAATACATTTTCACCTTCAATTGTGTCTTTTTTCTTATATTTCAATCCCGACATTTGATAACTTACATTGCATGTCCAAATGCTGTCAAATTTTAGTATCCATTCTGGCCCGCAAGTCAAAAAGTTTGCCCACCCCTGGTATAGACAAACTTGCCTCTTTTATACTATTATTGTCCCAAATTAAACGTCCAGTCGACCAAACGTCTTTCGACGAAACGTCCGAGTGCCCAAAAATGACGTTTATGTTTTTCCTCTCGTCAGATCCGTACCCTCGGGACAGTCCCGTTACCAAGGTTACCACGGCCACCTTCAAAGAACCGGCTTACCCTCGGACGCCTACGCGACTTCTCTGGACTCGAGCGTAGCCAAAGAGCAGAGTCGCGATGGAGGGAAGAATAGGGGTCTACCCAAACAAATCCAAGACCAGCACGGGCTCTCGGGCAAATCCGACCCCAAGCGTTCCAGCCCCAGCTTGGGCGGAATGTACCCAGGTCCTTACTCCTCCATTTCAGGACGACCACCACCACACCTGCAGTTGGATAACCCTTCAGGTCGTGGAGAAAGTGGTACGCCTAGTAGAGAAAAGACTCAAAACAAAGTGATGTCCATTCAGGAACAAGAGCTCAGAGCACTCGGTAAGACCTTCACGACTGTGGCCAACTTTATAAACGTGATTATTATGCGTCAAATTTCTTGTGAAACGGGGATGCTTGTTCTCAGACACTAAGACACTGGAAATCACGTCATTTCTTCGTTTAAAAAATATTAGAAAATTCACCTTTGGTTACCCTTTCTCTCTCCCTTTTGGCAACTAGCCTGACTTAGTAAATGAAATAGCCCAATTGAAGCGATATTGGGCCATATCAGCCTCATATTTTTCTAGGCTTAGAAACATATAGAAAACATGTAGAAAATTGGCACTACGATTAAATGCTGTCACTCAGTCATAGCAAACCTAAAAGCTATTCCAACCAGCCAACAGACTCCTGTTGTTACACTTCCACTGTATGACAATTTTAAGCCTGTCACAGCAATATAGGCTACTCCTGCCCTCTAAATCTTTGCATGCTCCATATTATGGCATCATAATTTATGCAAAACTATCTTCCCATCTGCCACGCTTTCAAAATACTCAGTCAATCACTTTTTCTAATGTGTCGTATTGTTAATGCATATCATATTCTGCTTATGGCTATCCAGTTTCTTTCTATTTATTTTACAGCACAACTACTTTTAGATTAGATTATGTTGTACATCACAGGTGTCAAAGTGGCGGCCCGTGGCCCAAATTTGGCCCACCGCATCATTTTGTGTGGCCCGAGAAAGTAAATGATGAGTGCCAACTTTCTGTTTCATGATGAAATTCAAATGAAGATTGTAGATTATTTCCTGTGTTTCCTCATTTTAAATCAATAATTGCAAACAATTTGTACTCATTTGAATGTCCAAAAATGATCTATCGATTAGCACGATCGAGAAAGCTGTCAATTTATTAATCGATTAATTTTGGCAGCCTAGTTGGAAGACATAACGGCCCTCCAGATGTAATTGAAACTACCACGTGGCCCGCGACAAAAAATGAGTTCGACACCCCTGTTGTACATTAACAGTTTGGTAGATATCATCCGTCCATCCATCCATTTTCTTTGCTATTTGTGGTTGTGGCTTGAAGACACAGCTTCAGAAGCATACTTACCATTCCCGAGCCACTTCGTCCAGATGTTTTGGGGACAGTTCTTTGGCCATCTTATGGTCAATGTCTCATTAGTGTGTCCTCCTGGCCTCCTACCTTTGGGATATGACCGAAACACGTGTTAGGTGTCCAGGCGTTATCTTAATTAGATGCCCAAGCCGCCTCAACTAGGAGAGTGCTCTGTACCTCCTTCCAAATGAGGACCAGAATTGGAGGGGCTAATTTTCTTCCCACTTAAAACAAGATGAACAAAAATATATTAAGTCACTAAAGGGCCTAAAGTTAAGCAGTATTTATACTTTGTCTAAGTGTATAAGAAAAAAAATCAACGCAGGCATCAATTGTGTTTATTCATTTGTTTTCAATAATATTTAATAAGGCAGGCAGTTCCAAGCTGATTTTGTTTAAGGGGCTGGGACTGAATTGGCGGTTTAATTCTTTGTTTATTATTTCTAGCACAACAACAAACAAAAATCCTTTGGAGTAATGTCTGTCACCACAGGGATTCCATGCAATCATTGCTAAACACTTGCATCATCATTTTACTGTAACTCTGGCAGGGAGGTCCTTTTTATGGCAACCTTTTACCCATTTTTTATTCATGAGCTACTTGGTTAGAAGCAATCAAAATGAAGAAAAGCTGTGTTCAAAGTAATGTTTCATTGCGATCATTTTCATTGCATCAGTTCAAATTCTTCTCTAAATCTCCCTTGTACCTTTTTTTGTGCTTTTTTTTGGACTGTCAGCTCAACAAAAGATGGAGTCACACGTTCTGTACCGTCCTCCATCTGAGGAGCGACTTTCCCCAGGCCAGAAACCGCCTTCTCCTTGTGTGAAAGGTAGCCAGAGGGTTGTCACCTTGGCTCAGCACATCAGCGTAAGTCTTCACATTAAAACGTACAAATATATCCCGTATCAAGTTCCCTCCTCACGGCAATAACTTTTTTATTTTTTTGTCTTTACCATGCCAGGAGGTGATAACGAAAGATTATACACGTCAGAGTCAGCAACAGCATCAACAAGGTTACCACGGCTCACCCATCCTGGACTTGACCCGTCCCCCCAGTGCCTCACAGAACCCGCCCACTTCTCAAGAGTCTGCCCAACTGGGCCGCTTTCCCGAGGGTATCGGGGCGGATCGTAACAGAGACCGGTAAGAGTCGGTACCAAGCGGGATCAGCAGTAATAAACACGAGAGGTCAACGTTTTATTTCTGATGACTAATAAATGTATTAATAGGCCGCCACTCCTCGGGTTTCATCGACATGAGGTTACGCGAGGTCAACGCGTGGGTAGAAAAGGTCATTTGTCTTTTTGCACTCTGCAGGTCCCCCCCTCAGGCCAAGTCTTCTCCGATCGGTTTTTCCAACGACTGTATCGAACCGGTATCTCCCGCCGGAGCCAACTCGGAGTCGGAAATGCAGGGAGGGATGACCTATCCGAACGAACAAGGAGAGCAAACGTAGGAACTGGTGTTGTTTTGCATCTCAGCACACATATTGGATAAAGATGTGTCAGTTGCTTGATGTGGGTTCTGTTGACCGTGTACAGAATGGGCTCGCGGTCCCCTCCCACCTCGCAACCTCCAGCTTTCTTCAGCAAACTGACGGAGAATACCTCGGCCATTGTGAAATCCAAAAAGCAGGAGATGAGCAAGAAGATGACGGTGGTGGGCAACGACAATGATTTCAGTGAGTACCATGACTCAAGCTTGGTACTCGGACGTTTCGTCGAAAGACGTTTGGTCGACTGGACGTTTGGTCGAACGGACGTTTGGTCGAACGGACGTTTGGTAGAACGGACGTTTGGTCGAACGGACGTTTGGTAGAACGGACGTTTGGTCGAACGGACGTTTGGTCGAACGGACGTTTGGTAGAACGGACGTTTGGTAGAACGGACGTTTGGTAGAACGGACGTTTGGCCGAACGGACGTTTGGTCGAATGAACGGACGTTTGGTCGAACGGACGTTTGGTCGCTGGGTTGTTACTGTTGGAACCAGCTCTCAAAATTATAATCATGAGACAGAGAGTGAGTTTAATATCTAAATATCTAATATCAAAATATCAACAGTAAACTCATAATTTGACAGCGAGCGAACCCGGCGACCAAACGTCCGTTCGACCAAACGTCCGGTCTACCAAACGTCCGGTCTACCAAACGTCCGGTCTACCAAACGTCCGTTCTACCAAACGTCCGGTCAACGTCTGGGGACCAAACGTCTTTCGACGAAACGTCCAGTCTGGTTTAGCTACTTTTGGGTTCCCATAGGAATTTTCCTAGCGAGCTACTTTCTACCTTTTCCAGATGCGGGTCAGCCCGGAACCGAAATCTTCAACATGCCGGCGTCAACGACGGCGGGGTCAGTTAGCGTTCGCAGCCACCCGGCTCCCGAGACGCCCGGCAGCTCCATCGGTCTGGAGGCCATCATAAGAAAGGCCTTAATGGGGAAATTTGATGACCAGCCTGAGGAACGCTCCCCAGCTAATGCTGCTAACCCGCTCCCATCCAGCCTGCCGGGCGCCATGAGCGGGACGGATGGACGAGTTGAGGACGGTTTTTCACAGGGTAACGACTTTCTCTATCCACGTACACGGACAATAATAGTATGGGCGTAGTCAACATTTGCGTTTTTTGGCGCACCTTGAAATCATGTCATCATCTTTGTTTGTAGGTAGTGCTAAACCCTCAAAGGGCGGTGGGCGCTCTAACGGGCGCAAGGCCAAGTCTCCAGGACCAGGCTTGTCGGGGGGTGAAAGGCCATCCTCCGTGTCTTCGGTCCACTCCGAAGGAGACTGCAACCGAAGAACGCCGCTGACTAACCGAGTTTGGGAAGATCGACCCTCGTCCACAGGTACTCTCATAATGAAATGCAACACAATCGATCATACACAGAAGTATTACCAAACGACAAACATTTGAGTTAAAAATGGATAACGTAGTGTGGAAATTCCTAAACTCAACTTAAAGAATTGGGAACGGGATTGCATTCGGGAACTAAGCGCTGTCTATTCATTCCTTTCAGGTTCAACGCCGACTCCCTTCCCTTGCAACCCGTTGATAATGCGTTTCCCCGGCGGGACAGTTTCGGTCCCCTCGCCTTCGTCCGGCCAGCCGACGGGTCAGCCGGCGGGGCAACCGGTGGGCCACGTCCCCCCCGCTCAGGGGCAAGGCCGCGCCTGGGAGGAAGAGGACAAACCCCTGCTCATGTCGCAGTACAGCTCCCTGTCTGACAGCGAGTGACCCACAAAGCTATCGTAGGCGCAAACAGGCGACCCCCATCCACAGCCCCCCAATCCCATCCAAATCCATTCCACTCTCCATTTCCCGAACGCAGCAGGATTTCCCAGACAGACGACTCCCGTTTTTTCCGACGGCGTCACATCTCCCGCCGGCCTTATCCATCGGGGCACAACCAACCACCTTCTTCACGATTAAGTGCTTACGCGTCAATGAATGGGAGCGAACGGGCCAATCAGCAAGAGGGCCCCTCACGCTGTACGCAAGGGATGGGACGACACACCTTGTTTTGCTTTTCCTGGCTTTTTTTTTTCTTTCTTTCGACTTGCAGTCCTCTGTCGGGATTGGAAAGTGATTGTAGACAAGTACTACAGAGATCTCGCAATCATAGTTTATGCGGGCCTGCTCCTTGTTTTTGTTTGTTTTTTTGCAACGACGAATGCTTTCGGGGTGGGTCATATCATTGGTTTACAGGGTAAACATGCTGTTCATCGCCCGTGTCGTCTCACACTTTGGGGAGGGTCCAGACCTGCTGACATCAGGTGTCCCCCTGCCAGACGTTTTGCCACACGACGACGACACACGGACAAGTGGCGATTTTCTCCTCGTTTTTTTTTTATATTAACCGCGTCTGCCGAACTGTTTTTTTTGGACGATAAAGCACTTAGTTTCTTTTTTTGGGGGGCCCGTTTGCCACGGCACTGCATAGAACGTGGACTTGAGAACACAGCGTGGCGACCAATCCCGTTGACTTGACTCTCACCACCGGTGATTTCAAAACAACACAAAACGACAATCGCGTGTGAGTGAAGGAGAAGTCGACCTCAGTCCTTGGCATCGTCGTCTTCAGCTTGGCCCGCCATTGGAGCTTTTTGTGACAGTCTGACCTTGTACTGCTACTGCATAGAGGAAACACCCTTAGCTTCTCTTCTGTGCAGCTTTTGTACATTATATTCTTAGTGTTAAGTGCCATTTATTTTACACGCACAGTACTGAAGTTACCAAGTGACGCACAATAGTTTTTATTTTCTTTGTTTGTTTTTTTTCCCCCCACTTTTTGGCCCCTCCCTCGCCAGAGTTTCTACTATCCAGGCTGGGAATTGTGTAAACAAACCGTCAAGCGAATGAAACGCCTTTTTATCCGTTTTTAAGCAATCAGTCCTGCGTTCAGTGTTGTTTTGTTTGTTTGTTTCCATGGCGACAACTGTGACAGTCTGCTTCACTGCGCCCGCATTCGGTCGGGTACAAGGGAGACGAGGGGACGCATTAAACAAAAAAAAAAGTTTGAATTTCATGTTGATTCACTCTGTGTAATGTCTCAAAAGTTGAGAACTTGCTCGTGTGGAGTTTTCTCCAGCTTGTCGTTTATTTGAGCACACAAATGTCCCCCATTTTGACTGTTCCAGGACTACCTTCTCTTCCCTTCCTTCATCCCGCCCGTTGATGGTCAAGCATGTTCATGCCTGCACAATTACTCATCTCAGCCAGCCATCATCCATTTTGGAAACGGGGTGAGTCCCCCGCCCGGGTGAAGACGAGAATAATGTCCCCACATTATTGTACAGTTTATCAAACTCCACCTTTTTAATCGCTGAAGTTTAGGAATGTGACCGTAAACAAACTAAGCCATATCTAGCTGTTGCTTTACCGGACGACGGACTAATCCATACTAAATTCAAATGTAATGTGCATTAATTTTGCCTTTTGCTCTTAAATTTTTTTTTGTCCAACCACGGTTTCTCTACACCTAAAAAAAACAAAATAGTTATGAGAAAGAATATTTTGGCCCTTGGAGGGAGGTCTGGCAGGGCCGTGGAGAAAGTATAACATTGTTCAAACATTTTGTTCATAATGTTTTTTTATATATAATTATAACCCACTGTATAATAGCAAGGAATGTATATAAAATTAAATAGATGTAAATATTTATGTGGCTTGCTTCTAGGTTGGTATATTACAAAAGACTAGAGAGGAAAAACACGGTTAAATTCTACATGCCCACCAGCAAGCTTTGTGGATAGCAGTGTACAAATGGAAAACGAATAAGACACTGCCTTAATGTTTAAATAAAAAGCTTATTGCCATTCATAGTCTCGGAGTCACTTTATTATAAGATATTACGTGGACACTTGAGCTGTAATTGAAGCTCTTCAAACGCTAGGGGGAGTAATAATCCTGAATTTGCATGTCGTAACCAGTCACCGGCGCATTTTTATGACGTACTTAGCGTTCCTCGTGGTTTAACGGTGAACTTCAGTGTGTTATACCGTCAGTGTTTATTTATCAAATATTGCTTTTTAAGAATTGATGATGCATCTCCTTACCTTTGGCAAAGTTTGATCCTCACCCACAAGTAGCAGTCTTGGTATGTACATGTTTATTTCCCAAACAGCACAGAGCAAAAGTCCAATTGTATTGATTGCCTTTATTCAATGACAATATACATCTTTAAATTAGATCAGAACAGAAACGGCAGCCGACGTACAAAAATATAAAGAGAATTAACAAGTGCCTCAATTCCACATATACATCAGGAACATATTTTACAGCAACACGTGTTAGACTTGAACTTTCATGAAACCAGCAAACAATTCGCACCCAACCTGCTTTTCACTTTGCCAACCATTCACTTGACTGTCCCCTAAAAAAATCTTTGCATTAAACTCTCTTCCACCACTAAAACTGCCATCCTTTCAAATTCAACATACCGTTCCCTCAAAAATCCCAACATGCACCCCTCAAAATAGCTTCCAAAACTCCCTTTATAAGTATGAAAAATTGTCATGCAACAGATTTAGTGACAAACCCTATCCGTTGACTTTCTATTTAACATCTTCAGAAACACGTTAAACATCTTAACTTGGGCTCCAGTTATTTCCCGAAGCTATTATTGATTTGTAATTGTACAAAGGGGGGATTAGACCACACTTGTGGCAATAAAATTGTAATTAGAATTAAGATATTTCATCAAATGCCTTACATTTATCAAGTAAGATCATGAAGCATCACCGTAGTTCACAAATTAATGGATAAATGTTTTAACAAAAAACATGAGACTGCTCACCGCCTCATGCCATTTTGTGTCATCACTTGTACCCAAATTGGAGCACATTTGACAATTATATTAATGGTGTCATAAATGCAGACAACGAATCATTTAATTGGCTAAAATTCACCCACATGCTTCCAATTACTGCTTTTCAATTACATTTTTTCTTAACTTACTGCACTTGTTTATTAAAACACAATTTTGTTAGTTTACAGAGTTATTTTTCCCTTTAAGGTATAAAATAAAACACTTAATGAAAGATATCTTTGGTAGTCTAACCATGAAATGCTGTGAAAAGTATAAGCTCGTACCAATACTGAGACAAAACACTTATTTAAATAAAATTCCCTTTTTCCCCCGTGTTACTCTAACACCCCTGCTCACCTCAGTTATAAATATGCTAAGAAAATGTTGTGATGAACTAATTTACAGATTTTAAGGAACACAGAGCCTGTTAAAAAAAAAAATCTTTGGTCCAATCATTGGAACACACACACACACACACTCCCACACACAGACACGCACACACAAACAGATGATTTTTATGAATGGAAACAAGTGCAATAAAGCCGTCATTAGGAAGGATGCACCATCTCGCACGACTTAATCTTCTTCGTTGTGAAGTTTCTTCCATACTCGTGTCATCATGAAATAGTAAGACATTGCCCAATGATATATTTAAACTAAAACATGGTTAAGCCTCCAGCATTCGCGTGCGTTCCCTTTCTAAAACGGAGTCCGGAACAAAAGCAAAAGCGGATCCGGTGAGGATGACTATAAGTCCTCCGTGTAGATAATGCAAGGACTGGAATCTTCGCCGGACTCCAGCCGCACTTTCGACACGAACCAACGCCGCGCCACGGCCGGCTTGTAGGTGAGCGTGGTGCGGTAAATGTTCTTGGCGTGTTTGGGGTACACGATGGTGGTGCTCTGGTAGCCGACGGCCTTCTGCCGGGGCTCCAGGTACACTTGGCTTTTGTAGCTCCGCCAGGTGCAGTCGGGGACCGTCACCACCGTTTCGCTGTACGAGGTCGGCGTGGGGACGGGGACGCAGTACACGCGGTCTTGGTAGTGTTTGTCCGAATCGTAACGAACTGCTGAAGTGCACCTGAGGGAAGGGAGGCAGGGAGTTAGGTTTGAACAGCCATGTTGGGACAGGTGCTTCGTGATTGCAGAATTGCGACTTCAAAATATACGCCTTCTCTTTGGTTTTCTGGTACGTTTTAACATTAATAAACTGTTTAAGGTCCAATTAGCCCAGTTTAAAGATTAAAAGTTAACCTTTCGTTGAATAAATTTGATATTCAAAAGGTAAAAACTGTAACGCATCTGTACCGTTAGATTTTTCTCATGAGATGCTAGCTGTTTAGCTAGCTGTGTTGTAGATCAATGAGAGAAGAACCTGATTGTAAACAAAGACGATATTTAATAATGTCAGATCATAATAATCACATTTGGGATAAACATTGATGGGAGGAAATCTGTACTTTTGTTAACTTTTTAATGAGAATACAAGCTAGCTGCTAATCGTGCTGTTATTGCTAACCAAGAGGGGAAATTTAGTGATATAATTATGAAAGATAAAATCCATTACAGGGTTGCATAAGGTTTAAAAAAAAAAGTATAAAAAGAAACGAAGACAATTGTATTCGACCCATTACAGATCAAGTCTAATGTATGAATTATTTCAGATTTTATTTCTGCTAAGATAAAAAGGTTATGCTAACAGGATTCCAAAACCATTTTAATGTTAGCCTTCTCCTTTGACCTTTTTTTAAAGCTTGTTTGGTCATGAGGGGAGTGGGACAAGAGAAAATGGTGTTTAAGAGGGCAGTAATAACAAATTTAGCATTCAAGAATTAGTAGATTTGTACTCAGAAATTAGAATTTGGGATGTGGATGAAATTTTGTAGGGTGAAACGTAAACATCGTCCAATTCTTTTAATTCCATGGTTACTTACTTGACTTCCTTCTCTGGTTTTGGGTCAACTTCAATACTCTCCCCATAGAAGACCGGATACATGCGAGTTTTGGGCTCTCCTGTGTTGAGCAGCAGGTAAGGCAGCTGCAAAGAGGAAAAACTTCATTTAGGGGAAAAAAAAACAACAAGGCTGCCAATGTGTACCCTGACAGAAATCCAGTAAAAGGACCTAGCATGCTTCGGGGCTTTCGCCGAGCCAACAAGCTCATTTAAAAGCACTGCAGGCAAGCAGGCAGGCCCACCTTGTAAAGTCATCATAAAGTTCCAAGGGAAATTGAGACGGAGAATGATGGAAATCGGCCAAATTGGACACTTTCCATGGGAATTCATGGGAACCAAGGGTGGAACCGTATCATATTTAGGCACACATATAAACATTGCTTTCTTGATCCAGAATGCGTGCCATTTTCACAGATTTTCTTTTCTTTTTTTAAATCACCCCTTTTGAACAACAATGTTCAATTCAATTGCTAATTGAAACTTCTCCAATTGAGCATAATCTGTTTTATGCATGTTTTGTTTATGTTATTGGCTTAGATTTTTACATACTAATTATATTCTGTCTATATGAGCATGTGATTCTTCACTATGATGATTTATTGTTGTCAATGGCTGTTTTTAATAGATTATTTTTAAAAATTACCGCAACACGCCCTTCAATCCTTTTAAAATCTTGGTTTATTTTTCTGAATTGCCATTAATTCCACTAAAAGGAGACAAAAGCATTAATTCAGCCATGCCGCTTTCCCTTTAGTCGTCCCCACGTTAACGGCGGTATGTGTGTTGCAGATGTTGAGCTCGCAGACGACACAATAACAGCTGGCGAGCAGGTGGAGAGGAGCCGCTTCTCCTCATGTGAAGTGGTGGATCCACGCAAGTGAGGTTTTGGAGCCACATTCCGACAGCTGCGGCGCCATTACGCTCCGGTGCTCCCCACCCACGTGGCCCAAGGTCGAGACCGGCCATGAAATTCATCAAAAACTTCGAATCGCACTCCTCGACGACATTTGGGTCAAAGTAAGTTGTCTCTTCCATCACTAAAATTGGGGGAAATTTGCTGTGGGCTAGCTAGAAAAAAATAGTGGTAAAGAGAAATAAAAAGTTATCTTAAAGCTGTTTTATTGCAAATCAAAAATAAATTATAAATAAATATCCGAATACGGGATGAATAAAGTTATCTAATCTAATTTAAAAGAACAAGGTTTTAGATCAGTTGTCTATGCCATTTTTGAGCCCTGCTTGGACACATTTATTATGTATTCATTCATTTAAACATAAGTCCAGTTTACATAAAATGTTATTTGGATTGTTTTTTTTTTATATACAGAGGATAGAAGACTTATTTTATTCTATAGTATTGATATTGTTACTTTAGTGCACATGTGTCAAAGTGGTGGCCCGGGGGCCAAATCTGGGCCGCCGCATCATTTTGTGTGGCCCGGGAAAGTAAATCATGAGTGCCCACTTTCTGTTTTAGGATCAAACTAGTATAGATGTATATTACATTTCCTGATTTTCCCCTTTTAAAATCAATAATTGTAATTTTCTAATCCATTTTTTCTGTGTTTTTAGTTAAAAAATAATTTTGTAAAATCTAAAAATATATTTTAAAAAAGCTAAAATAAACATTTTTTTAGATCTATAAAAACTGAATACTCAGGGCTTTTAATCCAGTTCTTTTAATCCATTTATAAAAAAATCTAAATATTATATCTAAAATGGTCCGGCCCACATGAAACAGAGTTGACGTCTGACACTGTTGCTTTAGCGTATGTTTGTTCTCGTTTTCTGATCAAATACAAAAAAAAATAACTTTAAATCCTGTCCTTGTCCTAGAATGCTCTCATTTTGATTGACATAGCCTTAAAAATCGTCCCGCTTTTGTCGTGATTGACACGAATGGCCCGACTTTGCACAGATGCATCTTGGGAAACGTGAAATCTGGTCAAAGGACTAAGAATGTGCTGATTGAACTGAGCCTAATTTGCCCCCTTTATGGAAAACCACTTGCAATTTGCGCCGCCGCAGACGCCGCAGCCACACTACGTGATTGATGGCCGTCTCTGCGTGCGAGCCCGGTCGGTCGGCCAGCCGGGCCAAGCGAGCGCTGGCCGGCCGGCCCGGCCCCGGCGCCCCCCCCCCCTCCTCTCACGTTACAGCGGGAGGCGGTCACATGCTGCGGCTTGGACGCGGTTAAGCGCGCATGCCGGGCGGGACGGGGGACGGCCGAGAAGAGGCCAAGGGCACGGCGGATGAGTGCGGCGCCGTCGGGCTCGTCTTACATATGCGATCTGGCAGCTGTTAAAATGTACACGATTGCAACTCAAGGAGAATATCGCAATGCGCGTTTAAGGTCAAATCGGATGAGTGCCAAAAACAAAGCCTGGGACATGGACCAAAAGCCTTATTTCATCTTTTTAATACGTTTATTCTTATTGTGCATGCTGTTATTACAAATATATGTTATATATGCCTTTATTTTGAAATTCTTCTCAGGAAATGGCATTTGACAAGAAAACTGGGGGAGTTAGCACTGCGTCGCTCGCCATAGATAAACATTTTTGAAATTCCACCAGGTTTTTTTTTATGAAAAATGTTTAAAATAATGCCCTTACTGTGCTTTTTTTCCAAAACGTTCCCAAAATATCATAAATTCAAGTAGATTTGGTGAGTTTGTAGTCATATTTCACTTAAAAATGGAGGAAACTCCAGATCCTAAAATTTTAGAAAATGGATAAAAATGAAGAAACACATTTTTAATTCAAATGAAAAAAAATATTCACATTGTATGCATATTTTCTATGAGATACAGCCCTAATAAATGACTTCTTCTCATAATAGTTATGTACAATTAACACAACCACCTGACATTAGTTTTCCTTCCAATCTGGTAAAAATAATAAAAATGATAATAACAATCAATATCGTAAAATATGTGAAAGTAGTCATCGAAGCAATGAGGCCTTCCCAAAATTCAACCATACACAGTGAAACCTTCTCAAAAATTTGAATGCTCATACAGAGTCTGCATGCTCTCAAAAACTATTGATTCCTAACTTTCTGAGGTTTGAATCTATTCCAAAGAAAAATGGGGCGTCCCATCTCAACTGAAACTCTTTGCGCCCGCTTATCGACTACTTGAGTCGCGTGTGGGCTGCGCTTTCCATCTCGCGCAAAGTAAACACCCCCGAAAGGAGGTTAGAAGGCCCCCAGGAAGAAGCGGCGGCGGTCTGCGCGCAAAGAATCCACTAGTCCTGGAAGAAGCACGTTCATGCCCAGAAAAACAAGCCGCTACTGCTGACAAAGCCACACAGTGTCCAAAGAGCAACGGCGAGCCGCAGAGTCCAAAGGCCAAGTCAAACATCTCCCGACTGGGGGCTCCAGACATTTATGTGAACACCAGCGGGGTTAGTCTCGTGCTCGTCGCATCCCGGCGGCGAAGGTGCGCAGACAGACGGGCTGTCTGGGCATTTTGTCCCAGTTGCATTTAGAAATGAAAGGTCGTCAAACACTTACGCAACGAGCCCTCCCGCCCGCAGCACCTCGAAATAGAGCTCGCGGATTGTTCTTAGGCGGCCTGCAAAAACTTAAAAATAGATTTGGAAAGGGGAGGGGGACCACAGGGATGATTGTAGTTCAGGTCTTTGTGCAGCCAGACTCGAATTTAAACCCAGATGAAGAGTTTTTGGGGTTTTTTCTGATGGAAAAGGTGCATTCTTTCCACAAGATTGAGATGGAGCTTAAAAAAATGGAAAGTCCGACAAGTAGGAACCTCCGGCGGATTGGTGCACCTCTCTGCATTAGGTGGGCGTCTCAGGCCAATGTCACTACACTCCCGGGATTCACCAGTGCATTTCTGAAGCTTCCATTAGACCCTTTAAAAGCCACATGGACCCGCTCAGACATGTTCTCCAGACCTTTGGAAAGTGGGAGCAACCTGAAGAGGAGGATTTTGGACGCAACGTGTCTTACGGCATCTCACGACAAAAAAATTGCATTGGCCTTTTCCTCCTTATCTTTTAACATTTTGTTCATAAATGTGTTTATTTATGTCCTACCTAATTGAATACATTTAAACTGAACTAATAATGACTAGAAAATACCAGACATGGCCGCAATAATCGAAAAATCGCAAAGTAGGGTCACCCCTTTTAAAATAAATAAATAAACGTTTTTTTCATAAATGTGTTTATTTATGTTCGACCTAATTGAATACATTTAAACTGAACTAATAATTACTACAAAATACCAGACATGGCTGCAATAATGGAAAAATCGCAAAAAAAGGGTCACCCCTTTTTAAAAAAAAAAAAAATTAATAGCAGAAAAAATAATTCACTACTTTGTGATAAGTGAGGTCGTGATAATTGAGGGATTACTGTACTGCTATTACTACTGTTTATGAATACATGTTATATGTTGTACTGTAAGTAACTGTAAACTACAATATTACTCTTAGACACAATGTTCCAACAAAATTAATTCATAGCAGCAAACAGGGATACATAAGACAGGAACAATAAATACGATAAGATTTTTAACTAGGTCTACAATGTCTTCTGTGTCTTATGTCTGTCTTGCTACTGCAACCAAGAAATTTCCCAAATACGGGATGAAATAAATTTCTGATCTAATAATTTTGGGGGAAATGAAAGTGTTTTAAATGTCTCTTGTAGTCCTTAAAGTACAGTACATTATGAGAAGGAAAGAACTGTATAGATCCAGTAAAAAGTTAGCATTTCGATGGGGCAAATTTGCTCTTTAGCAGTTAGCCTGCATGCCTTAAAAAATGGTGTTTGAATTAGGTACTACAGGTACTTGAGTTTTCTTTCACATCCCCAAAAACATGCCTGTCAAATTAAGAAGACAGGATGTAGCCTGCTTCTCATTGCGCTGGGCCAAGCTCCAAAAGACCACCAAGACCAAGAGAACATGTGAGACCTCCACTGTGTGCCAAACATCTTAACCACTAATGCAAAGTGCTCCCCGAAACTATTGTTTGAATGGAATCGAATGCTTTTATTGTTGTTTTTTTGTAAGTACATTGAGAAAAAGACCAAAAACAAGCACTAGTGTGCTACGATAGGCTTCAGGCTACCCTCTACTGTCTAACTCTTAAACTACAGGCAAACTCAGTCCACACTTAATTAATAAACTGATTTTTTTTAAAAAGAGTCAATCATAAGATAGCCTTTGAGGATGGATAAATATTGGCCCAGGCTACAGAGCTACCGGGTTTCAAGACAAAAAACTGACGAGTAGGACTTCAAAGTGAGTTTCCACAAGAAAGAAAAACAAGCATTGCAACTTGAGTGGCGACGTGACAGGCATTCCGCCTGTAAAAATCCCAAAGTTTCACATTTGAGCAGTGTTTACATGTCTGCCGCTAAATATAAAAGCCTTAGCAGTAGGCTAGGTGCTTTCGCCAATTTTCCATAATGATCAAAACTACGTTTGCTTTGTGCTGACACCTCATGGAAAATAAATGCACGGTGTTCCTATTGTGATCATGACATATATTTGATCCCCAAAAAGTTTTTTTGCTAAGAAATAGGTCCTGAAAAACATGATTATTGTATACATTGTTATCAACTTTTCATGGCAGTCTTTGGTAAGATGATCTCTTTCCATAGCAACAGTGAAATGGCATTAAACTGTTTTCTGTTTTTGTTTATCTTACTTAGAAAAGTCATGTTGTAGCTCGTGAAGTCCAATTTATCCAATTCTGTAAAATACCTTGACGTGATAGTTGGACTATAATGATCAGCCAGTTTGAGAACAACAACAACAACAAGATGCATCCATCTTGTTTGGGAGTCCCAATGACCTGTTAGCAGTCTCACATTTAAACCTGAATTTACCGCCTGTATCATTGTGCACCACAACACCGTGAAGGCAAAAACTTTAGCGCAATAATAAGAGTCAAAGCATCCCGGCCGGACGCTCATCAGCAATAACAATGATATCTAAAACCAAGCGACTGACTACTGCTTCTGCCGCGGTAAAGACGGCAAGTAACAAAGGCTACGCCTTCTGCAACTGATACGTGTTGCGAAACTGCGCCGGGGTCTCACTTCGGATCCCCCCGTAAAACCAGTTAAGTCCCACACTGTAAGTCAAGCGGGCATTTAACTTTTACGGATTCCTGGGACAGCGTGGGGGGTCAGAGAAGGGGAGACGTGGACTCGCAATAGTTATCACATAGTCCCATTTGCGTATAGGGTCATGGACCAGGGTTCCAGGCACTGTTCCCTCTAAGCTGCGCACGTGCGCAATTGCGCACTACTCTCGTCTTCTCTGCGCAGCAGCAATCCTATGGCGCGCAGTAAAAAAAAAAAAACGGATTTTTTTTTTTTTTTTTTTTTTTTACCCCTTTCTTCATGATGGCGCCGGTTGAGCGGCAGCCAGTGGCAGTAGCTCTGTCCACTTATGTTTTTCGTGTTTTACAGCATGTTTTACATGAAAAATTAGAGGGAACATTGACATGCACCTGCTTGTGGCAGGTGTGATACTGGTGTGCCCATAGCGAGCAATGATGATGTCGTGACCGGATGATTCGCCTAAAGACGTTTCGCCGACAGACGTTTGACAGACGGACAGGTCGCCGAATGAACGTTCGTTCAAACAGCGTTTAATGATTAAATACAAATACTAGTATTTGTTAGTTTAATGATTAAATACAAATACTAGTATTTGATAGTTTAATGATTAAATACAAATACTAGTATTTGATAGTTTAATGATTAAATACAAATACTAGTATTTGTATTTAATCATTAAACGCTGTTTTCAGCTGGATTTGACCGAATTTGAGAGCATTTTGAGCCGTTTGGCGAATGGACGTATATGGACATTTTTTTGCCTCCATCGCGACTTTTTACCGAGGAATTCACTTCCCTGGGCTCGGTTCTAATGTCCAAAGAGCTCCAGTATTTGTATTTAATCATTAAATGCTGTTTTAGGATGGATTTGACCCGATTGCTGTCATTTTACGGCTCGGTTCTGCTACATCTGCCCGCCCAAGAGTGCTTATTCCCGGGCTGCCATTGATGGTAGACGAACATTGATTTTTACTATAATTTGGACAACACCGGCGGCGGGCCGGATTAAAAATCCTAACGGGCCGTATATGGCCCGCGGGCCGAGGTTGAAAAACTTGTACACACACGATCCGGGGGCGGGGCAAGCGCGCGAATCCCGTTTCGGCGAAACCTCCGTTCGGCCGAATGAACGTTCGGCGGAACGTCCATTCGGCGACCTGCCCGTCTGTCAAACGTCCGTCGGCGAAACGTCTTTAGGCGAATCATCCGAGTACCGATGATGTCGCTCACACTGGTACTCAGTGCGCTCAGGGAGGTTGACTTTCTGCTCAGACCAACGAAAAATTAGAGGGAACATTGGTTCCAGGGGAACCTTTATGATAGGTAGAGCCATAAACAATTTCAATTTTCAAATGTTATTTCTTGGGAACATCCTCGGAGAGTCAAAATCCATGAAAATGTGTGCATTTTCATAGTCATTTCACCACTTTTAAAGAAGAAACAACATTGTTACGCTATTGCTAATCAATTAGCATACACATGCCCAAGAGTTTAATGGAAAAAAATATGCTAGAGATGGTGTCAGCGCCACCGACTATCATATTAGTGCGTTCCGGATTCAGCTGTCACCAACGATTTCCATATTTTACCTCTCAGGTTAGCGGAGACCCATACACACCCATCAAAAGAGCCACATGTGGCCCCCGAGCCATAGGTTGGGTGCCTTAAAGAACCCCAATTTTTGCAGAAAGCAGCATTTAATTTGTGAAATTCGCATGGCGTTGCCTTGTCGATGACTGATAGGACGGATTAGGAATGAAGACTCACTCACCAGTTTTCCCTCCCGGCCGGCAGCGTCCTTGCTCCCGGGCGCTTGCCGGGTCTCCACGGGGGTCGGGCAGCTGCCGGAGCGCGGCTCGACGAGCGCCGGGGAGAGGGAGCAGAAGGGCGGACTGGGGCTCGGGGGCAGCCCCGAATCCGGACTGTCGAGCAGCCCTTCCCGGTTCTTTCCTTTCAGGCTTTCATCCATCGCTTGCAAGTGGAGGTGCCCCACCATTTCTTGGCAGCGAGAACAATTCGCAAAGTCGCCCTAAAAAAAAAAAAACTTAAAAAAAAAACGTCGCCGACGCTTGTCCTCTCGTCGAGCCTCCGCGTCCAAGTGTACTGTAAACTCCGCGTCTGGATTTTGGGAGAATTCAGAGTGTTTGTGAGAACTGAAAAGCAACAAGATGCGGTTCTTACTTACCTGTGTCGCCAAAGCAAGACAATCCTCCGTGTCACGTCCAAAAAATGTCTCCTCCCAGCCCCGACCGTGGCGAAGGTTAGATCGGCATGACAACCGAATGTCGACGTCTCGACACGAAAACAAAGCAGACTACGTTCGTCTGTCGCAGGGTTGGATGAAAGCTCCTCTACGGAGCTCGTCACCGCTCACACTCCACTAAGACGAGTGTGCGCATCACTAGCTCGGTTAGTGTGTGTTTGTGGGTGTGCGAAGTGTGTGAGTTTCATGTGTCTGCTGGCGGAGATGGCATGTGCTACCGTTAATGACCAGAGGAGGGCGCGTGTTGTTGCATTAGTTGTCATCGTTTTGTTGATTGGAGCATGAAGCTAAATGTCATCGCTTGCTAACTGTTCCTAGATTATTATTCGGGAATAAGTCATCCTATATGTTCACAATGTGCACAACTGCCACAATCAAAAAAGTTGTTGATGTACTTACAGTATTTATGCACGAATTATGACCTTTTTTTCTTTTTAACCCTTTCAGGGCACTCCCAGTCAAAATGGGTTAGACATAAGGCACTGTCAATGGCACTGAAAGATGAGCATTCAGGGTAAAACCTCTTAGTTTAATTGGATTTGGCGTATATCGCTGTTAGTGGGATGCAGTGCGTTAAATACTGTGGGGGTTCCACTTCAGTTTTACTATGGGTTGTCCCTCAGGTGTATTTATGTTTTTATTATATCTATATATTTTTAATTTCATCAACATTGAATGGCTGTCCTTTGTTTCCTTGTGCCCTGCAATTCAGGGTGCCGTTGCCCGTAGTTAGTTGGGATAGGCTCCAGGACCCCCACCCTCATCCAATGGCAATTTTGATTATTATTTTTAAATAAAAAAATTGAATGAGAAACATTCTAGTATTTAACTAACAGCCTTTCAAAAAGTTGACATTGTTGACTGATGTTTTGTCTTTACCTAGATTGGATTTTATATTGCTCGACCAATCAATAAATCGACGGGTCAATAGCCTTAAAAAATGATGCGCCATGTAAACTTGTGCCTTTCAAGAAAAAATGTCATAAATGACAATTCAGATGTCTTTGCTTATACAAATTTTGGGATGGAAATGAGCATCCTGCAGAAAATGCATCCAGTGTTGTTTTAATGTCAAACATGGAGAACGAATTAAATCCCTGCCTATTTACTCCACATAATATTTGGCCAAACTGTTCATACACTTGACATTCAACAGCGCTGCCAAATGCAGGAAATCAGAAAGGAAATAAGAAGCTGGCAATTGCGTGTTTGATTGTGCGTGTGATGGTCCAGCAGCTCTCCATGGTGATGAACACGCCATTGCCACCAACTCATGCGTGATGTTTGTTCACTTTTCATGACTCGTGCTTTTTGTATTAATGCTTGGAAGAAGAAAAGCGGTCAATCGTGTTTTGGGGTGGATTTTTAAAGGCTCACTTGCACTTCAGGGGGTGCTTTCTGTATTTGATAGATTGGACTTCACTGAACAAAAACCTGTAGTCATTTTCCTTGTAAAATCAACCAAATAAACCAGACCCGGAAGCCCGTGTCAATTTACAAGACGTTATGTAGCGAATGGTCGGCTTTTTCATCTGCTCAGTTTTATCGTTAAGGTTTTAGGTTTTGTTTTTTTTCAAAGATATTCAAACGTTTTATCGGAATGTTTAATATGTGTTGGATAGGAAATTGCTCCAACACGAACACTGCTATAAGCTTCTATTTTTTTTCTGTCTCTCAAGGTGAGCTGATTGATTGAGCACATAAAAGGAAGTGGAACAGCCGGTAAGTAGTCGATTCTGTTGTTTTAAACATTGTGACAAATGACGTGTGACCAATAATAGTTGTAAACAAAGACATAGAAACAGAAACAACAAGGCTTTACTCTGCGTTATTCCTGTAAAAAAATCTCGGTTTAAATATTTACAGATAAATTAATTAGTCTTTTTTGTCCCACTATCTCTACAACAACGATCCATTTTAAAAAAGGTCAAAAGTTCCAGTTTCAAATTTGGTAGCGAGTCGGAAGTGTTTATTCAAGAATTTCAAAAAGAGCCGTATGTTGATCCACAGGCATTTTTTAAAACAGATCTGCAACAGATTACCCATGAGACACTGTTGTGGGCGTGTCTGAGAGTGGCCTAATTGTAGCATCAATATAAAACAACTTGGAAATCTGCAGACCCTTTATTTTACTATTCATCCCTTTCACATTTCCAATTAGTTTGTATGTTATATCATTTAACCGTATTGCAAATGGCCCCCAGTTTTCACCGAGTTTACTTCCTTAGTTGACAAACCTTTGACCTTTTCTATAATGGATGGTTGTTGTAGAGATTGCGGGACAAACACGCTCCCCTTGCTGGAAGGCTGCTTCCATTATGGAGGAGTTGAGTGAAGAGTTCTGCAATCAGGAGTGCGTTCCTGAGCCCTCTGAGGTCCCTCAAGACTTGAACAGAGACAAAAACTCTGAGTGGCTTAGAGGATAAGTTGTCTGCTGATGATTCATTTTCAGTAACCCCGCTCGATAAGATCGGCGCTCTCACGTTAGCAGATGCATTCATAGTCCTGATGGGGAAATGAACGTTGTTGTTGAACCTCACAAGTTTCCAATTCAGAGTTCGGGGGCCACCACATGAATTTGCGTGGCTCGGAAAAGCTAATTATTAACATGAATTTCATGTATCTCCTCACTTCTTGATTTAAATTTAACTCCAGATCACATTCTGTTGAATTTTAATGGCAGCCACGCAGTTACACGAGATCCTTGTAAGGGTTAAAAAAATAAATAAAAACATACTAATTCACCGTCTGCGGTCGATTGGTCGCCCGTTGTCACAGTCGGGGCGACCAAAAGACCGACAACCAAAAGACCGGGTACAAAACAAGGTAAAACAACACGGTCTACGCATCAATAAAAGCCAACAATGGCCATGAGCAGTTTCACTGAGCCGACGTGTGAGTGTAGAAGAGTTTGTATGCACATGCGTTGTCCCTTTAAGAAGCTTTAAGTCAGTCAGGGTCTTAACAAGTTCTCCAACAAAAAAACAATAAAAGTCCAGGAAATTTGGAGCTTTTCTTTAGCCTACTAATAATGACTAGGGCATTAAGTATGACTAAATAGTCATTCGCAGTTTGTATTTGGGGAATTTGAGCAACGATTTAAATGGTAATTATCACTTACCTTCCGGACGACCAAAAGACCGGCGACCAATCGACCGTGTACTCTAATTCACACATTAACAGGAGCCCTGGGTACCATTAAATTTGTTGTATATGCCATATAGAATAAGAAAGCCTGCGACTAATGTGATTTGGAGCCAATGTTGCAAAAACCTGCGTGAGAAAAGTAGTCGTCCTTCTTTTCAAAGCAATATTTTTTTTTTTCAGGCATTCATGTGCTGTCTAGGCCGACTCTCAACGCAAACAAACCGCAAAGAAGCGGGGGCTGGCAGGAAAGATTGTTTTCAGTCGGCCTGGGACGTCAACTGTGGTTTCCTGGTGGAATGGTTCGCAATATCTCGCAGGTAGGTGACCATTCAACACCATGCCTTTCACACAATGTACACCTCAACACTGGAAATGTTTTAGTTAGTGTGTCCATTTAGCTGAATAGTCGTAATAGTCTACAATGTAGCCCCCGACAAAGGTGAGTTTTACAAACAAAGCGGACGTATTGCCCTGAAAATTCCTTCTTATGCCATGAAAACACTGCCTGATTGAATGAATATTCATTTCTGCGGGCTATTTTGAGGGTGAAATAGTACACGACAGCAATAATAATTGGGTGCAGAAATGTCAACACTTTTGAGACAAAGAACAAGTGGCTTCAGATACAATCAGCGCTTTGAGTACTACAGTAAGCGTGTTTTTTTCTGGGTGTTATTTATTGAATGAACAATGTGCTCGTCGTGGTTCGCGGGCGGAGGAGATGAATGCAGGAAGAGGTCACAGTCGGGGGGGATTGGACGGAGAGATAACAATTGTTTATGTTTCTGGTACTGTTCGTCTCACATCATAAGCCTTTTGGACAGACGTTGAAACGAAAGGGCAGTTTGCCCCCTTCCCGGGGGCTATTTTGGTTTATTGCCGTAATACCAGTGGCGGTCCGTGCATTTTCTCGTAGCGCCTTCAACGGGTAAAATCCACTTCCTAGCAGCATTTATTGATTAAATACAAATACTAAATACTATAATGAAAACACACATCTGGAAGCAGTGCAACCAGGGGGGAAAGCAATGAAAGGAAGCTAACAGACCATTTGGAATTATTTAATAAGTATTGATGGACAAAATATAATTTTCTGCGTAATACTAACAACATTATACGTTGGTAGCTTTGCAAGATACTGGTTTGACACTGGTTGAAACATGCACCAGGTAGAACAATTAAGATGATGTCCTTAGCAGAGACAGGGAGGAATTTCTTATCTCTTCTTTAATTTCCTCATAAGAGTCAAGCCCAAATGCTGCGCTTTTAGCTGCATTTTTTGCCTGAAGTCACGCCAAGTTCAAGAGTTCACGATTGCACTTCTGCCAGTCTGACAGTAACTCTAAGCACTTTGCCATCTGGGAAGATTTCCCATGATGCTTTGTGTTTGCTTCCTCGCCTGCGGGGCTAGAATAGCAAGTAAGGACCACCCGTGTGTGTTTTTATCCAAGACATTTTTGCAATTGTATTTGATATACTGTATTATATTTATATTCCTAGCATTTTTCATGTGTCAAGTATGTTAAATGCAACCAAATTGTGGTTGTCTTTGCGCGTGAGAGCAGTTATTTTGTTAATCTATGCCATTTGAAAAAAATATTTTTCATTGTTGATTCAAGTTTAGCTGAGAAGAGCTCTTGTTTTTTATTTATTTATTCTATTTTTTTTAATAGTTGTGCTGTCTGGCCTCAGGGGTTTCCAACAAAGTCATTCAACAACACGCGCACACCTCTGAATGCTATCTGCGTGTAAACAGCTTGTGTTTAGTTACCCGTCTCAACCTGCACACACAAAAAGCAACAAACACATGGCGGGTGTATGTCTCGAGGTGTTAGACCAAACACTCTTGCCACAACACGTTCAACAGCATAAACATACGATTGCACGCCGAAGAGGGGCAAAAAAATGCTCTTTTACATTGTCACGCTGTCCCTAAACTTTTCTCTTTGCTTTTTCAGTTATAGACACCTGGCAAAATGTCACTTAATAATTATATTATTAAGCCTCGTTGAACCCATTGCCATAAAAAAATGTATTGGACGAGTTTTCCGACCAAACTTTTTGGGTTATAAATTGACATTTGGAATGTGATTGATTGATTTGGTTGATTAGCATGAGTCCGTGAAGATGAGATAGACTTTATGTGGCGTGCATATAGGTTATTAAATTTGGATAAAGAAATAAATTCTATTTTTTAATGTTCTACATACATTACCAATTGAGTGTTACGATTTTTCTTCTTGTAGCATGAAGAACTACAAATGAATCATACTTGTTTTTTTTGTTTTGTTTTTTTAGTCTGAAAGACGAATGCTTTAAAAAATAGTTCCTGTACCAAAGCAATCTGTCCAATGTGACACTTTGCTAGTGAAATATTGCATTTAGGTCGTAACATGGAGCTAGCTGGGGGCGTCTGAGTGACAGATTGAGCATTTGCATTGACGCTTGAGCTTTGAGATGAGATGTTTACGAGAGCAGCACATTCCCCCGTCTTCCTCGCGAGGGCTGGGTTGGGTGACAACTCAGCGTTTTTCTCGCACATTTGGACGTAGGCAAGCTGAGGTGGACTAGATTTTCTGCAAATTCCTTTTAAAACTTTTAGGAAGCATTAAGCACTATCCAAACACATTTATTATACACCACCCTGTTTGTATTGGGGCTAGTTAGTACGCTGTCATGTACTTTCTTGACTTTATTGCAAGGCGGACGGACGACTTCACTGGTAGAAGTAAAAAGTCTGATTATGTGGTTTGGGCCAGACCAGTTTGTTTGTGGCTTAACCTTCTATAAATAACACCAATTTGAAATTGTTGTATTTTTTGATGCGTATTATGGCAACTACTATGTTTTTCAGACTATTAGTCGCACCTGAGAACAAATCACCCCAGCCCAAAAATACAAAATGAAGATAAGTCATTTATGAAATGCTATATATATATATTTTTTGAATTATTTTAATTTTAAAATGTGACATTTTCAATCATGTTCACACACACTGAAAATTTTAATAACACCAAATCGCCCCAGCCCAAAAATGAAGATAATTCATTTATGAAATTATATATATATATATATATGTGTGTATATATATATGTATATATACATATATATGTATATATATATATACATATATGTATATATGTATATATATACATATGTATATATATGCATATATATGTATATATATATTTTTTTGTATTTTAAAATGTGACATTTTCAATAATGTTTACACACCCTGAAAATTTTAATAACACCAAATCGCCCCAGCCCAAAAATACAAAATGAAGATATTTCATTTATAAAATGCTATATTTTATTATTATTATTATTTTAAAATGTGACATTTTCAATAATGTTCACACACCCTGAACATTTTAATAACACCCACTGACTGGTCCCATACCACTACCCTCCCATTCTTTGTATTGTTTGTTAGCGTGTGATTTTAACCACATGATCTGCATAACTGTGTGGCATTTCCCCCTTTAAAATCTCTTATTTTGAGGCCAGTGAAAGAGGATTATCCCACAAATCAGGATTTTGACCATGACACATTTATGATTGTTAGGCCTTGGTGGAGATCTGTGTTACACTCCCAGCTTTAAGGGCTCTACTCCGTTCTATTCTCGTTGTGGTTATACTTGGCTGTGGTGTAGAACTGCACTGCATCGTCCTAAAATGTACTCTAATATTATTTCCCTCTCATTTAGCTAAATATGGTAACCAAACACCTCTCGGCAATTTACAGCACCGTTCCTGACCGTCATATATTGTAACCGCACAAATAAACATACCTCTCGGAGTGGGCCACTCGGAAAAGTATTGCATTACACTGAGTAGTGTTTCGAATATTGGGGGGGGTTTGGGGGGCACACATAGGCAGAGTAGATCTGAACTGCTCAATGGCTTTGGTCGGTCTAAGATTCATGTATTGATGACTCTCAGGTGCCTGCACGCTTGGGTTTTTAATGTGTCCAGCAAATGTGGAAGCATATGGCTCCATTAAATGGGGGACACATCAAACCACAAGCTGGGTGCATTAAAGTTTGGAACCTCACGACTTGCCAAGAAGGTACCACTGTACTTGATTTGAATCTATGTTATCGATTCTGCGGTATATTACGATCTGGCCTTGCACAATTCTTGTATCGGTTCAAAGTATGTCTGAAAATATTTTTCGGCGTGTGTTTTTGGTGGATATGAACAATGTGGCCGCGCAGTCAGGTGCCATTTTCATAGTAAGACATTAACTCGCAATCAATCGCCACAAGGCGCAGCAGGCCCTGTGTAATTTAACGCTTCAATGATTGATTGGTCTGTGTATATTTCACTTTGGCCCGACGGGAATCTCCCAAGTTCAAGTCTTAAACTCTGAGCAGATGGCCGAGCCGGTCCTTTGATGGAGAACCGTAATTAACCTTTGCGGGAGAAAAACAAACTGCAATACAGGGGCGCTGTGGCTTGGCCGGCCCGCTTTGATGTGGTTTCTGCGTTGGCTCCGTCGTGGGGGCAAACTGGTGATCTGGACTGTCAAGGGGGCCCGCCTCACCCCCGTTCCATTGGTCCTCTCGCAAACGGTTTAACCTACGAGGAAACGATCGGGGAATTTGACAGCGAGATTGGCATGCATTTGAAGAAGTTGAAAGGGTGAAGGTTCAAGTACTGCGATGGGTTCCCATGATAAACAGCCCTAGTTTTGCAAAGACACACTGAATTACTTACTGGATTGGGCTGGCCTTGCTGAAACTGTCTTAGAATTTATTGTAGCCAAGGAGACATCTTTGCAGTTTTGTGGAATTCACATTTTTTTTGGTAGATTGAAATCGAGTTCTGCATTTGTCGGATTATAAATCGATCCTGAGTAAACATCGCACTCAAAAAGCACAAAAAGTATCAATTGCTTTTTCAAGTAACTGTAAAGTGGAGAAAAACGTGTATTGAAGTTCTTTTTATGGGTAGATACTGTAATATAGCCATAGTTCGTTCGATAACGATAGCTTGGATTTTGCTGTTGCTACAACTGTCAGATTAAAGAGTGAAACTCCTCACACCCGAATCAAGCAGTAGGAGCCGGAGGCTATTTTGACTCACAGTGACGGCTTTTAATTTGTTGGATTTTTGTGGGTGCTCTATCGCCAGCAGACCGTAGAAAATGTGGCGCTGGTTCTCTGCTCATTAGCCCTGTGGTGTGGCTTTCCACACGACAGCCAGAAATGCTGCATTGCGTTGCAGACATCTTAAAGCAACTCTTGATTGATCACCGCAACGGAATTGCTCCTTTTAATAGGAAGGCACGCAAAAATGGGATAAAATCTTGTGCCGTTGATCGGAAACATGATTCTGTGTAGCCTCTTACTTACCATTGTGTGTTGTGGCAATGCCTTAGAATTAACTCATTGTGTCTATTGCTGAAATTGGGAGCAGATCGCTTCAAATGTTGCATCATCCTGCAATGTTATACCCTAACCTTGCTATATTTAATTATCCATATGTATACGTAGATGCAAACTGACTGGTTTGGCCGATTCTCAAGGGATCATCAAGTCCAATGTTGCTTTTAAAGTAGTCTATTTATTTCACTTCTGTTCAGGTAAACGGTAAAGCTAAAGACACATCAAGAAAATTATTCGTGCCTAACCAAACCCAACTCTCAGCAATCATCGTACGTACAGTACTTTAAAAAAATATATTTTTATCTGTGTGTCTGGCGGTCCGGTGGATGAGTGGTAAGCGCGTCTGCCTCACAGTAGGGGACCTGGGTTCAAATCCAGGTCGGTCCACCTGTGTGGAGTTTGCATGTTCTCCTCGGACCTGGATGGGTTTTCTCCAGGTACTCCGGTTTCCTCCCACATTCCAAAGACATGCATGCTAGGCTAATTGGATATTGGATGCTACATTGTCCCTGGCCATGAGTGTGATTGGTTGTTTGTCTCATTGTGCCCTGCGATTGGCTGGCCACTAATTCAGGGCGTCCCCCGCCCGCCTCTGGCCCGAAGTCAGCTGAGATAGGCTCCAGCACCCCCCGCCACCCTAGTGAGGATAAAGCGGTTCAGCAAATGAGATGAGATTTTTATGTGTATTTTAATTTTTACTTTTATTTTAGCATAAATTTCGACTTTAAGAGTGAAACCTGACTTAGGCGCAAATTTGTGTTAAGTTGCCAGCGTAAGAACGGAACTCAGTCGTAATCCGATGGCTATGTGTATATACTACTAGAAAAAGCAAGAACATCAAAACCAAGTTGAGAAAAGAATTTGTTAAAAAATCTGTATTGGACAAAATGGAAAAATAATCGTGAACTTTTTTGGGCGGGTCGACAGTAAAAATAGTTTGAATTATTGTTGCATCCCTTGTCTTTAGTTGCATCTCCTTTTTGAGCCGATCACTTAGCCCTGCCCTGTCGTACCCTTCTCTTGCCTATCGCCCCATCAGTTTCAGTCATGCTGCCAAGTAGCCTCTGTTCTGCTTTATCACACCCTTGTGGGTATAAGGAAAATGTCGTAAAAGTGATTCACTAGCAGTACCTTTTAGTGGTTTTCGAAAATAATGACGGCGGTGTATTGAATTCTGGTGAAGATTATACTGTCCGCTAAGTGGAAAAGGGTCATGTTGATTTCTTAATATGTTATCTAGCAGCAGTTTGAGACCCAACAGACCTACAGTGTTTTTTCCCCCTTCCACAACGTCCGCATTTTAACAGACTAGAGGAACAATGTGGGCCTTGTGAAGGCTTTCCGTGAGTTTTTTCGGGGAGGACGTGGCATTTCAGAGCAAAGGCTTCCTTTCACTGCTTTACAATGGAAATGAATTCTGCGTGTCAACACCGTGTGCTGAGTAGGAAACAGACTTTTATTTGATTTTTGATGTCCAACCACTCCACTGACAACATTTGACAACTTGCACGGACTTCCTTCCCTTTTGTACAAGT
The DNA here is from genome assembly GCF_051989625.1 of Stigmatopora argus. Taxonomy (NCBI): domain Eukaryota; kingdom Metazoa; phylum Chordata; class Actinopteri; order Syngnathiformes; family Syngnathidae; genus Stigmatopora; species Stigmatopora argus. The sequence continues at coordinate 4,019,756 of NC_135391.1, forward strand.
GTTAATAATGCCTTTGAAAAGATTGGGCCGGTGGAGAGGAATGGTTGTAAACCGTGGACGGACCGCTGCTCACTTCTATCGCTTTGTATAGCTCACATTCTGACTCAATGGGCCATTTCAACACCTCGACACCCGAGCCACATGGGGTTCAGTCACTCTGTCATCTCCTCACGTTCTGACTTCTTTGCCCCTATTGAAACTAACATATTTTCAGCTACGTTTGGTTTGGTTTTTTTCTGCGGTCGGGTTGTTACACTTGACTCGAAAGTCCTTTAAGGCAGTGTGAAGAGGTTTACATAAAGTTAACGCTCTGTCTTTATAAATATGCTATATGGTGGGCGGGCTGCGCCACTGTGGAAGTGTTTACGGTCCACTTCAGTCACCGCCAATCAAAGCGGTTCAATTGCCTTTAAATGCGGCGCACCCACAGTCCTGCTTGGAGACACGGCACTATTCTCTGTAAGCGAGAGGATTACACGTAATGGCCGTGATCTTTGGTGGGAGAGCATTCGTGAGCTGCTGGGGCGCCAGAGCAGGTTCTACATCAGTTTTTCTAGTCTATCAACACCGAGGTTGGGAAACAATCAATATCAGAGGGGCACTTAATCTGTTAGGTCAGTTCATTCTGTTGGGGTAATTGAGTTTTGGGGTATTCTGGAGGAAAGGTGGACCCAAGAAGCACTTGGTTTAGTAAAAAGAACACTTAAACAGAAAGACAGGATTGGATTTAGATCTTGAAGAAGAAAACTGAATTTCATTTTTTCTTATTTGTAAAGTTATAATGGCACATAAGGTACTATCTTCATGTGTCAAAGTGGCGGCCCGGGGGCCAAATCTGGCCCGTCGCATCATTTTGTGTGGCCCAGGAAAGTAAATCATGAGTACCGACTTTCTGTTTTAGGATCAAATTAAAATGAAGAGTATAGATGTATATTAAATTTCCTGATTTTCCCCCTTTTAAATCAATAATTGTCATTTTTTAATCATTTTTTTCTGTTTTTAGTTCAAAAATCATTTTGTAAAATCTAAAAATATATAAAAAAGCTAAAATAAACATTGTTTTAGATCTATAAAAAACTGAATAATCATGGCTTTTAATCCAGTTCTTTTAATCCATTTATAAAAAAAACCTAAATATTATATCTAAAATGGTCCGGCCCACGTGAAATCAAGTTGACGTTAAAGCGGCCCGCGAACCAACCCGAGTCTGACACCCTTGAGGTAGAGTGATGGAGAAAGTGTGACTAAAGGTGAGCGCTAATGGATCACAAACCGATACCTTGCTGGTGGTAGGGGGGTGTCTTCTGCAGGCATTCTGCTCTTTATAACTCCATGTGGGTTCAAGGAAACCATCTCCTGCATGGCGCTCTGTTACCAAGAAGAATGCAATGTGTGTGGGTTTACATTAGCTGGGGAATATTGCAAACAGCACCCTTGTTGTGACACCGGCACCTTTAGGACCAGACGGGTTGGGGATCATGTTTTAAAGAAGCTCAAAGCCCAGTGATTGACGGCAAGCCCTCCCAGTTCAAATGGATGTGATGTCTGTCGCCACCAATAGCAGCAAATGAGTGAAAGGAGCGTATTGTGTGTAAAATTCACAGGTTCGGGCAAGTGTTCAGGGCGACTGGTGACTATGCACACAGACACGTCGAGGGACCGAATGGGTTTTCAATTTACACCCAAATATACGAGCTACATGAATATGTGGCTGTATTTTCTGCCTTCTTGACAGATTCTGCTTGTTGCCCTGTAGCGAGACAAGTTCCCACCTGAGCAGTTATTCCGTTATGTACAAGAACACGCAAAAGAGTTTATGTCGGAAGGTGGAATTTTCCTGAACTGATGACGGGTTTAGGTTAAAACAACCACACCAAGTCTTTGGAATGCCCTTGGAATTCCCAACCGGAAAAATTGAAACTCAAAGACCAGTTCAAATCCTCATCGACTGACATTGCCAGTGCAATCCATTTGAGGACTGACGTTGAAGGAACCAATGTTCATTCCATTCAAACGGATTGGACTTCTACTAGTAAACTGATTTAAATTGGAAGGGGCCTTGAAAGAGCAGCACTGAAGACACTGAAAGAGTTCATAGTCGATATTATTGAAGCCAAAGTAGATTACTACCGTCATTAAAAAAATCCCTTCAAGTTCATCATTATGACAAGCCAAGTCGGTGATCCGACCGGGACTCAGATTCCGTATCGTTCATGTCGACCCGCCGAGTCAGCAGACCCTGGCAAGCTAACGTTCCGCCAGAAAAACGCCTCCCGCTTCCCACCACTGACCATCAATCACCTCAGCCATGGCAACATCAAGCCCGAATGGCCAAAGCGCTCGTGCCCTGTCTTCACACTGGCCTCATCTCTCTATTTGTGTCTTTTTACATCTCCATTTCCAGAAGCCGTCATCGCAATCGTGCCTTTTCTCTTCATCACGCACCTCACATGTGCCACACGGGGTATTACGGGAATCTGTACCACGACTTCAGTGAAAGGGAAGAGGCCGAGGTTTATGATAGGTCGACGTCGGCCCACCTTGGGAGACTGCCACCGGCACGTATCAAACGTGTTTTGATGATGTGCCCGCCAGTAACTTGTGACATTATGTCAGGACCACACGGTTGACCCGTCGTCCCACCTCCAGTGGACATTTGAGCCACGCTTGGAAGGTGACTCCTGGTGCCAGTATTGCGTTTCAAACTCAGCCAACAAAGGCAGAAGACATGTGATGATGCTGTAAGACCAGCGAAGGAGCTAAAGGTGGCAAAGGAGTGATGGAGAGGGTTTGAAAAGAAAACAGAAAGAGAGAAGCTCATACATTAGAAACCCCCTGCTGTTACTATTCTCGCTGAGAACTAATGTCTTTCATCGGGGAACCTCATCACGGGCACCAGCGCTGGCCTTCAATGAATCCCTGCCAGCTCTTCAAATTACCGTATTCTTCGCATCAGCCAAAGAATACGCAATGAAGAGGAAAAATCAGTATATAAGTCGCACTGGAGTACTAGTCGGACTTTGAGAGGGCTTTTTTAAAATGTCATCAGAAACCAAGAACAGACATTCGCTAAAGTAAGAAGGGAAAAACAGGCATCTGTTAACATACAAGTTTTTCAGATAACATTGCACATTACATGATATCTCACTGTAAAACTAAGCTTCTTAAGTTTTTTTATTTTACGACAAAACCTTCACTTTCGCAATGACCCGAACTGCAATGTCTCTTTAGGTACATGAAACAGGAGAGTAGGTGTTAACTTTTAACTGAGCAATATTTTTATACAGTATATTATAGTATAGCATGGTTAGCTTATGTGGTTGCATTCTATTTCTAGTCACTGCGACTCATTAGCATTCGCATAATGCCAGATTTTCTATCGGAGACATAATGCGAAATCAAATACCCATTTTTCCAACTATAATGATTCCGCTATAATTCGGAAGAATAGAGAAATGCATGAAGGACAGTAACGTGTTTGACATTTGGTAAACACGAGCTTCCCTCAATTCTGCACGTGATGCCCTGTGGCGTTCGTATCCATACATCAGACACGGTTGACTCCCATCCAGAGTGTCCACACACTCAACTGGGATGCACATGAATCATATTGTCCATATAGAGAGAGCCAAGAGAAAGATCCAGGGATCGGACTGCATGATACATTGCTGCCGCTGACAGATTTGATGACAACACACTCACCCCCGTCGGCCACTCTCTCTCTCGAGTCGTTGCCGGCTCAACTGAGCTAAACTTAACTCCGGGCCGGGCCTGAATTTTGGACGTTCACGAGCGCACCCTTCCTTGTCAGTCCCGTCGCCCCCGCCTTCTTAACCGAACACATGCGTTTCTGTGCTCGCAGCCAAAGCAAAGACGCAGCTGCCAACCCGCTGTTGCCGGCCGATGCTTAGTCTCGACACGTACCAAGCAAAAGAGAAGAACACGCCGCGTCCCAAGTAAAAGTGAATTCTAAATAGAGCCCGTCTATAAATACACTGGAGCTGCGCCAACTAGGAGACAGTGGTGGCGTCCAATAATACTCTATACGGTGCCGTTAAGGATAGGAACTGTTTACAAACAGGTTTGCGCTTCATCGCTGGGGTGGTTGACTTTAACCCGTTATAGCACATGGGTCCCCAAACTATTTTGCGTAGGGATGCAGTGGGTGCAGGATTTCATTCCCACCAAACAAGACGACACCTTTTCACCAATCTGGTTTGCAGATTGCATTCAGGTTCTGGCAAAAACCGCATTGGTTAATCTGTCTTGCGAGATCAGTTGGAACAAAAACCCTATGCGACCAGTATAAAGACACCCGCATCGTAGGGTACTCTTTTAAATGCTATTAAAAATAAAACACTTGTGCTACCAAGGCCCAAATCCAGAGTTTAAGTTTTTATTAATATTGATTTTATTTCAGTTTCTTCATATTTAAGTCATCACGCTGGTCTGTCCAATGGTTCTGAGATCACGGATTTGATTCTTGTTCGGTTCCGACCTTCCTGTGTGGAGTTTGCACGCTAATAATATAATACAAAATCATATTAACAGTAACATTATCAGTCACAACAAGGTTGCTGATCTGTTTCCTTAATTTTTTTTTGAAAAGCTAAAATGCTAAAGTTACTTTGTGGTAAAGGTTTAAAAAAGTTCTTTTTACAGCACCGTCGTTAGCAGCAAATGAGTTAATAGCATTTCGGCCGAACATGACCGCATGGAAAGAACTTGAAATTAAGACCTGTTTCATGTGCTGTGAATCTTACAATCATTTACATCTATTCTGCCCTGCAAAGATGAACAACAGCAAAAAAAAACTAGCATTCATGCAGTACTGTAGGTGTAAAGAAAGACAAGACACATGCGCGCCAGCTGCCAGCCCTCCTGCTGTGAGATGTGTGACATTTCAATGAAGACCTTGCTAAGTAATGCCGCAGAAGCGCCGCTGCAAATCTTTCAAGAAGACACACGAATGCTATGAAAGCGCCAGCTTCTCTGGATCATGACACTTGACAAATGACCACAAAACTGCATCAGTGGAACAAAGTATAAAAACATTAGAACTCATGTAATCCCATTTCCCAAATGCGTTTTGGTGTTACCCATAATACCTCCTGCCGAGGGAAGTAGACATGATTCGTTTCTCTGAATTGGAGCTGCTTTTATATTTTCAAATCCTTGACTGAGCCCCACTGTGAGAACACGCCTCGGCTTCCTCTATCAACACGCTACGTCCGGCACAATCATGAGAACGGAGGAGTCGGGCGCTGGTCCCAGAGAGTCTCACTTATCCGACTTCCGTAAGGGAGAAGTGTGGCTACCTGGGAGCTCCTGTGAATTTCTTACCCTGTCGTGGGTGTCAGAGAACTGGAGAAAAATTGAAAAAGCAGCCAGCTGCGCAAACATTGATTCCAGCAGCTTGGAAACAGATGTTGAAGGTTCAAATGTGTGGAGGGGTGATGAAACTCACAGAAGGAGACTTTATCTTTGCTACCTGACCTGATTTGAAAGTCGGATTTCATTGAGTTTCGGGGAAGTACCGTATTTTCTCACATATTAGCCGCCTCCGCGTGTGAGCCGTACCCTAAAAATAGTTGGATTTTACAATTTCTCTCGTAAAAGACGCCCCTGATTCACAATTTTCACCTCCATATTCATGGTTTTAATAGGGAGTACAAATGTGTTACTTTGAAGGGAAAATCTTAAGAAAATCTCTATCTTTTCTCTATTTTGAAATAAATGACCGTATTGGCCGCATTGTCTTGCGTCATGGCGTTATGGCATTGTGCCATTTTGTCGTTACCTCGCAGTTTCGTGCATGAAATTTCCCGAATACGGGATGAATAAAGTTATCCAATCCAATCCAATGTCGTCCTTTTATGTGCATATAAACCGCACCCTCGATTCAGTCATCATTTTTTGTCCGACAAATGCGGCTTATATCCGAGTAAATACGGTAAATAGCACTTGATTAACTATAGCACTGGAGTGGATTAAAAATGCTTTCAGACTGAATTCAGTTAATTTGTTGCATACGACTAGACGGAGCCCTGTTGCTACTCGTTCCCCACTTTTAAGAACCACTGCTCCAGATGCAGAATTAGACAACATGGTGTTGTGCTCGAGAAATATTTTGGCCCACAAGCAGAGGAATGCTTTTTTTGTGTGTCCTCGAGAACCACAATGGAGGCATTAAAGCAATTTAAACATGCCTCTAATCTATTAAGTCATCTGTTTCCTATAAATGTACGCTAATTAATGGCCATGGGGAAATGAGGGGCTGCCTAGATGAGCAGTTTGGAAAGAAGGCGGAAAAGGCCGGAAGAGGAGAGACCAAATTGGAAGACCTGACAGTCATCCTCTCACTATTATTATGGTTTCAACGTTGATTTACAACAATAAAACCATGAATATGGTGTAAATTGGGAAACGGGGAGGCGGCTTATACGCGAGAAAATTGTAAAATTCAACAAGTTTAAGGCAATTTTAAATTTTCTAAATGTTAAAAGTTAAGATATATGTTTAAGAACAGATTCTTTTGAAATATTTAGGAATAAACTGTCATTGTGAAACCTTTTAACCCTTATTTTTTTATAACAACGCCTAAACAGAGGTTTCACAGGACTTCTACTACTATTTCTCTACTTCTTGCCACTTTTTTGTTATTCATGGGCAGATCATAAAGAGATTTGTTAGGTATTTTCTTGGCAATTTTACGCATCGATTCCAGATTTTTACCATTGTTTTTGTCTCGGCTGATAAACTAGATTAATTGAGTGGGGATTTATTGCTGCCCACGAGTACTGAGTCAGCGAAAGCCCTCCAGTTTTAGCTGCACTTGGTCACCTATAACACGAATGAACCACTTTTCTTTCCCTCGTGAGACGGATCATTTCTTGGCAGCGTCTGAATGTGGTTACTTTCTTTTGGGCCACCGTTAGCCCCCAGCTTTTGACGTTTGAAAATCCCCCACGCTATGGGAATTACCTTTAAATGTTTCAGTCATTGACATTTGATTTGCTTGACAGAGCTTTACAGAAGGTTTTCTCACTTGCCGGCATAATGTAGATCAACAGCTTGCATACTTTTATGACTCCTCCACATGTTCTTGATTAAGGTAATTGAGGTTCAGACTGTGTATTTAACACTAATTTCACATTTATACGAAATCTCTCACCTCCTCTACAGTGTATTCAGAAAACGGCTTATGTTTTTGTTAGTGGTTATTACCATGATGAAAACTTCATTTATCCTTTTAAAGCTGTGATTGCTATTTTCAACTCTTGCGCTATGAAATAAAGGTGAGTGTTAATAACCAGATGCACCTGGTCTTTAAATGTTGCCAACGTTTACACGCTACATTGAATCTGGCTAGCACAAGCTAACATAAACAATAAGTATATTGGGGTGTGTTAAGTAGTAAAACTTGAAATTTCTGTATAACTATGATTTTATGCACTCTTGTGTAACATTCTTACACCTTACTGTTCTAAAATGCTCTGACTAAAGAGTCAAAAAAAGCACTTAAAATTGCTAATAACGTTAGCAAGGGCCCAAAAATTGTCACCCTTTCGTTCTTTTTTTCCCGTGTTTGCGTAAAGATGTTTTTATTATTATTACTTAACTGAAACACGAATTAATTCGTTGCCTATTTGAGTCATACAGTGGCGGTCTGTGCATTTTCTCGTAGCGCCTTCAACGAATCAATCCAACCCTCAAAAACTATTTTATGGCTATAAAACCTCTACAGGTGCGACACATAAAATATAATCAATAAATCAATGCACAAAAATGGGGTAAAATCCACTTCCTAGCAGCATTTCATGATTAAATACAAATACTGGAGCTTTTCAGACATTACAACCGGGCCAAGGGGGTGATTTTCCCGGGAAAAGACAGCGATGAACATCAATGGCGAAACAGCAAAAATTGCACTAAAATAGGGTAAAATCCAGCCGAAAACAGCATTTATTGATTAAATACAAATACTGTAGCTTTTTAGACATCAGAACTGGGCCCGGAGTATCATTTCCATGGGAAAAAGACAGCGATGAACGTCAAGCTCCAGATACAGTTTGGTAGCTCTGGCTAATCACTAGCCAATCATAGTTGGTGAAAGCGATGATGTATCCCTACGCCTGCGACAAGGCATTGTGGTGTTGCCAACTCGAAATCTGATTGGTTAAAGCAACAGTCTTATCGACGGTTGTTTAATGCAGCAGAGCCTGCAGAACTGATTGTGAAGGCCTTGAGGCAGATTTCTGACCCTGGCAACAAATAAAGGGCTGAAATGTGATTGGTTAAATGCTTCAATATGAAAACACACATCTGGAAGCAGTGCAACCAGGGGGAAAAGCAATGAAAGGAAGCTAACAGACCATTTGGAATTATTTAATAAGTATTGATGGACAAGATATAATATATGATTCAGATATTTCTTAGGCCAGCAGATGATTGATGAGAGATGAGTTGGCAAATTGTAACAGGAATAAAGTCAAAGTATTGGAATAAAACTGGGCTAAAAAGGTTCACACAGCACAATAGGGGAACAAGTCAAGGGAAAGGCCAATACCCCAACTCTTCGACTCCCCTTTTTCTCTTATTGAATGTTAGCAGGCTCGCACTGAAAAAATATACAAGCCAGCATGTTTCTGCTTTGTTTCCTATTCCTCCCGTGAACCTTCACTGGCCGGGATGCCCTTGACGTTGCAGTCCGTGTCGGCGGTGCTTAAACCCCGTAGCTAGTACAATAAACACCTCGCCGACGGGCCCAAACGTTGAGGAGGTCCCACTTCCTGTCAGCACGAGGTATTGCAAAGAAAGAGCAGCGGAAGGACACAAAAGGTGACTGTAAACAAGAGAAGTAGATGAGGCAGAAAGAATGTAATGGGAGAAAACAGAGCGCAAAGAACACCGTTCCCATTGAAGTTCAAATTAAGAGGTAGGAAAACTTTTTGCACGGTAACGCGCTCGTAACATAACAAACAAATTTAAATGAACATGGATTACGATGTAGACACTCAAAAATAAATTTAATCTAACCTTACACTAAACTTAATTCTAATTTTGTTTTAAATTTTGATACCTTTCTTGGCTCTGTTTGCCCCGCCTCCACCCTGACTTTCAGATGCAACCTATCGAGGGTTGTTTGCTTTTGTATTCCCTTCAAAATATTCCCAAAATAATGCACACAAATGTCCTCACAATAGGAAAACGCACGACCACTTGCCAAGGAGAAGTGGTATATACTCCTCTCGTATTAGCGATCACTCCGCCATTCGCACTGACTAATGGGAAGAAAAAAAACACTGAAAAAATGCAATGCCCCGCCCAGTGCTCGTTGAGACATTACACGAGGGAGTTGCGACCAGAAAGACAGTGGCCATGATGTTCTTATGAGCAGCCTCTCGCGTCCGCTGTATGCTCATATATCAAAATTTGACTTGTATCTCAAGATAAATATTTGCCCGAAATTGTACTCGTATCTCAAATTGCTCGTATGTCGAGGTACCACTGTAGTTTGCTTTGAATTAGGTGTTACTATGTTTATCATGTTACCGCCTCACGTGTTTAGCTCATTGGCACCCAATCTATTTGAACTGGGAATTCTGACAGTGACCATTCCGCTTCAAATGGATTGAATATCTATCGGCATGGCTGACAGCCAATGAGTTAAGTCCCCGAAGTATTCAAGTGGCATTACTTGGAAAAAAAACGTTTTCTGCCATCCAAGCATGACGGATGTCAGAGACGTCCTCGCAAATTCACCTACCTTCCATCTCTGAATCACTTTTACGACGTGTTTATTTTTAGATGGATAAGGATCACAGACCATCACGGCGCGTGCTTTTCGGGATTTACGACGCGTGGCCTCCCTTTCGGCTGGGACATTTCTCCGCTCGCGTCTTTGGGATTCCACCGTGAGGCGGGAAGAAAGCCGCCACGAGGGATCAGGGGTCAAGCTAGATCGTAGCGACTCTTCGTTTCCACGGGAGGAGAACCGGGCGAATGACGGGTGGAGGGTTCATTTGAGTACCGTTGAAAGTCGGGGCTCACGTTGTAGGCGGGATTATGTTTGATTGGCGGCAAGACAGGTCCAGCTGTTGCGGGCTTCATAGGTTATTTGCTCTAATCTGATGGATTAATCATTAATACAATTTTAATCAAACAGGAGACATCTTTAACATACACTGATTACAACTTGCAAGTGAAAATCACCCATAACTCGCCTTCGTTCAAGAGGATTCTGAAGAGCGGCATACTGTTCTCTCTATTTAGTCGCGCCATACTCAAAACATTTAATGTAATATGATTCAAAACAATTGCATAAGCTAACCGAATAACACCATTAAGGTCAAAAAACAACTGCTCATATTAGATCGAAACCAAAACACCTGCGTAAGACTTTGCAGTATCATACTTGTCAACCTCTGCCGATAACTGCCCTTATAAATGATTATGATTCCCCTTACAAACCCCCCAAAAAACCTTACAAACACCGTACGGTGTTTGTAAGGTTTTTTGGGGGGTTTGTAAGGGGAATCATGATCATTTATAAGGGCAGTTATCGGCAGAGGTTGACAGGTATGCAGTATAAGCATAATAATTTCTTTATAAGGTAAACTGCCGGTGTCCTAGTCAAAGCAATTTATGAGTCCTTCGCAGATCTTCATTGCGAACTTGCATCTGGGTGTCTGGGTTGCGAGGTGTGTCTCCCAGTAAACAGTCCTTGGACGGTGAGGTGTTACGTCAAAAAGCTGGAGCCAGCAGGGCGACCTTGAGTTTCCCCCAGTCTCAAATTAAAGACTCTTATACAAAAGTAATTAAAATGCATACATCTATAATATTATCCAGAATAACCCCAACATCAGCTTTCCGGGAGTTTTAAGATACATCCAAACACCGGCGCTAGGCCCGGATTTCACTCGGCGCGCAGACACGAGCCCAACAATCTTAAATAAAAAGCAATATTGCTACGCAACCACTTCCATTCCTGCGTGTTTGCGTTTTTTGTGGTTGTTTGCAGCCTGCTTTTGGCAAGCTAGCTCGTCTGTGGCCCTCGGTACGCTTGCTCGAACATGTGTTGCACACATGTTTCCGTGCCTGTGAATCAGTCTTTGTGTCGAGTTGCATCCTTTACAGCAGTTAGTGTATTTCCTCCTATTACAAAAATGCCCGAAAGAAAGGGTTTGGAGACGTTTTTTGGGGTCTGTAGGTATGCTAACAAACCTTGGAAAAGGAAACGAGTTGGGACAGACGCACATTCGCCATGTGATCCCCGTTCAACTTGGACAGGGACTGATCCTGGTGGGCCGTCGGGGGCTTGTATCTATCGTAAGCTGGCCGTGACACTTTTCATTCTTTCTCGATGTGTGTGGGCCCATTCAGTGGAGCGACGCTACCCCAAAAGACAAGAAGCGCTGCAACAGCTGCGCGGGAAAATTGGTGCGAAGGAATTCCGATCCCACTTCAGAGGAAGATTAGTCAAATATAATGTCTACCTTGTAAAATGGGGGTTCATTGGGAAATTAAGATGATTTAATGTCCCTTAAGGGGCAATAAAATTGAAACATGTTACAACAGGCTCCAAGTGATTGACCAAATATGGGATGATATAAAGTTCTAACCTAACCTAAGACACAATTCCAAAGAGTTGCGTTCAAATACATCGTAGAATAAAAAGAATACAATGATTTGCAAATCATGCTTCACTTTAAAGACAAGATAGACATTGATAAATGTGACTGTTTTTAGAAAATAATAATTTTCCGAATGAAACCGTCTCGGAAAAAAAGCAGGCAAAACTAGGCTGAGAAAGTTACGGAATACTCGCAAAACTGGCATTTGATTTCAATACCAAAATTTCCGAACCCGTGAAAATCTCCTTAAAAAAAGAAAAATACTTTAGCAATCTTTGTAATACTTTCAAAGATTGAAGGGACCATCATTGGATTTCTGGCGAACACAAAAACGTACAACACACAAGCGTTTGGGTTCTGACAACCTATAGACAATTACTCTCGTCTTTATCGAATTTTCACATGTAAGTATAGCGATAACTGTTAATTAGCAGCTGAGCGCCCCAGGCGCCAAACGCCATCCACGACACGACAGCTTCGTCTCACATCTCCCACCCACTCCTCTTCACGTACACGCGCTGTCCCAGCTGACTCACCCTAAGCTCCCCCTCACTTCGTCTAGTACACTCTCACAAACAAACACACACACAGGCGATGCACACACATCGACACTTGGCCAGGGCGCAGCTCAGCACATTCTTGCGGGGCATGTTGACACCCCGGCAGGCAGGATCTATGAGGACTTTCTGGCATGGGGAGCATTTTGTTATTCCAACAAATACTGACTCCCATTGCTTACGGCCGCAGAGCAAATGAGGCACGGGCTTTTCCGTGGCGCCGCGTGATACATCGGCAACATCGACACGTGTGATTACGCTTCTGAGTCTGAAGGCTTCGTCGTATTTACCGCATTTTTGGACTGCCGTAAAAGTCGATTTTATGCAAGGAAGACGGGGGTGAAAAAAAGGGTTATAATTCCTATTATTTGGGGCGAATGGTATTTCAGAGACCAACAACAAATAATTTGCATTACAGCAGTGTTTTTTTAAAGTGTTGTACGAGTACCACCTGACTGAATCAAATGTTCAAACGACCTTATTTTAATGGAGTAAAATACATTAATGAAGTACAATTCACTTGTTTTTAATTTATACAAAAGTTTTGCTTTCAATGTTTAAGTCCATTTTCTTCCTTTTCTTAATGTCTGAATGTTAAGACCAACTGTATGGATGTATACCGTGACCGGACCTACTACTTTAAACGCAAGGATAAAATAAAAAATATAAAAAATTGGCAGCACATTGTAGTACGTACTTGTATTTAGAAATATGTCGAGCGGGGGGGCAATACATGCCCTTGTTATTCCTAAATAATTGTTATCTGTAACGGGCCGTATATGGCCCGCGGGCCGAGGTTGAAAAACATGTACACACGATCCGGGGGCGGGGCGAGCGCGCGAATCCTGTTTCGGCGAAACGTCCGTTCGGCGAACTGTCCGTCGGCCAAACGTCCGTCGGGCAAACGTCTTTCGGTGAATCGTCCGAGTACCATGTATACATATGTATATATATATATGTGTGTGTGTATATATATTTCATGCAACACCCTTAATTATTTATTTATTTACTTATTTATTACCTATTTATTTATGTCTAAAATGTCTTTTTCTGTGTCTGTATTCTCATTCTCTTGCTCCTGTGAGTGAAATTTCCCTCTAAAAGGTCTTTCTGTGTCTGTATTCTCACCCTCTTGCAATCCTTAAGTACATTTTATTCGACAACTTGCAGTGCTAATTCTCAAACCGTGGCTCATAAAACGGACAAAAACGTCTTTGTTTCAACACAAACAAATGTTAACACCCTCAATCTTGCAGTAAATCACTCCTAATTGTCCTCATTGTCAGTATCGCAGGCACAAAAACCTTATCCGAAAACATAACATTTGACTGCTTTCACTGCACTTCTTGCGCGAACATGCAGCGCAGCAATTATCTTGTTGTGGTCCCTCCTTGCTTTTATATTTAGACTGCTCCAGGCTCCCTTTCAGGCTCTTTTAATGATCATAAGATGTCTATTCTAATGCGGCGGGGGTGCAGGACTGCTAATGCTAAACACATGCGCAAAAGCCATCATTGTTGGAATCCTACTCTACTTTTTTGGTGCAATTACACCTGATGGAGAGCGCAAGACAAGTGTCAAATGTTGGAACGCTTCACCAAGCACACATGCATTGTTTCCTGGAAATCGGTAGAATGGCCACTTTCTTCTTTTTATGATCCTGCCACCGTTGACTGACATTTTCTGTGCTTGTGTTGCTCTTGGCACACTCCGCCGTGGCTGGAACATGACTCAGATGCCAGTGGAGAAGGGTGCGTCTCCATTTGCCAACTGCGCATATTTTCAAAGTCAAGATTTGCCCTTGTTTGTACGGTGACAGACGGTGATTAAGACTCGAATAGAAACGGTGTGAAATACCTGGAAAGTTTGGGATTGGTTTTGAATCGAAGGAAGGGGGGCTCAAAGGTCGCAAAGACTCGTTATCAAGGGTTTTCTGCTTGTAGCCCGTGTCCTGTCTAATGTTCCTGCCATTTCCCGCAGTTTTCCTGCCTTTGAAGACAGCGGCCTTGTTTTGTGGACGCCAGACAGGATGCTTCTTCACATCCCACCAGAGAGGATGCTGGGATTTCTCTTCAGATTCATGGATGACCTGCACAGGTGAGAAAATCAAGATATTACAGCCCAAAAAAATTCTGTCACTGTCAGTAGATATTTGATTAAATATAGCCAATTTAGAGCATGAATTGTTAGTCCAAAACCGTTGTTGGTTCGCAATCCTACCATCGGACGTTAATCGGCAATTAATAGCATGGCTGAAAATATTCCACTACGAAGTACGAATTATTCCTAAATATTTGAAAATAAATTCTAAAACATTTAATGTGAGGATTTTTGGAAGAAGAAAAAAAAACGGCATTTCAATGAATGCACTGTAGTTTGTTAAACAAGTTCAAAATGAACTACAACCACCCAGCTCCCTCTACTGGCTCACTTGGAATCTACAGGCTACAATGAGTCCGCATTTAATTAATCAGCCCCGAGATAAACATATTGAAGCAAACTCCAAGGTGTGTACATCCCTTAAATATATTTAAAAAATGTCATTCTGATCCGTCCATAAAAAACAGGCAGAGAAATTTTAGTTAGCGAAACAAATTGAGCAAGGCATTGAGCCTTGGACTTTAAATTTAGAGACAATAACTGTATAAATGAATCATACTTTATTCCATAAAAAAGTCATTCTTAATTACTCTTGATCTAAAAAACATTCATCATGCAATGATTTATCACGTTAAAAAAGTAATTATTGATGACTCTTAATATCAAAAACATTTATTATGCAATGATTTATCACATCATTCTCGATGACTCATAATATCAAAAACATTGATGACGTAATTTACTCCTGTCATGTTTGTGGTGTAACATTTTTGTTTTACTGTACTCAGGCCAAACCTATATATATATATCTATATGTAGAAAATATATATATGGGTCAACATAAAACAGTGTAATATATAGAATCTTCATACCTTCTTAAAAGAAACGCTAATATTTAAATATAATTGCACTCACGTTTAATGATTGCAATGGCCCGTGATGTACTTTTCAAAGAAAAAGATGTTCCAAGAGACTTTATTTATATTCAGGTCATACATTTAGACTTTACAGCCAAACGTGATACGCGACAGTCATCTTCCATCTTCACCTCCGTCAACCCAAGCTGTCTTTTTACTACGCCATAAAGCGGCTCCCGCGTTCCCACCCCGAAGACCCCCGAACTTGAGCTCTTAATTCCTAGCCACCCTCCTTTCGTGGCCCACTTTGGTGCCAGTTTACCACACCGTTGCTTTCCAGCGTAATGAAAGCAGGCGCCGGTCCAAAATGCTCGGCCCGAGTCCAGCCCGGCGAGAGTGACTTTAATGGCGTGCCGTAATCGTTCCACGGCCGAGGCCAAAACCGCGTTCGGCGGCGGGAGTCCCACCTCTGGCGAGCGCGACTCCCATTGGCTGCCAAGTCGCCGCTCCACTTCGGGAAACTCTTTCCAAGGCAAATACGCACTTTTCTTTGAGATCGAGATACAGTAGAGCAGGGGTGTCAGACTCGGGTTGGTTCGCGGGCCACGTTAATGTCAACTCGATTTCATGTGGGCCGGACCATTTTAGATATAATATTTAGATTTGTTTTTATAAATGGATTAAAAGAACTGGATTAAAAGCCCTGAATATTCAAATTTTTATAGATCTAAAACAATGCTTATTTTAGCTTTTTTATACATTTTTAGATTTAACCAAAGAATTTTTGAACTAAAAACACAGAAAAAAAGATTTTAAAAATTGCAATTATTGATTTAAAAAGGGGAAAATCAGGAAATTTAATATACATCTATACTCTTCATTTTAATTTGATCCTAAAACAGAAAGTCGGCACTCACGATTTACTTTCCCGGACCACACAAAATAATGCGGCGGGCCAGATTTGGCCCCCGGGCCGCCACTTTGACACATGTGCAGTAGAGTGTTTGCGGACGTGCAAAAAATTGTAATTATAAATATATCAGTTTTAATGATGCTGTGGTTCTTTTGCCCGACTTGGGTGCTGGCGGCGTGGGTTCAATTTCAACTCGGTGGCGGCTTCGTTGACGGTACGGATGGTTTGTCCGTCGCGATGTGTTCCCGAACCAGTTTAGGGTTTTTTCCGCCTTTCGCTGAACCCCAATGGGTTTCCATGTTCCTGTGCGGAGTTCGCATGTTCTCCCCATGGCTTCGTCCGTTTTCTTCGGGTACTCCGGTTTCCTACCACGTCTCCAAATGGATGTAGGCTGGTTGATTTGAATTGTCCTTAGGTATGGATGTGTGCAAAAATGGTTATTCATTGTGACCTGCAACTGGCTGAGCCCACCGGTAGCCAGGATGGGCTCCAGCACCCCCCGAATTAGCGGAATGAATAGTTACCTGAATATTCAGATTTTTGGGGGGTAATTTCCGACTCTTTTAATTATTGTCTGTTTCTTTAAACCAGGCATTTCTCCAATAGCGTAATATAAAATAGTCGATTTTGACTTTAGGATGGCAATATTGGCAGATTTTTTGGGTGTGTCTTTGAGTCCTTGAAACGCATTGGCTGAAGTCCTTTACATAATAAAATCTATATTGTAACTGTATTTTGTTGGCAGTGCAGAGTTCAGAGGTATCTGGATTTGTATAGTACCAACAAGAGCCCCCTCGTGGTAATGGTTTGCTTTTCGGGCAAATAAATCGACTTCGTGCTCACCAACGCAATTGATTGATCAAATTTAGCTTGTTTTAAGTGAAGATGAAAGCAGGGCTCTTGGATTTTAATAAGCACTTACCAACTGGACATAGTGTATTAGTCAATGTGTGGCTGTTTGAACTCAATTCATTTGAATAAGGAGGGAGAATTGAAATATAGGAAGGAATTTCCAGTCAAAGTTGAGGGGAGTTGGAATCAGAAGTTTAAATGAACGCCTGAGGGAATTTACTGGAAGCAAAGAGTTTTTGTTTGCCAAGCCGTTGTTGCAGATGTGTCAGGTAAAAACAGGGCGAGTGCGACTGGATGCTTTTCAATGCACACCCCAAAGAAGAAGAAGAATAGAACAGATGGCCGATTAATAAAGCGGGATTTGGACATGCCTGTTGTTTTTGGAGGACAGAGTGAAGTGTAGAAAGGCTTTTTGGTATGCAGATCATATGGTTTGTTTTATGAGGGGAGGAAATTATGTTCGGGAAAAGCCAACATCAAAAGAAAAGCACTTCTTTTCACTTGCCATAAATGTTATGTCCTGCCAATGAAAATGGAACATCATTCCAAAAAAGAGAGAAAAAATGAAAAATATATATATATATGTAAATAAACTTTCGCCTCAGAAACATTTGCGTTAAAAGTTTGAATTCTAAAGTTGTGTTTAAGTGTAAGCAGACCTTGCAAAGACATAAGTTGCTAATTTTTTTTGTTAGTTCCCATTATTTATTTTACAGATATCAACTACCCCATCATTGAATTTTCCACAAATAATCAAAAAGAAAGTTGGATGTCTTTTTTTGAAAATTGAAATTTTTGAAATGCAAAATGTCGGTACACGGTCGATTGGTCGCCCAGAAGGTAAGTGATAATTACCATTTAAATCGTTGCTCAAATTCCCTAAATACAAACTGCGAATTACTATTTAGTCATACATAATGCAATATTAATTATTAGGCTAAAGAAAAGCTCCAAATTTTCCGGACTTTTATTGTTTTTTGTTGGAGAACTTGTTAAGACCCTGACTGGCGTAGCTTCTTAAAGGGACAACGCATGTACAAACTTTTATACACAAATGTCGTCTCAGTGAAACTGCTCATGGCCATTGTTGGCTTTTATTGATGCGTAGACCGTCTTGTTTTACCTTGTTTTGTCGCTGGTCTTTTGGTCGTCGGTCTTTTGGTCGCCCGTTGTCGCGGTCCGGGTGACCAAAAGACAGCGACCAAAAGACCGGCGACCAAAAGACGGCGACCAATCGACCGCACACGAAAATGTCTCATCTACTTTGGCAACATTCTTAAATTTTAAGAAGCAAAAAAAATCAATTATTTCCAAAACCCAAGTCGGATTTAAAATATGTTATAAGTTTTGGGTCATCTTTTTAGACCCACAGTGACCAAAGCCCCAATTTTTCATTTATGAATGTGTTAACATGCTAAAATGATTCACACATACCTTTTTATTTGACCTTTTTAAAAATGTTTTGAAAGAAGCCAAATCCAAAGATTCACCATTCGTCAAAAACCAAAATTCTATGCTCACGTAACATTGAACTCCTGCAGGACCATATTTAGGCAATTGCACATATTTGTGCAATGTTATGATGCATTGTCAATAATAGGCAACCAAAAGAGAAGCATATAAATATCTGGACAGGCAATGAATCTAAAGGCTCACAGAAAGGTGACAAGAGACCATTTGTTGCTCTGGCTTAAAGTCTCAAGAAAGTGCCAGCGGTACCCGAATGCCAAACGCCGCTTAAATCGGGTCGACGCTCAATCACCCCGACCTCGTATGATATATTACTTCACACCTGTGCAAACAGAGGAGGGGCTAGAGCTGAGGGACCTCCATCGTGCAAACCCTAACTTCTCTTTGTCGCTTGGTTTTGGCTACCAATTAGAAAATAGTCAGGAAAAAAATTATCCATTAAAAACAAATCTCGATTTTCTGATTGGTCTACGTTGCTTCGGTCTAGTCGAAGGGAAACTGCTGTCTGACTCAGAAGACGAACGCCTTCCTATCATGACTGCCAAGACCACGAGGATTTATTTTATAGGCTTATTTGCATCCTTAGGTTTATGTTCTTTCTAGTTTGCGCTTGACAACCTATACGGTTTCTCTGACTCAGCCCAGAAAACGCTGTTGCCAAAGCACTGCGGTGTGACTGATTGTATGTTTAGGCATGTGTAGAAGGACCTGGCTGTTATTCTATGTCAAAGGTCTCCCTACTGACAGATTCAGAAGGCTTTACCAAACCAAAGGTTCCTTTTACGACTAACACGAGGGATATCACAATACACTTCTATTTTATCCCTGAATGAACGGTTGCTTAAGAAAAAAGGGACTTCAGTCACGTGTTCCCGGTTTCAATAAGTCGGCCATTTATTGGTTGCATCGAGTAATGAGGTGAGAAAAATATTTTTGAGGGATATCAGGACAACTATATATATTTTTTTATTTGAAGTTATTTTATATTGTTTTGGACTAAATCAAGCCCAAAAGGTCAGTGATAAAATTCCAGGCTTTTAGGACTAAAACTAAGAAATGATAAAGGGATTTTTTAGGGATATCAAGACAACTTACAGCGTGTCCAATCGTGTGCGGTCGATTGGTCGCCGGTCTTTTGGTTGCCGGACCGCGACAACGGGCGACCAAAAGACCGACGACCAAAAGACCGGCGACAAAACAAGGTAAAACAACACGGTCTACGCATCAATAAAAGCCAACAATGGCCATGAGCAGTTTCACTGAGCCGATGTGTGAGTGTAGAAGAGTTTGTATGTACATGCGTTGTCCCTTTAAGAAGCTATGTCAGGCAGGGTCTTAACAAGTTCTCCAACAAAAAACAATAAAAGTCCGGAAAATTTGGAACTTTTCTTTAGCCTAATAATTAATAGGGCATTATGTATGACTAAATAGTAATTCGCAGTTTGTAATTAGGGAATTTGAGTAATGATTTAAATGGTAATTATCAATAACCTTCCGGGCGACCAAAAGATCGGCGACCAAAAGATCGGCGACCAAAAGACCGGCGACCAATCGACCGTGTACCATGTCCAATAGACCTTTTTTTTACGTTATTTTTTATTGTTTTGGAGTAAATCAAGCCTAAAAGGTCAAAGTGATAAATGCCACGATTTTAAGACTAAAACTAAGAAATGATGAAGACCAGCAACGGTGAGTGTCAAGTCTAGGATTCTGGATAGGGTCAAAGTCGGGGGACGGCTGAAATCTTTCAACAAGGGTGCTCAATTGAACCTGATAACTAGAAGAGAAATGCCTCAGTTTAAAATAACCTCAAAATTAGATAAGCTTTATTCGTCCAAAATTGTGCAGTGTTTCAACTGAAAAAAAATGAATTCTGGTCATGCAGGGTCTTACTTGCCTTTGTAAAAAAAATATAATATTTTCTACTAACTAGATGGAGGTTTTGCTATTTTCATATGTGAAGAAATGTTTTCATCATTGTCAACTTTAGTTCTCATTTGCGCTTTTCAGTCTAGCTCGCTGCATTCAGTGTGGAAAGTGTCCCATAACCGTTTGCTTGTTATGAATGGACTTGCACTCATAAACATATTTTTTCCTGCTGTATTTTTCCTTTGGCTCTCAAATCCTTCGCCAGACTTGCCATTCATTCCCTGTCATTGTGGCAGGAAAACGTCCTAAAAGTGGTCAATTAAAGGTGTTTATAACTCCAAGCAGTCTTTTATTTAAAAACACTTGTCATTATTTTGCATCAACTAAACTAGGGTTGTCCAAACTATGGCCCGCTGCCTACTTTTTATTGGCCCGATGAAGAGCTCATTGAATATGGCCCGCACAAGAAGCTTAACTTCAGCCTGCATTTCTTCGCTTTAAAACATGACAAAATTTTGAAAGAAACGACGAAAACTAGAATTGTAGTTTTTGTTTTACAAAAATGATCTTTGTTTCAGAAGTGTAAATATATTCATTTTGTGTACCGCTTATTCTCACAACAGCGCTTCCATTCAAAACCCTGAATAGGAAGAAAAAAATTACAAAGAAGGCTTGTTCTTGGGACCAAACAGCTGTCAAACAAACAGCTGTGTGTTGTCATTTTGGCCTCGCCATCCCTGCTTTTAGGAGCAAAGGTAAATATACCTCTACAAGCTATAGGGACTGCACCTGAAATAGCCCGGAGCAGGCAACAGCCTTCAGGTTGCAACATGGCGGAAGTGCCATAGCAATTTCAAGCCAAAAACTATAATCAGCTCATATTTTGCATGACCTTTTTTCAATATGCGGATCAGCTTAAGCTTAACACGCAGGAGTAAAACTAGTTCATGTTAAAAGCATGAATTATTTCGAGAAATTTGATTAATATTGTGATCTGCTGAGGTCGAGAAAACAGTGATGATGGTTAACGTTTTGTAGTTTTACTTTTGATAGTCACATTGAAGGACGTGCGATGCTGTAATTTATTTACTTAACACGCATGTTTTAAAAATCACCATTCATCTAACATAAACCAGCTGTGACAGCTGCTCGCTAAGTGACACATTGATCTTGGACACTTCAAACGTGCAATTATGCTTCAATTGGGCAAGCGGATTCAGCACTAATCTGTACTGGTAGCTTTTTCTCGTTAGGAGAAGCTAGTTGTTTAGCTCGTTTATTCCCATTCTTTTCCATAAAATGTCTTGATGATTTTAGTTCAAGAATGTTTGGAGAAATAAAACCAACCACATGAACGGGTGCGTACCTGAGTGCCACACTCTCCATGACACCGGCTTTATTTTTAGCCAAATGTACTCATTCAAGTTAACACAGTAGCAAATATCTGTCAGTAAAATAAATCATGACATTTATGACTTGAATGCTTGCTATACAATCCCGCACATATTGTGCAAAACCCTCATATGCGTGTTATGAAAGCTTAACCGCATTCCCAATTCCTCAGAGGGGGGGAACACTGTACACCAGTTTAAGAGAACTTTCGAGGCTCTTCGCAAAGTGTCCAGTGAAAGAAAAAAACAAAAGTGCTGCCACTTCAACAACATAAGAACATTTTTCAGTGGCATTAGAAAATATTTGGGGAAACCCAAAACTTGGTCTTGAGAGAAGACACGGATTGAAGGAATGTGCTCCAACATACAGATGCTCATTTCTTCACGTGTCTAGAAATTTCGACAAGTTCAACCTATAAGAATAGTTTTGCCGGCAATTTTTTTTTGGAAGGACCAAAAGTTATGCCCTTGCGCATTTTCCCGTCAACATGCAGTCACTTCTTTCCAACTATTTGGTTTGTGCGTGTTGTTTGTGGCCCTTTTGACTGCACCCCGTCGGGCCAGCAGCTGCCCTCTCAGCACTGGAGGCGGGGTCAACAAGCAGACGGCAAGTGTGTTGACACAACCTCCAAGACCAACATTTTCATCTGTCAACTTTGTGTACGTGAGTCAGTCCGCGTCAACCTTGATGGCTCTTATTTTCTCCATTGAAAACTGCACTCACTCAGTATACCTTTTTACCCTCAACTCATGGTAGACCAATCAGAACTCTTTTTACATTGACCCAACAGAATCATATTGCCACTGACATTAATGAAACTAAGGAAACACACCAACAACCTTCCAACTATTTTAACTACAGTCGTACCTCTACTTACAAAATTAATTGGTTCCAAGACTTTTTTCGTAAGTAGAGGTGTACTTTATATGTAAATTATCTCATTCATTCCACGATCCTCACACAACTGCCAACTAAACCCTTCAAAATTATTCAGTGTTCCAATTTAGTATGAAAGGTTTGAGGAAACAAAAAAAATTCTAAGGAAATGATTTATTAATGTCTTAAAATAAATAAAGCATATGAAAATGTGCCCTGCGCCGCTGAAATATCGCCCTCTGCGGCCATTATAGATGTATATTTGATTTTGAACTTATTTTTGCATTTCAAATGTATTTTGTATAAACAAAAGACTGGGAAAAATGGCTATAATAATATATATACTGAGGCAAACAGCAGAAATTTTCTGTGACGGCAAAAAAGTCAGGCAAATAACAACTAAGTTAGCTCGATTAATCACATTGGATATTTTTCACATGTACAAGTGTACTTATGTCAACAAAAATGGAAATTCTACCTGCATCAATTTTATCATTGCGTAAGATTTTTAATCCTGAAGGTAAAGCAGATCCTCTATTCACTGTTGAATTGACTTGCTCCGTCTAGTGTTGAAGATGAGAAGTACAACAACGCAGGCTGAACTTAAGCTTCTGGTGTGGGCCGCATTCAATATTTTCAGAATTTGTTAGCAGCCAATAAAAACAAGGCCACGGGCTCATAGTTTGGACACCAATGCTTTAAGTGTTCCTGACACAGTGCCAGTCAGTGTGAACAGCAGATCCAGCTTCGTTTTCATCGCACATCCCAGTGGGAGTGGTTTTCCAGGCCAAGCTGTGCCCTTGCCTGAAGACGAGTAGAAAATGGAAAGCATTTCCTGAAAAGAAACTCCATTTGGCCATCAAACAGCACAATACGCACGGCAGGAATCATCAGCATACCGCAGCAACGGGCCAATTGGCATCCAAAGCCTCTTTTTAGAACATCCTTCGTCTTCGGCGTCGACAGGCAGTCAAGGTTGTCGGCAGCTTCTCTGAAGACGAGGGGCAGTAAGCCACGGCTTTCCTGTGCGGATGAAACTCGCACAGCTGGTGTTGGGTTTCCATTCAAACAGCTGGGCCACAATGTTGTTCTGTGGTCGTCTTCATCCCTTTGGATAAGTCCAAATTTCTCTGCGAGGCCCCGACCTCCTCCTTTCTGCGCGTCCTTGTTGTCGACGCGACACGTGCGATGATCGCCAGCTAATGTGGGAACACAAGACGGTGTCCCGACAGTTGAACAAAGACAAGACGGTGTGAAAGCAAATGTTCCCAAGCTCAGACAGTTTCAAAACACTCCTGCTGGGCGATGGGAGATGGGAAATTTCCCCAATGTGAGAAAATGTTTCAGTGTGTTTTTCCTGGACACGCACCACAGAAATATAAAGTCTGTCTTTGGTTTTGTTTGGCAGGGCACTTGAGATTTATTCGGAGGAATGAACTGCGGTCGGAGATCTTCAAAGATGGCGGATGACCTGAAATTGGGACGTGAGGTGAATAAACGGCAGGTATTTTTGCAACATTTGATCCCTAAATTTTTTGTATAATCGGAACATGATTAGTCATGATCAATTATGTCATTATTTAAAATTTTCTATTCATTCATTCATCCTCCCTACCGCGCATACTTCGTAAACGTTGTGGCAGTTGCTGGGCGAAACAGACCACCTTGATTGGTCGCCAGTCAGTCGTAGGGCACTTAGAGAGACAGACGGCCATTCGCTACCGCAACCGGCGGGAATCGAGCCCGCGTCAAAGTCAGGCGAGAGAACCACTACACCATCAGATGACTGTTTTTATTCCGACTTTTACAAATAGATTTACAAAATGTGAAAAATGATATGAAGTAATAATAATCAGACCCTTGGGTTGTCGCTCCAAATAACATAAATAATAATTTCATATTTAAATGTATGAAATTTTAAAAATAGTCCCACATTAATAAAATAATTAAATAAAGAAACCTAATCCTAAATGTGACAAATGATATGAAGTAATAATAATAATAATAATAATAATCAGACCCTTGGGTTGTCGCTCCAAATAACAAATAATAATTTCATATTTAAATGTATGAAATTTTAAAAATAGTCCCACATTAATAAAATAATTAAATAAAGAAACCTAATCCTAAATGTGAAAAATGATATGAAGTAATAATAATAATAATCAGACCCTTGGGTTGTCGCTCCAAATAACATACATAATAATTTCATATTTAAATGTATGAAATTTTAAAATTAGTCCCACAATAATACAATAATTAAATAAAGAAACCTAATCCTAAATGTGAAAAATGATCTGAAGTAATAATAATAATAATCAGACCCTTGGGTTGTCGCTCCAAATAACATAAATAATAATTTCATATTTAAATGTATGAAATTTTAAAAATAGTCCCACATTAATAAAATTAAATACAGAAACCTAATCCTGACATTAAGGTGAAGGTTTGTTTACACGTCAGAAGAAAGCGTTCCCCTGCCATACCGATTGCTGCCGCCAGGTGGCGAAATATCCTAACATGAGAGTCTGTTGTTATGGTAATGACGCGAGCCAATGCACAACATCAGGGTCAATTATATGATCATCATTTCCCCTTTGTACATTTCTATGGGGAATTTTCTCATGTTGTCGTCGCCGTTTTTGTTGTTGTTGTTGTTGTTGTTGTGTGGATAAATAAGATCACACAATAAAATCAAGTTTTTCTCGCTACCTCCTGCTGCGATGCGCTGCCCTGCCTTCCCATGATGCATCGCTTTATTTAGTGTTGTCGCTTAGGGAGATGATAGGGAGCTGATCGGGTGGGACAGACGCATCCAGCCGTCTTCTGCTTTCGGCAGCGCCGCAACATGCTCGACGGCGTGCCGCAGCGTCGTTGTCCTTGACTCAGCCGTTCTGGTGGTCCGGGGGTCCCTGACCGGCGTCCCCACTTTTAGCCGCAAGGTAAGCAAAGACTTGACGTCACGTAACGAAGACGAGACGACGGCTGTCTTCGATAGCAAAGCGAGCTAAAGCTAAAAGGACGGCTAAAAAGCGTCACACGGGAAACACGCCTTGTTTCATTCAAAGAAGAACCAAACCGGGCGACGATGTGTCGTGACACTTGGGGTTTCTACCTTATTGCTTGTTAGGGTGGTTTTGGGGCTTGAAAACGGATGGAATTTTCATTTAAAAATATATACATTTAATTAAAAAAAACGAACACCATGTCGGTTTTAAGGCCACGTCGTCCCCAAATGTAGGTTAAGCCGCGTCGCTGTAAAAATGATGGCCTTTTGTTTGCCGGCGTTTGTCGTTGGCTTCCGCTGAAAATGTTGCTGGGCTCGTCTCGGATTGGACCTGGCTGACATTGGGGCACGGCCCGGTTCGGTTCGGTCCGGTCCGGTGCCGTCTCGGATGCGTGCCGCCCGGCCGCCCGCACGTCACTCCAGCTTGCCTCTGGGTGCTGTCCGCAATGCGGGTGCTGAAAGGGCAAGTGCACTGCGAAGTAGGCGACACACACACAGACACACACACATGCCAAATCAATCAATTGCTTCATAGGGGTGTGTCGATAATACCCATGTTGACGATATATCGCGATACTTTGGGGATCGATAGGGCAAGAATTGAGGTGTCCTTTTAAACATCACCCGCTGTTCTATTATCCGCTCTCAAAAAAACATCCTGTCTAATTTTAGGTGAACTCTGCCATTGACAACGATAAACATCAAATTCATTTTAAATGGACTCGCTTAATGTTTCAGTTCAAATAACGGCGATAGACGTCCAAAGCATTGCTGATAGCATAGTGTATAGTATAGTAAGGCTTTGCTAATTTGATTGACAATGTGCTTGGAATCCCTCTAATGGTGTCAGTCAAATTTAAGTACGGGGACATGGACTGATAGAAATGTTGTGTCCAGCTTGAGTACCCTCGCAATGGTTCTGGTGGCTAATGTTTCATGCTGCTGCAGTTCATCTATTATTAATGGTGTGTCTAGAATATTCAACAGAAGTAGCTTTTCCGACCCCGTTTACTTGAATTTGACTGCATGCTAGCACTTCTTTAGATGCGGTGTGTTTTGTTTGACTGTTTTTGGGGCAAATGTCCACTTTAGGTCATTGAGAAAAATTGCCAAACCTGCCAGTCGACGTCACATTTTGGACATTAAATTTGGGGTCACGTGGGCCACAACATTTACATGCATCTGGCCTACGTAAGCCTAAATGTGATGTCTTCTCGTGGATGCCAGGACTCGATTGTAATCAGGGATTTCCCGAGGGAAATTTGTAAAAATGTTTTGGAAATGGAATAAAAATATTAAATAGATGAGAATTTTGAGACTAGGACTGTTTGTCATAAGCTATTTATCAATAACACTCAATATAGAATTTAAAAAAAAGAAGTCTTAGGGTACAGTTTAATAAACAAACAAAAACAATGCAATTCACTGCAATGGCAGAGAGCCGGGATAAGTTTCAAATCAACCATAGAATGTTGCCAATGCAATTTCAAATGTTGTTTTAGCAGTTGCAGAACAGTCCATTCTCCTCTGAGTCACCTTGATGCGACTTGAGGTCATGCTTTGGAAAAAAACACGCAAAGCAATCTGAGCTATTCTAGGAAAGGGTTGGGAGGAGAGCCGCTTTGCGTTACCGGAAGGATTCATCAATAATACATCGTCTCTCGGACTTTGTGGCTCGCCGGCGCCGAGGCGTTTTTCGAACAAATTTTCTCCGTGTGCAGGATGTGCTGTGGTCTGTGTTATTTATAGTATCGCGACATTGGGGCTAGGGCAAGGATGTGTCGCTGCATCATATATTACTATTATGTCATGGATCCAGAGTTGACTGTCCTTAGTCTCGTCGTGCCCTGCGATTGGCCGGCTATCGATTCGGGGTGTCCACCCCATGTGAGGATGAGCGGTACGGAAAATGAATGAATGAATGAATAGAAGGTTACAAGTCAGCACAATTGCTGATATTAACGATACTCGGTCGATTGGTCGCCGGACGTTTGGTCGCCGGATGTTTGGTCGCCGGACTTTTGGTCGCCAGACTTTTGGTCGCCCGGAAGGTTATTGATAATTACCATTTAAAATTGTTGCTCAAATTCCCTAAATACAAACTGCGAATTAGTATTTAGTCATACTTAATGCCCTATTAATTATTAGGCTAAAGAAAAGCTCAAAATTTTCCGTACTTTTATTGTGTTTTGTTGGAGAACTTGACCAAAAGACCGCGACCTAATGACCGGCGACCAAACGTCCTATCACGGATATTAACAGGCACAGTCGTCGAATCAAAAGTTCAAGGTTCATCTGAGCAAGTCAATGATTTTGTGTCTGGTGAACTTTCCCATCAGCCATGGCATCGGCCAACGTCACGTTGGAGAATCAGCTGCAGAGCGCGCAGAAGAACCTGCTCTTCCTCCAGCAGGACCACGCCAACACACTGAAGGGGCTGCACGCCGAGATCCGACGATTGCAGCAGCAATGCACAGGTGACTCGCCGCGACCGTTCCTTTTGGGGACACGCAGTACTCCTCGGAAGGTTTCCAACTAGTCATCGCTCCTGTACGTTCGCAGATCTGACCTACGAGCTGACCGTTCGAAGCTCCGATAATTCAGGTAAGAGTTCTTCCATTATGTTCCAAATGTACTTTTCTGGAAGCCCCTCGGTTACCTTTCCTTTGCCTTTAGTTTAATTTTATACGCTTACCTTATTTACTCGCATATGAGCTGCATTTATCGGTAAGTAAGGCTTTTTTTTATTTAAAAAAAAACACATAGTATAGTATAGTAAGGCTTTTTTTCATTAAAAACGACATAGTATAGTAAGGCTTTTTTCTTAAAAAACAACATAGTATAGTAGGGCTTTTTTCTTAAAAAAAACGATATAGTAAGGCTTTTTAAAATTAAAAACGACATAGTATAGTAAGGCTTTTTTTTTTCACCATTAAAAACGACATAGTATAATAAGGCTTTTTTCTTTAAAAAATGACATAGTATAGTAAGGCTTTCTTTAATTAAAAAAGACATAATAGTAAGGCTTTTTTCTTTAAAAAAAACGACATAGTATAGTAAGGCTTTTTTTCTAACAAAAAAAAAACGACATAGTATAGTAAGGCTTTTTTTCTAACAAAAAAAAAAACGACATAGTATAGTAAGGCTTTTTTCCCCCCAAAAAACGACATAGTATGTAAGGCTTTTTTCTTAAAAAACGACATAGTATAGTAAGGCTTTTTTCTTAAAAAAATGACATGGTATAGTAAGGCTTTTTTCTTTAAAAAACGACATAGTATAGTAAGGCTTTTTTTTAAATGACATATTATAGTAAGACTTTATTCTTTAAAAAACGACACAGTATAGTAAGGCTTTTTTTCTGAAAAAACAACATAGTATAGTAAGGCTTTTTTAAATTAAAAAACGACATAGTATAGTAAGGCTTTTTTAAATTAAAAAACGACAGTATAGTAAGGCTTTTTTTCCCAAAAAAAACGACATAGTATAGTAAGGCTTTTTTCTTAAAAAATGACATAGTATAGTAAGGCTTTTCTTATTAAAAACGACATAGTATAGTAAGGCTTTTTGTATAGTAAGGCTTTTTTCTTAAAAAAACGACATAGTATAGTAAGGCTTTTTTCTTTTAAAAAAACCGACATAGTATAGTAAGGCTTTTTTTTTAAATGACATATTATAGTAAGGCTTTTTTCTTTAAAAAATGACACAGTATAGTAAGGCTTTTTTCTTTAAAAAAATGACATAGTATAGTAAGGCTTTTCTTATTAAAAAACGACATAGTATAGTAAGGCTTTATTTATTAAAAAAACGACATAGTATACTAAGGCTTTTTGTATAGTAAGGCTTTTTTCTTTAAAAACGACATAGTATAGTAAGGCTTTTTTCTTAAAAAAACGACATAGTACAGCAAGGATTTTTTCTTAAAAAAACCAGATAGTATAGTAAGGCTTTTTTTTCTTCTTAAAAAAGCGACATAGTATATTAAGGCTTTTTTAAAAATTAAAAAAACGACTCGAGGGTGCGGGTTATATGCGCATAAAAAAGATAACATGCCCAAAACTGCAAGGAGACAAAGACGAAAAACAGTAACGCAAGACAATGCGGCTGATGCGGTCATTTATTTCAAAATAGAGAAAATATAAACAGAAAACGCTAAACATTTTATTTTGACGTCTATTAATGAAATTAAAGAAACAAACGTATCTTGCATAAAACGTGAAAAAGGCGGATTAAGCACTTAGAATACCCACGTGTTAATATTACGAAACTCAGTCAAATGATATTTTTGAAAAATTACTTTGCTTTTTACTTAAATCCAAACACACAGCGCTGTAAATCTAAGCACCTTTTTTTTAAACCGATGAAAGTAATACAGCATGGGATTAAACGACTCTTGGCCGTTGCATTGTGGGACGCACTATTGTCCACCCACTGCCAAGCGCCCAACCCCCGCGTTGTTACAGCCGTGACACCGCGGGACTCGACGCGAGCAAACGGAGCACTTTAACGGGCAGCGAAAATCAGGGAGATTTGGAGGGGATGGAGAGAAGAATGAGCAGATGGAGAGAGCCGCGATCGTGTGGGTCAATGTCAGGCATCGGAGACTAGAGTGAGTGCAGGAAATGAGATTACGTGTCATGAGCCTAATGCACGGCTGTCTCTCTTGCCATAACATTCCATTAACTACTGGGAAAAATACGCATGTTACCTCTCACCACTACAAATATAGCTTTGTATAGTGAGGCTTTTTTTGCAAAAAAAAATGACCATGTATATAGTAAGCCTTTTTTGGCAAAAAATGGCCAGGTATATAGTAAGGCTTCTTTAAAAAAAAAAAAACATTTATAGTAAGGCTTATTTTAATTAAAAAACGACAATGTATAGTAAGGCTTTTTTTCTTAAAAAACGACCATGTATAGTAAGGCTTTTTTCTTTAAAAAACGACATAGTATAATTAGGCTTTTTTTCTTGAAAAAACGACATAGTATAGTAAGGCTTTTTTCTTAAAAAAGGACATAGTATAGTAAGGCTTTTATTAAAAAAACGATATAGTATAGTAAGGCTTTTATTAAAAAAACGACAGTATAGTAAGGCTTTTTTATTAAAAACGACATAGTATAGTAAGGCTTTTTCTCTTAAAAAACGACATAGTAGAGTAAGGCTTTTTTCTTTAAAAAAAAACAACCATGTATAGTAAGGCTTTTTTCTTTAAAAAACGACAATGTATAGTAAGGCTTTTTTTCTTAAAAAACGACCATGTATAGTAAGGCTTTTTTCTTTAAAAAACGACATAGTATAATTAGGCTTTTTTTCTTGAAAAAACGACATAGTATAGTAAGGCTTTTTTCTTAAAAAAGGACATAGTATAGTAAGGCTTTTATTAAAAAAACGATATAGTATAGTAAGGCTTTTATTAAAAAAACGACAGTATAGTAAGGCTTTTTTATTAAAAACGACATAGTATAGTAAGGCTTTTTCTCTTAAAAAACGACATAGTAGAGTAAGGCTTTTTTCTTTAAAAAAAACAACCATGTATAGTAAGGCTTTTTTCTTTAAAAAAACGACATAGTATAGTAAGGCTTTTTTTCTTGAAAAAATGACATAGTATAGTAAGGCTTTTTTATTTAAAAACGACATAGTATAGTAAGGCTTTTATTAAAAAACGACATAGTATAGTAAGGCTTTTTTATTAAAAAAACGACATAGTATAGTAAGGCTTTTTTATTAAAAAATGACACAGTATAGTAAGGCTTTTTTTCCTTAAAAAACGACCATGTATAGTAAGGCTTTTTTCTTTAAAAAACGACCATGTATAGTAAGGCTTTTTTCTTTAAAAAACGACATAGTACAGTAAGGCTTTTTTTCTTGAAAAAAATGACATAGTATAGTAAGGCTTTTTTTATTAAAAACGACATAGTATAGTAAGGCTTTTTTTCTTAAAAAACGATATAGTATAGTAAGGCTTTTATTAAAAAACGACATAGTATAGTAAGGCTTTTTTATTAAAAACAACATAGTATAGTAAGGCTTTTTTTCTTAAAAAACGATATAGTATAGTAAGGCTTTTATTAAAAAAACGACATAGTATAGTAAGGCTTTTTTACTATAAACGACATAGTATAGTAAGGCTTTTTCTTAAAAAACGACATAGTATAGTAAGGCTTTTTTTTTCTTAAAAAACGACCATGTATAGTAAGGCTTTTTTCTTTAAAAAACGACATAGTATAGTAAGGCTATTTTTCTTGAAAAAATTACATAGTATAGTAAGGCTTTTTTATTTAAAAAACGACCTAGTATAGTAAGGCTTTTATTAAAAAATGACACATAGTAAGGCTTTTTTCTATAAAAAACGACACAGTATAGTAAGGCTTTTTTTCTTGAAAAAATGACATAGTATAGTAAGGCTTTTATTAAAAAACGACATAGTATAGTAAGGCTTTTTTATTAAAAACAAAATAGTATAGTAAGGCTTTTTTTCTTAAAAAACGATATAGTATAGTAAGGCTTTTATTAAAAAAACGACATAGTATAGTAAGGCTTTTTTATTAAAAACGACATAGTATAGTAAGGCTTTTTCTTAAAAAACGACATAGTATAGTAAGGCTTTTTTTCTTAAAAAAACGACCATGTATAGTAAGGCTTTTTTCTTTAAAAAAACGACATAGTATAGTAAGGCTTTTTTTCTTGAAAAAATTACATAGTATAGCAAGGCTTTTTTATTAAAAAAACGACATAGTATAGTAAGGCTTTTTTTCTTAAAAAACGACCATGTATAGTAAGGCTTTTTTCTTTAAAGAACGACATAGTATAGTAAGGCTTTTTTCTTTAAAAAACGACATAGTATAGTAAGGCTTTTTTTCTTGAAAAAATTACATAGTATAGTAAGGCTTTTTTATTTAAAAAACGACATAGTATAGTAAGGCTTTTATTAAAAAACGACATAGTATAGTAAGGCTTTTTTATTAAAAACGACATAGTATAGTAAGGCTTTTTCTTAAAAAACGACATAGTATAGTAAGGCTTTTTTTCTTAAAAAACGACCATGTATAGTAAGGCTTTTTTCTTTAAAAAACGACAGTATAGTAAGGCTTTTTCTTAAAAAACGACATAGTATAGTAAGGCTTTTTTATTAAAAAACGACATAGTATAGTAAGGCTTTTTCTTAAAAAACGACATAGTATAGTAAGGCT
This sequence comes from Stigmatopora argus, assembly GCF_051989625.1. Classification (NCBI taxonomy): domain Eukaryota; kingdom Metazoa; phylum Chordata; class Actinopteri; order Syngnathiformes; family Syngnathidae; genus Stigmatopora; species Stigmatopora argus. The sequence continues at coordinate 4,052,472 of NC_135391.1, forward strand.
TTTTTATTAAAAAAACGACATAGTATAGTAAGGCTTTTTTTCTTAAAAAACGACCATGTATAGTAAGGCTTTTTTATTTAAAAAACGACATAGTATAGTAAGGCTTTTTTTCTTGAAAAACGACCAGGTATAGTAAGGCTTTTTTCTTTAAAAAACGACCATGTATAGTAAGGCTTTTTTATTTAAAAAACGACATAGTATAGTAAGGCTTTTATTAAAAAACGACATAGTATAGTAAGGCTTTTTTATTAAAAACGATATAGTATAGTAAGGCTTTTTCTTAAAAAACGACATAGTATAGTAAGGCTTTTTTTCTTAAAAAACGACCATGTATAGTAAGGCTTTTTTCTTTAAAAAACGACATAGTATAGTAAGGCTTTTTTTCTTGAAAAAATGACATAGTATAGTAAGGCTTTTATTAAAAAACGACATAGTATAGTAATGCTTTTTTATTAAAAACAACAAAGTATAGTAAGGCTTTTTTTCTTAAAATACGATATAGTATAGTAAGGCTTTTATTAAAAAAACGACATAGTATAGTAAGGCTTTTTCTTAAAAAACGACATAGTATAGTAAGGCTTTTTTTCTTAAAAAACGACCATGTATAGTAAGGCTTTTTTCTTTAAAAAATGACATAGTATAGTAAGGCTTTTTTTCTTAAAAAAACGACCATGTATAGTAAAGCTTTTTTCTTTAAAAAACGACATACTATAGTAAGGCTTTTTTCTTGAAAAAAATGACATAGTATAGCAAGGCTTTTTTATTAAAAAAACGACATAGTATAGTAAGGCTTTTTTTCTTAAAAAACGACCAAGTATAGTAAAGCTTTTTTCTTTAAAAAACGACATAGTATAGTAAGGCTTTTTCTTAAAAAACGACATAGTATAGTAAGGCTTTTTTTCTTAAAAAACGACCATGTATAGTAAGGCTTTTTTCTTTAAAAAACGACATAGTATAGTAAGGCTTTTTTATTAAAAAAACGACATAGTATAGTAAGGCCTTTTCTTAAAGAACGACATAGTATAGTAAGGCTTTTTTATTAAAAAAACGACATAGTATAGTAAGGCTTTTATTAAAAACGACATAGTATAGTAAGGCTTTTTCTTAAAAAACGACATAGTATAGTAAGGCTTTTTTTCTTAAAAAACGACCATGTATAGTAAGGATTTTTTATTTAAAAAACGACATAGTATAGTAAGGCTTTTATTAAAAAACGACATAGTATAGTAAGGCTTTTTTATTAAAAACGACATAGTATAGTAAGTCTTTTTCTTAAAAAACGACATAGTATAGTAAGGCTTTTTCTTAAAAAACGACATAGTATAGTAAGGCTTTTTTATTAAAAAAACGACATAGTATAGTAAGGCTTTTATTAAAAACGACATAGTATAGTAAGGCTTTTTCTTAAAAAACGACATAGTATAGTAAGGCTTTTTCTTAAAAAACGACATAGTATAGTAAGGCTTTTTTTCTTAAAAAACGACCATGTATAGTAAGGCTTTTTTCTTTAAAAAACGACATAGTATAGTAAGGCTTTTTTTCTTGAAAAAAATTACATAGTATAGTAAGGCTTTTTCTTAAAAAACAACATAGTATAGTAAGGCTTTTTTTCTTAAAAAACGACCATGTATAGTAAGGCTTTTTCTTAAAAAACGACATAGTATAGTAAGGCTTTTTTTCTTAAAAAACGACCATGTATAGTAACGCTTTTTTATTTACAAAACGACATAGTATAGTAAGGCTTTTATTAAAAAACGACATAGTATATTAAGGCTTTTTTATTAAAAACGACATAGTATAGTAAGGCTTTTTCTTAAAAAACGACATAGTATAGTAAGGCTTTTTTTCTTAAAAAACGACCATGTATAGTAAGGCTTTTTTCTTTAAAAAACGACATAGTATAGTAAGGCTTTTTTTCTTAAAAAACGACCATGTATAGTAAGGCTTTTTTCTTTAAAAAACGACATAGTATAGTAAGGCTTTTTTTCTTGAAAAAAATGACATAGTATAGCAAGGCTTTTTTATTTAAAAAACGACATAGTATAGTAAGGCTTTTTTTCTTAAAAAACGACCATGTATAGTAAGGCTTTTTTCTTTAAAAAACGACATAGTATAGTAAGGCTTTTTTCTTTAAAAAACGACATAGTATAGTAAGGCTTTTTTTCTTGAAAAAATTACATAGTATAGTAAGGCTTTTTTTATTTAAAAAACGACATAGTATAGTCAGGCTTTTATTAAAAAACGACATAGTATAGTAAGGCTTTTTTATTAAAAACGATATAGTATAGTAAGGCTTTTTCTTAAAAAACGACATAGTATAGTAAGGCTTTTTTTCTTAAAAAACGACCATGTATAGTAAGGCTTTTTTCTTTAAAAAACGACAGTATAGTAAGGCTTTTTCTTAAAAAACGACATAGTATAGTAAGGCTTTTTTATTAAAAAAACGACATAGTATAGTAAGGCTTTTATTAAAAACGACATAGTATAGTAAGGCTTTTTCTTAAAAAACGACATAGTATAGTAAGGCTTTTTTTCCTTTAAAAACGACCATGTATAGTAAGGCTTTTTTCTTTAAAAAACGACATAGTATAGTAAGGCTTTTTCTTAAAAAACGACATAGTATAGTAAGGCTTTTTTATTAAAAAAACGACATGGTATAGTAAGGCTTTTATTAAAAATGACATAGTATAGTAAGGCTTTTTCTTAAAAAACGACATAGTATAGTAAGGCTTTTTTTCTTAAAAAACGACCATGTATAGTAAGGCTTTTTTATTTAAAAAACGACATAGTATAGTAAGGCTTTTTTTCTTGAAAAACGACCAGGTATAGTAAGGCTTTTTTCTTTAAAAAACGACCATGTATAGTAAGGCTTTTTTATTTAAAAAACGACATAGTATAGTAAGGCTTTTATTAAAAAACGACATAGTATAGTAAGGCTTTTTTATTAAAAACGATATAGTATAGTAAGGCTTTTTCTTAAAAAACGACATAGTATAGTAAGGCTTTTTTTCTTAAAAAACGACCATGTATAGTAAGGCTTTTTTCTTTAAAAAACGACATAGTATAGTAAGGCTTTTTTTCTTGAAAAAATGACATAGTATAGTAAAGCTTTTATTAAAAAACGACATAGTATAGTAAGGCTTTTTTATTAAAAACAAGAAAGTATAGTAAGGCTTTTTTTCTTAAAATACGATATAGTATAGTAAGGCTTTTATTAAAAAAACGACATAGTATAGTAAGGCTTTTTCTTAAAAAACGACATAGTATAGTAAGGCTTTTTTTCTTAAAAAACGACCATGTATAGTAAGGCTTTTTTCTTTAAAAAACGACATAGTATAGTAAGGCTTTTTTTCTTAAAAAACGACCATGTATAGTAAGGCTTTTTTCTTTAAAAAACGACATAGTATAGTAAGGCTTTTTTCTTGAAAAAAATGACATAGTATAGCAAGGCTTTTTTATTAAAAAAACGACATAGTATAGTAAGGCTTTTTTTCTTAAAAAACGACCATGTATAGTAAGGCTTTTTTCTTTAAAAAACGACATAGTATAGTAAGGCTTTTTTCTTTAAAAAACGACATAGTATAGTAAGGCTTTTTTTCTTGAAAAAATTACATAGTATAGTAAGGCTTTTTTATTTAAAAAACGACATAGTATAGTAAGGCTTTTATTAAAAAACGACATAGGATAGTAAGGCTTTTTTATTAAAAACGACATAGTATAGTAAGGCTTTTTCTTAAAAAACGACATAGTATAGTAAGGCTTTTTTTCTTAAAAAACGACCATGTATAGTAAGGCTTTTTTCTTTAAAAAACGACATAGTATAGTAAGGCTTTTTTATTAAAAAAACGACATAGTATAGTAAGGCCTTTTCTTAAAAAACGACATAGTATAGTAAGGCTTTTTTATTAAAAAAACGACATAGTATAGTAAGGCTTTTATTAAAAACGACATAGTATAGTAAGGCTTTTTCTTAAAAAACGACATAGTATAGTAAGGCTTTTTTATTAAAAAAAAGACATAGTATAGTAAGGCTTTTATTAAAAACGACATAGTATAGTAAGGCTTTTTCTTAAAAAAAACGACATAGTATAGTAAGGCTTTTATTAAAAAACGACATAGTATAGTAAGGCTTTTTTATTAAAAAAACGACATAGTATAGTAAGGCTTTTATTAAAAACGACATAGTATAGTAAGGCTTTTTCTTAAAAAACGACATAGTATAGTAAGGCTTTTTTATTAAAAAAAAGACATAGTATAGTAAGGCTTTTATTAAAAACGACATAGTATAGTAAGGCTTTTTCTTAAAAAAACGACATAGTATAGTAAGGCTTTTTCTTAAAAAACGACATAGTATAGTAAGGCTTTTATTAAAAAACGACATAGTATAGTAAGGCTTTTTTATTAAAAAAACAACATAGTATAGTAAGGCTTTTTATTAAAAACGACATAGTATAGTAAGGCTTTTTCTTAAAAAACGACATAGTATAGTAAGGCTTTTTTTCTTAAAAAACGACCATGTATAGTAAGGCTTTTTTCTTTAAAAAACGACAGTATAGTAAGGCTTTTTTTCTTGAAAAAATGACATAGTAGAGTAAGGCTTTTATTAAAAAACGACATAGTATAGTAAGGCTTTTTTATTAAAAACAACAAAGTATAGTAAGGCTTTTTTTCTTAAAATACGATATAGTATAGTAAGGCTTTTATTAAAAAAACGACATAGTATAGTAAGGCTTTTTCTTAAAAAACGACATAGTATAGTAAGGCTTTTTTTCTTAAAAAACGACCATGTATAGTAAGGCTTTTTTCTTTAAAAAACGACATAGTATAGTAAGGCTTTTTCTTAAAAAACGACATAGTATAGTAAGGCTTTTTTATTAAAAAAACGACATAGTATAGTAAGGCTTTTATTAAAAACGACATAGTATAGTAAGGCTTTTTTATTAAAAAAACGACATAGTTTAGTAAGGCTTTTATTAAAAACGACATAGTATAGTAAGGCTTTTTCTGAAAAAACGACATAGTATAGTAAGGCTTTTTTATTAAAAAAACGACATAGTATAGTAAGGCTTTTATTAAAAACGACATAGTATAGTAAGGCTTTTTCTTAAAAAACGACATAGTATAGTAAGGCTTTTTCTTAAAAAACGACATAGTATAGTAAGGCTTTTTTTCTTAAAAAACGACCATGTATAGTAAGGCTTTTTTCTTTAAAAAACGACATAGTATAGTAAGGCTTTTTTTCTTAAAAAACGACCATGTATAGTAAGGCTTTTTTCTTTAAAAAACGACATAGTATAGTAAGGCTTTTTTCTTGAAAAAAATGACATAGTATAGCAAGGCTTTTTTATTAAAAAAACGACATAGTATAGTAAGGCTTTTTTTCTTAAAAAACGACCATGTATAGTAAGGCTTTTTTCTTTAAAAAACGACATAGTATAGTAAGGCTTTTTTCTTTAAAAAACGACATAGTATAGTAAGGCTTTTTTTCTTGAAAAAATTACATAGTATAGTAAGGCTTTTTTATTTAAAAAACGACATAGTATAGTAAGGCTTTTATTAAAAAACGACATAGGATAGTAAGGCTTTTTTATTAAAAACGACATAGTATAGTAAGGCTTTTTCTTAAAAAACGACATAGTATAGTAAGGCTTTTTTTCTTAAAAAACGACCATGTATAGTAAGGCTTTTTTCTTTAAAAAACGACATAGTATAGTAAGGCTTTTTTATTAAAAAAACGACATAGTATAGTAAGGCCTTTTCTTAAAAAACGACATAGTATAGTAAGGCTTTTTTATTAAAAAAACGACATAGTATAGTAAGGCTTTTATTAAAAACGACATAGTATAGTAAGGCTTTTTCTTAAAAAACGACATAGTATAGTAAGGCTTTTTTATTAAAAAAAAGACATAGTATAGTAAGGCTTTTATTAAAAACGACATAGTATAGTAAGGCTTTTTCTTAAAAAAAACGACATAGTATAGTAAGGCTTTTATTAAAAAACGACATAGTATAGTAAGGCTTTTTTATTAAAAAAAAGACATAGTATAGTAAGGCTTTTATTAAAAACGACATAGTATAGTAAGGCTTTTTCTTAAAAAAACGACATAGTATAGTAAGGCTTTTTCTTAAAAAACGACATAGTATAGTAAGGCTTTTATTAAAAAACGACATAGTATAGTAAGGCTTTTTTATTAAAAAAACAACATAGTATAGTAAGGCTTTTTATTAAAAACGACATAGTATAGTAAGGCTTTTTCTTAAAAAACGACATAGTATAGTAAGGCTTTTTTTCTTAAAAAACGACCATGTATAGTAAGGCTTTTTTCTTTAAAAAACGACAGTATAGTAAGGCTTTTTTTCTTGAAAAAATGACATAGTATAGTAAGGCTTTTATTAAAAAACGACATAGTATAGTAAGGCTTTTTTATTAAAAACAACAAAGTATAGTAAGGCTTTTTTTCTTAAAATACGATATAGTATAGTAAGGCTTTTATTAAAAAAACGACATAGTATAGTAAGGCTTTTTCTTAAAAAACGACATAGTATAGTAAGGCTTTTTTTCTTAAAAAACGACCATGTATAGTAAGGCTTTTTTCTTTAAAAAACGACATAGTATAGTAAGGCTTTTTCTTAAAAAACGACATAGTATAGTAAGGCTTTTTTATTAAAAAAACGACATAGTATAGTAAGGCTTTTATTAAAAACGACATAGTATAGTAAGGCTTTTTTATTAAAAAAACGACATAGTTTAGTAAGGCTTTTATTAAAAACGACATAGTATAGTAAGGCTTTTTCTGAAAAAACGACATAGTATAGTAAGGCTTTTTTATTAAAAAAACGACATAGTATAGTAAGGCTTTTATTAAAAACGACATAGTATAGTAAGGCTTTTTCTTAAAAAACGACATAGTATAGTAAGGCTTTTTCTTAAAAAACGACATAGTATAGTAAGGCTTTTTTTCTTAAAAAACGACCATGTATAGTAAGGCTTTTTTCTTTAAAAAACGACATAGTGTAGTAAGGCTTTTTTTCTTGAAAAGATTACATAGTATAGTAAGGCTTTTTTATTTAAAAAACGACATAGTATATTAAGGCTTTTATTAAAAAACGACATAGTATAGTAAGGCTTTTTTATTAAAAAAACGACATAGTATAGTAAGGCTTTTATTAAAAACGACATAGTATAGTAAGGCTTTTTCTTAAAAAACGACATAGTATAGTAAGGCTTTTTTTCCTTTAAAAACGACCATGTATAGTAAGGCTTTTTTCTTTAAAAAACGACATAGTATAGTAAGGCTTTTTTATTAAAAAAACGACATAGTATAGTAAGGCTTTTATTAAAAACGACATAATATAGTAAGGCTTTTTCTTAAAAAACGACATAGTATAGTAAGGCTTTTTCTTAAAAAACGACATAGTATAGTAAGGCTTTTTTTCTTGAAAAAAATGACATAGTATAGCAAGGCTTTTTTATTAAAAAAACGACATAGTATAGTAAGGCTTTTTTTCTTAAAAAACGACCATGTATAGTAAGGTTTTTTTCTTTAAAAAACGACATAGTAGAGTAAGGCTTTTTTCTTTAAAAAACGTCATAGTATAGTAAGGCTTTTTTCTTTAAAAAACGACATAGTATAGTAAGGCTTTTTTCTTTAAAAAACGTCATAGTATAGTAAGGCTTTTTTCTTTAAAAAACGACATAGTATAGTAAGGCTTTTTTATTTAAAAAACGACATAGTATAGTAAGGCTTTTATTAAAAACGACATAGTATAGTAAGGCTTTTTCTTAAAAAACGACATAGTATAGTAAGGCTTTTTTTCCTTTAAAAACGACCATGTATAGTAAGGCTTTTTTCTTTAAAAAACGACATAGTATAGTAAGGCTTTTTTTCTTGAAAAAATTACATAGTATAGTAAGGCTTTTTTATTTAAAAAACGACATAGTATAGTAAGGCTTTTATTAAAAAACGACATAGTATAGTAAGGCTTTTTTATTAAAAAAACGACATAGTATAGTAAGGCTTTTTATTAAAAACGACATAGTATAGTAAGGCTTTTTCTTAAAAAACGACATAGTATAGTAAGGCTTTTTTTCTTAAAAAACGACCATGTATAGTAAGGCTTTTTTCTTTAAAAAACGACATAGTATAGTAAGGCTTTTTTTCTTGAAAAAATGACATAGTATAGTAAGGCTTTTATTAAAAAACGACATAGTATAGTAAGGCTTTTTTATTAAAAACAACAAAGTATAGTAAGGCTTTTTTTCTTAAAATACGATATAGTATAGTAAGGCTTTTATTAAAAAAACGACATAGTATAGTAAGGCTTTTTTTCTTAAAAAACGACCATGTATAGTAAGGCTTTTTTCTTTAAAAAACGACATAGTATAGTAAGGCTTTTTTCTTTAAAAAACGACATAGTATAGTAAGGCTTTTTTTCTTGAAAAAATGACATAGTATAGTAAGGCTTTTATTAAAAAACGACATAGTATAGTAATGCTTTTTTATTAAAAACAACAAAGTATAGTAAGGCTTTTTTTCTTAAAATACGATATAGTATAGTAAGGCTTTTATTAAAAAAACGACATAGTATAGTAAGGCTTTTTCTTAAAAAACGACATAGTATAGTAAGGCTTTTTTTCTTAAAAAACGACCATGTATAGTAAGGCTTTTTTCTTTAAAAAATGACATAGTATAGTAAGGCTTTTTTTCTTAAAAAAACGACCATGTATAGTAAAGCTTTTTTCTTTAAAAAACGACATACTATAGTAAGGCTTTTTTCTTGAAAAAAATGACATAGTATAGCAAGGCTTTTTTATTAAAAAAACGACATAGTATAGTAAGGCTTTTTTTCTTAAAAAACGACCAAGTATAGTAAAGCTTTTTTCTTTAAAAAACGACATAGTATAGTAAGGCTTTTTCTTAAAAAACGACATAGTATAGTAAGGCTTTTTTTCTTAAAAAACGACCATGTATAGTAAGGCTTTTTTCTTTAAAAAACGACATAGTATAGTAAGGCTTTTTTATTAAAAAAACGACATAGTATAGTAAGGCCTTTTCTTAAAGAACGACATAGTATAGTAAGGCTTTTTTATTAAAAAAACGACATAGTATAGTAAGGCTTTTATTAAAAACGACATAGTATAGTAAGGCTTTTTCTTAAAAAACGACATAGTATAGTAAGGCTTTTTTTCTTAAAAAACGACCATGTATAGTAAGGATTTTTTATTTAAAAAACGACATAGTATAGTAAGGCTTTTATTAAAAAACGACATAGTATAGTAAGGCTTTTTTATTAAAAACGACATAGTATAGTAAGTCTTTTTCTTAAAAAACGACATAGTATAGTAAGGCTTTTTCTTAAAAAACGACATAGTATAGTAAGGCTTTTTTATTAAAAAAACGACATAGTATAGTAAGGCTTTTATTAAAAACGACATAGTATAGTAAGGCTTTTTCTTAAAAAACGACATAGTATAGTAAGGCTTTTTCTTAAAAAACGACATAGTATAGTAAGGCTTTTTTTCTTAAAAAACGACCATGTATAGTAAGGCTTTTTTCTTTAAAAAACGACATAGTATAGTAAGGCTTTTTTTCTTGAAAAAAATTACATAGTATAGTAAGGCTTTTTCTTAAAAAACAACATAGTATAGTAAGGCTTTTTTTCTTAAAAAACGACCATGTATAGTAAGGCTTTTTCTTAAAAAACGACATAGTATAGTAAGGCTTTTTTTCTTAAAAAACGACCATGTATAGTAACGCTTTTTTATTTACAAAACGACATAGTATAGTAAGGCTTTTATTAAAAAACGACATAGTATATTAAGGCTTTTTTATTAAAAACGACATAGTATAGTAAGGCTTTTTCTTAAAAAACGACATAGTATAGTAAGGCTTTTTTTCTTAAAAAACGACCATGTATAGTAAGGCTTTTTTCTTTAAAAAACGACATAGTATAGTAAGGCTTTTTTTCTTAAAAAACGACCATGTATAGTAAGGCTTTTTTCTTTAAAAAACGACATAGTATAGTAAGGCTTTTTTTCTTGAAAAAAATGACATAGTATAGCAAGGCTTTTTTATTTAAAAAACGACATAGTATAGTAAGGCTTTTTTTCTTAAAAAACGACCATGTATAGTAAGGCTTTTTTCTTTAAAAAACGACATAGTATAGTAAGGCTTTTTTCTTTAAAAAACGACATAGTATAGTAAGGCTTTTTTTCTTGAAAAAATTACATAGTATAGTAAGGCTTTTTTTATTTAAAAAACGACATAGTATAGTCAGGCTTTTATTAAAAAACGACATAGTATAGTAAGGCTTTTTTATTAAAAACGATATAGTATAGTAAGGCTTTTTCTTAAAAAACGACATAGTATAGTAAGGCTTTTTTTCTTAAAAAACGACCATGTATAGTAAGGCTTTTTTCTTTAAAAAACGACAGTATAGTAAGGCTTTTTCTTAAAAAACGACATAGTATAGTAAGGCTTTTTTATTAAAAAAACGACATAGTATAGTAAGGCTTTTATTAAAAACGACATAGTATAGTAAGGCTTTTTCTTAAAAAACGACATAGTATAGTAAGGCTTTTTTTCCTTTAAAAACGACCATGTATAGTAAGGCTTTTTTCTTTAAAAAACGACATAGTATAGTAAGGCTTTTTCTTAAAAAACGACATAGTATAGTAAGGCTTTTTTATTAAAAAAACGACATGGTATAGTAAGGCTTTTATTAAAAATGACATAGTATAGTAAGGCTTTTTCTTAAAAAACGACATAGTATAGTAAGGCTTTTTTTCTTAAAAAACGACCATGTATAGTAAGGCTTTTTTATTTAAAAAACGACATAGTATAGTAAGGCTTTTTTTCTTGAAAAACGACCAGGTATAGTAAGGCTTTTTTCTTTAAAAAACGACCATGTATAGTAAGGCTTTTTTATTTAAAAAACGACATAGTATAGTAAGGCTTTTATTAAAAAACGACATAGTATAGTAAGGCTTTTTTATTAAAAACGATATAGTATAGTAAGGCTTTTTCTTAAAAAACGACATAGTATAGTAAGGCTTTTTTTCTTAAAAAACGACCATGTATAGTAAGGCTTTTTTCTTTAAAAAACGACATAGTATAGTAAGGCTTTTTTTCTTGAAAAAATGACATAGTATAGTAAAGCTTTTATTAAAAAACGACATAGTATAGTAAGGCTTTTTTATTAAAAACAAGAAAGTATAGTAAGGCTTTTTTTCTTAAAATACGATATAGTATAGTAAGGCTTTTATTAAAAAAACGACATAGTATAGTAAGGCTTTTTCTTAAAAAACGACATAGTATAGTAAGGCTTTTTTTCTTAAAAAACGACCATGTATAGTAAGGCTTTTTTCTTTAAAAAACGACATAGTATAGTAAGGCTTTTTTTCTTAAAAAACGACCATGTATAGTAAGGCTTTTTTCTTTAAAAAACGACATAGTATAGTAAGGCTTTTTTCTTGAAAAAAATGACATAGTATAGCAAGGCTTTTTTATTAAAAAAACGACATAGTATAGTAAGGCTTTTTTTCTTAAAAAACGACCATGTATAGTAAGGCTTTTTTCTTTAAAAAACGACATAGTATAGTAAGGCTTTTTTCTTTAAAAAACGACATAGTATAGTTAGGCTTTTTTTCTTGAAAAAATTACATAGTATAGTAAGGCTTTTTTATTTAAAAAACGACATAGTATAGTAAGGCTTTTATTAAAAAACGACATAGGATAGTAAGGCTTTTTTATTAAAAACGACATAGTATAGTAAGGCTTTTTCTTAAAAAACGACATAGTATAGTAAGGCTTTTTTTCTTAAAAAACGACCATGTATAGTAAGGCTTTTTTCTTTAAAAAACGACATAGTATAGTAAGGCTTTTTTATTAAAAAAACGACATAGTATAGTAAGGCCTTTTCTTAAAAAACGACATAGTATAGTAAGGCTTTTTTATTAAAAAAACGACATAGTATAGTAAGGCTTTTATTAAAAACGACATAGTATAGTAAGGCTTTTTCTTAAAAAACGACATAGTATAGTAAGGCTTTTTTATTAAAAAAAAGACATAGTATAGTAAGGCTTTTATTAAAAACGACATAGTATAGTAAGGCTTTTTCTTAAAAAAAACGACATAGTATAGTAAGGCTTTTATTAAAAAACGACATAGTATAGTAAGGCTTTTTTATTAAAAAAACGACATAGTATAGTAAGGCTTTTATTAAAAACGACATAGTATAGTAAGGCTTTTTCTTAAAAAACGACATAGTATAGTAAGGCTTTTTTATTAAAAAAAAGACATAGTATAGTAAGGCTTTTATTAAAAACGACATAGTATAGTAAGGCTTTTTCTTAAAAAAACGACATAGTATAGTAAGGCTTTTTCTTAAAAAACGACATAGTATAGTAAGGCTTTTATTAAAAAACGACATAGTATAGTAAGGCTTTTTTATTAAAAAAACAACATAGTATAGTAAGGCTTTTTATTAAAAACGACATAGTATAGTAAGGCTTTTTCTTAAAAAACGACATAGTATAGTAAGGCTTTTTTTCTTAAAAAACGACCATGTATAGTAAGGCTTTTTTCTTTAAAAAACGACAGTATAGTAAGGCTTTTTTTCTTGAAAAAATGACATAGTATAGTAAGGCTTTTATTAAAAAACGACATAGTATAGTAAGGCTTTTTTATTAAAAACAACAAAGTATAGTAAGGCTTTTTTTCTTAAAATACGATATAGTATAGTAAGGCTTTTATTAAAAAAACGACATAGTATAGTAAGGCTTTTTCTTAAAAAACGACATAGTATAGTAAGGCTTTTTTTCTTAAAAAACGACCATGTATAGTAAGGCTTTTTTCTTTAAAAAACGACATAGTATAGTAAGGCTTTTTCTTAAAAAACGACATAGTATAGTAAGGCTTTTTTATTAAAAAAACGACATAGTATAGTAAGGCTTTTATTAAAAACGACATAGTATAGTAAGGCTTTTTTATTAAAAAAACGACATAGTTTAGTAAGGCTTTTATTAAAAACGACATAGTATAGTAAGGCTTTTTCTGAAAAAACGACATAGTATAGTAAGGCTTTTTTATTAAAAAAACGACATAGTATAGTAAGGCTTTTATTAAAAACGACATAGTATAGTAAGGCTTTTTCTTAAAAAACGACATAGTATAGTAAGGCTTTTTCTTAAAAAACGACATAGTATAGTAAGGCTTTTTTTCTTAAAAAACGACCATGTATAGTAAGGCTTTTTTCTTTAAAAAACGACATAGTATAGTAAGGCTTTTTTTCTTGAAAAGATTACATAGTATAGTAAGGCTTTTTTATTTAAAAAACGACATAGTATATTAAGGCTTTTATTAAAAAACGACATAGTATAGTAAGGCTTTTTTATTAAAAAAACGACATAGTATAGTAAGGCTTTTATTAAAAACGACATAGTATAGTAAGGCTTTTTCTTAAAAAACGACATAGTATAGTAAGGCTTTTTTTCCTTTAAAAACGACCATGTATAGTAAGGCTTTTTTCTTTAAAAAACGACATAGTATAGTAAGGCTTTTTTATTAAAAAAACGACATAGTATAGTAAGGCTTTTTTTCTTGAAAAAAATGACATAGTATAGTAAGGCTTTTTTTCTTAAAAAACGACCATGTATAGTAAGGTTTTTTTCTTTAAAAAACGACATAGTAGAGTAAGGCTTTTTTCTTTAAAAAACGTCATAGTATAGTAAGGCTTTTTTCTTTAAAAAACGACATAGTATAGTAAGGCTTTTTTCTTTAAAAAACGTCATAGTATAGTAAGGCTTTTTTCTTTAAAAAACGACATAGTATAGTAAGGCTTTTTTATTTAAAAAACGACATAGTATAGTAAGGCTTTTATTAAAAACGACATAGTATAGTAAGGCTTTTTCTTAAAAAACGACATAGTATAGTAAGGCTTTTTTTCCTTTAAAAACGACCATGTATAGTAAGGCTTTTTTCTTTAAAAAACGACATAGTATAGTAAGGCTTTTTTTCTTGAAAAAATTACATAGTATAGTAAGGCTTTTTTATTTAAAAAACGACATAGTATAGTAAGGCTTTTATTAAAAAACGACATAGTATAGTAAGGCTTTTTTATTAAAAAAACGACATAGTATAGTAAGGCTTTTTATTAAAAACGACATAGTATAGTAAGGCTTTTTCTTAAAAAACGACATAGTATAGTAAGGCTTTTTTTCTTAAAAAACGACCATGTATAGTAAGGCTTTTTTCTTTAAAAAACGACATAGTATAGTAAGGCTTTTTTTCTTGAAAAAATGACATAGTATAGTAAGGCTTTTATTAAAAAACGACATAGTATAGTAAGGCTTTTTTATTAAAAACAACAAAGTATAGTAAGGCTTTTTTTCTTAAAATACGATATAGTATAGTAAGGCTTTTATTAAAAAAACGACATAGTATAGTAAGGCTTTTTTTCTTAAAAAACGACCATGTATAGTAAGGCTTTTTTCTTTAAAAAACGACATAGTATAGTAAGGCTTTTTTATTAAAAAAACGACATAGTATAGTAAGGCTTTTATTAAAAACGACATAATATAGTAAGGCTTTTTCTTAAAAAACGACATAGTATAGTAAGGCTTTTTTATTAAAAAAATGACAGTATAGTAAGGCTTTTATTAAAAACGACATAGTATAGTAAGGCTTTTTCTTAAAAAAACGACATAGTATAGTAAGGCTTTTTCTTAAAAAACGACATAGTATAGTAAGGCTTTTTTTCTTGAAAAAAATGACATAGTATAGCAAGGCTTTTTTATTAAAAAAACGACATAGTAGAGTAAGGCTTTTTTCTTTAAAAAACGTCATAGTATAGTAAGGCTTTTTTCTTTAAAAAACGACATAGTATAGTAAGGCTTTTTTCTTTAAAAAACGTCATAGTATAGTAAGGCTTTTTTCTTTAAAAAACGACATAGTATAGTAAGGCTTTTTTATTTAAAAAACGACATAGTATAGTAAGGCTTTTATTAAAAACGACATAGTAT
This sequence comes from Stigmatopora argus, assembly GCF_051989625.1. Lineage (NCBI taxonomy): Eukaryota > Metazoa > Chordata > Actinopteri > Syngnathiformes > Syngnathidae > Stigmatopora > Stigmatopora argus. The sequence goes on from NC_135391.1 coordinate 4,067,494, forward strand.
AGTAAGGCTTTTTCTTAAAAAACGACATAGTATAGTAAGGCTTTTTTTCCTTTAAAAACGACCATGTATAGTAAGGCTTTTTTCTTTAAAAAACGACATAGTATAGTAAGGCTTTTTTTCTTGAAAAAATTACATAGTATAGTAAGGCTTTTTTATTTAAAAAACGACATAGTATAGTAAGGCTTTTATTAAAAAACGACATAGTATAGTAAGGCTTTTTTATTAAAAACGACATAGTATAGTAAGGCTTTTTCTTAAAAAACGACATAGTATAGTAAGGCTTTTTTTCTTAAAAAACGACCATGTATAGTAAGGCTTTTTTCTTTAAAAAACGACAGTATAGTAAGGCTTTTTCTTAAAAAACGACATAGTATAGTAAGGCTTTTTTATTAAAAAACGACATAGTATAGTAAGGCTTTTTCTTAAAAAACGACATAGTATAGTAAGGCTTTTTTATTAAAAAAACGACATAGTATAGTAAGGCTTTTTTTCTTAAAAAACGACCATGTATAGTAAGGCTTTTTTATTTAAAAAACGACATAGTATAGTAAGGCTTTTTTTCTTGAAAAACGACCAGGTATAGTAAGGCTTTTTTCTTTAAAAAACGACCATGTATAGTAAGGCTTTTTTATTTAAAAAACGACATAGTATAGTAAGGCTTTTATTAAAAAACGACATAGTATAGTAAGGCTTTTTTATTAAAAACGATATAGTATAGTAAGGCTTTTTCTTAAAAAACGACATAGTATAGTAAGGCTTTTTTTCTTAAAAAACGACCATGTATAGTAAGGCTTTTTTCTTTAAAAAACGACATAGTATAGTAAGGCTTTTTTTCTTGAAAAAATGACATAGTATAGTAAGGCTTTTATTAAAAAACGACATAGTATAGTAATGCTTTTTTATTAAAAACAACAAAGTATAGTAAGGCTTTTTTTCTTAAAATACGATATAGTATAGTAAGGCTTTTATTAAAAAAACGACATAGTATAGTAAGGCTTTTTCTTAAAAAACGACATAGTATAGTAAGGCTTTTTTTCTTAAAAAACGACCATGTATAGTAAGGCTTTTTTCTTTAAAAAATGACATAGTATAGTAAGGCTTTTTTTCTTAAAAAAACGACCATGTATAGTAAAGCTTTTTTCTTTAAAAAACGACATACTATAGTAAGGCTTTTTTCTTGAAAAAAATGACATAGTATAGCAAGGCTTTTTTATTAAAAAAACGACATAGTATAGTAAGGCTTTTTTTCTTAAAAAACGACCAAGTATAGTAAAGCTTTTTTCTTTAAAAAACGACATAGTATAGTAAGGCTTTTTCTTAAAAAACGACATAGTATAGTAAGGCTTTTTTTCTTAAAAAACGACCATGTATAGTAAGGCTTTTTTCTTTAAAAAACGACATAGTATAGTAAGGCTTTTTTATTAAAAAAACGACATAGTATAGTAAGGCCTTTTCTTAAAGAACGACATAGTATAGTAAGGCTTTTTTTCTTGAAAAAATTACATAGTATAGTAAGGCTTTTTTATTTAAAAAACGACATAGTATAGTAAGGCTTTTATTAAAAAACGACATAGTATAGTAAGGCTTTTTTATTAAAAAAACGACATAGTATAGTAAGGCTTTTTATTAAAAACGACATAGTATAGTAAGGCTTTTTCTTAAAAAACGACATAGTATAGTAAGGCTTTTTTTCTTAAAAAACGACCATGTATAGTAAGGCTTTTTTCTTTAAAAAACGACATAGTATAGTAAGGCTTTTTTTCTTGAAAAAATGACATAGTATAGTAAGGCTTTTATTAAAAAACGACATAGTATAGTAAGGCTTTTTTATTAAAAACAACAAAGTATAGTAAGGCTTTTTTTCTTAAAATACGATATAGTATAGTAAGGCTTTTATTAAAAAAACGACATAGTATAGTAAGGCTTTTTTTCTTAAAAAACGACCATGTATAGTAAGGCTTTTTTCTTTAAAAAACGACATAGTATAGTAAGGCTTTTTTATTAAAAAAACGACATAGTATAGTAAGGCTTTTATTAAAAACGACATAATATAGTAAGGCTTTTTCTTAAAAAACGACATAGTATAGTAAGGCTTTTTTATTAAAAAAATGACAGTATAGTAAGGCTTTTATTAAAAACGACATAGTATAGTAAGGCTTTTTCTTAAAAAAACGACATAGTATAGTAAGGCTTTTTCTTAAAAAACGACATAGTATAGTAAGGCTTTTTTTCTTGAAAAAAATGACATAGTATAGCAAGGCTTTTTTATTAAAAAAACGACATAGTAGAGTAAGGCTTTTTTCTTTAAAAAACGTCATAGTATAGTAAGGCTTTTTTCTTTAAAAAACGACATAGTATAGTAAGGCTTTTTTCTTTAAAAAACGTCATAGTATAGTAAGGCTTTTTTCTTTAAAAAACGACATAGTATAGTAAGGCTTTTTTATTTAAAAAACGACATAGTATAGTAAGGCTTTTATTAAAAACGACATAGTATAGTAAGGCTTTTTCTTAAAAAACGACATAGTATAGTAAGGCTTTTTTTCCTTTAAAAACGACCATGTATAGTAAGGCTTTTTTCTTTAAAAAACGACATAGTATAGTAAGGCTTTTTTTCTTGAAAAAATTACATAGTATAGTAAGGCTTTTTTATTTAAAAAACGACATAGTATAGTAAGGCTTTTATTAAAAAACGACATAGTATAGTAAGGCTTTTTTATTAAAAAAACGACATAGTATAGTAAGGCTTTTTCTTAAAAAACGACATAGTATAGTAAGGCTTTTTTTCTTAAAAAACGACCATGTATAGTAAGGCTTTTTTCTTTAAAAAACGACAGTATAGTAAGGCTTTTTCTTAAAAAACGACATAGTATAGTAAGGCTTTTTTATTAAAAAACGACATAGTATAGTAAGGCTTTTTCTTAAAAAACGACATAGTATAGTAAGGCTTTTTTATTAAAAAAACGACATAGTATAGTAAGGCTTTTTTTCTTAAAAAACGACCATGTATAGTAAGGCTTTTTTATTTAAAAAACGACATAGTATAGTAAGGCTTTTTTTCTTGAAAAACGACCAGGTATAGTAAGGCTTTTTTCTTTAAAAAACGACCATGTATAGTAAGGCTTTTTTATTTAAAAAACGACATAGTATAGTAAGGCTTTTATTAAAAAACGACATAGTATAGTAAGGCTTTTTTATTAAAAACGATATAGTATAGTAAGGCTTTTTCTTAAAAAACGACATAGTATAGTAAGGCTTTTTTTCTTAAAAAACGACCATGTATAGTAAGGCTTTTTTCTTTAAAAAACGACATAGTATAGTAAGGCTTTTTTTCTTGAAAAAATGACATAGTATAGTAAGGCTTTTATTAAAAAACGACATAGTATAGTAATGCTTTTTTATTAAAAACAACAAAGTATAGTAAGGCTTTTTTTCTTAAAATACGATATAGTATAGTAAGGCTTTTATTAAAAAAACGACATAGTATAGTAAGGCTTTTTCTTAAAAAACGACATAGTATAGTAAGGCTTTTTTTCTTAAAAAACGACCATGTATAGTAAGGCTTTTTTCTTTAAAAAATGACATAGTATAGTAAGGCTTTTTTTCTTAAAAAAACGACCATGTATAGTAAAGCTTTTTTCTTTAAAAAACGACATACTATAGTAAGGCTTTTTTCTTGAAAAAAATGACATAGTATAGCAAGGCTTTTTTATTAAAAAAACGACATAGTATAGTAAGGCTTTTTTTCTTAAAAAACGACCAAGTATAGTAAAGCTTTTTTCTTTAAAAAACGACATAGTATAGTAAGGCTTTTTCTTAAAAAACGACATAGTATAGTAAGGCTTTTTTTCTTAAAAAACGACCATGTATAGTAAGGCTTTTTTCTTTAAAAAACGACATAGTATAGTAAGGCTTTTTTATTAAAAAAACGACATAGTATAGTAAGGCCTTTTCTTAAAGAACGACATAGTATAGTAAGGCTTTTTTATTAAAAAAACGACATAGTATAGTAAGGCTTTTATTAAAAACGACATAGTATAGTAAGGCTTTTTCTTAAAAAACGACATAGTATAGTAAGGCTTTTTTTCTTAAAAAACGACCATGTATAGTAAGGATTTTTTATTTAAAAAACGACATAGTATAGTAAGGCTTTTATTAAAAAACGACATAGTATAGTAAGGCTTTTTTATTAAAAACGACATAGTATAGTAAGTCTTTTTCTTAAAAAACGACATAGTATAGTAAGGCTTTTTCTTAAAAAACGACATAGTATAGTAAGGCTTTTTTATTAAAAAAACGACATAGTATAGTAAGGCTTTTATTAAAAACGACATAGTATAGTAAGGCTTTTTCTTAAAAAACGACATAGTATAGTAAGGCTTTTTCTTAAAAAACGACATAGTATAGTAAGGCTTTTTTTCTTAAAAAACGACCATGTATAGTAAGGCTTTTTTCTTTAAAAAACGACATAGTATAGTAAGGCTTTTTTTCTTGAAAAAAATTACATAGTATAGTAAGGCTTTTTCTTAAAAAACAACATAGTATAGTAAGGCTTTTTTTCTTAAAAAACGACCATGTATAGTAAGGCTTTTTCTTAAAAAACGACATAGTATAGTAAGGCTTTTTTTCTTAAAAAACGACCATGTATAGTAACGCTTTTTTATTTACAAAACGACATAGTATAGTAAGGCTTTTATTAAAAAACGACATAGTATATTAAGGCTTTTTTATTAAAAACGACATAGTATAGTAAGGCTTTTTCTTAAAAAACGACATAGTATAGTAAGGCTTTTTTTCTTAAAAAACGACCATGTATAGTAAGGCTTTTTTCTTTAAAAAACGACATAGTATAGTAAGGCTTTTTTTCTTAAAAAACGACCATGTATAGTAAGGCTTTTTTCTTTAAAAAACGACATAGTATAGTAAGGCTTTTTTTCTTGAAAAAAATGACATAGTATAGCAAGGCTTTTTTATTTAAAAAACGACATAGTATAGTAAGGCTTTTTTTCTTAAAAAACGACCATGTATAGTAAGGCTTTTTTCTTTAAAAAACGACATAGTATAGTAAGGCTTTTTTCTTTAAAAAACGACATAGTATAGTAAGGCTTTTTTTCTTGAAAAAATTACATAGTATAGTAAGGCTTTTTTTATTTAAAAAACGACATAGTATAGTAAGGCTTTTATTAAAAAACGACATAGTATAGTAAGGCTTTTTTATTAAAAACGATATAGTATAGTAAGGCTTTTTCTTAAAAAACGACATAGTATAGTAAGGCTTTTTTTCTTAAAAAACGACCATGTATAGTAAGGCTTTTTTCTTTAAAAAACGACAGTATAGTAAGGCTTTTTCTTAAAAAACGACATAGTATAGTAAGGCTTTTTTATTAAAAAAACGACATAGTATAGTAAGGCTTTTATTAAAAACGACATAGTATAGTAAGGCTTTTTCTTAAAAAACGACATAGTATAGTAAGGCTTTTTTTCCTTTAAAAACGACCATGTATAGTAAGGCTTTTTTCTTTAAAAAACGACATAGTATAGTAAGGCTTTTTCTTAAAAAACGACATAGTATAGTAAGGCTTTTTTATTAAAAAAACGACATGGTATAGTAAGGCTTTTATTAAAAATGACATAGTATAGTAAGGCTTTTTCTTAAAAAACGACATAGTATAGTAAGGCTTTTTTTCTTAAAAAACGACCATGTATAGTAAGGCTTTTTTATTTAAAAAACGACATAGTATAGTAAGGCTTTTTTTCTTGAAAAACGACCAGGTATAGTAAGGCTTTTTTCTTTAAAAAACGACCATGTATAGTAAGGCTTTTTTATTTAAAAAACGACATAGTATAGTAAGGCTTTTATTAAAAAACGACATAGTATAGTAAGGCTTTTTTATTAAAAACGATATAGTATAGTAAGGCTTTTTCTTAAAAAACGACATAGTATAGTAAGGCTTTTTTTCTTAAAAAACGACCATGTATAGTAAGGCTTTTTTCTTTAAAAAACGACATAGTATAGTAAGGCTTTTTTTCTTGAAAAAATGACATAGTATAGTAAAGCTTTTATTAAAAAACGACATAGTATAGTAAGGCTTTTTTATTAAAAACAAGAAAGTATAGTAAGGCTTTTTTTCTTAAAATACGATATAGTATAGTAAGGCTTTTATTAAAAAAACGACATAGTATAGTAAGGCTTTTTCTTAAAAAAACGACATAGTATAGTAAGGCTTTTTTTCTTAAAAAACGACCATGTATAGTAAGGCTTTTTTCTTTAAAAAACGACATAGTATAGTAAGGCTTTTTTTCTTAAAAAACGACCATGTATAGTAAGGCTTTTTTCTTTAAAAAACGACATAGTATAGTAAGGCTTTTTTCTTGAAAAAAATGACATAGTATAGCAAGGCTTTTTTATTAAAAAAACGACATAGTATAGTAAGGCTTTTTTTCTTAAAAAACGACCATGTATAGTAAGGCTTTTTTCTTTAAAAAACGACATAGTATAGTAAGGCTTTTTTCTTTAAAAAACGACATAGTATAGTAAGGCTTTTTTTCTTGAAAAAATTACATAGTATAGTAAGGCTTTTTTATTTAAAAAACGACATAGTATAGTAAGGCTTTTATTAAAAAACGACATAGGATAGTAAGGCTTTTTTATTAAAAACGACATAGTATAGTAAGGCTTTTTCTTAAAAAACGACATAGTATAGTAAGGCTTTTTTTCTTAAAAAACGACCATGTATAGTAAGGCTTTTTTCTTTAAAAAACGACATAGTATAGTAAGGCTTTTTTATTAAAAAAACGACATAGTATAGTAAGGCCTTTTCTTAAAAAACGACATAGTATAGTAAGGCTTTTTTATTAAAAAAACGACATAGTATAGTAAGGCTTTTATTAAAAACGACATAGTATAGTAAGGCTTTTTCTTAAAAAACGACATAGTATAGTAAGGCTTTTTTATTAAAAAAAAGACATAGTATAGTAAGGCTTTTATTAAAAACGACATAGTATAGTAAGGCTTTTTCTTAAAAAAAACGACATAGTATAGTAAGGCTTTTATTAAAAAACGACATAGTATAGTAAGGCTTTTTTATTAAAAAAACGACATAGTATAGTAAGGCTTTTATTAAAAACGACATAGTATAGTAAGGCTTTTTCTTAAAAAACGACATAGTATAGTAAGGCTTTTTTATTAAAAAAAAGACATAGTATAGTAAGGCTTTTATTAAAAACGACATAGTATAGTAAGGCTTTTTCTTAAAAAAACGACATAGTATAGTAAGGCTTTTTCTTAAAAAACGACATAGTATAGTAAGGCTTTTATTAAAAAACGACATAGTATAGTAAGGCTTTTTTATTAAAAAAACAACATAGTATAGTAAGGCTTTTTCTTTAAAAAACGACATAGTATAGTAAGGCTTTTTTTCTTGAAAAAATGACATAGTATAGTAAGGATTTTATTAAAAAACGACATAGTATAGTAAGGCTTTTTTATTAAAAACAACAAAGTATAGTAAGGCTTTTTTTCTTAAAATACGATATAGTATAGTAAGGCTTTTATTAAAAAAAACGACATAGTATAGTAAGGCTTTTTCTTAAAAAACGACAGTATAGTAAGGCTTTTTTTCTTAAAAAACGACCATGTATAGTAAGGCTTTTTTCTTTAAAAAACGACATAGTATAGTAAGGCTTTTTTTCTTAAAAAACGACCATGTATAGTAAGGCTTTTTTCTTTAAAAAACGACATAGTATAGTAAGGCTTTTTTCTTGAAAAAAATGACATAGTATAGCAAGGCTTTTTTATTAAAAAAACGACATAGTATAGTAAGGCTTTTTTTTCTTAAAAAACGACCATGTATAGTAAAGCTTTTTTCTTTAAAAAACGACATAGTATAGTAAGGCTTTTTCTTAAAAAACGACATAGTATAGTAAGGCTTTTTTTCTTAAAAAACGACCATGTATAGTAAGGCTTTTTTCTTTAAAAAACGACATAGTATAGTAAGGCTTTTTTATTAAAAAAACGACATAGTATAGTAAGGCCTTTTCTTAAAAAACGACATAGTATAGTAAGGCTTTTTTATTAAAAAAAACGACATAGTATAGTAAGGCTTTTATTAAAAACGACATAGTATAGTAAGGCTTTTTCTTAAAAAACGACATAGTATAGTAAGGCTTTTTTTCTTAAAAAACGACCATGTATAGTAAGGATTTTTTATTTAAAAAACGACATAGTATAGTAAGGCTTTTATTAAAAAACGACATAGTATAGTAAGGTTTTTTTATTAAAAACGACATAGTATAGTAAGTCTTTTTCTTAAAAAACGACATAGTATAGTAAGGCTTTTTCTTAAAAAACGACATAGTATAGTAAGGCTTTTTTATTAAAAAAACGACATAGTATAGTAAGGCTTTTATTAAAAACGACATAGTATAGTAAGGCTTTTTCTTAAAAAACGACATAGTATAGTAAGGCTTTTTCTTAAAAAACGACATAGTATAGTAAGGCTTTTTTTCTTAAAAAACGACCATGTATAGTAAGGCTTTTTCTTAAAAAACGACATAGTATAGTAAGGCTTTTTTTCTTAAAAAACGACCATGTATAGTAAGGCTTTTTTATTTACAAAACGACATAGTATAGTAAGGCTTTTATTAAAAAACGACATAGTATAGTAAGGCTTTTTTATTAAAAACGACATAGTATAGTAAGGCTTTTTCTTAAAAAACGACATAGTATAGTAAGGCTTTTTTTCTTAAAAAACGACCATGTATAGTAAGGCTTTTTTCTTTAAAAAACGACATAGTATAGTAAGGCTTTTTTTCTTAAAAAACGACCATGTATAGTAAGGCTTTTTTCTTTAAAAAACGACATAGTATAGTAAGGCTTTTTTTCTTGAAAAAAATGACATAGTATAGCAAGGCTTTTTTATTTAAAAAACGACATAGTATAGTAAGGCTTTTTTTCTTAAAAAACGACCATGTATAGTAAGGCTTTTTTCTTTAAAAAACGACATAGTATAGTAAGGCTTTTTTCTTTAAAAAACGACATAGTATAGTAAGGCTTTTTTTCTTGAAAAAATTACATAGTATAGTAAGGCTTTTTTATTTAAAAAACGACATAGTATAGTAAGGCTTTTATTAAAAAACGACATAGTATAGTAAGGCTTTTTTATTAAAAACGACATAGTATAGTAAGGCTTTTTCTTAAAAAACGACATAGTATAGTAAGGCTTTTTTTCTTAAAAAACGACCATGTATAGTAAGGCTTTTTTCTTTAAAAAACGACATAGTATAGTAAGGCTTTTTCTTAAAAAACGACATAGTATAGTAAGGCTTTTTTATTAAAAAAACGACATAGTATAGTAAGGCTTTTATTAAAAACGACATAGTATAGTAAGGCTTTTTTATTAAAAAAACGACATAGTATAGTAAGGCTTTTATTAAAAACGACATAGTATAGTAAGGCTTTTTCTGAAAAAACGACATAGTATAGTAAGGCTTTTTTATTAAAAAAACGACATAGTATAGTAAGGCTTTTATTAAAAACGACATAGTATAGTAAGGCTTTTTCTTAAAAAACGACATAGTATAGTAAGGCTTTTTCTTAAAAAACGACATAGTATAGTAAGGCTTTTTTTCTTAAAAAACGACCATGTATAGTAAGGCTTTTTTATTAAAAAAACGACATAGTATAGTAAGGCTTTTATTAAAAACGACATAGTATAGTAAGGCTTTTTCTTAAAAAACGACATAGTATAGTAAGGCTTTTTTTCCCTTTAAAAACGACCATGTATAGTAAGGCTTTTTTCTTTAAAAAACGACATAGTATAGTAAGGCTTTTTTTCTTGAAAAAATTACATAGTATAGTAAGGCTTTTTTATTTAAAAAACGACATAGTATAGTAAGGCTTTTATTAAAAAACGACATAGTATAGTAAGGCTTTTTTATTAAAAAAATGACATAGTATAGTAAGGCTTTTATTAAAAACGACATAGTATAGTAAGGCTTTTTTATTAAAAAAACGACATAGTATAGTAAGGCTTTTATTAAAAACGACATAGTATAGTAAGGCTTTTTCTTAAAAAACGACATAGTATAGTAAGGCTTTTTTATTAAAAAAAAGACATAGTATAGTAAGGCTTTTATTAAAAACGACATAGTATAGTAAGGCTTTTTCTTAAAAAAACGACATAGTATAGTAAGGCTTTTTCTTAAAAAACGACATAGTATAGTAAGGCTTTTATTAAAAAACGACATAGTATAGTAAGGCTTTTTTATTAAAAAAACGACATAGTATAGTAAGGCTTTTTATTAAAAACGACATAGTATAGTAAGGCTTTTTCTTAAAAAACGACATAGTATAGTAAGGCTTTTTTTCTTAAAAAACGACCATGTATAGTAAGGCTTTTTTCTTTAAAAAACGACATAGTATAGTAAGGCTTTTTTATTAAAAAAACGACATAGTATAGTAAGGCCTTTTCTTAAAAAACGACATAGTATAGTAAGGCTTTTTTATTAAAAAAACGACATAGTATAGTAAGGCTTTTATTAAAAACGACATAGTATAGTAAGGCTTTTTCTTAAAAAACGACATAGTATAGTAAGGCTTTTTTTCTTAAAAAACGACCATGTATAGTAAGGATTTTTTATTTAAAAAACGACATAGTATAGTAAGGCTTTTATTAAAAAACGACATAGTATAGTAAGGTTTTTTTATTAAAAACGACATAGTATAGTAAGTCTTTTTCTTAAAAAACGACATAGTATAGTAAGGCTTTTTATTAAAAAAACGACATAGTATAGTAAGGCTTTTTTATTAAAAAAACGACATAGTATAGTAAGGCTTTTATTAAAAACGACATAGTATAGTAAGGCTTTTTCTTAAAAAACGACATAGTATAGTAAGGCTTTTTCTTAAAAAACGACATAGTATAGTAAGGCTTTTTTTCTTAAAAAACGACCATGTATAGTAAGGCTTTTTCTTAAAAAACGACATAGTATAGTAAGGCTTTTTTTCTTAAAAAACGACCATGTATAGTAAGGCTTTTTTATTTACAAAACGACATAGTATAGTAAGGCTTTTATTAAAAAACGACATAGTATAGTAAGGCTTTTTTATTAAAAACGACATAGTATAGTAAGGCTTTTTCTTAAAAAACGACATAGTATAGTAAGGCTTTTTTTCTTAAAAAACGACCATGTATAGTAAGGCTTTTTTCTTTAAAAAACGACATAGTATAGTAAGGCTTTTTTTCTTAAAAAACGACCATGTATAGTAAGGCTTTTTTCTTTAAAAAACGACATAGTATAGTAAGGCTTTTTTTCTTGAAAAAAATGACATAGTATAGCAAGGCTTTTTTATTTAAAAAACGACATAGTATAGTAAGGCTTTTTTTCTTAAAAAACGACCATGTATAGTAAGGCTTTTTTCTTTAAAAAACGACATAGTATAGTAAGGCTTTTTTCTTTAAAAAACGACATAGTATAGTAAGGCTTTTTTTCTTGAAAAAATTACATAGTATAGTAAGGCTTTTTTATTTAAAAAACGACATAGTATAGTAAGGCTTTTATTAAAAAACGACATAGTATAGTAAGGCTTTTTTATTAAAAACGACATAGTATAGTAAGGCTTTTTCTTAAAAAACGACATAGTATAGTAAGGCTTTTTTTCTTAAAAAACGACCATGTATAGTAAGGCTTTTTTCTTTAAAAAACGACATAGTATAGTAAGGCTTTTTCTTAAAAAACGACATAGTATAGTAAGGCTTTTTTATTAAAAAAACGACATAGTATAGTAAGGCTTTTATTAAAAACGACATAGTATAGTAAGGCTTTTTTATTAAAAAAACGACATAGTATAGTAAGGCTTTTATTAAAAACGACATAGTATAGTAAGGCTTTTTCTGAAAAAACGACATAGTATAGTAAGGCTTTTTTATTAAAAAAACGACATAGTATAGTAAGGCTTTTATTAAAAACGACATAGTATAGTAAGGCTTTTTCTTAAAAAACGACATAGTATAGTAAGGCTTTTTCTTAAAAAACGACATAGTATAGTAAGGCTTTTTTTCTTAAAAAACGACCATGTATAGTAAGGCTTTTTTATTAAAAAAACGACATAGTATAGTAAGGCTTTTATTAAAAACGACATAGTATAGTAAGGCTTTTTCTTAAAAAACGACATAGTATAGTAAGGCTTTTTTTCCCTTTAAAAACGACCATGTATAGTAAGGCTTTTTTCTTTAAAAAACGACATAGTATAGTAAGGCTTTTTTTCTTGAAAAAATTACATAGTAAAGTAAGGCTTTTTTATTTAAAAAACGACATAGTATAGTAAGGCTTTTATTAAAAAACGACATAGTATAGTAAGGCTTTTTTATTAAAAAAATGACATAGTATAGTAAGGCTTTTATTAAAAACGACATAGTATAGTAAGGCTTTTTTATTAAAAAAACGACATAGTATAGTAAGGCTTTTATTAAAAACGACATAGTATAGTAAGGCTTTTTCTTAAAAAACGACATAGTATAGTAAGGCTTTTTTATTAAAAAAAAGACATAGTATAGTAAGGCTTTTATTAAAAACGACATAGTATAGTAAGGCTTTTTCTTAAAAAAACGACATAGTATAGTAAGGCTTTTTCTTAAAAAACGACATAGTATAGTAAGGCTTTTATTAAAAAACGACATAGTATAGTAAGGCTTTTTTATTAAAAAAACGACATAGTATAGTAAGGCTTTTTATTAAAAACGACATAGTATAGTAAGGCTTTTTCTTAAAAAACGACATAGTATAGTAAGGCTTTTTTTCTTAAAAAACGACCATGTATAGTAAGGCTTTTTTCTTTAAAAAACGACAGTATAGTAAGGCTTTTTTTCTTGAAAAAATGACATAGTATAGTAAGGCTTTTATTAAAAAACGACATAGTATAGTAAGGCTTTTTTATTAAAAACAACAAAGTATAGTAAGGCTTTTTTTCTTAAAATACGATATAGTATAGTAAGGCTTTTATTAAAAAAACGACATAGTATAGTAAGGCTTTTTCTTAAAAAACGACATAGTATAGTAAGGCTTTTTTTCTTAAAAAACGACCATGTATAGTAAGGCTTTTTTCTTTAAAAAACGACATGGTATAGTAAGGCTTTTTTTCTTAAAAAACGACCATGTATAGTAAGGCTTTTTTCTTTAAAAAACGACATAGTATAGTAAGGCTTTTTTCTTGAAAAAAATGACATAGTATAGCAAGGCTTTTTTATTAAAAAAACGACATAGTATAGTAAGGCTTTTTTTCTTAAAAAACGACCATGTATAGTAAAGCTTTTTTCTTTAAAAAACGACATAGTATAGTAAGGCTTTTTCTTAAAAAACGACATAGTATAGTAAGGCTTTTTTTCTTAAAAAACGACCATGTATAGTAAGGCTTTTTTCTTTAAAAAACGACATAGTATAGTAAGGCTTTTTTTATTAAAAAAACGACATAGTATAGTAAGGCCTTTTCTTAAAAAACGACATAGTATAGTAAGGCTTTTTTATTAAAAAAACGACATAGTATAGTAAGGCTTTTATTAAAAACGACATAGTATAGTAAGGCTTTTTCTTAAAAAACGACATAGTATAGTAAGGCTTTTTTTCTTAAAAAACGACCATGTATAGTAAGGATTTTTTATTTAAAAAACGACATAGTATAGTAAGGCTTTTATTAAAAAACGACATAGTATAGTAAGGCTTTTTTATTAAAAACGACATAGTATAGTAAGTCTTTTTCTTAAAAAACGACATAGTATAGTAAGGCTTTTTCTTAAAAAACGACATAGTATAGTAAGGCTTTTTTATTAAAAAAACGACATAGTATAGTAAGGCTTTTATTAAAAACGACATAGTATAGTAAGGCTTTTTCTTAAAAAACGACATAGTATAGTAAGGCTTTTTCTTAAAAAACGACATAGTATAGTAAGGCTTTTTTTCTTAAAAAACGACCATGTATAGTAAGGCTTTTTCTTAAAATAGACATAGTATAGTAAGGCTTTTTTTCTTAAAAAACGACCATGTATAGTAAGGCTTTTTTATTTACAAAACGACATAGTATAGTAAGGCTTTTATTAAAAAACGACATAGTATAGTAAGGCTTTTTTATTAAAAACGACATAGTATAGTAAGGCTTTTTCTTAAAAAACGACATAGTATAGTAAGGCTTTTTTCTTTAAAAAACGACATAGTATAGTAAGGCTTTTTTTCTTAAAAAACGACCATGTATAGTAAGGCTTTTTTCTTTAAAAAACGACATAGTATAGTAAGGCTTTTTTTCTTGAAAAAAATGACATAGTATAGCAAGGCTTTTTTATTTAAAAAAACGACATAGTATAGTAAGGCTTTTTTTCTTAAAAAACGACCATGTATAGTAAGGCTTTTTTCTTTAAAAAACGACATAGTATAGTAAGGCTTTTTTGTTTAAAAAACGACATAGTATAGTAAGGCTTTTTTTCTTGAAAAAATTACATAGTATAGTAAGGCTTTTTTATTTAAAAAACGACATAGTATAGTAAGGCTTTTATTAAAAAACGACATAGTATAGTAAGGCTTTTTTATTAAAAAAAAGACATAGTATAGTAAGGCTTTTATTAAAAACGACATAGTATAGTAAGGCTTTTTCTTAAAAAAACGACATAGTATAGTAAGGCTTTTTCTTAAAAAACGACATAGTATAGTAAGGCTTTTATTAAAAAACGACATAGTATAGTAAGGCTTTTTTATTAAAAAAACGACATAGTATAGTAAGGCTTTTTATTAAAAACGACATAGTATAGTAAGGCTTTTTCTTAAAAAACGACATAGTATAGTAAGGCTTTTTTTCTTAAAAAACGACCATGTATAGTAAGGCTTTTTTCTTTAAAAAACGACAGTATAGTAAGGCTTTTTTTCTTGAAAAAATGACATAGTATAGTAAGGCTTTTATTAAAAAACGACATAGTATAGTAAGGCTTTTTTATTAAAAACAACAAAGTATAGTAAGGCTTTTTTTCTTAAAATACGATATAGTATAGTAAGGCTTTTATTAAAAAAACGACATAGTATAGTAAGGCTTTTTCTTAAAAAACGACATAGTATAGTAAGGCTTTTTTTCTTAAAAAACGACCATGTATAGTAAGGCTTTTTTCTTTAAAAAACGACATGGTATAGTAAGGCTTTTTTTCTTAAAAAACGACCATGTATAGTAAGGCTTTTTTCTTTAAAAAACGACATAGTATAGTAAGGCTTTTTTCTTGAAAAAAATGACATAGTATAGCAAGGCTTTTTTATTAAAAAAACGACATAGTATAGTAAGGCTTTTTTTCTTAAAAAACGACCATGTATAGTAAAGCTTTTTTCTTAAAAAACGACATAGTATAGTAAGGCTTTTTCTTAAAAAACGACATAGTATAGTAAGGCTTTTTTTCTTAAAAAACGACCATGTATAGTAAGGCTTTTTTCTTTAAAAAACGACATAGTATAGTAAGGCTTTTTTATTAAAAAAACGACATAGTATAGTAAGGCCTTTTCTTAAAAAACGACATAGTATAGTAAGGCTTTTTTATTAAAAAAACGACATAGTATAGTAAGGCTTTTATTAAAAACGACATAGTATAGTAAGGCTTTTTCTTAAAAAACGACATAGTATAGTAAGGCTTTTTTTCTTAAAAAACGACCATGTATAGTAAGGATTTTTTATTTAAAAAACGACATAGTATAGTAAGGCTTTTATTAAAAAACGACATAGTATAGTAAGGCTTTTTTATTAAAAACGACATAGTATAGTAAGTCTTTTTCTTAAAAAACGACATAGTATAGTAAGGCTTTTTCTTAAAAAACGACATAGTATAGTAAGGCTCTTTTATTAAAAAAACGACATAGTATAGTAAGGCTTTTATTAAAAACGACATAGTATAGTAAGGCTTTTTCTTAAAAAACGACATAGTATAGTAAGGCTTTTTCTTAAAAAACGACATAGTATAGTAAGGCTTTTTTTCTTAAAAAACGACCATGTATAGTAAGGCTTTTTCTTAAAAAACGACATAGTATAGTAAGGCTTTTTTTCTTAAAAAACGACCATGTATAGTAAGGCTTTTTTATTTACAAAACGACATAGTATAGTAAGGCTTTTATTAAAAAACGACATAGTATAGTAAGGCTTTTTTATTAAAAACGACATAGTATAGTAAGGCTTTTTCTTAAAAAACGACATAGTATAGTAAGGCTTTTTTCTTTAAAAAACGACATAGTATAGTAAGGATTTTTTTCTTAAAAAACGACCATGTATAGTAAGGCTTTTTTCTTTAAAAAACGACATAGTATAGTAAGGCTTTTTTTCTTGAAAAAAATGACATAGTATAGCAAGGCTTTTTTATTTAAAAAAACGACATAGTATAGTAAGGCTTTTTTTCTTAAAAAACGACCATGTATAGTAAGGCTTTTTTCTTTAAAAAACGACATAGTATAGTAAGGCTTTTTTGTTTAAAAAACGACATAGTATAGTAAGGCTTTTTTTCTTGAAAAAATTACATAGTATAGTAAGGCTTTTTTATTTAAAAAACGACATAGTATAGTAAGGCTTTTATTAAAAAACGACATAGTATAGTAAGGCTTTTTTATTAAAAACGACATAGTATAGTAAGGCTTTTTCTTAAAAAACGACATAGTATAGTAAGGCTTTTTTTCTTAAAAAACGACCATGTATAGTAAGGCTTTTTTCTTTAAAAAACGACATAGTATAGTAAGGCTTTTTCTTAAAAAACGACATAGTATAGTAAGGCTTTTTTATTAAAAAAACGACATAGTATAGTAAGGCTTTTATTAAAAACGACATAGTATAGTAAGGCGTTTTTATTAAAAAAACGACATAGTATAGTAAGGCTTTTTTTCTTGAAAAAAATGATATAGTATAGCAAGGCTTTTTTATTTAAAAAACGACATAGTATAGTAAGGCTTTTTTTCTTAAAAAACGACCATGTATAGTAAGGCTTTTTTCTTTAAAAAACGACATAGTATAGTAAGGCTTTTTTCTTTAAAAAACGTCATAGTATAGTAAGGCTTTTTTCTTTAAAAAATGACATAGTATAGTAAGGCTTTTTTCTTTAAAAAACGTCATAGTATAGTAAGGCTTTTTTCTTTAAAAAACGACATAGTATAGTAAGGCTTTTTTTCTTAAAAAACGACCATGTATAGTAAGGCTTTTTTCTTTAAAAAACGACATAGTATAGTAAGGCTTTTTTTCTTAAAAAACGACCATGTATAGTAAGGCTTTTTTCTTTAAAAAAAACGACATAGTATAGTAAGGCTTTTTTTCTTAAAAAACGACCATGTATAGTAAGGCTTTTTTATATTAAAAAATGTACCATGTAAAGCTTTTTTTCTCAGGCTTTAATACCATCAGAACGGCATTTGATTTTCTTCTTTTCTTTGCGTATGGCCGGCGCAGACAGCGGCGATTCCCGATGCCGAGAGCTGCAAAGGAAGTGCGAAGAGCTGGAGGCGGAGTTGAAGAAGAAGGAGGAAGAGAACACGGAGCTGCTGAGGGACCTGGAGCAGAAGAACGCCATGATCTTTGTGCTGGAGAACACCATTAAGGAGCGTGAGAAGAAGTACCTGGAGGAGCTGAAGATGAAGAGCCACAAGCTGGCCGTTCTGTCCGGAGAGTTGGAGCAGCGCGCCAGCACCATCGCTTATCTCACCTCGCAGCTTCACGCCACCAAGAAGAAGCTCCTGGCGGGCAGCTCGTCGTCGGAGGCCAGCCCCAACGTCAGTCCCGTGGCGTCCTTGGTGCCCACGCCGCCTCCCCCGCCCAAAGACAGGCAGCCGGAGACCCCGCGGCGCCGCATGCGGAAGAGCCTCTCCCAGCCTCTTCACCCGGAGCTGACCGAGGTCTACCGGCTGGGCGCCGACGGCAAGCGGGTGGTCCTGCGGGACGCCGTGGAAGCCATGCCCGACCCCACGCCCTTCCTGCAGGCTGGTCGAGAGTCCCTGGACGTGCAGGTGGTGCGGGAGCGTCCCGCCGTCATCCCCCCCATCGCCTCGGAACGCCCGGCCGGCTCTCCCCTGGGGGCCCGAGCCTGCGCCAGCCCCCGCCGCAGCCCGGCACGGGACCGCCAGCACAGGGCTCACGTGGGGGTGGCCCACCGCATTCCTCACGGAACCCTGCCCTTGGCCCCGCCCCAGGCGGAGTTGGAAACTTTGGCGGTGGACAGAGTTAAAGAAGAAAAGGTGGTGCGCAAGCGTTCCGGTGCTGACAGGACAGTCTAGCGCACGCACGTACGTACGAACGTATGCTACTCACACACACACACGTCCAAATCCAGGCTAAGATTTCAGGGTGAAGCTAAAGGCGTATTCACATCGGCCGGGTATGCTAACAAACTTAGCTGACTTTGGCGCAGAGCAAACATTCTGCTCCTAAAAGTGTTCTCGGACCCTTTTGTCCAATGGTTCATTGTCTGCAAAGCGAACTTTGAACTCGTGGTGTGAATACACCACAAATGTATTTTGGTCCAGCCCAAAGAGCGCCAGATCCGGACTGCTGTGAATACGCCCTAAAACGGACACGGGGGGAAAAATAGTTTGTGAGTCACGTGAAGCTTCATCCTGAAATTCAAAGCAAAATCACCGAGCGCGAGCGTCAATATTAAAAAGATACACGCACATCTACGAGAGTAGCCCGAGCACTGTGTAGCCCGCTTTCGACGCAAAACCGCTAGGTAAAAACGAAAACAATGCAAGGGAATCACATTTTTAAAAGGACTTGCTGAATCGCAAAGCATGCCAAACGTCCCCTCTCGACAACCGTGTCTTGCACTTGACGCGCCCTCGGCCAAATATCCGCATCGGTGCCTGCTCGGTGCTAACGCGTGCGCTCGCTAGCGTAGTCGGGGCGACGGGTTTGTTCTGGAAAGTCGGAAAAATCATATCGTTAAATGTGGAACGACTCGAACGTCTCTCGTCGGCGTAATATTACTGTAGGTTCCGTGGTGGAGGTTAACCGGTAACGGCACCTGTGTTTATGCTTCAATTCAATGCGAGCTAAAGGTCATCGTGCAACTGTCTTTCTGGGGAGAGAAAAAAAAAAAAGAGGACAAGTGTATTCATTGTTCTTCATGCTGTTTGTGATAAAAGGGCACTGCTGTAATAAGGTTTTTGTCGTATACTTGATAATGCCTGTACATTTGTAAGGATTTTTTTTATTTATTGTTAGAGAATACAACGACGCCTCAGATGGTAATTGTCACTTTATATTCTGCTTTTCACATAACACTTATTAATAATATAAATCCACCTAATAAAGCTTCTTATGTCGCTGATGTGTTTTTGTTTTATGACGGATTATGCTCAAACGTACGAGAGAATTGTTACTTTTTAATCATTTAAGTACGAATTAAATGAGAAAATAAGACATTTAATGTCACGAAACTGGTATGAAAATCAGCAGTGTGATAAATATAACTTTTATTAGCAGAAAGGAATTATGGGTAAAGCTCCCAATCATCTAAATGAGTACATTTAAGATGTCCTTACGGTTTGGCACAGAAGATTTAAGTTAAGCTAACCAATATAAAGTTTTCTGCCATTATCCTGAATAAAAGCATTTCTACATGGTTACAGCTAACCTGAATCTTTAGAGAGTCAGCATCTTCAGTTCCTCCTCTAGCTGTTTGGCGTTAAAATCCAGGTCGTTTGAAGGGACGGCAGGCAGCAAATCCAGCGGGTGCTCTCCCGGGACGTCTCTCGGAATATCCACATTGCCGTCGGATTGCTCCAAGAGTGATTTGAGTTCTTCCTCCAACTCATCGTCATCTGTAAAATAATCATTCACTCCATCATTGACGGGAACCAAAAAACTTGATATGTTAACATCACTATTTTTTTAGATAACTATAGAAAACAATAACATAACAGACTGTCGGTGGTCAGAGAGAAAAAATATATAAATATATCATTTGCACTTGAGTATTGATCTCAGGCCCGGCCAAACTATGAAAAAAGTGCGGTTTATAGTCCGGAGAATACAGTAATTGTAAGAATTCCATTAAAAAAAATTACAAGGAAAAATGTATTTATCAATTTCAATTAAAATATTTTTAAAATGTAACAACATTAGCTGTTGGCGGTCAGAGGGGCAAAAAAAATAAAAGCCAGAAGTCCCATTCAAACTATGAGAAAAGTGCAACTCGTAATCTGGAAAAAACGTACTAAAAATATTCACTTGCCACGTTAAAAATTGAAGAAAAGCACCAGTAACGTACCTGCATTGCTCACTACGCCAGATATGATTTGGTTGATATCATCTTGTTTGTCGCATAACTGGGGAAAGAACGAGAGCTTTCAGTGTCAATCCAAAGCATGCGAGAATATTTTCAAGACCACCACTCGCCTCCTGGATCTGATCAAGAAGGCTCTCGGCACCTCCGACCGTCACGTCCTTGAGCTCGTGTCTGAGGCTAGCCATTCCCGCTTGGTACGCTTGGAGAACCTACAAAAACCATAGAAGCGTTTAGCATGGACGTGCAAACCTACGAGAGCAAGCCCTGCGGTGACTTCTCGTTACCATTTTATCCGTCTGCGACTGGGCTATTCTATCCCTGATGCCTCGAATGGACTCCAGCTGTCCGGCCACGTTGTCGGCTCTCTTTTCCACTCTTTTCTGGCCTCTCAAACACCTCAATGCCTGTTGAACAAGATGGCGAAATGGCTTAGCTGGTCATTCTATAGATCGCTTAATGCCAAGAATTGCATTTTTAAGCATCACCTGCACTTTTTTTCCTTCCCGAAGTAGCGCTCTCGCTTCTTCTCGGCACCTGGGCAGGAGTGATAGAAAGCATAGCTTGTGATGAGAAGCGGATCGGACAATAAATCTATCAGAAGAGCACTATGTAAGATCGGTGGCAAAAACTACAAAGTAGCATTTCTGTAAAACCTTTCATGGGTCGGTCGGTATACTTGCAGTACGACTGCTTGTGAGAAGGCGTACTTGTAGAACATGTGCGCCCAAGTAAACATGCAAGTACATACACTTGTACCGTGTGCGGTCGATTGGTCGCCGGTGTTTTGGTCGCCGGGACCGCGACAACGGGTGACCAGAAGACCAGCGACCAAAAGACCGACGACCAAAAGACCGGCGACCAAACAAGGTAAAACAACACTGTCTACGCATCAATAAAAGCCAACAATGGCCATGAGCAGTTCACTGAGCCGGCGTGTGAGTGTAGAAGAGTTTGTATGTACATGCGTTGTCCCTTTAAGAAGCTACGTCGTCAAGATCTTAACAAGTTCTCCAACAAAAAACAATAAAAGTCCGGGAAATTTGGAGCTTTTCTTTAGCCTAATAATTACCAGGGCTTTAAGTATGACTAAATAGTAATTCACAGTTTGTATTTAGGGAATTTGAGCAACGATTTAAATGGTAATTATCACTTAACTTCCTGGCGACCAAAAGACCGGTGACCAAAAGATCGGCGACCAATGGACCGTGTACCCACTTATACTACCATTTTTTTCAAATTACTTTGAGTACTAAAAGTACATCTACTTGTAGTGCGAGTGCACGTACATATTACAACTATACTTGGAGTAAAAATATACTATATAATAGTACATGTGCTTTTCGTAATAGCATTTTGAAACATCGTAAAACAAGTACACATACTTGTAGTATTATTCTTATTACTTATTGTACTAATACTACTCTTACTTGTAGTACAACTACACATACTACTTGAATACAACTACATGTACTTGTGGTGCATGTACAGACTTGCCCTTCAAGTACACATACACGTAGTACAATAACACATATTTGTAGTACAAGTACATGTATTAGTAGGACTAGTACATGCAATTACAGTACATGTCCTTGTACTGTTCAGACCAGTTCTATTAGACTAAATTGGGTATTTTGTCAGAATGAAGATGACTTACTTCTCTGCCTCGAGACCCAGTTTTTCCAGCCGCTCCTCCAGCAACTTCTCGCTTTGTTGTAACTGGTAGATTCCAATATCAACATCAGTGACGGTGGAGACGCGAGCCTGACCGGGTTGGCAAAATTTGACAACCTGTAAAAAGACACAAGTGAGATGAGGGCACTCTTGGGAGAGTGAGTGAGTGATGCATGATTGGCTGCTACCTTCCCCCCTTCATTGGAGGAGACCGCCACTTGTTTGTCCCTCTGCAGCTGCAGAAGAGCCATGCATAGGGTACTTTCGTCGGCGCAGACGCCGCGGGTGAGCGTACACAGCTCGTGAAATGACACCACGGAGTGGCTGGCCAATTCGCTGTTTCGGTAAAGCTTGAGAACTTCGGCCGCTTTCTCCTAGAGAGGACAACGCCGTTTAGAAACATCACGTCGGCATGTTGTCAAGATGTCCGAGTGTCTCACCTTCACCAGTTCGATGAGAACAAAAGACTCCTCCAGAGCTACTCGGCTTCCTCCCAACAGAGAGGAGAAAGTCCACTTGAGGGGCTTCACGAGCAGGACGCCGACACCCCACGACAGCCAACCGCAATCTACGTTGGCGGCAAACTCCAACTCCCTCTGAAGCTTCCCACATCTGGATGAGGCAAATTCGCCCTTTAATAAACTTTGCATGTATTAAGGTTTAAAAACAATAAAATAAATATTTTAAAAAAACCTCCTCCCCCAGGACAACATATTCAGTGGTATATATCGGAGCTGGACAAAAGGAGGAGAGGCTTCTGACCAACCATTCCATCGTGGGATAAGATGGAAGAGCGGTCGGCGCTTACCAGCAACGGAGTCGAGGAGTTCTGCCCTGCTGCTGTTTTCTTCAGCTCCAGACTACTGAGGAACTGTGCGGATAAGCTTGGAAGAGTGACTCTGCATATTCTCTACCTCGGTCACAGTCTGCAGAAGTTCCACATCTCGTGGAAGACTTCCTGTGTGTGGTTCCAGTTTTTGTCCAACTTTACGTCTTTTTGAGTCTATCCGTTTTTGCTACCGAAACTCGTAGCTCGTTTTGTGTTTTTGCTGCTTTTCTGTCATAATGATTTGATTTGGTGATTCTTAATGATCCCATTTACATTGATTTGCTTTGTACTTTGTGCTTTTTGCTTTGTTGTTCTGCGGCCTTTGACTGTACTGTCTAACTTATAACTATGCCTTTTCTTGCTACTGTCACAATGAAATTTCCCGAATACGGGATGAATAAAGTTATACAATCCAATCCCGTATTCGGGAAATTTCATTGTGCCAGTAGCAAGAAAAGGCATCGTTATAAGTTAGACAGTACAACAAAGCAAATCACAAAGTACAAAGCAAATCAAAGTAAATGGGATCATTAAGAATCACCAAATCAAATCATTAAGACAGGAAAGCATCGCCACCGGCTTCCACTTGAACGGCGCCATTTTGGTTGCGGTAGCAAAAACGGATACAGACTCAAAAGACGTAAAGTTGGACAAAAACTGGAACCACACACAGGAAGTCTTCGACAAGATGGGGAACTTCTGCAGACTGTGACTGAGGTAGAGAATATGCAGAGTCACTCTTCCAAGCTTATCCGCACAGTTCCTCAGTAGTCTGGAGCTGAAAACTACAGTAGCAGAGTAGAGCCCCTCGACTCCGTTGCTGGTAAGTGCCGACAGCTCTTCCATCTTATCCCATGATGGAATGGTTGGTCAGAAGCGCTGCCTCTTCTCCTGGCACTTTTGTCCAGATCCGAATCTCCGGCGGCACCGAGGTGTTGCTCCTTCTGCTGCATATTGTAACGGCTAGTCCCATGTGTGTGACAGCGTAGGCATGGCTGAATGGTTCCAAAAAAAGAAGTAGCCGAAAGAAGCCAGGCTAACAGAACAAGGAAAGTTGTAAAAACATTAAAGTAAAACGTATAAAGTACAAAGTAAAGTAAAAAATGAATGTATTAAGAAATATTAAAATGTAATTTAATAAAAGATAGAAGGGCTGTAAAACACGAAAAACAAGTGTACAGAGCTTGTGCCACTGGATCCCGCATGAACGGCGCCATCTTTAAAATGGAAGTGAAAACCCAAGTATAACCACCAATAAATAAATTGTGCCCCAACCAACATGGCCGTCATGTTGGCTTCTACACTGAATCGTATCTTTTCAAAACTTAACCTAATATACGATGTATTTTCAAAAATACACGCGTCATCTTTTATTAAATAAATGTAAACACTGTTTATGTTTATCCAATTGTTTTTCGTACTTACCTTGCCATGGACTGAATGACGGTCGTCAAACCCAAAGGTGTTTTTTCTTTCCTTCGGAAGGTCTTGTTGAGTTCCTCGAGATTGACACACACGGTGCAGCGTTCCCTGCAGTTTTGCAAGACCAAAGCTGTCCAGAAGTTCATTTTACTGTCCCAATCCATCGTGTTGACCTCACGGCTGTCTTTGAATTCGGAGAATAGAAAATTCATCCGTTCGTCGTCACCCCATTCCGAGGGCAGCGTCGTTTCGACGGCGTTGGACATGTTTCAAATTCGGCCAGAAAATTCTAACGCATTTCGAAGCAGCGGAAAATCGTCGCGACACGTCCGGAATAAAAATGGAGCTGTAATAAGTAGGAATCGAAAATACTCTCTCCCTTTTCCCACAAATTACTCACTACTTGAGATTAAGAAACGTGAGCCGAGCAGAGTGTAAAATGTTTGATGCAATTGGACATCTGTGTCGTCATTTCCTGCCGTACGCGCATATTGATGACGCCATAGTACGATACCCACTGTCGATTGTACAATATACTACTATACTTTTTGTTTGTTTTTTTAAATGTATTTATTTAGCATTTTAATATAGTATAAGTGCATTATTGGATTCACAAATACGTAGCCAGTCATAAACCTGTAACTATAATCACGAATGCCTAAATAAAGTCAGGAACGTGCACGTGTGGTGATCTGGAGTTGTTTACGTTGCGTACCTGTTGTTAGTACATAATACCACCAGGCGGCGCAAGCATACGTGGTAATATTAGTTTTGACTTGAATTATTAACAAAGTATAATTACATGCATTTTATTCAATGAATCCTTTTTACCTGGTATCAAATAAAATAAAACACTATTCAACAAATACATTTTAACAATAAGTGACTTGATATTTCCATCAGCATACATGGCACGGAGACTGAATTTTGACATTAATGTGGCATTTCCTGGCACAATTCATAAAATATGGGCGCATCTGGACAAAAAAAATCAGAAAAGTGACTTTAGTGGAGCTGTTAAAAATAAACATTGTTGTTCCTCACAAGAAACGTGTTAATAAGCAGCCAGCTAGTCGCTGTACATGCATAGTTGTTTGTTTTTCCGGCGTGTCCCGTTCTTCTGTCACTTGGCGCTGAGGTCAACCAGCAGGTGCTGATATGCCAGGGAATTGCCCTTGAAGCTGGCAGCCAGCAAAATGTCCTTATCGTCCACCGACACTAACCCGAAGGCCCTCGGGGCTCTCATGTTGAGTTCCTGGAAGGGCTGAAAGCGCTGAGTGAGATCATCCCACAAGTAGATGGTGGAAAATGAGAAATCACTCCCCAGGACCAGATACTGGCGAAGGCCCACCGAGAAGGGGTACACCACCATGGAGCCGCGAGACGGGAGAGTCTGGGTCTCCACGAAACGCTGTCCTTCCCAGCGCACGATCTTGGAGTCGCCGATGAAGCGCGTGAGGCAGAGGTATAGCGCCTTGCGGACCCAAAAGTGCTTGACCATCTGCACGTCGGCTTGCTGGGTGATTTGGGTGGAAAAGTCAAAGCGCTTCAGGCTCCGGTTCCACTGGTAGACCACCGGGGGTTGCGTGGCGCTGGACAGGATGAGCTGAGGCTTTCCTCCCACGTCCAGGAACTCTGCGTGGGTGTCGCGGTGCCACTGGTGGAGCGACTGGTGGGAGTAAAAACCGTTGCTGTTCCAGCGATAAATGCTGGTGGAGCCGGCCTTGGAGCTGTCCGCTACGACAAAATACCATTCGCCGTCCAGCTCGAAGGTCTCCACGAAGTTAGGCTTCCTGACCCGAGTTGTGTCGATGTCTTGGATTTTCACGAAACGGAGAGGGTCCTCTTCCCACCTGCAATTGGGGGGTGGAAAAAAAACTACATTAGAAAGACATTCACGCCAAATTTTGGTCATTTCGGTAGCGAAAGATGGTCGTGGTCGTGCAAAACAGCCGCAAAAGAATCTTCTTTGGCATTTTATACAAAAAAATCAACTGAAAATGACCCAAAATAATTAGGAAAATCACATAATCAACGGGAAGTAATAAATAATCAACTCATATCTCGCCATTGTATTAGTATGTTAGAACACGGCCCTAAAAGTCAAGTTTAATCGAACTGCCATATTTTTCGGATTATAAATCGCTGTTTTTTTCATAGTTTGGCCGGGGTTGCGACTTATGTGTGAAATTATCTACCCCCGAGTTGGGGGAGTTATTTAAAAAATGACACCGAGGATGAAGATTTCATTGGATTTAGTGATATGGAGTGAAACTGATAGTTTGGTAAACGTGTTAGCATTTATGCTAGTTATCTGAATAACTCTTAATATGTTACGATGTTACTGACATTACCAGGCATGTCAGTCATGTAACATTAGTATATATTATATATTATTCTGCCTGTTGTTCTCGATTTTATTTTTATTTTAGATTGCCTTTCAAGACGACATGTATGTTTTTGGTGTTGAAATTTATCAAATACATTTCCCCCCAAAAAATGCGACATACTCCAGTGCGACTTACCGTATTTTCACGACTATAAGGCGCACTTAAGTCTTAAATTTTCTCCAAAATAGACAGGGCGCCTTATAATCCAGTGCGCTTTATATATGGATTTTTTAAAAAAAATGTGTATTCATTGAGGGTGCGCCTTATAATGCGGTGCGCCTTATAGTCGTGAAAATATCATTATAAAAACAGCGTGCTTCACATTACATTTGCAAAACTTACTTGTAGATGTGAGAACCACCAAAAAGTTGGGCCGCAATCATGTAAAGCGTGTTGTTTATCACCACTGGTTTGCAGTACAGCGCCGATCGAGCTTCAAAGACATGCAAAAAGAAAAGAAAGGAGGAATGACACGGTCAAATAAAGAGATCTCCTTTGCGCATACTTGTGCTCGGGACTCACAGGTGATGTTATAAAAGGTCCTGAAGGACATTTCCACGTGATCCCACACATAAAGAGTGCAGAAGCCCGATTCCGGTTGCGCAAAGGCGATGAATTGATCTCCGGCGAACTGGTAAGATTCCGCTGACATGGCGTGGAAGGGAAATGTTCCGTAAACTACAAAATCTAGAAAAAGAGAGAAGGATAGCCAATCACAATATTGATACTTCTTTATTAAATACATTGTATTTCGCATTGATGCCAACTTGACGGTAAAAAACTAGCTTAATCGCTGTCAAAGCTGAGCATCCACAGCCAATATAAGTGAATTGAACCTTTATCGTCGTCAATGACGGGCAGTGAGTCAATTTGCCGTCCCTTCCTTGTTTTTTTTAGCGGACTTTAAGTTTATTTTCTGTAAATTTTGGACCGTTTCCTATTGAATTTTTTTTGGGGGGGAAGGGGATTTTCCATTCTACTTTCTGCAGATTTTTACCCATTTCCAGGTGATTTCCTGTTGTTTTTGGGTCATTTTAAGGTTCCGTGTCAACTCATTGACGGCAGGAAATTGAGCACTCCATCGCCAAAATTCTAGTTTAACAGCACTTGTTTCAAAATGTATATTTTTTAAAATAGCCGTTAATTCTGTATGTAGTGTGGATGAACTATAGGAGTCAGGTAGACCACCCCCGCGGGCCGTATCGAAATAAAAGATAGTTGGAACCTGGGCTGATGCAGTTAAAGTCTCTGGAGGCCAGGTCGTGAATTCTGCGTCCCTGCAATTCAAAGGGGCTAGCGCAGTAAATGTGCGGAACCGAAGTGTTGGTCTTCTCAATCCAGTCCACCAACCACTGGATTTTGCAGTCGCAGCGGAAGGAGTTCCCCCGCAGATCCCTGAAAGCAACCGAGAAAGCACGCACGTTCAATCCCCGGTAGTTCCGTGCATAGAAAAAGCCAAACGTACAAATCTGTGAGAATGTCCAGATGTTTGAAAAGATCTCTGGGCACTTCTTGGAGCTTGTTGTTTGAGAGGGACCTGAAATCAGATGAAGTGATTCATTGGGTGATCGATATACGTACTGAGCTGAAATGGCGTTGTTGTGGTCATGTTGACTCCTGGGTATTAGTGCTTTTGCTGCTTTCTACTGCAGGTCTGATCGCTTGGTGATGACATACTCACAGGTGAGTCAGAGATTTGAGACCTCGGAAGGTGTGTTTGGAGAGCATTTGGACGTCGTTATTCTCGATGAACCTGAGATAGAAAGAAGACAGTTGCTCGAAGGGAAACAAAATGTGTCATCCAGAAGACTAGATGACTAAGCAAGGCTTAAAAGCTAATGGACTACTACAAACAAGCTATATATACAAAGATATATACACATACATATATACACATATATATATACATATATGTATATATACACATACATAAATACATATATACACATATACATAAATACATATATACACATACATAAATACATATATACACATATTTATATATGTATATATACATATATACATATACATATATACATATATATATATATATACACATATATACATATATACACATATACATATATATACACATATATATACATATATACACATACATATATACATATATATATATACATATATACACATACATATATATATATATATACACATTTATACATATATACACATATATATACATATATGCATGGAAATTAGCCCTCGGCTACAATCTTAAATATTTACATATATATGTTCATCAACATGAATATAAATATGTTCATTAATATGTGCTGTCCCTTATTAAATAAATCAAACTCAAACTCAAATACTGTACATTATCAATATTTAGATATCAGGGACATAGATAATTGTTCTTCATTATCAATCCCGTAAGGGCTCTCCAAAAACAAAATGCAAATTTCTCATTAGTCAGAATGACTAATTGTAAGTGAAATATACATGAAATATTAGAGGAAGAAATGTGTGAGGCTGGAAAATTCTCAAGGAATAACATACATTTAAAAATAATAATTAAAAAGCATGCTGCAGTATGTATTAATAATCAAAATGCCGTGTATTTTTACCCACAGGTATTGCAGGTGAGACAGGCCAGCAAAAGCATCATTTGAAATCAGGGAGAATGTGTTGGAATTCAACAGTCTGCAGACACAATAACAGAAAAAAAACAGTACTAAAATTATTCAATTACAGCAGCAAAAAGTAGTTTCATAAATAGAAAAAAACTGCATTACACTACAATACTCTAACAGTATCTAATCTCCCTAAAGCCTAAAAAAAAGCAAATTTTCAATGACAAATTCCCCATGTTAATACTTTGCCCCGCATTTTCTGCATTCCCGTTAAAACATCAAATGCTATCAGTCAGTATTAAAAAAATAAAAGAAGTGAAATTGAAGCAAGCAAACGCAGACTCGCACACAATAATAACACGATTGCCTGTGACGGAACAAATAAGCCTTTGTCAATCGGCAACTGAGGCGCTCAGTCATCAGAGATGACGCTGCCACACAAACGCAACCCGCACGTATTCCAGCTCCAGTGGGTTGGTCACCACTCTTTTTAAATGTCAATCGTTTCAAGAGGATTGCTTGAAATAATCATTGTCAAAGTTGGACAGTATATATCTATACAACGGGTGTGTGAAAGTTTAGTTCGCGGGCCAAATAGGTCTCATGGGGACTGGAACAGTTTGTTTTTGGCCCAAAAAGTTAACAGAACTCGCTAAATTCTACAATTCAAGCACCCGAGTCGAAAAATAAATGAATAAAAGCATTTATTTTGTATACGGGTCAGATGGAACCCCCATGTTTGACATAAAGTTCTAATTTAATCTAATCTAATCTAAAAAATATCAAGTGAAACCCTGATATTTATTATTTTTAAGGGAAAAACACCCTTAAAAATGTTGTTTCATTTGAACCTGTCCTGTCAAGATGCTTATAGACGGGGAATGGGAAATCTGCACTTCTTCAACAGCTGAAACATTTTTAATGCGCCACCTGGGAGATTAAGTGGTTGTTTATATTGTGTTATTTCGTGGCCGAATGAGTTTGTGGTGTGAGAAAGAAAGAACAAAGGGGAATAGGGATTTATTTTCTGCTCTCTAGTTTTTGCCTCCATGTGACTCCTCGTAGTAGGGGGCGCTGTGGTATACTTACAGGAACTGAAGCAAGTGAAGGTGCGAGAAAGCGCCCTCTGGGATGCTCGTAAATGCAGCGTTCACCATCGTCCTGCGTAGACGGACGGGCAAGGGCATTTGTTAAAGCCGGATCTTAAAAGCGCGACGCGGGGTTTACGGGCAGGGTCGGAATTCACGGGTGTAATGTCATGTTGTTAACTCGTCTTTCCTATTTCTGCATCCTCACCCTCTCACTACTGTGACAATGAAATTTCCCAAATACGGGATGAATAAAGTTATCCAATCCAATCCAATCCAACTCGGGTTTTATGGCCAATGATTGAGCCACGGTCGTCCTCGTAGTTTGGATGATGAGGAGAGGACGCCGTGTTGAAAAATGGATTTCATTTTCTTTCAAACCCCCGAATAATTGGGGTAATGTAGCTTGATAGTTGTGTTAAAAAGTGAGTCTGTCTTAATTAAAGGAAATTAAATCCCACTGTTAATTCTCGCCACAACATCAATATGTATAAGCACCCACCCCCACCGCAAACACACTTGTGTAAAAACAATTTAGGCAGCATATTCAGCTCTACTGATCACCAAAATTTCCAACCTCTGATCGAGACAGGAATTATGATTAGGAAAAAAACATTTTTGAGGGCTCTCGTGCGCCCCCTCAAAGATTTCACCCAGGACGTTAGCCCACATTGCCCATAGCAAAAACTGGCCCTGCAAATTGCAAAGACACTTTAAAGCCGAGTTGCTCAACATACGCCAATTAGAACGATTAT
This sequence comes from Stigmatopora argus, assembly GCF_051989625.1. NCBI lineage: Eukaryota > Metazoa > Chordata > Actinopteri > Syngnathiformes > Syngnathidae > Stigmatopora > Stigmatopora argus. The sequence goes on from NC_135391.1 coordinate 4,098,516, forward strand.
AATTGGTACAAAAAATATATATATTACGTACAGATGCATGCACAAAGCGACCACTTGGTCCAACTGCAAGACGGTTTGAACTCACAGAGAAATGATCCCAGGTGGGAAGCTCTTGGGGATGGCTTTGGTGTCCACGCAGAAGGCGCTGTCTTTAGTGCAAGAGCATGTGGCAGGACAGCGGGGTACCTTGACGGCCTTCTTTGCGATCGATTCTCCTGGCGGGCAAAAAGACAGACACACAAGCAGCAAGTAGATCACATGGAGGCATCTTCGGCCCATCTCCATCATAGTCGAGAAGCTATTCGAAGCTATGCGGCAACGGGGGGACAACCAGCACGATGCCTGCCAGCCTAACACTAATGCTGAGTGCAGAGTTGACACAGGGGATGGATGGGTGAGGGAGGGAGGGTGGACAGGGGGGATTCTGGGTGGGCGTGGGTGCTCTGCAGTTTTTTCTAGATTCAATTCGTTCAATGCTGTGCGGCAGGATTGATGAAAAGTAGGACTACAATGAATTATTAACTATTGCTAAAAGAGTGCTTGAAAATACTTTTGCAGATGTCCGGCCTTTTCCGGATTGGCTTTTCTTCACTAGGGTCAGCAGAAAGTTTCCTTGTTAACTTGGCATGAATTACACAAAGTAGAGTAGTGTCGATGACATGTTTGTAAACCGGAGTTCAAGTCACCCAAAATCTGCCGACTGTTCATTACAAAAGCTTTTTATGATTTTTTTTCCTGTTCCTTCTTTGTCCATTTGGATTTTTGTTTCAGTGTGATCTTATTTTGCCCTTTTCATCTGATTCTAATGTTCTAAAAATATTGCATAACACAAAACAGAAAAATTTGCTGTCTTTTGACATCCTTGTAAATCAGAATTTTTGACTTTGAAGACCTTCAATTAAAAATATCTTAAAAACAATATTTTTCACCTGATTCCCATCCTCTAAAAACGACGCACCCAATTTCCGATCAAGTGTCATTACAAATATGGATTATTTTGTTGCCCTCAACTCACTGAATGTCAATGACGACGATTAGACGTCCAATCCAATTTATAGGCGGTTCGGACCTTGATCGCCATCCATAGCAGCTAACCACTTAATACTTTTTAAAAAATGAAACAAAAAGGGAGGCCTTAGAGCAGGGGTCGGGAACCTTTTTGAAAGAGAGAGCCATAAACAATTCTTATTTTCTAATGTTATTGCTAAAGAGCCATTCTCAGAATTTAAAAGTAAAAATGTATGAAAATGTGCGATTATTTTTTTTCTGTCATTTCACCACTTTTTAATCACAAAAAGTCTCTGATTTCTTTTGACAACATTGTTATGATGTTGGTAATCAATCAGTATTAATGAGATGAGTAATGAAAAACTAAATTATGATTAAAGTGGTGCTAGAGCTAGTCTCAACGCCACAGTGTCGACGTGACGCTCCTATTGACGTTCAGGACTCGACTCTCTCGCTAGTGATTTCCATATTTTACCTCACAGGTTAGTGAAGAGCCATATGCACCCATGGAAAGAGCCACATATGGCTCCCGAGTCGTAGGTTCCCTACCCCTGCCTTAGAGCAAAATCAATAAATATAAGAATAACCGCCAGGTGGTGCTATTGCTCATAAAAATAATCCAGTGAGAGAGGAGTGTAGGATAGTTTGTGGCCCGTGCCAGGCGTTACCAACCAAGTTCCCCTTACAAGGACACTCTTGTCACTCACTAGCAGTCCTCACAAGACCAGTCAGGCAGTCAAAAACATTTTTTGTAGGTCAACACACTGTCCTCTGTCTCCAAAGCAGTGAAAGGGATACTCAACAATATTATCTTACATAGTTAAAAAACATTTGAATTAGCCAGTTTGTGGCGATAACACTTGGTACAAAATATCCTTTTTGGGATACTCAACAATATTATCTTACATAGTTAAAAAACATTTGAATTAGCCAGTTTGTGGCGATAACACTTGGTACAAAATATCATTTTTTTGAGTTTGCCTTGTGTCCGCAAGATAAAACTTTTCAATTGAAAGTGGTTTAAAGGTTATAACTACAAAAAAATGGAATTCTCCACATTCATGCCAGGTTCAAACCCACTTCCCATTTAGATTCTGGGCCAAGGAGCCTAAAAGGGGACGGTGTTTTTTTTTAAATTCAAGGTTTGCTCTCCTGGCCATGCAAGAAATGGGAAAAACAAAACAAGAAGAAAGACGGAATCTGTTTCACCTACCAAAACATTCTTTTGCCCGGGAAAATCCCCACTGCTTCAGGCAATGTATTTTAGACAGGAATCATAAAGGTGTTGAGACATGTACAAAGAGCTGTAAAGAAGAAGAAAAGACAAAGTCAGTGGAAAAAAATTAAATGCAGTGAAATACCAGAAAACAGCAATGGTAAAGTAGGATAAAATGTAAACAAAAAATGTTCTATTACAATTTAAAATACATTTAAAGTAAATTGATTGGCTGGAAAATAGCCATTTCTTTTACAATCCTTTTATTTTTCATGATAAAGACTAATAAAGCAAGTCTGAATTTAAATTTAAAAAAAGGCTAAAATGTTTCAACCTTACTTTTACTAGCATCAACGGTTTGTTTCTTTTCACAGTAAGTTTCAGCACAAATCTGTTAGCCAATCACAAATGGCAAATGTTAATGACATGGTCAACTGGGCCACCTGAAAAGGAAAATATTAACAGTCCTGAAATGGTGATTGGAAAAATATGGAATTATGTTTCATAGTAAAATACTGGTAAGCACAACTCCCTTTATTTCACCGTAAATGTTTCTTTTAGGGTGAAAAATGTTTTGGAGACTTAACTCCAGCAAAGCGATGAACAGTAATCAGCCACTTTGCATTTGTTAATTCAAAAGAGGATCACATAAGCCATCAAAGACAAACTGTAATCTTCCATGAATTGACCAAACCGTCATAAAAGACGTCTCTTGTGCGCCGATTTGTCCGCGTATTGGGACGGCACGTGCGGGTGTCTGACCGCCTGCGGCTACCGTGGAGAAAGGCCCCACGCCCGCTCCCCTTGATCCCGTTTGATAAAGGCCCGACAGGGCTGGCGGGATTAGATGTCGGAGTCTGGCGGGGGCTTCCGTGTCTCCGGCCTGTGCTGAAGAAAGTCGATCTGGTGAGAAAGAGGCGGGGCCACAGCTGGAGGCAACATTTTTTTGTGTGTGTAAGGATGTCAAAGACATAGGAAAAATCTGCTACCACCACCTGGATTCACCACACCCACAAAAAACATCTTTAACTGACCACACCTGTGTTACCAGACACTGAAAAAAAATCAAAACAAGGCCAGATTTGTTCGTCTATGAGACAAAATGCTACCATTTAAAATTCCCTACAAGAACAGACTTCTTTAAAATAAATGTATACTAACATCCATTCATTTTCTGAACCGCAAGGGTCGCAGAGGGTGCTTGAGCTTATCCTAGTCAAGTAGTCAGGGGACACAGCGAATTGATGGCCAACCAATCATGCCAAGGGACATTTTGGAGTATTCAACCAACTAGCCTAGCACACTAAAAATACTTTTTTTTAAAATATTAAACTGAATGTTCAGTAGGCAATCGTGATTGACACGTCGTGCCCTAAGGTCACCTCCCTTGCCATGTGACGTCTAAAAATAGCCAACAGGGCAGTGCGGCCTTGTCACATCTCACAAAGTCGATTTTGGGCAGTCACCCTCTGACAAAAAAACACAAGACACCAGAAATTAAATCATCAAATACAATTTTCCCCCAAAAATAAAAACACACACAAAAATCACTGTAATCAGGAGGTTGATCATGACTCTAAATCAGTGAATCTTTTCTTAGTAAGGGAATTCTCATTTATTTAATCATTTGTTTTTCATTGCAAAAGGAAACCAAATTTGTCTTTAATTATTTTCCATATTAAAGTGGAAAACAGAAAATATTTTTATATATTTTTAGATTTTGCAAGATGATTTTTGACCTAAAAACACAGAAAAAAAATGATTAAAAAATTGCAAATATTGATTTAAAAGGGGGAAAATTAGGAAATATAATATACATGTATACTCTTCATTTTAATTGATCCTAAAACAGAAAGTCAGCACTCATTATTTACTTTCCTGGGCCACACAAAATGATGCAGCGGGCCAGATTTGGCCCCCGTGCCGCCGCTTTGACACTTGTGACCTAAGTGTACTCAATTCATTAAGAGATGGTTTGAGCATTTCATGAAACAATAAATGTCATCATTCCACTCACCAATTCCTGCAAATTACATTTAAATACACCCAACATTGAAAGCAAGCAAGTAAGAAGACATTTCCAGTGCCTATCCGGACAGCACCTTACAAATGGATGTTGGCCAAGTCCTATTCATGAGCTCCATTTTTCTACTGCGGTCATTCTACGCTCTCTCCATCCACTCCGCTAAATGATTCACCCTCCATTTAATGAATAATGGTTTCATTTGAAAGGAAAGGTTGACGTCATCGCTGCTGCTTACTCAGGGCTTCGCTCATTTTCAAAATAAATAAATGAGGAGCACGTTCATTTCAAGGGCGTTTTACAATATTACCACATGAAATGTCCTTTCCAATCTTTTCTTTTTAATTGCCCTACTCATCTTCCTTAAATATATTTGGAAAAAAGAATCATAAAATGGTGGTCTCTGGGCTACCGATTTTGCCGCATGGCTCATTCATCACCTTTGAAGGGAGAATTCTCTATAAGCAATCATCCAAAACGGGCACGAATCAGAGCGTTCGGGCCACCGCACAAATATTCCGATTAACGGTTAAAACGAGAAAATGGAGTGATGAGTTATCACCATTTTAGGAGATCCATGTTGCGTTTAGGCGAGCAGACTACGCTCCAACTGGAATAAGATGTCTACAAAGAAAAATATCTCTGCTAATATGGATATGGTTGACGACTAAACCCACGGGTCAAGATCTGACCTTAAATTTCGTACCCAAGATTAACGCTAAAAGTGCTCATAAGCAATCCAAAATTCTTCCCGCGCCATCTGTCCGACGAGATAACACCCTTAGCCTAAAAGCACATGTCCGCCATTAGCCACTCATAAAGAAACATTTCTCCCGTTGTTCCCGTTCAAATACGGCGCTCTTCAAAATCACCTCAACCACAAACGGCTCAGAGGACTTTTATTGCTCTCCGTTTCCAAGCGTGGAAAACATTTCACCCCCCAAAATAATGAGCTCATATGTTTGTCTGTCTCCTATAGCATCGGACGCTAGTGGCAATGTAGCGCGTCACGCGGTTGATGGATGTGGAAAGGCTAATCTTGTTTGTAGCGTCAGGTCAGTCATCGGCGCTAAAACACCCACAAACCAGGTCTGCTCCAACCCCGACTTTTAAGAGACGGTTTTATTATTTGAAAAAAGCTAAAGGTAGTGCGTGTGTGGCGCGGTGCGCTAGCTGCAGGGTGACGGCTAGCCGGGTAACGAGTCAGTCAGTGGCAGGAAGCCAAAAAACAGGCATCAAGGTCGGGCCGGTTGATAAATGGACGCAAAGAATGAGTGCTTGCCGAGCCTTTCACGAGGCCGTAAATTAAGTTTAGCACGCCGCCGCGGCTAGCCATCAGCGACACATCTCCCAATGTCAGTAGAACATTTTTATATCGAAGCAGCCTCCATAAAGTTTAGGTGAAAAAAGACATTGGAAAGTCTTCCGCGAAAAAGTACAGTAATAATAGTGAGTCATTGCGAATGGCGGAGCGATCGCTAATACGAGAGGAGTATAAAGTGGTACCTCGTGATACAACATGCTCATGTTACGACGAAAATTTCGATCAAATAATTCGGTCTAGGTTGCATCTGAAAGTCAGGGTGGAGGCGGGGCAAATAGAGCAACCCGGGAGAAGAAAGGTATCAAACTTTAAGACAAAATTAGAATTAAGTTTAGTGTAAAGTTAGATTAAACTTATTTTTGAGTGTCTGGATCGTAATCCAAGTTGATTTAAGTTTGTTTATGTTATGTTACGAGCGCGTTGCTGTGCAAAAAGTTTGTTTGCTTTTTGTCTCTTTTTTAAGGGGGCTGGTGCGACAAAAAATAGTGTGTATTCTTAAAAAAATAACATTGAGTACGTATAAATTCTTTGTGGGAGTTCAGTGTATAAAAGTTTTGGTCATTCGTGTTTTTCTTGGAAAATCATTTTATTTAATGTTATCCATTTATGTGGGTTGAAGTGTTGCGCAACCCTTCAGGAGAACTTATTTGGCAAAAGATGTCATTCATGTTAAAGCATGTATATAGTACAGGGTAAGTTTATCACACGACACGCATGCAGTGGAAGTGCATGACACTGACTGAACCTATAATTATGAGAAAACCATATTTAGTCTTCGTTATTTGTCGAGCTGTAAAAAAAATATTTTTTCCTCACTCTCACACAGCTTCAGTCGCACTTATACATAAAGGTACCTTTCACGATGCCAGACAGAGCACCCTCAAATATCACGTTACAATGATATGTACTAAGAAAAATCATGTTTAAATATAATAAAAAAGACCCTACCTCTTTTCTATGGATGGTTATGACATTAAATGAGGGCAATTAAACCTGTAAAAAGACAGTCATGTTGTCAGGACTATAGTTAAAAATGGATAAAACCAACATCCTTTTACAAAAAAAAAAATCTATTAAGATGATAAAAAGTATGGTGTAAATATACAGTACATATATATAATATATATATATTCATATTTATATTTTCTTAGCAGTATTTACAAGAAGATTTAGTGAATGGCAGTGTACCATGGTCTTGGATGTCCTCCCTATTATTTTCTCTGGATTTTAGTCCGTGAAGTAAAACGCTGTCTGGGGGAGTAAATGGATTAAAAAATAATAATAAAATAAAAAATAAAATCGGGGAGCTGGCGTGGTCCAAGTCAGCGATTCTCCTGTCCTGCACGGGAATGAGAAACACATTTCCGACACCCGTACAAACTTTGGTTCCAGATAAAGAAAGTGCCCCGTAAACGTTATTCCACCAGAACCGGGAAACGGCTGCGTGACGCAGTCCTGGAATATCCAACGAGTCCTCTGAAGCGTCTCAGCCGTGCGCCGGCGCTCCTTAGCTTCATCTCTGGCAACGTAAAGGCGAAAAGTCCGCCACCCTGCCGGGCGAGGAGCGGAGGAAATGTCAGCGTTTATACATCTGCGTGTCAATGAGGTATCAGCGTTTCTTGATGGCTGCGCCGTTAGAATGCGGGGGAAGCTTAGGAAGGCAGGGCTCCTCGGCGCCGGCGTCGTGGGAGAAGACCGAGTCTTCCCCGGAGGAGCAGGTCGAGCTGCGGGTGTCCCGGTAGTTGGGGGAGTATTGATCCGAGGGCACGGAGAGCTCTAAATACTCCTGCGTGCGGGAAAAACATGGAATGAAGCCGCCGCGGCCTTCCAAGCCGGCCGATTTGGGCAACGATGGTGAAAAGAACTGACCTGGTTGGACGTCATGGCCAGATTTCGGTCTAGGTCCTCTACGAGCTGCTTGAATGTGGGCCTCTGGGAAGGCACGGCATGCCAGCAATCCCTCATCATCATGTACCTGCGTCAATCAGGGTGTCAAACTCAGTGTGGTGCCAACAAGATTTCATGTTTATTTTCGGCCATTAAAAGGGAACTCAATGGAAGATGAGCATCCGCAGCCAGTTTGAGTGAATTGGAAATCTACCAATGTCAATAGCAGGGAGCGACTCAATTATGTGTCGCTTCCTTGTTGTTTTAGGGTGCTTGTAGGTCACTTTCTGTACATTTTGGGTCATTTCCTATTGATTGGGGGGGGGGGGGGGTATAGGTCAATTTTCAAGCTACTTGGTTGTTTTCTTCTGATTTTTGGCCTTTTTCAGTTTTTTTCCTGTTGGTTTTGGGCCTTGTTGGTGCTATACGTACGCCAATAATTGACGTGAGTCACGCTCGTCACGGAATGGCTGCGCTCGTAAGCAATTTTGTCAATTTTGTCGTTTAAACATTATTTTCTCAATTTTCAGAGATCTATAAAATGCATGGAGAGCATGTGAGGCAAATAAAAACCTGTGTTTTAGGATAAATCAAGCTTCCCAACCCATAATAATTTGTTAAAAACAACGATTAAACATCACACAGCTGTTTTGTAGACTCTCCAAGTAGTAAGAATATTCAGCTTGAACCTATTAAATCAATTACGAATGTGGTTATTCCAAAGCACTCCAAAGTTCTCTACCCAACTTGAAGAGATGACTACATTTCCATATTAATTGTAGCTAACATTGGCAGAGAAAACTCAAGGTTTACTTACAATTCATGAGTGCAGGTGGAGGGTTTGTCCATGCGATGACCTTCCTTCAACAGCTTAAATAGTTCTTCTACCGGGACGCCGGGGTACGGAGAGCCTCCCAGGGTAAAGATTTCCCAAAGCAGAACGCCAAATGACCAGCTGCAAACAAGCGCCTCATTAAGTCCAACAGTCCATTAGGACTAAATAAGGATTAAAAAAACAGAACTGTATACTCACACATCACTTTGGTGGGTATATATTCGATCAAATAGTGCTTCAGGGGCCATCCATTTGACTGGTAAACGACCCTGTGAAGAAAAGAAAAAAAATAATGCGCCGTGCACAAATTCAGGAGCTTTTTCTGCAAGTGATTTTAACTAAGGTATTTTCTGAACTATAAGTCGCATTACCCAAAAAAACACACACAGAGGGGAAAATAAATAAATATATATATATATATATATATATATATATATATATATATATATATATATATATATATACACACATTTTTATTTGATCAAAAACCAAGAACAAACATGTTAAAGTAAGAAAAATAACAACAGGCATCCGTTAACATAATTTTTCAGATAACTATAGCCTGAATAAAAAAACATAACAGGTCAGGTGGTCAGCATGAAAATAAAAAAATATAACATGTCTCACTTAGCGTATTAGTCGCAGACAGAGTCAAACTGTGAAAAAAAGTGTGACCTATAGTTGTGAAAATACGGTACTTACATTGGTGGTCTTCTTGTAGTAATCAATGTGGTGTATGTCCCTGGCCAGGCCAAAATCAGCTATCTTCATCACATTGTCCTCAGTTACCAAAACATTACGAGCAGCGAGATCTCTGTGAATGCACTTTAAAGAAGGGAAGAAGAAAAAAAGGATTATCGTACAACCAACATTACAAAGGGGTTGACAAAAGTCTATTTCTATAGTCTGGTCTGGTGTTGCTTATGTTACCTTCTTGGAAGCCAGGTACTCCATGCCTCGGGCCACTTGATAGGCACAGGACACCAGGTCTTTGATGGACATGTTCTCGACAGGGACTTGGTCTGGGTTGTAACAGTACTCCATACCCGGAGGGCGCCGTGCACGCAAGAACTCCCTCAAATTGCCCTTGGATGCATACTCCACAATCACATACAGAGGACCTATAGAAAAAAAATGAGGGTACCGACTCTTAAACATTTTTTTTTCCACAGGAGTATAGGAAACTAACATGAACCTGAACACTGTCACAATAAATTATGTAAATGAGAACCATCTTGTCAATGCGTACATTCTCTCCAGTGACATTCAGGCTAATGATGATGGCTTTTACTTTGACAGTTTGATGAAAAACTACGCCATCGGTGGACACACGCCAACGATTACTCAAGATGTACTTCTATTCCAGAAGAGAAACTGTTCCACATTACAGATGGGAGTTCTTACCATCCCGTGTGCAGGCTCCCAGCAGATTTATGATGTTCTTGTGCTTCCCGATGATCTTCATCATTTCCATTTCTGAAATCAGGTCTGACAGGTCTTTTTCAGTGGCATCAGCTGGAGAGCATTTTGCAAAGTTAGTCGATTCATTCATAAAATAACACGCATTGCTACCAATGTTCCCTCTAATTTTTTGTTTGTCTGGGCAGAAAGACAACCTCCCTGAGCACACCGAGTATGGTGTGAGCAACATCATCATTGCTCGCTATGGGCACACAACAGTATCACACCTGCCATAAGCAGGTGCATGTCTACTACATATAAATTATTTAGTAATAATAAAATGTAATGATTAATATCTATGAATGGGGCGGCCCGGCGGATGAGTGGTTCGCGCGTCGGCCTCATAGCTTAAAAAAAAGGGGGATTTTATTTTGTGCGCTCCATATGATTTGCTGTGCGCAGAGAAGGCAAGACTAGTGCGCAGTTGCGCACGTGCGCATCTTAGAGGGAACATTGATTGCTACGATTCCTGTTGACTAAGGAGAATTATTAAATGGCATATTTGTTAACTATGTCAATTGCCTTCACAGTTTTGTTACAGAAGTCTTCAGCAGAGGTCTCCAAAAAACTTTTCCAAACAACTGCCATTACGGATATTAGAAATTTCGAAAACCGGGCTTAACTTACACTTCAACATTTTCACTGCCACCTTTGTCAGGCGATTGGGTTTCTCCTTGTCGAGACCCATGGTCTCTCCCATCACCACCTGACCAAAGCACCCTTCACCCAGGGGTTTCCCAAGAACAAGTCTGGAAATAAGTCGAAAAAAAATCATTTGGTTTTATTTCACACCACCGTAATTCCTGCCCTGTAATGAATAAAAACAATATTTTTCCTAAACTCTTACCGATCTCGTTGAAGCTCCCAGCGTGGATCTTGGGGCAGTTCGTACTCGGAAACCCCTGACAACATTGGAGAGCCGCTGGAGGAGAGCCGAGAAGGTCGAACCAACATCACACCAGAGTGAATGGAAGAACTAGAGTCCACAGACACCTGCGATAAAGAAGCCTGACATTACTCCCCTCATAGTGAAAGCGAAACAGAGCTAGTCTAAAATTAATTTAGCCGAGAGAGAGAGATAAAACATTTTTTTTAAGTTCTGTGTGTTGAAATAACCTGTATCGATAGGTTCAAGAGCACGATACCTACCTGATGCAAGACTTGGACTCTTGACAATCTCAATGGAAGCATGCTTTTAGTCAAATTAAAAATGTCAACATACACTCATTCCAATGGGAGGAAGAACAGTATTTTGGAGAGTAAGACGTGAGAAAGGTAAATATTTCAAACCCCCTATCTACTTTCTGTTACCTGTCTACGCAGGGGAATGCTTTTGGCCAGCTTGTGGACAGCCAGCTGACTGTTGAAGTCACTCTTCTTGGAGGAGGAGCGAATCTTCACGATAATGACGATGGCAACCATGACTGCGATGAAGAAGAAGCCCACGCAGTAGATGACCACTTCCAGGTACGTGTGACTGGCAGGAGGTGAGTGTGGGGCGGCTACATGGATGGGATTGCAGGGTAAAAGGGGTCAGGTGGTTGCAATCGCATTCGCAAATGAATTTTATGTACCAAAGCGGGACAAAAAGACGCTCATGCTCCCTTTAATCCGGCAGTACAAAAGCACCACGGTATCCACAAACATACAATCAGCCGACTGTGTCTAAAACAAAACCCTTTGACACATCGCCACAACACACCGTAATATCGTTGTAGTAAACATGTTAAAAATACTTCAAACTTTGACTAAACCCCGCTTGACGCTAATCTATTATGAATAGTTTGGATAGTCATTTCAGTTTCGTAGTTTACATTTACAGAAAAAGTGTCAAGGATATGGTTGTCAATAGAAAAATGTCTATTTTTTAGGCTATAATTTACCGATACCAACCTCATTCTCAAACCAATCAAAATAATGCAAAAATAATGTAGCCAGTAAATATTTTGAATTAAAGTGAACCCTGGTTGTACCTCTTCCAGAAATACTGTGTGTACAACTATAACATGATGTTCTGTTACTACCATTTGTTTCTAAAGAGAAGTAGCAGAGATGTTTGCTTAGCAGGTTGATTTAGAGAAGCCAAAAACCACGATAATACGAAAAACTGAATCGGAACCGATCTTACAATGAAATCCGATACTCCAAAAATGAGCCGTTTTAATACTGAGTCTCGGATGGGACATTACTAATTGTCATACACGATGGTTATGAATGTACACACATACACAAACACACACACAGACCATAAGATACCACAAGGTTTAATTACTTAGTAATTTAAACCAAAAGTGTTGAGTGCGTTGGTGCTGGTGATGCCAAAAATGTCGGATTTATGGCGGAGTTAATTCAAGTTTTGGATTAGATTGAATTTAAAGTTGAATTTAAAGTCAATCAGATCTTGTTTTTATCCTCCCATTTGACAGAAGAGACGATCGTGTATGTATTATTAACACCAATAGTTGCACGTCATGGAAAACCCACTGTGGCACACATTAGCTTGAGATGGGACTGTTTATTGATATGATACAGGGTAGTTCAGAATGAGATTCATAAAATATAGGTATATTAAAATAGATAGGTCAATCCAGAATTGGGGGACATTTTGGGATTAAATTTTTGGGGCAAATTAGCCTTCACTTTTCCAAATTTTCTACCTATATGTATATGCATCAGTAATAAGCAATGAACTAACAAAGGCGTGATTAGCTCATTTTCCAGAAGATTTATAATTTTATTACATTAGTTTATATGTACAGTATTTAGCATAATTACAACTGGGTTGCAATTAAAAGAGTTGTCAACCCATGCTAAAGTTAGCATTTTCTCAGGCCTGAAGCGAGTTGTTCAGCTAGCCGCTAGTAGCTAGATTCTAGCTACTAGCGGCTAGCTGAACAATATGTAGAAAATTTGAAGGCTAATTTGCCCCAAAATTAAATCCCAAAAATCCCCCCATTTCTGGATTGACCTACCTATTTTAATATATACCAATATTTTATGAATCTCATTCTGAACTGAACTTCTGATCTAGCTGCTAGATCTAAAGTATAAACTAAGAAAAAAATATAAAACAATAATTGTCCTACTGTGGTTATATATGCACAACACGGTTGCACAAAGTACAGATGTTTAACAAAGCTATTATATAAAAATAAACAACAATTAATCAAGATATTCTTTTGAAAAACTGTTCATCAGGGTCAAGTCAAGCATACCATTGCATTGCATTGGTTTCTTCTACCACAGTAAAAGGGTGATAACAATATGGCGTGCATGTTGTGAGACATATTATATATATATATATATATATATATATATATATATATATATATATATATATATATATATATATATATATATATATATATATATATATATATATATATATATATATATATATATGTGTACTGATAATAATTGCTTTTTCAAGATGCTGTCCTTGCATCCCAAACCAAGTGTGCCACTAAACCCTTCACCAACACCAGCAGCGTACAAGGCGGCTCCACTTGTGTTAAGAGGCTGACTGAAAGGCAGCTTGATAATTGGCCAAATGCCCATTCCAAGAGGGAGGAATGAGACGCACAAAGTCCACAGAGCCAATTATCAGAGCCGTCCGGAGAACTCGCAGCAGGAAATGACATGCGGAGTACATGTCATTTAACGCGCTTGTCAAAGGAAATCAGCTTTAAGCCAAATTAACTGCAGTCTTTAAAAGAGCGGAAAGGTTGGGAAGGTTCAAAGTGAAATCTGAACAAAGATGCCAAACTTAGCAATTTAAAACGAAATCTTGCCAAGGCAAAAGAAAAAAAATCAACAATTTCTTCCTTTGGGTTAAATTGTGCTTGTTAATTGCCTCCACTTTTGTTTTTGGAAAAACATTGAGGCTTGTTGTTTGGCATTCTAAGACAGCGAGGCCCACCGAAGGTAGGAAGGAAGGAGCCATGCCGAGAGAAGGAAAGCTTAGCGTGACCATTTGCGCTCTCACATTCGGACAGAATTAGTTTCCGATTGGCGCAAATGTGAAAGCGGATAGACGGACGTTGGTGAAAGAAACCGACAGGAGTTTTAGGAAGGGAGAAGCAGAACCACTGATACCTTCAAAAACGGTCAACCATGCAGAGTGATGAGAGTACCCGATAGAATTGCCCGCCAAGCAGGTATATTCCCCAGCGTCATCAACAGACACATTTCTCAGTTGCAGGACTTCCATTTCCTTGTCCGTGGTGTTAAGGCCGGCGGTCTAGAAAATAAAGGAAGCAGAGGCCCAATAGAAGGAAGGGACCCGTGAGTAAAGAATTCTGAAAGAGAGAGAAGTGATAAGAGGAGAGTTCTCCTCCTACATCACAACACCTTTTGCCCCCAAAAGTTATGACTTAAAGCCACAGCCAAGGACCTGTCAGAGATAGCCTTACCAAAAGAATCTGTTAGTGGAACAGCGATTTACACAGAACGTGACAGACTAAAACCAACACGAGGCCACCCCGTCACCACGTTGAACATTTCAGTTTCATCTCCACATGCACGAGATGGGCAACATGGAAAAGTCCACAGCAGAACAGATCGCGCTCAATCTTGGGACGCACCTCGCATTCCCGTCTGTGGACGGGGAATGTTACGCAAACGACCGAGTGGGAAGATACGGGGCAAGGAAGCAAATCTGATTAGGCGGCGGGCTGACGGTAGAACGGCAGGGGTAGAGGAAAGAATGAATATTGACAACAGGCCCAATGTAAACCTGGGACTAAACACTTTGGACTGTTCTGCTGGGAATTTTCCATAGCGTCATTTACTGTCGGGAGCACTGAGGCAGGAGACGGGGAGGGAGGAAAAAAAAATGGAGGGCGGGTGGGAGGAGAGAAACAGCATGAAGTTGTGTCCTGTTCAACGGCCCTAGTTTTTCCAGGTGGTCTTGGGAATGGCTCCCTGGTGTAGTCCTGTTTACCTGTGGGCTCAAATCTGGTGACGGACAGCCAGGCCGACTGATTGGCCTCGCCTATATAATTGGACACTTTACATATATATTCTCCTCCGTCCTCCTCGGTCACATTGTAGAGGGTCAGCAACTGAGCATCCGAACTATTGACGCCAGAATGCTGGAAATAAAAGAATGTCAAGTGCAGCTCAAACACAAAAATCCCACGTCGACAAAGGCATTTCACCCGAATCGCTTTATCGACTTGCGGTTTCAATTAAATTAGCACTTTTCCGACTATGAGTCGCGCCGGCCGAATAATGGACAATAAATGTGTCATTGGAATATTAGTCACTTTACAGCAGTTATTTTATTGAATAGACCCCAGACTGATGACGTCTTTGTCACAGCTTTGTGGAGAAAAAACCCAAAACAACAACTATAAATCACGGGCCCAGTCAAACTATGAAGCAAAATGCGCGACTCATAGTTTGAAAAATATGTTATTTTCTTTCTTTAACACGCTTATACTGCAGCAAATCTAATAGAGGGCTGAGAGTCAGAAAACCAATCAAAGCAAACTCTACCTTGAGGATACGGACATACGGCAATCCGTCCGCACCAACGCGACTCCCGTTGACCTCGATGTGTTTTAACCACTGGATGTGAGGCTGGGGGTCGCTAAAGACCTTGCATTCGAACTCCACGTCGCTACCCACCACCGCGGTGCGATTAGCAGGAAGGCCGGCCTGCAGGATAGGCCTGTGTGGAGAGCGCTCTGCAACATAAACAAAACACACATGTACAGTACGACAGAAATTATCATATGTACACATTCTAAATAAAAATGTAACATTTTAGTACAAAAATGGCTTCGGCAATTCACGTGTCGAATTTACTGCTTCATCAATGCATGGGAAATTCAAATAAATCCTTGGATGACAATGACAGATTTTCTGTGCCTGTAGCACTTTCATTGTCATGGTCATGTGCCCTGTTGAGGTCCAGCCACGGCAAGGTGACATAGGCATGGGGAATGTGATTTATAGCACCGTAGTGAAAGCATGTCAGGGCAGGACTGAGGTTCATTGGTCCTCTACGCTTTAAGACTCAAAGCATAGATCTTCTATAAATGTAAATAAATATAAAATATATTTTTAAAAAATTAAAAAATTATACATGTACATCTATGTGTACATATGTACATGTATATTTATATATGTAAGTATATGTATATATATTTCAGCAACACGCTTATTTATTTATATATTTATGTATTTATTTATATATTTATTTATGTATTTATATATTTATTTATGTATTTATATATGTATTTATATATTTATGTTTTTATTTATTTATTTATTTTTTATTAACGTATTTATTAAAATAAAAAATTATACATGTACATCTATGTGTACATATGTATATTTATATATGTATATATATTTCAGCAACACGCGTATTTATTTATTTATATATTTATTTATGTTTTTTTATTAACTTATTTTTTACCCATCTATTTACGTCTAAAATGTCTTCCTGTATCTGCATTCTCACCCTCTTGCTACTGTGACAATGAAATTTCCCGACTACGGGATGAATAAAGTTATCCAATCCAAAAAACATGGGACTTATTTAAAAACCATCCAAGTAAAAATAACCAAATGTTAATATTATAATGTTAGCCATTCAATTTAAGTTGAGGACATTGTAATTTGCAACCCGAGGATTCCCTGCATTACATAAATCAATTTAATATATATTTTTTACCACCTACCGACAACATCCAGCAGGTAGGTGTGATTGATGCTCCCATACTGGTTTTCCACCACACAAGTATAGTTTCCCTTATCCGAGGGCACGACGGATTCCATGATGATAGTCCAAACATGGTCGCGAACCTAAGCATTGCAGAAAAAAAATATTAAGTGACCATTATGTAAAAGTATGCATAACCAATTTCTAAAACCAGATACAAATCTTCCGGAACAAGAACTTCTCAACAGATCTACCCACGTACATGTTTCATAAATATCTGTAGCAGCCTGTCTTATTAGCACTCAGTGATGACTGGTTCGTTTCATGTTACGTTATAATTTTTCTTCCATAAATCTGCCAAGACCACCATTGTGTGATTAGCCAACGGGCCTCTAAGGCAACGGCAACATCAAACGCTCATGACGAGACTGCGCTTTCCCTCATTTAGCCAATGCGAGGGGGAATCCAGCCGCCTGCTGCCAGATGTGTTGTGCTTGACTTGCGTGCTTACATGTGGTCTAAATTATTCCCTCCTTCCTGCACGTCTCTACGCAGACGATATACAGTATATGAACAATAGAAGCCCGGCCATAAAAGCAAGTGTGAGCGAGATTAGAGACATCCCGAGCCGCCAATCCAGACCTTTGCACCGTGACTGAAAAAAAAAAAAATTAAAAAACAACACCAGCCAGATGGTAAAATGAGCTGGTTGGCTGTTGTGAGCTAGGAGTAAAGTCCTAAAGCTAAGAAAGGGAGAGAACTTGGGGATGCATGAGAAAAGGCAAAATTAGCCTACCGTATTTTCACAACTATAAGGCGCACATAAATCTTAAATTTTCTCCAAAATAGACAGGGCGCCTTATAATCCAGTGCGCTTTAAATATGGACCAATACTAAAATTGTTATCACGATAAAATAAAATAAATCAGTCGATAGGGTACACCATCTCTCAACTACGGCAAGCAGCCCCTGACTACTATTTTCCCCGTAGAAAAAGTACTGTGCAGTGACTGCTGGGATATGTAGTTCTTTTGTCAATACACCCAATGGATTGTGGCCTGTATACATTGACATCAGCACAGCTTGACGAAGGGTGGCAGGCAGCGCCGGGCTAGTTACGCTAGCTACTAGCTAGCTACTATTTGCGAATGGATTGTGGCCTGGCGATCGGCATCAACACAGCCTTGCGAAGCATGGAACACAGCCCCGGAATAGTTACGCTACCTACTAGCTAGCTACTATTTGCGAATGGATTGTGGCCGCCTGGACGAACGTATAAAAGTCAGCGTTTTCGATGACTAATTTGGACAATTGTTCAATTCGGACACAGAAAATGAGGACTTTGATGGATTTGTGGGTGATGATGACGTGAGTAAGTTGTAAAATGGCTAAATAAAGTACAACCGAACTCAGTATTGCTTCCGCTGCCTTTTTAAAAACGTGTTTTTAGCGTGTGGGTGTAGAGTCAAGAACTATATATCCTAGCTGTCACTGCGCACCGGAAACCGGAAATAGAGTCTGGGGCTGCTTCCGGTAGCCAGTGCTATTGCGGTTCGATATTCATATATAATATATATGCGTCTAAAAAACGGTGCACCCTTTATGTGTTTAAAATACAGAAATAGCACTCGTTACTGACACTGCAGCTAAAAATACAATGCGCCATATAGTCGTGAAAATACGGTATATTTTATTTTGAGGCATTGAGGAGGAATGTTTTTAATTAGAATTCTGAATCTTTAAAGACGTGGACCCCACGCCCACCTGTACTACTGGATTTTGTGAATTTAGCCGTGGAAGATCAAAAGCGAAGAACAAAATAAATTCCAGTTAAAAACATGAAGCTTCATGTGTGCTAAATAAAATGACTGATGGTGAGGAGATTTTCAATAAGCTCTTAAATGTCCAGTGTTATGAAATATCATTCTTTCTTTGTGGTGAAAAGTCTTAAAAATGTTGGTTTTGTGCAAATGGTGTCCTGTGAAAGAGATAAAAAAAACAACAACAATGTTACTGACCTTGAAACCGCCAATTCGATGGTCTCTTTTGAACTCTTTTCCATTTTTGTACCACTTCAATGTAGGGATTGGGTTACCATTGGCCTGACAGCGGAACTTGACAGTCTTACTGGCAGGGACGGCGTGGAGCTGCTTCTCCATTTTTTCTGGATGAGCCCACTGTGGGGGCATTGCTACGACATCAAAACAAAAGCTTCTTTAATAGCGCTGCATTAAGAAATTAAAAGAGAGACGCCGACTCACGGAGTAGTTTCTGACTGCCCAATAATTTAGCTTCCTCGGAAGATTCCTCATCCTCGTCATCGTCCTCGGATGACGCCATGGTGTCGACTGTTTGGATAGACATGTTTGATGAGGCATTTGACGGTATTGACTGATGTTGCCATGATGTTATGGGTCCATATTTCATGAAATTACCTGTGACGTTGAAAAAGACACTCCGGTTGGCAAAGGTTTTGCAGGTGTACATGCCCGAGTCAGTCAACTCCACAGTCTCAATCTCCAAGCGGCCATTGCGTATACGAGTGTGTTCTCCGTCCACTACAATCGCGTGGTCTTTGGTCCAGTTGACGGCAATTGGGGGTTCTTTGCTGGAACAACTTAGGTCCAGACGATCCCCAAGATAGAGGGTGAAAAGCTCCGCTTGTGTTTCCATGGGAACTAAAAGGAACAATTGGAAATGATCATAGATTTATCAGTGAAAATGAGATTGTTGAGGATATTAATAGTCACAATTAATGATAATTAGGTTGGCATTTTCTCATTAAAATTCGAATGTTAGAAACGATTTTCAAATAACCAAAGACATTTTTCTCCTAACTGACCAAGGATTTTTCTCTTTACATTCTAACACACGTGTCAAAGTGGCGGCCCGGGGGCCAAATCTGGCCCGCCGCATCATTTTGTGTGGCCCGGGAAAGTAAATCATGAGTGCCGACTTTCTGTTTTAGGATTAAATTAAAATGAAGAGTATTGATGTATATTAAATTTCCTGATTTTCCCCCTTTTTAATCAATAATTGTAATTTTTTCATCGATATTTTCTGTGTTTTTAGTTCAAAAATCCATTTATTAAAAAAAATATCTAAAAAATATATCTAAAATGGTCTGGCCCACGTGAAATCAAGTTGACGTTAAAGCTGCCCGCGAACCAACCTGAGTCTGACACCCTTGTTCTAAAATGTATTACCTTTTTTTCCTATTTTCCCCGAACCGTGTACTCGCAGTCGGGAATTCCTTATCAAGAAAAATCACTCGTCAATCTAACATTTCACATGTACTAGTTGATTCTGGAATAAACGGCTATATCCCAATGTGAACCTTTGTTGACTTTCTAGAACCATTAGACGTCCCCAAAAAAAGAGGCTGTCCGTTTGAAAAATGTACTTTAATCACGCCGGCAAGACCGAGAGACACTCGAAAAGACCTCCTTTAAATTTCCTTCTGGCACAAGGCCCGCGGTGCCTCTTTCCCAAATTAAATTGCCTCCTAAATGGGGCCCAGTCGGCAAATAGGCAAGGTGCCGCTTGGGAAAGAAAGGTGAAATTTGATTACAGGAATGAAGAGCGAGGAAGCATCACAGAGCAGGACACCTGAGCCCCCACCGTTCTAAATTACTACATAGCCCAAGAGGGAGGGAGTAACCCAATTATGTTGATACACAGTCACAATGGCGTTGTTTGTGTGGTTACAAAAAAGGTAGGAAGAATTGCCGGCCAACTTTGTACAAGACTAAAAATACCACACAATCAGAGTGACGGTCTTCTTTCATCGTTACTTTTACACAAATGTCTAATATAAAAGTGATCTGAGAACGGTGACATCTTTTTCAAAGGCAATTTGCAGAAAACACGACCCACCACAACACCTGTGTATCATAACCTCCGTATAACCCCGCCCACCATCCCAACAACGAGAGGACCAGAAAGCCCGGGAAAGTTAGCATAAGCACATGAGCGCACAAGTGAGGGCCTGCAGTGGCAGGTTCTAGTACCAGTTGCTATGGTGACCCCATTTGGGCCTAGTAAAGGTATTTCCTGGATCGCATATGTCTGACAGGCCCTTAATCCCAGCAGGAAAAGGGGCCAGGGGTTAGGATCAACTTTCTCCTCAGAAACACGACTGAAGGGTCCAAAGCAGAAGAGACTTTTATGGTGATCCAACCTGGATTGCCAACCTAAACACAAGGAAAGCCTTTTACTCTGTGTGAGGGCCATTTAGTGTTTCTAATCCTGACTACAATACAGAGATGCCACTGATAGAGCTGTGTCAACATCCCATCCGTTAATCTGACTGCAGACATGATAAAACAGGTTGAAACGATAAAAACAAACCCCCCAAAAAGTTGTTTTCAATTGCACCAGTTCCAAAAAACGGTGCGTGTCAAACTGCAATGAGTGTAGAAACTAAAAAAAACAACGACTGTGTAGAAATTTCCAGACAGATTTTGTTTTCAACTCTCGTCTTAAATAAAAAAATAACCCCGAGTGAACATTTCTGCTCGTTTGATCTCGGCGAAGCTTCCTGCTGCTATGATTGGATTACATTGGATTAAAAATCCTCAACGCCTATCTGGACTTTTGCTCTGACTCTTTGGGGGGGGGGGGGGGAAGAGAATGATTGACATGATTTAAAATCATCCTAATAAGAGAAATACTTAAAGGAATTTACGCAAAGAGCTAAGCACGCTTAGACGCATGCGACGGGGGGTACGCAAAAAAAGCTCAGTGGTGTGAAAGGAAGAGTTGGCGCCAGTCATTGGAACACACTTTGGCTAAGCAATAGGAAGCAATACGCTGCATGAATGACTTCTGGGATTTCCTGCTCCCACTGAAGTGATGGCTAAATGCGGCAAAATCGAGTGGCCGGCCTGAGCTCTGTTGTTGCGCTTTTATTTCAGCAAATACAAGAGATTGAAAAGGTGGGCCATGCGTAGACGGGATTGCCGTGAGACAAAAGGCAGGACATGCAGGAAACAAGAATAGCACAATAGCCATTAGCAAGTCCACAAAAATTCAAGAAGAAATGCAACAAGAAAGCACTCCAGTGGAGGAGCCTTTCACTGCTGAATGAGCGGCTGACAATTAGCATGGATTAACAGTTGGAAGCGACGGAGCAGCAAAAGTTACATTTTAAACTCTTCCTCTGTCATTCAAATGAGATGAATACCATTTAGCTTCAAGCTACGACTTTAAATTGGCACTGAAGAAAAATAGGACGGACAATGAAACCCCAACCGAGCACCTGATTTTTTTTTTCTCGAATTGTTAACACGACTTTAAAATGAAGAAATCAAAACCATCGGCAGCTCAAGACAAAATCACAATGACAAAGGCATTAAATATCTTCTCTTTCAATATTTTTTGAAAGCCACCATATATTGCAACTTGGCTCAATGGTGACCCAGAAATATTTGCGAAATTTGTAAAGATTATTGATTATTTTGTATTTTCAATACAATAACACTATACAGTAATCCCTCGATTAGCGCATCTTGACTACGTTGTTTTTTCCCACTATCTTTTTTTTTTTTTATTCATAAAAATGTGAAAATACACACTCCGAACTGAAAAAAAAAAAGTTATAATATGGGTTACCCTACTTCGCAATTTTTCGATTATCGCGGCGGCCATGTCTGGTTAACCGCAATATTCGAGGGATTAAAGTATGTATGCTTTATGTAATGTAAACTGCCAGATCCAGATGCAGGTTTTTTTCTGACAGACGTATTTTTGACAAACACAAAATCAAGGTAAAAATAAAAAAATTGAATTGTATCAGGCTAAACCTTGAGCGAGATACAACATGAATTATTAAAACAAGTAATGAAAACACGAATAAGATCGTCATTACCACTTCCCAACATTTCCATCATTTTTCCTCTGCTCATGACAAAAGGAACGAAAGCAAATGTTTGCGCTGTGATTATTTGTTGGCAGCTGAAGTCATTTGTCACCCAGCAGGAACGTGAGGAATAGTGAAGCCTTCTCAAGATGCAGTCAGTGGGGGAGCAAGAAGAAAAGCACAGAGGCGCAGAAATAATACCTGGCCATTTGGTGGATGAGAACTGGGGAGTGTCTCGCACCTGCCCAAGACAAATAATAACGTGCCAATATAGCTAACCTGGGAGACAATTATTCTCCGTAAACCTTATTTTTAAACTACGTCTCTGCGAGGGCAACTATACGTAGCACTCATCGAGGAAAAACCTGGATGTTGAATCCATGAAATGCTGTTAATCAGCACTTCCAAATTTGGTCACACTGGCAAGTAGGATACCCGTTTCATGGCGACAGATGGGAATCGTTTACTTCAGCCTGCCCAAACGTATCCTTTGCTTTTCCACTATATTTTAAGGCTTTTTTATTCGAATCATAAGTTGAGCTGATAATATCTCTCTGTCAATTCCCACATCCGGCTACGGTGTGTCAACACCCAAAATCTTCAACCCACAACTTAAGTTAGCTATTATGGAAATGCCACTTTTCCAAAAAGCCCATTTACAGAGGATCCGTTTCTCCGCATCACAAAACTTGTAAATATGTACGACTTATAACTTACTTTAACCGCAGTTTATGGTCAAACAATCTTTATAGGTCCATTAAAACTTGTTTCTTCAATACACCACGCATATTACAGTGGTTAGCCAATGGGGCGCAAGTAGGCGAGACAATCTAAAATTCAGGCATTTGATTTGCTGAAATAGTGCTGGCCTTTAAAAATGTCTGACAAAAGCTACCGTATTTATTCGAGTATAACGGGCAAAATTTTTACCAATTTTGAAGCAAAGTTGGGGTGCGTGTTATACACGAATCCCGGTGAAACACTGCCCTGCGCTGGTCGACAAAGTCTCCTCGGCAGCCGTTTTAATGGATTTAATGGAGGATTTAAAATTGTAAATTACATTTGAGAAGTGTTCATACTAATAGTTTGTTTAACCAGGTTTCCGTAACATATGTTGTGAATAAATGTTTTGTCATGGCAACATGTGTTCAGCATTAACCAGTTAGTTACAAGTACTGGTGCAATCCTCCACAAATTATGGGTGGGCATTATACTTGAATAAGTAAGGAATTTTGGAAAAAATGACTTTTTTCTATTACCAAAAAAATGAAATTTAATTCTTGTCTTTCCCTTTCTTTGATTCTTTCCACTAGGATGCACTTGATCAAAAACTTTAAAGCTCCTTAAATGGAGGACTCTTAAAACAAATGTCAGACTACACTAAATATGGCGTGCATGTGTGTCAAACAACAACACTTTGCTTATCAGCGAGCTATTTATCAAGAGCAAAGATAAAGCGGACTTAAGAGTTCACTTGAATCGGCTCTAAAAATACAAGAAGCAAAGTAGAGCTTTATCTCACAAACCAACCTGCATCAGGAATGGCAGGGCGGCACTGTATCCTTAAAATCTGGCCAAAGAAAGCCAGTAAGAAAGGTAAACTTGGCCTCATCAGCATCCTGTTGAGGGAGCTAGAATTGTTGCCTTTTCTGTGACTGGAACTCCATTCAGAACTTTAGTGGATCAGCAGTGGGTCATTTGCAGATTTAAACTGTGGGGAGAGAAGAAAAAAAAAGGACAAATTTAACGGTCTGTCTGGTTTCCGAAAAAACAACCCACCAACGAGCAAACATGCCAAAGCACAAGTACTGCAAGTAAATCAAAATATCATAAAAACAAGGACATTGCAAATGACTGCAGAGGTACTTAAAAGACATTATCATTCGTTCAGAATGATAATCAAGTACACGGTCGATTGGTCGCCGGTCTTTTGGTCACCCGGAAGGGAAGTGATAATTACCATTTAAATCGTTGCTCAAATTCCCTAAATACAAACTACGAATGACTATTTAGTCATACTTAATTCCCTAGTGATTATTAGGCTAAAGAAAAGCTCCAAATTTCCCGGAATTGTATTGTTTTTTGTTGGAGAACTTGTTAAGACCCAGACTGACGTAGCTTCTTAAAAGGGACAACGCATGTACATACAAACTCTTCTACACTCACACGTCGGCTCAGTGAAACTGCTCATAGCCATTGTTGGCTTTTATTGATGCGTAGACCGTGTTGTTTTACCTTGTTTTGTCGCCGATCTTTTGGTCGCCGATCTTTTGGTCGCCGGTCTTTTGGTCGTCGGTCTTTTGGTCGCCCGTTGGCGCGGTCGGGGCGACCGAAAGACCGGCGACCAAAAGACCGGCGACCAAAAGACCGGCGACCAAAAGACCGGCGACCAAAAGACCGGCGACCAAAAGACCGGCGACCAAAAGACCGGCGACCAAAAGACCGGCAACCAATCGACCGCACACGGATAATCAGGAATGTAACCACTTCAGTCAGAGGAGTTTTGCATAGTTTGATAGAACAAGATAATTTGTGATCAAACATTTTCAATAACATCTCATTCTTTAGTTTTCCAGGCTGGTCTTCTTCTTAGAAATACACTCGGGGGTTGGGGTAGGGGGATTTAGCCCTGTGACTGACCCACACACGTACACATCTGTTTGCATCATCACCCCAAAGCATCTGGCCTGGGAGATTAACACTTGCCCCTACCCCCCTTGAGGAATCTGTTAAAGAGCAAAAAAAAAAAAACGACATCGTGTTACGTGACACCGTTGTAGAGAGACATCATTTCCACACTTTGAGATCTATCACCTAACATTTGGTTGGGAGCCAAGAGCCTCGACAGCCATTTGCTCCGATGCACTGCGAGGACACGCTTGTGGGCCTCGTTTACCACACACATACACACAAATGACTTTGCGTGGCTGTCCGACTACAGCAGTTCTTTTTAATTAATTTTGCCGTGAGAACTGTTAGTCAGCGGTGAAAACACAGACGTCACATGTGAGTCAAATCCCTAATTGGGTTTATTTGTTTACTCAGATCAATGTTTTGCTGCAGCTACATTTTTTATGAGATTATCACAAGTGAGTGTTGTGGTTTCAAAAAGGCACCTCGCGTCCCTCTACTAAGCTCATTCGTTTCCCCTTTCCGAGAAGACCGAGTTGGGTCAGGGGGATCCGAGAGTGATGTCGAAGCCTTGGTCATCGGCGTTTCGTAAGAGGTGACTCATTCTTTGGGATGACTCCAAGAAAAAGCTCCTGCGCTAAGAGCACACACACGTTCCCCGGCACCACGGCCGTGTTCCAAGCATGACACGGACCTCAGTCATCTTAAGATCCCACGAGAGTGGAAGTCAAACGACAGCGTTTCACTCTATAGCCAACACAGGCTTTGACTTGTTCTGCAAAACGTCAGACTGAAATAGGAACTCATTTCAGGAGAGGTATGCAGTATTAGAGCAGAAATAATAAAGAAAGAGGTTCCTTTTGGATTGTGTTTATAGACCATTGATTGATTAATGTAGTGTGAATTTTCAAATGACTCATTCAAACCGACGCAACTCTTTGGACTGTTTTTCAATAGTTGGATGACTGGAGCAATTACGTAGGTGGTGCGCAATTTACAGTCATTTTACAGAAGTAGAGGGACAAATATACTTGGAGTTTGATGGTGTCATCATTTTCACTATGCTAGCCAGACAGTAGTGGGCATGAAGACGCAAAACGTATATAGAAAATAAAGTTATATACTGTAATCCCTCGAATAGCGCGGTTAATGTAGACCAGACATGGCCGCAATAATCAAAAAATTGCGAAGTAGGGACACCCCTATTATAACTTTTATTTTTTTTCCAGTGCTGAGTGCTAGTAGCAAGAGTGGCTTCCGCTTACAAGTTTCAGCATGGATTTTCACATTTTTATGAATTTAAAATAATAATATTTTTAACAATAGCGGAAAAAGCAAAGTAGTGATTTTGCAATAATCGAGGGATTATTTTATAACTGTTTTAAAAATTATAACTACTTATTACTTGCCTTCAGTGCTGAGAGTGGCTTCCGTTTCAGCGTAGATTTTCACATTTTTACAATAGCGAAAAAAACGCAGTAGTGATTTCGCTATAAGTGACGACGCGATAATCGAGGGATTACTGCTTTTTTTTTAAAATTATAACTACCTTATTTTTCTTTTTCTTCAGTGCAGAGTGGCTTCCATTTCAGCGTAAATTTTCACATTTTTATGAACTTAAAAATTGTAAACAAATAACTGCGGGGGGGGGGGGGGGGGTTCGCAAAGTAGTGTATTTACGATAAGTGACGACGCAATGATCGAGGGATTAATGTAATACCAGACTACTGAGGCTAAAGCATATACGAATCTTTTCCCCTGACAGACTGGTAAAGTAAATATGTGGTTTACCAGCTGGATTCCAAGAGATAACACTTAAATGTAAAAGCATTCAAACTGCTTGACACATTGCCATTTGGTTCACATGCATCTCCAAAAATGCAAGGTGAGGCTAGCACAGAGAATGTTTACATTTCCACATGTGATAGGAATCAGATGTCAATACCTTATTAAAAGACAACACCTTCAATTTCTAAACTAACAATATAGTAAAAGACAATCATGTAGTATTTGTAAGCCTAAATAGAAAAATATTATTAGTCGCTTACTGTTTGCGTTATTTATATTGGCAGTGGCTCCTTAACCGGTAATCGGTTAAATAGTCCCAGGGGCTATTTAGCCGGTAACCGGTCAAATAGCCTATATGGCCCCATATGGCTATTTAGCCGGTAAGAATACTGTGTGGGGTAAATAGTAAGAAACTACGGCTACGGAGCCACTGCCTAAATAATAGTCATTAAATCCCTATTCACCTAATGTTAAAATCTATCAATTGGCAATGACACATCAAATTTCAATAAGATTGGTTGAATGGTTTAGAAAATCCCCTATTCA
Source organism: Stigmatopora argus (assembly GCF_051989625.1). Taxonomy (NCBI): domain Eukaryota; kingdom Metazoa; phylum Chordata; class Actinopteri; order Syngnathiformes; family Syngnathidae; genus Stigmatopora; species Stigmatopora argus. The sequence continues at coordinate 4,125,768 of NC_135391.1, forward strand.
CTCAATGGTTACCGGCTAAATAGCCCCTGGGACTATTTGACCGGTTACCGTTTAAGGAGCCACTGCCATTTATATTTGCATAGAAAACAAAATTAGCATCTGGACATGCCTCATTTCATGTTCTCCTGCATTCGTGTTTTCCTCCCACATTCCCCCCCCCCCCAAAAAAACATGCGTTGCAGGTTAATTCAAGACTAAATGATGGTTGTTCATCCACGTATATACAGTATATGTGTTGTGATTGGCTAGCGACCAGCTCAACCGACGTCTCACCCAAAACGAACAGGGATAGGCTCCAACTCATCCATCCAAACTTAAACCACACGGTATTCAAAGCACACTCATGTATGACCTCAGGAAATCTCAAGCATCTACACAATTGGTCGCCGCCTACAAGGGTGTTTTGTTTTCTCCATAGCTTTCTGCAAGGGAAGTTATAACGACATGAGAGAAGGGAAACGATTCCCTGGCGAGGACGAGCGCAACGTCAAGCAGAACTGTCAACAATATTGGATTGATTTCTCAGTGTTATGAGTAATACGTGTGGAATATTAATTCTGCACACATTAATTTGACCAAGTTTGTAATAATGTGGACAACATAGTAGAGATGTCCTGATATATTTTTACAGGCGGAGAGACTGTCAAGAACCCACTCAAGCTGTTGTTGTTGTGTACACTAACATTTCCATCTATTCCGCAGGCATTCGATACGAGTATCAGTATAAAAACATATTTTTTTATTTTACAACCATCAATGTTGTCAAATGAAGTTGGTTTCATTCAATAAACCGTTAGGACTGGAAGGATTTAGCATATTTGAGACTAAATTGTAATAAATATCTTGTAAAGTGTGTGTAATTGACAAGTCACAATGCCAGAATACAAGTGATTGTTATCAGAATTTGGAATATATACTGCAAAAAAACGACGAATATTTCTAGTCTGAACAAAACCTTGCAAGCAAAGCAAACCTGAAGAAAAATACTGTGTAATAGAAAATGTTTTGAGAGTGCAAAACCTAACATTATTTGTAATCTGAACAAAAACATCGCAAGCATCTGAATCAGGAAAAACGGATCAAATAAAAAAACACCAAAAAGAAGGAATCTGAAGCATATCTGAAGAAAGGATCCTTTCAGTGACATGTCGTTTTAAGAGAAAACAAAATTCAATTCATCATTTCATGAGAACTAACTCAGAATTGGCATTCCACAAGGATAACTTGACAGCATTTCCTCGTGAGTCGCTCCACTGGAATTTGTCAAAACTGTCCAAGAGACATTTGGCAAGATGGCCACAAAAAAACCATACAACATAAAAATACAAGTAGCACATATTGCATTTACATTTAATGGGGTAAGCGAGGGGGTGGGGCTTATTGACTTTTCTTTTTAACTATACTGTGAAAATCAAACAAAACACTCAGTTCAGAGTGGAAAATATTTCTGAAAACGGCTTTAATACATTCCTTTCCTTTTCTGCAATCCTAAAAACGACATGCCAGAATTTCGCGAATATTTTAATATTAAAAACGTTAAAAAGCGAACATTTATAGAAGGATTGAAGGGGGAAAAAGACGTTTCTTATCAGTAGAATCTCACATTACAGCGGGAAACAATGCTGGCCCCGCAGCACGTCAACACACAATAAAAAAACGTGTTTGGGGAATAAGAAAAGAAAAAGAAGCAGCTCACCTTACGGGCAACCAGCCAGCGTTGGTCTACTGAGAACACTCCAGAACTGAGATTGACTGCAAAAAAGAAAAAAATACTAAAAAAAAAAGGAGTTTAAATCCAAGTTTAGCTTAGAAACTCGCGCATATTTTCCGAAACTCGGAAAGTGCGGAGTTCAGAGCACGCGTGCCAGATTAAATACCAGAGAAAGCGGAACAAAAACTTCCGTGGGATGAAACCAAACGTGGGATGTACTCCCGATTTTTTTCCACCCGCAGGTTTTCTTTTAAAAGCCTGCTAACACAAACAATGTTGGCCAACTTTAGTGGTTCGGACCTCCATTGAACGCAACTTCTTCACTCACGGTAAATCGCAGTCTTCGCTTTAAAAATGCTCTTTTACGAGTCCTTTAAGTCGTTTGTTGTCTAGATTATTCCTCACGGGGAAAGAAAAAGCGGTTTAAAAGTTTTGTGGGTATTTGGAGTGAAAGAAAAGGCTTGAAGAAGGAGAATCCACGCAACTAACTCCAAAGCTCCCCCTTAATTTTCTGAGTCGAAGATTTGCATCCTCTGAAGAATTGACGAATGCAATAGCGGTGGTTTCCGGTTTGTGCTTTGCAAATAAAAGACGATTGCGAAGCTTGGATGGAACGTGCAAAATTGTCGTGCAACGTTGTTTAACAACAAATTAGTCAATCAAATTTTTAAAACAGTTTCAAAAATAGAGAGCATAAAATAAAGGAATTCTTATTCTTAATAGTAACACAAGTAGTTTATAGCGAGTTGTGGCGTTGCATAAACAACGTTTTGTTTTGAAAATCACAGGTCCGACTTCCTCTCCATCTTTAAGCCGTGATTTAGCAGTTGATGGCCATTTGGTTGCTTGGAAGAAACCTGGCTCCATCCACTGTCCCTCTGTGGATCTCCACACTTTGCATTGTGGGAATTGACAATTAAACCTGTCCATTTCTATTTGTAAAGCTAAAATGATTAAAAGAAAAACGGACATACTCGTGATGAATTTCAAACATGTTCAAATAAATAAATTGAGGCCACTTTAGGGACAACTGCAAAAATGTACTCTATAGAGTTGGGGTCGGGGGATCTCTATAGTCCAATTTAACTAATAAATGATTATTTGTTTTTTAAGACGTGCTGATGTGCTATCAATCTTGGCTAAATGTGTAAATGAATGCACAGGTCCAACCAATCCCCTGCTTGCATTTTCATCACTTCCTGTTCCAAGCATGATTGCAATAAACCTTCTTGTGCTCTTGTACCTTGGCATCAGTTCAAACTTTAACGCAAGTCTGGAAAACATCCAGCGAGTCATCCGAACTGATCAAAACAAATTTTTGACGGGTGCCTCTGACTTGCTGTCACATCTTAGAAATGACCGATCGCCGTAAAACACGTCGAATTCGGCTTAGTAGCAGATAACGGTGGAGCAGATGTGTTTTTTTAACACGTGGCAGGCAGCTTTCCTTCAGCAACATGTGTGCAACATTCATCCTGTGTCATTTTGAGACTGTTAATAAATAAAGGGGACTTTGTTGTTTTGATTTAGAACCAAAAGACAATTGTTGCACTATTAAAATAATTCTCTTTTGAAAAATGGTTGTTTAACAGATAAAAGCTTGAGTTCACACTTTTAGAGAAGGTGAAAAAATTCGAGCCTTCGTCTATTAGGATTCGACAGGCAATTTCAACTCTCTACGTTGCACGGTTTGGACAAACGTAGCAAGAGAATCTTAACATACACACTCACACACCCACAAATCACGCTTTATATTAGGATTATAGATGATACATTTATTTTTGACTTTATTAACTGTACTCACTCCTAAATAGGAAATGGGTGTTTTACCAGAAAGTCACTAGAATGTTTTTTTCTACTTTCTACTACAAATAAATGTTGGAATATTTTTGGCAAAGGCAACAGCCAAAAGCGAACAATGGAATATCAGAATGCCATTTTTTTAAAATAATTCAGTATTGCTAACAACCTGCCTGCACTTGAATTCACATCTGAAAACTGTTTACAAACCAGAGGAGGCATATTTATGGCCATGTGAAAAGGAATTAGAATGATATTTGTGTAATCAGATCTGACGGCGTTTAAAACAATAGCTGGAAAGAGCCATGGTGAAATGGTTTGATTTGAAAATAATAAAAATGATGCTTTTTTCTTGCGTGGTTGTGTTTTTTATTCGATTTGAAATATGGAAAGTACCAGTGGCGGTCCGTGCATTTTCTAGTAGCGCCTTCAGCTATCGGAATCAATCCAACCCTCAAAAACGATTTTATGGCTGTAAAACCTCTACTGCAGCTACAGCTGCGACACATTAAAAATCATCAATAACAACCTCATACTATTGAAATATTATTTAGGAACGTAGCCATATTTTACTCACAAAAATCCTTTTAAACTGTACACAATATCCATCCTCCTTTCTTTCTTCCTCCTTTTCTATCGCCATCAAAGCTAATGCTGAAAGTCGAGCCTGTCCTGTCGTATTTCTGGCATACGTTTTTATTCAAATTAGTGCTGAAAATGTTCGTTCCCGGTTGCGACAGGCTTGCTTGCTTTGGAGGTGTCCGACCTTTCTTAATGATGTCCAGCTTTTTTTCTTGAAAAGTATGTGATGGAAAATGGCTTTGCCAGCAAATCTGCAACCAAATCCATTTATTTTCCTCCGTCGGCCGTTGTGGGTTGACAAAACCGCTATTAAATCAACACAACAATATATTTGCTTGTGTAGCTCGCTCCAGATACAGTTTGGTAGCTCTGGCTAGTCCACTCTATCACTAGCCAATCATAGTTGGTGAAAGCGATGACTTATCCCTACGCCTGCGAGAAGGCCTTGGTGTCACCAAATCGAATTCTGATTGGTTGAAGCAACAGTATTATCGACGCTTGTTTAATGCAGCAAAGCCTGCAGAACTGATTGTGAAGGCGTTGAGGCAGATTTCTGACCCTGGCAACAAATAATGGCTGAAATGTGATTGGCTAAATGCTCTATTATGAAAACACACATCTGGAAGCAGTGCAACCAGGGGAAAGCAATGAAAGGATGCTAACAGACAATTTGGAATTATTTACTAAGTATTAATGGCCAAAATATAATATATGATTCAGATATTTCTTAGGCCAGCAGAGAAGGCCTTGAAGGCCCTGACGGCACACCACCGGAAAATACTGTAAACCATGAACTCTCTGTTCCACATTGGCGAAAGGGACAAGTTAAAAAAAATGTTTTTTTTTTTAAGTCAACAACAACACGCTAGTTTTGCACCATTCCTTGGGTAATTCCAAATCAAACACTAGGAAACGCGTTACAAGCTCTAAAAAAATGCCATTTTTACAAAACTACATTGTGACAATGCGGTGGTTTTGACATCATTTCAACTTCTCCTTTTCCCAACAAAAGCTCTCTTTCAACACACTGGTTTCCAGGATAAGGTGGGGCGCTTCTTGCTCACCGCTCACTCATATTATGGATTGTGAAACCTGCCCAACACGACTTAAATCAAAGGCAAATTTGACCACAGGTCGCCATGAGAGGGTGCCGCAGCGAGTCGGAACAATATCTTTACCCGAGAGCTTTGCATCGTCATTTTCCTAACAGCTTCCTCGTCACCCCAAAAGGACGTTTCATTGTCCTTCCTTGTGTTTGCATTCCATAGACAATGGGCGAGAACAAATGTCCTCCGCGTTCGCACAAAGCTTTTGGGGCCGATGCCGGAGCTGGAGCCTCATCCATCCGTCAGCGGAGACCGTGCCCGACGCGGGCCCCCCGAGCTAGGACGCCCACCCCCCCCCGGCCTGCTCTTTGACACGATGCCGTTGTGCTTTTCCGGGTCTTTATGCGGCCCGTTGTCCGAGGCAGATTGAAGACCCTTTGTGTGTTTCCACCCCTGTCTTGAGTGGCCCGGGAGGAACCAGCTGGGCCGCCAGTGGAGAGACTGGAATGCGCATATGAATGGACCAGTGTGTGTCGGGCACCTGCTGATAGGGGGACGTCGTACCCGTGGTTCTTCTACGTCGGCGGAACCCGCGTTTTCTATTATACCCACGATGTCATTTGTGGCTAAGTGGTGCTAAGTGAGGCGGCCCGGTGGGGTGTCGGCCTCGCATCGCAGTCCTAGGGCCGAGGGTTCGATCCCAGGTAGGTCCTCGCGGTGTGGAGTAAGGTATTTGATCACTCGAAAATTGCTCTTAGGTCACACGTGTCAAAGTGGCGGCCCGGGGGCCAAATCTGGCCCGCCGCATCATTTTATGTGGCCCGGGAAAGTGAATCGTGAGTGCCGACTTTCTGTTTTAGGATCAAATTAAAATGAAGAGTATACATGTATATTAAATTTCCTGATTTTCCCCCTTTTAAATCAATAATTTGAATTTTTTTAATCCATTTTTTCTGTGTTTTTAGTTCAAAAATCATTTTGTAAAATCTAAAAATATTTTTAAAAAGCTAAAATAAACATTGTTTTAGATCTATAAAAAACTGAATATTCCGGGATTTTAATCCAGTTCTTTTAGGGTGTCCCCGTAGTTAGCCGGGATCGGCTCCAGCACCCCCCGCGACCCATGTAAAGATAATGAATGAAAAGCAGAAATCAGAAAAATAATGAATGAATGCTTATCAACTAGCTGACCCGGCGACTGAGTGGTTAGCGCGGCGGACTCGCAGTTCTGGGGTCGAGGGTTCGATCCCAGCTGGGTCCTGGTTTGCATGTTCTCGACGGGCTTGTGTGGGTTTTCTACGGGTACTCCGGTTTCCTCCCACATCCCCAAAAACATGTCAGCTAAGCTAATATTGAGCAGTCTAAATATGCCCCTAGCTTGGTTATCCGTCCCCTCGTGCCCTGCGATTGGCTGGCCAACGATTCAGGGTGGCACAAGCACCCCCCGCAATTTTATTGTAACTCATTGGCCGCCATCGACAGCGCTAGATGTCCAATTCACATGTAATTATAGATCATGCGTCTGCAAGCATAGTTCTCCAAAAGCTACCGACTTAATGGTTCATAAAAGGGGGGAAAAATGAGGGTATTGGGATCAAAAGTGAGGCTTTAGTTTTATGCGATATGCAGTAATTGGCGTTTTCTACACAATAAAAGGACCCTTGAAGCTGAATGCTGCAAGTCATTAATGAAAGCTGCGATAGATCAAGGTGGAAGAGAACGGTTCTGCTTTATGTTATTTCCTCAAAATGCTCCAAGCTCGTGTACTTATAATAAAGTCAACGTCTCCCCATCTGTGTGCATGGAGCGCCTCAAAAATTGAAGTTGAATGGTGCATATGGAAAAGAAAAATGTGCTCCCCAAACATCTTGAAACTAAAATAAAGCGCCATGTGTCTGCAACATTTCTTAAGGGGCTTCTAACAGATTGCTATCCACTACGCTACGATGCAAACATATGATCCCAAGTATTATAGTTTATGACTTGCCTGCCTCGTCTTTTGATGAGATGACATCTCCATAATCAATAAAAACAAATCAGCTCAATGTAAAAAGTAGGAAAAAAATGAACTCTAATCCCTCAACAATCCACTAGCTCACAAAGTGGTGGCCCGGGGGCCAAATCTGGCCCGCCGCATCATTTTGTGTGGCCGGGGAAAGTAAATCATGAGTGCCGACTTTCTGTTTTAGGATCAAATTAAAATGAAGAGTATAGATGTATATTAAAATTTCTGATTTTCCCCCTTTTGAATCAATAATTGTATTTTTTTTCATCAATTTTTTCGGTGTTTATAGTTCAAAAATAATTTAGTAAAATCTAAAAATATATTTTAAAAAAGCTCAAATAAACATTGTTTTAGATCTATAAAAAACTGAATATTCAGGGCTTTAAATCCAGTTCTTTTAATCAATTTATTAAAAAAAATCTAAATATATCTAAAATGGTCCGGCGCACGTGAAATCAAGTTGACGTTAAAGCGGCCCGCGAACCACCCTTGCACTAGCACAATTATTGTTAACGTATTCTTAAAGAAACTTGTTTGTGATCAAGGTTTCTGGTGTGGTTAGTGGACCACAAGAAAATGCTAAAAACCCAATTTAAATGAAAAAAATGGCTTACCCGGTGATGCGCAGCAAGACTTAAAGATGATGTGATGGTACTTTCAAATTGGATTATGGATTTTCTCTGAGAAGGGCCTCCCACAGATTTGATGAGATCCATAGTCCCCGCCAGCCGCCTTTCAGACTGGTCTACTTTTCTAATGCAGATGAGACAACATGGCTGGGTCAGACAGACGTCCATGCCAGACTGTCTTAATGTGCGCCCGCCCATCTGGCAGCCTTTTACCTGATTGCATCAGGTGATCGCAGGCAGATTGAGCTGTGCCAAGGCAGCTGGAAAGCTCGAAACTGGCACCCATTTCGCACTGAAAAGACACGGAGCACAATATTCTTGTATCATGGAAAACAATAAAAATGTCATGCAAATAGGCTGGTTAGTACGCTCGCCTCACTGTTCTGTGATCGTGGGTTCAATCCCCGGTGAGTTCCGACTTTTGTGTGTCTTTGGCATGTTCTTCCCGGGCTTCCGTGGGTTTTCTCTGCGTACACGGAATTCCTCCAATGCGCCCAAAACATGCATTGTAGTTAAACACTAAATTATCCCTTAGAACACGTGTCAAAGTGGCAGCCCGGGGGCCAAATTTGGCCCCCGGGCCGCATCATTGTGTGGCCCGGGAAAATAAGTCATGAGTGCCGATTTTCTGTTTTAGGATCAAATTAAAATGAAGAGTATATATGTATATTAAATTTCCGTTAAATTGACGTTAAAGCGGCCCGTGAACCAACCCGAGTCTGACACTGTCTTAGAAGATCATCAAATTCAGGTGACTTGGATTGGGGTCCAAATATATACGGTCAGGAAATGCCTAGTATATCTATCGTACACATGCTAGTAACATTCAATTTTCATCACCTACCCCAAAAAAAAAAATTACATATAGAATGACTGTGGTTTGAAAGGTTAAAAAGAAAAAAAAAACAGTTCCCATCCACCCAGGCATTGCGAACAGACCACCATCTATTTTTGATGAAAATAACAGCCATTGCTGCTTAAACGTGGGCTCATTATGGTGGAAGTGGGTTCTTGGGCCAGGAAGTTTCATTGCTTTCCAAATAAATCTGGCTAAACAGAGCTGTAATCCAAATTCCTCATCTTGTGGAGTCCTTCATCCATCTTCGCACCAGATAAAAGGTATAAAAATCACACCTCTTTATTTCCAAATACACCAAAGAGTGTCATGCCCACAGATGAGGATGCGTTAGAAACAGCTCATTTAAAACGGGGGGAAAAATAGAGTTTGAAAAGCTATATGTGTCCACCACTCGCTAACTTAACACGATTAATGAATGGCAGTCAGTTGAAACTGCGTAGTTAATCAAGCTAGCAAACGATCAAGATAGCTGATAGGTTTATTAATAGGTATACTTGAATAAAGGGAGAGACATCGGAGACATAATCCAGCGATAATTTGCAAGTGAGAATCGATCCTGGCTCGTCCTCGCCTCGGAGCATTCTGAAGCAAGGCATCCTCTTCTGTCCATTTAGTCGCACATAATCAAAACACTTAAGGTTATCTTATTCAAACAATTGCATAAGCTAACCGAATAACACAATTAAGGTCCAAAAACAACTGCAACAACAATTGCCTATCAGGTCGGAAACCAAAAACAACTGTGTAAGGATTTGCACTAGCAAGCATAACAATTTCCATAAAAGGTGAAACGAACGACACTATTTTAAAAACAATATGCGAGTATTTTCGGAAGTTGATTTGATTATCGCCATCTGCCGGAATCCAAGTCAAAGCAATTTAAGAGTCCTTCACAGATCTTCATTGGGAACTCAGATCAACAGTCCTCGGCCCGGGACTCGGTGATCTGTCAGCTCAATAGTCCTCAAAACAATTAAATGTCCTCGGGGCCTATTCAAACAATTGCATAAGCTAACTGAATAACACAATTAAGGTCCAAAAACAACTGCAACAACAATTGCCTATCAGGTCGGAAACCAAAAACAACTGCGTAAGGATTTGCACTAGCAAGCATAACAATTTCCATAAAAGGTGAAACGAACGACACTATTTTAAAAACAATATGCGAGTATTTTCGGAAGTTGATTCGATTATCGCCGTCTGCCGGAATCCAAGTCAAAGCAATTTAAGAGTCCTTCACAGATCTTCATTGGGAACTCAGATCAACAGTCCTCGGCCCGGGACTCAGTGATCTGTCAGGTCAATAGTCCTCAAAACAATTAAATGTCCTCGGGGCCAGCTGCAGGGGAAAGTATCCTTGGTCTACATATAATTATTAATATTCCACACATACATATAATGATTAATACGCACATATATAATAATATCCCAGAATAACCCCAACAATAGCAAAGGTGTGTATCTAAATGACATAATGCTTCGCATCTTTATGAATGGAGAATGATTTACAGACTTGGGCGGAAGTCATTCGAGTTGGGTGATCGGGCGAGAGGAGGAAGTCGTCACTGAGCGTAAACAGGCTCTCTTGGCAAAGTCCTCTGAGTTTAGACCCCCCCAATCTTACCCCATCTTTCTCTCTCTCTCTCTTCCCCCCTTGTGCTGTGTGGAGTCAGCTGCAATGAGCTCCAGATGTGGCCTGGCACCCGTCCAGTTGCTGCACTGGATGTGGTTTTAGAAGGTAGTTTGGAACCACCACCCACTGGCAGACCCAATGAAAGTTGCAATTTCTGTTGGCACTTGTAATTGTGTTCGGAGGAAGAGAAGGAATTTGTCTCCGACGTCTGCGTGGAAATCAGTTTGCATAAGTAGGAAATTTCTTCCATCTGTTTCAGTAAAAATAGCAGGATCTACTCATTTACTGGCAGACTTTTCCTCTTTGTTCTTCTCCTTTCGTATCTAGTTTGTCCAACTAAAACAAACATGATATTGTTCGGTGGCTAAAACAAAGGGATACGCCATATTTTGTAATCAATTCTTGTAATGAGAAGAGAACAACAGAGTGAGTGATGAAAGGGGACAATAAACAATCATTATACTCAATTATAAAATACTTTTTTGCCCCTAGACATCTGCGGAACAGTCCTTTTAGCAAGGCCGTTTCAAAACTGCACTCAGTCCTAAATTGATGGCTCCCTCTCATGGCGTCTTTGGGAAAGCCATAGAATCCACCCGAGATGTCAGTTTTAAACTGTTGTACTGTGGGTTCTTTTCCACCGATTCGATTACTACAGGGATTGTTTTAAGAGCTTTTGCAAATGTTCTTTAGGGGCTGTTTGATAGGGTAGCTGATGCCTCTTGTTTTTCTGGCTGCAAAGCGCAGGACAGGCCTCAAGAAGCAGTTGGCACACCTTTTCGTGTCCTTGTTCTGCAGCCTGCCCGAGCATTTCAGAAAATAACAGAGGAAAAAAATGACAACAGTTCAATTACAATAAGAGGTCTTTTTTGTGTTATCAGCAGGCTAGGTCCTCGTCCACACTACTTTTGGTCTACCTTACCTTGTGCAGAGGTGATGCGTCATCGTCGTCAAGGGTCATCGGATCAGCTTTATGGATCAGAAGCAATCGGACAACATCCACGTGACCGCAAAACGATGCTCGGTGGAGGGGCGTGGCACCACCTGGTGTTTGAGGAGATGCACAAGCACCATTCGCAAGTAGAAACTCACATACAGTCAAATGACCGCTCCGACTTGCATAGTGCTGAAAGGAAAAAATGCAAAATATTAATTTAAAAAATCCAGATTAATGGAACTGACATCTTAATGTCAGGTAACTTACTAGAGCTGTATATCCAGCAGAGTCCATAACGTTTGGATTGGTGCCTTTTTGGATCAATGACTGGATTCTCTTCAAGTCTCCATCCATGGCGGCCGACCAGATGCCTGCACATAATAAGATTTGATTTTTTACCCGAATTGACAAAGTATACGATAGTGTCTTATAAGAAACTAGCCTCGCTCAAAATCCATCTCGTTAAATGTCTGATGAACACTGGGAGTGACGGGAAGGCTGCAGCATAAACAGCTATTTTGTCCAACATTGGCCATCGTGTTCGCCTGAAGTGACACAATTCAAATTTAGTCAAACATAAACAATTGCCTCGCCAAAACTTGCCGTGCACCGTTTTAACAAGTCTACGATCTCAACACCCAGAACATCACGCTGAGAATAAACTCACAATGACGCATACGTGAATTAAATTAGCTGCTGAAATCCCTTTAAATATAATGAATGAACAATTAGTTGTAAATAAATACAGAAGCAAAACACGGTTCAATGTGACTACCTTGTACGTCACCACGGACCCAAAGAACGTAATGACGTCAGATTATTCTTAGCCAATCGCATTTCGGGAAACTGAAGATACCTTTACGGACCTGTGTGAAGGGTTGTTGACTTTACATTTTATAATAAAACAAGATCACTGCTTTATGTTTACAACTTATACTAACAAATATTTTGAATAGAAGAAAATTCAAAAATATTATAATATAACTTGAGTGAAACACGTATTCAGAATAACTTTAGTTTCACCCCCTCAAATTGGTTTCAGATTACAGTGAAGGCACCGTCGCTTTATTGACTTTTACATGAGCTAGCAAGCTTGAGATACGATAAACGTTTGCTAGCTGGCACGTAGTTTATAAGATAGATAAAAACAACAACAAACATAACCAACCAAAGAGCAACAATGAGAAGAGTCACGTTATTTGTTAACGGGACCTCTAAAAACGGCAAGGTAGGTTGAAACTCCTCACGATCTGGTTTTTGTAGGACGTCATTTGGCCTATTTTGACTAACCTGTTTTTGTGCGTTTTAAAGTATTTTGCCGATCAGGTAAACGATTTCCAATCATTTACCAACCCAATGGTCTTTCACATCTTTACCTTAAATTCCGACTGTCACGGGACTTTACTGAATTAGATGGACTGGATTTCACTAAGCTACAACCTGCACACAATCAGTTTTGATCCTAGTTTAAATCATTTCTGTTGACCAGTGATAAAAATAAATACATATAGATACCGTATTTTCTGGACTATAAGACGCAGGTGTTTTTTTAGTTTGGCTGGAGGTGCGATTTATTTATGAAACTATTGACACACTATCATGTCATTTCACAAAATATTTTATCTGTCCAGGTTGTAGCTGTGTATGGAGCCTTGTCTGACTTACTATCTGTAGCCAGCAACAAATTAGGAATCAAAGCATCTTGTTTATACAACGGAAAGGGAGGTCTCATCGATGACATTGGCCTAATCAGGTAAGAACACGAAAAAACTATTTTCCATGAAGTGCATGAACAATTTTGCCCTATCTTTACAGAGACGACGACGTGCTGTATGTCTCGGAAGGTGATTCATTTATAGGTGAGTCCTGCAATATTAAAAAGCTTGTCCTTCCCATTGATTGACCTGGTCATTTCTCTCAGAATTTCAGAACGAAATCAAAGTTATCAGCGATCAACAAAGCGCTCACACTGACTGGTTAACGTTAAATATCGGCGGTCGGCTCTTCACGACGACCAGGTATGTTGCTTTTCTAAATTGTAATGTGCGTGTGTGTGTATTATTCGTCTTTGTTTATGAAATGTGTCCGTTAGGAGTACTCTGGTCAGCAAAGAGCCGGAGAGTATGCTTGCTCACATGTTTAGAGAGAAAGGTAAGAAAGGTGGCCCGGAACTCTTTAGCGTTCATTTCAAGGCGGGTATTTAGTGGAGTGTCTTTGTGTCTTTGTTTGAGATGTGTGGGGAAACAAGCAAGATGAGCATGGAGCTTACCTCATTGACCGAAGCCCTGAGTATTTTGAGCCTATTCTTAACTACTTGAGACATGGCCAGCTCATTATCAACGAGGGAATAAATATAAGAGGTGAGAGGATTCGAATCGGGATCGTCAAGGCGTGCTAACGGCGCCCAAAATTGTCTTTCAGGGGTTCTCGAGGAGGCTCGTTTTTTTGGAATCGAGCAGCTTGCCGAACAGTTGGAGTTGGTTATTAAGGTGATGTTGTTTTGATGTGATCTACCCTGTGTGTGTGTGTACTGATTTGGAATTTACACACAATAGAATTCGCAGCCACCAGAGGACCATTCTCCCATTTCCCGCAAGGAATTTGTGCGCTTTCTTTTGGCCACGCCTACCAAGTCGGAACTGCGTTGCCAGGTAGGGAGAGTTAAAAAATATATACCGTATTTTCACGACTATAAGGTGCACCCTCAATGAATGACACATTTTAACGGTTTTTCCATATATAAGGCGCACTGGATTATAAGGCATCCTGTCTATTTTGGAGAAAATTTAAGACTTAAGTGCGCCTTATAGTTGTGAAAATACCTTAAGCAAAAGATTCTATGTTTTTGGGAGTGGCGATTTCGGGGAAGAATGAAGTGTGTACGCAGAAAAAAATTACCGATGTAATGTTAATTATAATCAAATTCTCAAATGACGAAAAATAATTTTTTGTGCATGTACATTTTGGTCAGTGAATCAAATTTTGTTTTTGATCAGTCAAGGCTACTAAAGTGTTTTTATGTCTGACCTTTTTTGTTGACTATTTTAGGGTCTTAATTTCAGCGGCGCCGATCTGTCCCGCCTGGATTTGCGCTACATTAATTTCAAGATGGCCAATCTCAGCCGCTGCAATCTGACGCACGCCAACTTGTGCTGTTCCAATCTGGAGCGGGCCGACCTGTCCGGCGCCAACCTGGATGTGAGTGGGTCCATCTTACCTTAGCTTCTCGCAGATCGGCGCCAGCTTTCCGATTTGATGACCATCCTTGGCATTCCCCGCCATTGGCTAGCGACCAATCCGCTACGGGGAATAGATGGATAATTGGCATTCTCTCCGGTGAACAATGCCGTCTTTTTCTTGGTCCACTTGGCATCTCCTCCCCCTCAGTCGTGTAGACAGGGGCCGCTCTGTCCAGAAAAGCCACCCACGCAGAAGCCATTAAGCACCTACGAAACACAATATCTTACAAGTGAGAAGAAATCTTTGAAGTGGCAATGAAGCAGATTGTTTTTTTTTGTGTTGTTCCAAGGGGGCTAATTTACAAGGCGTGAAGATGCTCTGCTCCAACGCAGAGGGAGCTTCTCTTAAAGGATGCAATTTTGAAGATCCCTCCGGGCTAAAGGCCAACTTGGAAGGTAATCGATCGATCGATCGATGGTGGGTCTCGACGAAAAGATGAAGACGGCGGTCTCCTTTTTGCGCTTTTGTTGAAAATAGGCGCCAACCTGAAAGGAGTGGACATGGAAGGAAGTCAGATGACTGGCATTAACCTACGGGTGGCCACTCTGAAAAATGCTAAACTGAAAAACTGCAACCTGCGGGGAGCCACTTTGGCGGGGACGGACCTGGAGGTGAGATGAGTCCAACCGTCAATTAACGCGCGTTAGTAATCTCTTTTTTTAGCCAGATTTGTGACGTCAAGAGATGTCGGGGCATTTAAGTCTGACTGCTGTCAATTTGAAGTGACTTGCGCTTGATTAAGATTTGGTGTCAACTTGAGCATCTTGCAAGGGAGATATGAACAAAAAAAATGGAGATTTATAGTAACGGGAAAAACAATTCTGTTAAAAATGGTCTTTGTTCCAAATGAAGTCAGACTAAGGGGAAAAAATCTGTTAAAAATTGTCTTTGTTCCAAATGAAGTCAGACTAAGTTTAAAATTTAATAACTCCATAATGATTTCATGGAGGTCTTTTTTTAGTCAAGTAGCCAAGTGCATGGTTGATTTTTTTCTCTCATTTAGTTGACATATTTCCTTATCTATTTGTGAATAAGATGCCATATTTTTGGGACGTATGTGGCATCGGAGTATCATTTGCAACAAGCAAAAAAAATGCACCTAAAGTGGGAGTATAAATCACATTTTGGGGGTTAAGGACTCAACATGGCACATATTTTCATCCACACACACACACATAGGGCACACATAAAAGTCTAAAAAGTACTACAAAGTGGACGGCTTTCGGCCCTGGTAGAACGGGCTCTTGCCGCTATATGACGGGCATTTCATCTAGAACGGCCGCGGAGGGAAATATTTCAGCGGCGCAGGGCACATTTTAATGTGCTTTATTTATTATAAGACATTAATAAATAAATTCCTTCTAATTTTCTCTCATTTTGTGTGTTTCCTCACACTTTTCATACAAAATTGGGACACTTTGACCAATTTTAAAAGGTTTAGTTGGTAGTTGTGTGAGGACCGTGGAACGAATGAGAGAATTTACATATAAAGCACACCTCTACTTAGTTTAATCAGAGACTAAGAACTAGCATTACGACCATAACAATAAAACGAACAACAGTCTCAAGAAGGCAGTTAGTTATATAATGCCTGAGAAAATTCACGTCTGATTGTTTTTTTATTTTGTCGTCGGTTATTTTAACCCGTTTTTCAGTGCCATTATAATTTGAAGCAGGAAATACCGCCTTTAAACCTGTTTTAATTAGGTCTCTACTAACATTTTGTCGTAACTGTATGCTTGTTTGCAGAACTGCGACCTATCTGGCTGTGACCTACAAGAGGCTAACCTGAGGGGTTCCAATGTGAAAGGAGCTATTTTCGAGGAGATGTTGACGCCGCTACACATGTCGCAAAGTGTTAGATAACTCCACCCACCCGTCAACTCTTGAAATCACGCAAAGGCGACAGCCTTTTTTCCACGGTATCCTCCCTCATGTCCAATCTCTTACCGGGGGAATCGTATGCACTTCCCCGACATTCCACCGATCTCACGTCAGCTTTAATATCGCACTATTTATCCAGGATTATTTTTGCTTGGATGTTATTTCGCTGCCTATTCGTCCACGTGTAGTAGAAAAGCAAAAACTAGTCTTTGTAGAAGCCTAGCGAATCACAATCGTTTGCCGTTTGGCACAATAACGTTGGCCGTCGTGTATTTTTTTAAGTCGTGTTAGTCTCGAGTCGAAAACCAGAACGTGGTTTACGTCGTCGAATGCTGCTGTTGAAGAACCGGAGTCACTTTGGCCCGCGATACGACGCTCGCTAAACGAAAGCCAAAGCCGTAGGAGAACCGTATCAAGGTGCTGTGAAACTATGCCAATAGTTAGACGTCAACACACCTCAGGTATGCAATATACAATTTATATTCGTGCACCATTTCGCTCACAATACTTCCTATTGTGCTCCAAAAGTTTCTTCTTGTGTTCTGTGGAACTACCTCTTTCTTTTTAGCATCCGTTATCCACTCGCATGGAATTCTAAAGTGACGCCACGTGATAAAATATTCACGTATATGTTAGGTTTTGAACGAAGTCATTTCATTTAGCTGGGAACTATGTCATCGCTTAATCATGCTTTCAACTTATTTGCACAATTATATTCTATATCGTGCCCACCCCTAAAAATGTCCATCGTGTATTCTTATGTATATTTAATCCGGGGCTTCCAAAAATTTTCCCCCCGAAAAAAAAACATAGTAAATAATTATGGGAGGCGTTCTTTGGTCAAGGAACATTTTTTTTTGTTTGTTCCGTGCTGGATTTTGTCTGTTTGCATGTTTGTTTGTCTTTTAGTGGTCAACAACGTGTAGTTGTAGCTCTGCGCTGCTCTGATGCAATATCTATATAGAAATATATATATATCATTTTTTTTACTGTTTAACAGAAGGTACGAAGCATGATGAAGGTAATGCTTTTGTTTTGCAACTTTTGCTGTGCAACACATACGAAGTCAACTGATTATTTATTTGAAGACATTGGAAATGCAATATGGAGCAGTGCAGTGGTTTTACTTCAAACTGGCAGGCTCTCCTTGTCATTATTGCACTTGACTGTGGAAATTATTTTCCAATATTTGACTGTTAAAAATAAAAATAAACTCCTTGAAAGAAGAGCAGGCTCCCTTGTGTCATTATTTGGCCATTACAAGTCATTATTTTGCTTCTGTGTCAAACTAATGTTCCTGATAATTGCTTTGACTTTTGGACTCGGAAAAAGAGAAATGCGTGTTTTCCTTTAACAAGCACATTTGTCTTTTTTTGCTTGCACTGAAGAGCAGATGTTGCCTAATCCTACTTTGAGATCCCCTGCAGTGAGATGGATGTGCTTGGCTAAGGAAAGAAAGTCGTATAAATAGATGAAAGGATCCGCTAAAAACAGAAATCTACGCTTTTCTTTCCACAAAGGTAAATTCACCTCTGTGATTTTCAACCTTTTATGTTCATAGCTTGAGTTTCTTTTTATTTTTCATCTTGTGTACAGTTATTTACTTTATTCCATTGGTAAATATGGGACTAGTAATATGAGGGACTGATTGAGAAATAGATGCGGGTAATTAAGTTTAAGATTCATCTTACTTTGTGGGTTTACTGGTTAAATTCATATTTTTCAGATTACACCAGTCGGATAAAAAAAAACGATGTCGTACTGGAGTATAAGTCGTATTTTTGGGAGGGCAATTGTGTTATTTTTACTTGAAGCGGAGAACAAATATATGCTAAAGTAACAATAGTAAAATGCAGCACAACAGGCTAAATATTTAATTAGTTAATAGTAAAATTAGTTTTTGTAGATAACATTTAAGGCTTTTTTGGTGCTCAGAGAGAAAAAAAAATGGTATGCGAAGCCAAATTATGAAAAAAAATGTGACTTTTAGTCGGAAAAATGCAATATTATTGCTGTTTTACTTGTTTTTTTTCTTAATTTCTGAGAAATCCAAGCAAAAGCCACGCAGAGCAACGTGATGAAGTCGTGGATGTTGCGGCTGCTTATTTTGACAACGTCGGCACGGGTGATCTTGGGTCAACACTGGTCTTACGGACTCAACCCCGGAGGAAAACGAGAGCTTAAATCAAATGTGAGTAGCCAACAGTTGCATGGTGAACAATTACATATTCATTTTTCCTCATTTGCGCATTTTATTTCGAGGTGGCTGGCGGCTTTCCTCAAGTGGACCAGCCCTGCTGTGTTCGGGCTTGTCGAGACTTCCTGGCTTTTATCAAACTTCGCACGGTCCGAGAATTTCCCGCAAGTTTAAAAAGTTTGAAAAAAAAACGCGAAAGCACGACGTACGAATAATAATTATTGGAATAAGCGCCACCACGTTGGATTTGAAGTTAATGAGATTTTTCCATGTGGATTTTAAGCTTTAATGGAACATAATGTATTTTTGGCATTCTGTATTGTTGTTTTTGTTTGTGTTAAATTACAGTAGTAAACAGTTTTCCCTTTTTAGGGCAATCTGGATGAAAGAAAATAATGGGATTGTACTGTAAAAGCAAAGCAAAGATCCATATTGTTCTTGTATTACTTGTGATGAATAAATGGGGTAAAGAAAAGGACAAACCCTCCATGACTATCTTTCAGATATTAATCTTTGCCTGTCATTTATCTTGCTTAATTCTCCCTCGTGTTCCCCACACGCATTCATCTTGTCTGATTTCCATCATAATCTCTCCATCGCTACACTCTCCTTGTTGTTTGTCTTCATTTTAATTCCATCTAGCTTTCTGAGCACTTTATTTTTGCATCAGTCATGTGTACATGTCTCATACCTGTCAACCTCTGCCGATAACTGCCCTTATAAATGATTATGATTCCCCTTACAAACCCCCCCAAAAAACCTTACAAACACCGTACGCGTACGGTGTTTGTAAGGTTTTTTGGGGGGTTTGTAAGGGGAATCATAATCATTTATAAGGGCAGTTATCGGCAGAGGTTGACAGGTATGATGTCTTCACGGATCCATTTTGAAAAAAATTATTCACCGTCCCATTTAAATAGGATTTGTTCAATCATTTTATATTTTATTTTCCACCGGTCCATCCATCTTTCTCTGCTTTTTTAAATCTCAACATGATTACTTATTTATTGATTATTTATGTATTATTATTATTTACTGATTATTTATTATGTTTGTTTGTTTATAGTTGTTATTTGTGCACTTCCCTACTTATTTATGGTGTTGACTATTTATTATGTTGACTACATACTTATTTACAATGTATTTATTGTTTATTTATTTGTTGTTATTGTTATTTGTGCACTTGGTGAAGCTTTAAATCTTGTTTCTACTTGTATAATGACAATAAAAGCATTGAATTCAATGAGCAAGTTAAAGCAGGTTTTCATCATTTCAACTTCTCTTGCCTTCTTTTATAATGTATTAATCCATTCTTTTTTTTAATACTCCCTCAGCAGTTCTTTATGATTGAAATATTAAGTGTAACCACTTTTTATTTAAAAAAAATCCCTACATTCAAATAGGTTAGACTTTTTCCTCACTGGTTATCAAACCTTTTAGCTTGTATTTTAGCCAATATTAGTATTTTAGTAGTAGTATTTTATTCATGTGAGATAATGGTTGCCCACTTTTTCTGTAGTTTTGTATTCTACCACTAAATGGCGCTGGAAATTCACCTGCTGGAGGTAGTTTTTTTGTTTGAATTCTTCTTTTTTTTAGTTTTTAGAAAAGTATCATAGTGAATCTCCAAAATAGAAGGACAAAAGCTCATTTTACCTTTTTATGGAGATCCATTTGGAATTCGGGTGAGATGGCAGGACATTTGTCAAGGAAGTCACGGGAATTGGGCTCACCATTTCTGCAACACCAAAAGCTTAGTGAGTGAAAATTGCAACATCGAACTCAATCGTACTTTGCTACATGAAAAATGTATAAAAATGTATCAAACTGAAAGGCAAAAGTATTGAGTAGGCTGCAGCAAAAAAACTAAAGATGCAACTCTTTTGGTTTTGCACATTATGTATAGAGATTTACATTTCAACATCTTTTGGCCAAAATTCTTAATTGGGTTTAGGTCTGGGCTTTGACTGGTTCTATTTTGCTTTCTAGCTTTAGCTTTAGCACTGCAATGGTTACAAAAAACTAACAAAAAAACTGGGTAGTCACTATCCAAGAATTTATCGAAATGTCCAATGTGTACATTTTAGTTATTGGTTATTATTATTATTATTATTATTATTATTATTGGTTATTGGGCAATTGCTTCTAACTCCTAGCAATCTTACCGCTAGCTAGCTAGCTTTGAGGCTCATATCAAGCGTTGCCATTTTAAATAAGACCTTATAAAGCCTACGTGAGCCATTTTCAAATCATAAAAGATTGTCTATTACACAAATATATATAAATATCAGGATAAAACATAATTCAGCAGTCCAATAATTTGCTTTATTTTATTATTATTATAATTATTGTTTATTGGGCAACTGCTTCTAACTCCTAGCAATCTTACCTCTAGCTAGCTAGCTAGCTAGCTTTGAGGCTCATATCAAGCTTTGCCATTTTAAATAAGACCTTATAAAGCCTGTCTTTTACACAAATATATATAAAAATCAGGATAAAAAAAAATAATTCAGCAGTCCAATAATTTGCTTTATTCTAAAAATCTTTGGCTGGCGATCCTTTCTGACAAAATGCCATATTGCAAAACTGGCATAGTTTATCACAGAATCAATGCAAATTTCTAGACTCTTTGAATGTAATCATTAGAGAATTTGGAAGGCATCTTCCTAAAAGTGGAAGGCAACCAGTAAATCCAAAAACATGGATACACTGCTACTCCATTAATAAAGCATTTTACAGAATAAAAAGGCAAGATCAAGGAGGCTTTTGAAGCTGCGAGAGGCTTCACCTACTTCTCAAACTGAGAATCTCTGGTTTTGCTTTGTGCAACAGAACGACTGATGCATCGCTAAAAAGAATCCGTCGGAGCCAAACAGTACGATCGTAGAATAAAGTGTGATGTCATGAATTGAAATATGTCTTTTGGGCCATTAAAATAAACTCCTCATAGCAGACAAGCAGCTCAGTGGTATCAGACTCTTAATTCGGGGCCATTACAATTTCCTAAAAAGTTAATTTTACCATAAAATAAGACCTAAAAGTACACACTTGATAGAAGCGTACAGTTCAAATGTAACTGTCATCACCGTTGGCTGCACTGTTGCAGATTGTAGCTTCGAGTTCAGTTCATTCGCTTCCGGGAAAAAGCGGGTCCCCGAAAAAAAAAAACCCCGGTCTTGATATTTGATTCCTTTTGGATGCTTGAAACAGAATAAATTGGAACAAGCCAGGTGATTAAATATCAAAGATGAGGACTCTCGCGCATGATTTGAAACAACGCTCTAATCAGACATTAGTGGTTGAAGCGAGACACTGCTTGGGATTATGTATAATTAGCGTTTAGCGTCCTTGAGATCAGTCACGACACGATGCCCGGTCGGTCTAAGCAGAGCACCGGGTCATGCTTGCGGGCGGGATACCGTGTCCATACAAACCTCCTCCATCGCATTTCTTATCATTAACATAACAGACTTTTGCCCGTTAAGGGTTCCTTTTCTCCACCACAGTCAGATATTCAAAAAACACAAACGCCTGAAGTGGGGCAATACTGTTAAATATGCAGATGGCACCTTAGTTCACAAAATCTTCCAACAAAAAGCTTCCCCTCCGCTGCAAGATTTTGTACCCAAAAAAATCCAACACTTCAATAACGGCTGGCTCTAGAGGCGACTGTGTAGTTCCCTTCAAAAAGTGCATTTAGCCGTGCCTCACATACCAATTAGCATACGTGAACTTCTGTCTCTGAACCTCTTGGCCAATCGTCTTAAAGCCTGGCTGTTAGACCAACAAAATTGCGATCGCAAGGCGGTCTAAATTTGTGTATCACGGTTTATCTTTAACCTACACAAAGGACTAAAGATGTAAATTAGCGCTCTGCTACAATCTTACATATATATGTTCATTAACATGAATATAAATACAGTCATACCTCTACTTAAGAATGCCTCTAGGCGCGAAAGTTTCAGATTCACGAATTTTTTTGTATGCAAATGAGTGACTGGAAATACAAAAAAGATCCAAGTTATGAAATCCCCCAAAAAGATAAATTTCCTTATCCATTATTTTATGTTGAATTCCCCTTATTAAGCGATTAAAAACTACAAATGCAACATGGCACATATTTTCATCCACACACACACATAGGGCACACGTAAAAGTCTAAAAAGTACTACAAAGTGGACGGCTTCCGGTCCTGGTAGAACGGGCTCCTGGCGGACAAACACGGGTATTTCATCTATAATGGCCGTGGAGGTTAATAGTTCAGCGGCGCAGGGCACATTTTCATACGCTTTATTTATTTTAAGACATTAATAAATCAATTCCTTCTAATTTTCTCTAATTTGGTCTGTTTCCTCACACCTTAAAGGTTTAGTTGGTAGTTGTGTGAGGACCGTGGAACGAATGAGAGAATTTACATATAAAGTACACCTCCACTTACGAAATTTTCAAGTTACAAAAAAAGTCTTGGAACCAATTAATTTCGCAAGTACGACTGTATGTTCATGAATATGTGCTGTCCCCTTATTAACTAAATCAACCTCAAACTGATGGTCAGCATAACATCAAGGGCTGTTCGTTAAAACTGCACTTGACACGTCGGAATATTCCCCAATAAGTTGCAGCTCAAGACCACAAACACTAAAAAGCATGACTTTGCCCGAGACCAGTGACTTGCTGGAGTCTCTGCCGGTTGCTTAGCAACTGGTTGTCATGGCATAGCCTGGCAAATGACACCCTGGCAAATGGCAAGTTGTCGCTTTTAGTCAGTAGGTTGGACACCAATGTGATATTCCGTAATGGATTTACAAGTGCACTGAAGAGGAGCTCTCAGTCTGATTAACTTTGTCCCCTTTTCAGTATTTTGCTGGAAAAAGAACAGCTGGATTTGGACTCCCGGTCACAATTGCACCGACGGGTACGATGGCAGTGGGGGCTGATCGATAAAGAGAGGTCCTAGGGTTAAATAATAAGGAAATCAAGGTTTTCTTATATTTAAAAATGTCATTAGGTCCAGGCAAGAAGAAAATTTGCCCCTTTTGTGTTTTAAAGTTTTCCTTGATGTATTTCAAGGGTGTCAGACTCGGGTTGGTTCGCGGGCCGCTTTAACGTCAACTTGATTTCACGTGAGCCGGACCATTTTAGATATAATATTTAGATATTTTTTTTATAAATGGATTAAAAGAAGTGGATTAAAAGACCTGAATATTCAGTTTTTTTATAGATCTAAAACAATGACAATCAACATCGAATTGAATAGAAAGTTCTTAAGCAAAACTCCGAAAAGACTTCTAGAATTAAACTTTATATTGTATCCTATTCAATAAAAACAAATACACTCAGAAGCAATTTGGGACACGCCTCATACTGCACAGGGAAAACTGATTTTTTAAAATTCAAAACTATATATATATTTTTTTAAAACAAGTCAAATCCAGTTGACTATCAATTCTCAGTCCACAACACAATTGAGATTCAGAGAAAAATCAATGTTGCATCTTGTGCCTGCAACGTTAAATCCAACTCCGAGCTCATTGGGAATTGTGCTAAATATTTATGTTGTGACAACACTCAGAGCACTCACTGCATTAGGTACACCTGCCGCATATTTAACTTTCCAGTACACCCATCAATAAGTGAGACCCATCCATATACGAGTGGTTCCAACAGCTGTGTATTTACTGCTCTAGTGGCATTTTATAATATTTAAAGTCTTCAAGTCCCCTATCACAACATTTTCCACACCAAATAATCAAATCTTGTCAAAGAGTTTTCCAAAATAATAATTATAATCAGACATAGGCTTTGTTATCATCATTGAACCAACAAAAGCCTAATTGTCATCATACCCAGAAACTGCGTATGACGAAATTGGTAAATGATCATTATTCGCACATAGCCATAACTCTTGAAATTGTGCAATAAAAACTAATTTACACAGCCGTTTGCCTCTGCATAGTCGAAACCAATGGCGCAAACGAAGGTAAGGATTCCGGGGAGGGCCTCTCGACTCGACAACCAAGCACCCCTTGAGTAGATAATAGAACTTTAAATGCAATTTATTATATATTTTTTTAAAGTATATTCACACTTAAACCTATATTTTACGCAGAGATAGAACACTCGCAGGAATATTTGAGAGCATACCGATGTCTCCGACCTCTGCTCAAAGTGCTCCTCACAACTCGTCAAATGTTTTCCTAGAGCAGCAGCCTCTTAAATTAGCTCTCCGAAGGCCTCGTCCACATAATTGACTGCGTGCATCCCGCGCCTTGGCCCGGAATGACATTTTCCGACCTCTACTGCCCCCAGAGGCAGGACGAGGAGCCCGTCGGCTGCCGTCTAGAATCCATTTCTACAACGCCGTCTTACATTGTTACACTAGTCGACACTGAGAGAGGATGAGGGATGCTAACTGCAGTACGCCAAGAATGAGGTACAGGAAGTGCATTTTAATTTTGAGACACTCTCTTGGAAGTTATACTAGATCAAGGAACAATAGTTTTGAGCTATTGTAAAAGACAGTATACAGTAATACCTCGACAGATGAGTGCCCCGACATACAAGCAATTTGAGATGCGATTAAAATTATTTGTTTGTTATTTGTTACTTTGTTAATAGATGGCGAATTACAAACAAATAAAAATGTTTTTTTCAATCCAATATCCAGTTTTGGGTGTTTTTTTTTCAGATGATTGGAACGAATTAATTTGTTTTTAGTTCATTTCTATGGGAAAGGTTCATTTGAGTTACAAATAACTCGACATACGAGCTCAGTCCTGGAACGAATTAAGCTCATAGCTCAAGGTACCTAAGGTTAAATCGCAACGAATTATAATTTCCAAGTGTTTCTTTGCCAATGAGAGTATGAAAGCTCTCATTTGTCATCCTGTCATCCAGATTCCGCTTCACGTAATTGTACAAATGATGATATATCTTCTGGTTTAATGAATCGGTTGTACACCGGACGGACGAAAAAGACAAATGAGCTGCCTCATGCTGGATGAGACTGAAAGGGAATAGAAGACACTAGTTTCATTATTTGAGTTCTGCGCCAATTGACCAATGATTCTGGACATCCTCCATTGGAGTGTAACTTTCAACAGAATCTCCGATACACTCCTAAACCATTCCAGTAAACATTCCGATACCATATCATCCATTGTGTTTCCCCGAGGGCTCTTTGGTTATCTCCAATTTATTTTTTTTCTGCTTAATTCTGTCGATGCAGTCCTGCCCGAGACTGTTTTGCTGTAAAAAAGTGCTGGAGAGAAACACTTGAGTCAAACGCATCTACTTTGTACAGTGAAGTGTTTGTAGCTCTTTCTTAAATCCAAAGAAATGTACGCTGCCCCCGCTTTGAAAGACGAGGGAAGCTCTTCTGTTCACGGGCTGCTTGCTACATGCTGGCACAGCATGATTTCAATCTGTATAGCGTACAATGAAATGTACAAACTTTCAAGGACTTCAAGGGAGAAAATTGCTGGCTAAAGATAAAAAATCTTGGTTTGAGTTACACTCCAAAATGGCTGAGGGCAAAACATTGGACTTTTCTGAAGTGGCCATCAATGAGCCAAATCCCTTCTCTGTTCATGTTCTGTACTGCGCAAGGGTCGCGGGGGTGATGGAGCCTATCCCAGGAGCTAAAAGATGCCATCTGGAAAAATCCCCCTTTAAAGGTGAGACAACAAAAGCAGTTTGCTAATGATGAAAAGTCGCCCAAAATACCAGTTGGAAAGTATAGTGCTACCTCGACATACGAGTGCTCTGACATGAGATACGAGTAAAATTTTGGGCAAATATTTATCTTGAGATACCAGACAAATTTTGATATACGAGCAGACAGCAGACACGAGATGCTGCTCATAAGAACAGCATGACCACTGTGTCTCTCACCCCGCAACTCCCTCTTTGTAATGTCTCTACGAGCACTGGGCGGAGCGTTGCATTTTTTCCAGTGATTTTTTTCCCCCGTTAGTCAGTGCGAATGGCGGGGCGATCGCTAATACGAGAGGAGTATATACTACTTCTCGTTGGCAAGTGATCGTGCGTTATCCTATCGTGAGGACATTTGTGTGCATCATTTTCAAAATATTTTGAAGGGAATATAAAAGCATACAACCCTCGATAGGTTGCATCTGAAAGTCAGGGTGGAGGCGGGGCAAATAGAGCCAACCCGGGAGAAGAAAGGTATCAACATTTAAAACAAAATTAAAATTAAGTTTAGCGTAAGGTTAGATTAAACTTATTTTTGATTGTGTCTGCATCGTAATCCACGTTCATAAAAAAATTCTATGACCAAACAGCTTAGGTAAGTAACACTTTTTACCGTAACAGAGCCGACTAACAATAGGACGAAAGATATCGACAATCAATTCTGGGTAGACACTTCATTATGTTTAATGACGGTATAGCAGACTTGGTGATTTACACACTGGCAGAGCTACACGGCTGCCTGTTTACTCAGAAATCAATTTCCTGCTAAACACATTATGGCCAAGATAAAGGTGCCCTGTAGCTCCCTTTTTTTTTGGACATTGTTTATATTTCATTGAAATTAATCATTTTAGTAACGGGCTTGAAAGAAACAGCAACATTTCATTGGTTATTGATCGTAAAATATAGCGACATTTGTGTTAGTTTCATGTATTGGATTCATGTTTTATCGATTGAAATATCAATTGTACAGAAAAATAAACAAATTCACTGACCGTTGGTGTTGACATGTCTTGTTAAGGCTTCCCGTCAACAGCTTTCTTTGGACCACATGGATTTTTCGAGGAACTTAAGGAGCCAGGAAAGGGTCACAAACCTTTTTAAAAGTGAGATTGTGTGAGTTTGACTGATGGTTAATAAAGAAAATGACTATATGTTCATTCTGAAAAAAACACATTCACATTTTCAAATGAACCTTTCAACAACATTCCTAGAAAATCTCTTGAAAATCATTTTTATAATTGTAGTTACTTTATACATAGTATACGGAGTGCCACAAATATATAAAAATCTATTTTTCAAGCATTACAATTATTTTGGTTGATGGTTATAGTCTTGTTTTGATATGCAAACAGGTACATGTCAAGGATTCTTTTCTACTCACAATATTTTTTTCCCACAGGTGATAAATATGGCACACTCATAACGTATTTACGACAGTAAACAATGCTCCGCCAGAGAACAGCGTGTCTCCATATCATGTTCTTTCTGCTGACATATAGAATGAAGGAAACGGCTCATGTTTAATCTCTAGGGATGCTTGAAAATACTCATTCAGATCTGCCTGTACTAGTTTGCCGTTTAGCAGATAGATCAGGGGTCGGGAACCTTTTTAACACAGAGAACCATAAACAATTCCTATTTTAAAATGATATTGCTCCAGAGCCATACTCAGAATTTAAGAGTAAAAATGTGAAAATGAGATGTGATTTTTTGGGGGGGTCATTTTACCACTTTTAAAGTACTAAATGATTTTTTTTTACAACACTGTTATGCAGTTGCTAATCAATGAAAATATGCATGCAGAAAAGTCTAATGAAAAACAAAAAGATGATTGAAGTTAGAGGTAATGTCAGCGTCATAGTGCCGACGTGACGCTCCTATTGGTGCATTCAGGACTTGGCTCTGTCACCAGTGGTTTAATTACATATTTTACCTTAGCAAAGAGCCGCATGCACCCATCAGAAGAGCCACATATGGCTCCCGAGCCATAGGTTCCCCACCCCTGAGATAGATGCTGCAATGCATCGATTTTAGTTGGAAATGGAAAAACAATGCAATAAAAAAAAAATCAGCAAAAAGCTTTGTCATATAAATGAATTTATAAAGGAACACATTACTCAAGATAACAGTAAATGTTTTAATTCAATCGACAAGCAAAAGTAACATGTCTATTGCTTTGCTACACAATGTTTTTTTGTTGTTGTTTTTTTGTCAAGCACACAATAAATGAAACGCTCACATAATATACAAGCCATACATGAATGTAGCAGGCTTATATACAGTTTAGGAATCATAGTTTGGCCTGAAATGTCCTTATTTTTTTTGTCTTGTCTTTTTCTGGGCACTTGTTTTGTAAGACAAATCATTTTTTAAGAAATCAATGCAATGGCACGGAATGTCTTTGCTTGTGATGGTTATTCAATTGTTTGTGAATTTGAGTAAGAGGAAACACATAGGAGATGAAAGGCCTAGATGCAAAACAGAATGTTCTCTATTTCAACTTGTTAATAGCGCACACCGTCAATAATCATCGACGCGTCCCCGGCGACACTCTGGTTTCCCGTCAATACCGTCAGAATTTGCAAGACACCCACCTTGTCGCCTCATTTGAGGTTCGCGTCTTACGCAATAAACAGATTGGAAAGCGAGCTGCAAAATATTGACTTTAACATACCATGTGAGCCGTGTCCTTTTTTTGTAGATGGATCGAATGAATATGCTGCAGATGTCAGTGGTGTCCAAACTTTTTCCTCCCAAAACTCAGGTCACCTTGAAAACCTTGAATTTGACGTCAATGGCTGTCAAGAGTAGTGAATGTGTTAATGGTTACAAGCAACAAAATGAACCAGAAATATCAAGATATTGCAATATTTACATTTCTATTATTGAAACTGCAGAAGAAAGAGAAAATGTCCCAAGGACAGAAAAAAAGTTCATAACCAAGAAAGCTCCACTGATCAAATTGGATTATTTATAATTACAGAATTTTATTATTGTAAAGAAAATTACGGAAATTGTACATCCATCATTCCCACATCGGAGGAGAGGCACTGTTTAAAGGACTGGCTCCATCTAATGTTTAATATGAGGAGTGCAAATGCAAGTTGAATTTAAGATTCTTATGCGGGGCGTTGTCAGCAATATTTGTCCGTGGTTTTGACACCCCTGAATTGTTGTTGATGTCAAATGTGTCTTGTAGTCATCCTCCATTGCGTCAAGTCACTTCCACTTAGACTAAAAAATGACATAAGACATCCTGTCTTATGTCATCGTGACCGGACGTTTCGTCGAAAGACGTTTGGTCCCCGGACGTTTGGTCCCCGGACGTTTGGTCGACCAGACGTTTGGTCGAGCGGACGTTTGGTCGAGCGGACGTTTGGTCGACCAGACGTTTGGTCCCCAGACGTTTGGTCCCCGGACGTTTGGTCCCCGGACGTTTGGTCCCCGGACGTTTGGTCCCCGGACGTTTGGTCCCCGGACGTTTGGTCGATCGGACATTTGGTAGAACGGACGGGCCGTCAACCGGACATTTGGTCCCTGGACGTTTGGTCGATCGGACATTTGTTAGAACGGACGGGCCGTGAACCGGACGTTTGGTCGCCGGGTTCGCTCGCTGTCAAATTATGAGAGAGAGAGAGAGAGAGTTTACTGTTGAAAGCGAGCAACCAGGTAATCTCTCGCTCTCAAAATTATAATCATGAGAGAGAGAGAGAGTCCGTTCTACCAAACGTCCGATCGACCAAACGTCCGGGGACCAAACGTCTTTCGACGAAACGTCCGAGTTCCCATTTTTTAGTCACGAGTCATAACAATTAGAGGACAGCAGTCTTGACTTAGGTCATACCCTTTGGAGACTTTTCTGTAAATGTCCATCCTTGCATTGAACAAAAAAAATTGAGAGGAAAGCATAAACTGGGCTGGAGTTGCCTGTTCTTTTTTTTTTCTTCAGCCAAAGGCTTCCTTCGCTTTAAGTATTGATGCTGTTGGAGCCATTACTGAGGACCGACCCCTTGGTGACCTCCGTGCTGACGGTGGAGAGCGGCACGCTCTCGTACCTCTCCGCCACCCCCCAGCAGCGGCAGTGCAACAGGGTGGCCTTGAGCTGCTTCTGGAAGTTGTTGTTGAGGAACCCGTAGATGACCGGGTTGATACACGTGGAGGCCATGGCGGCCAGGTGGCAGAAGGAGAAAATCAGGTCGTGGCCGCATCTGGGGATGGCCTCGTAGTTCCAGTCGAAGACCGCGTTGAAGATATTGAGGGGGAGCCAGGAGACGGCGAAGGCCACCACGATGGAGACCAACAAGACGTTGATCCTGGTGGCGCCTTTGATATTCTTCTGCGCCGCGTTGCGCCCGCGCTCCACCATTTCCTTCCTCCGGCGCAGCCGCAGATAGATGTGAAGGTAGCACGAGACCACCAGGAAGAGGGGGAGCAGGTACTGGAAGACCAGCAGAGAGGTGGTGTAGGCCCGCCGCGCTTCCACCGACGGCCACAGCTCCATGCACACCAGTTTCTGGTCCATGGGGAACGGGACGGTCAGGTTCTCCAAGGGCGAGGCCAGGACGCCGTACTTGAGGAACGGCGCCGAGACGAGGCAGGCGGTGATCCAGGTGAGCGCCACGGCCAGGTAAGACTGCCTGGCCGCCGGCTTCCACCCGGTGGGGTGAACGATGAGCTGGTAGCGCTCCAGCGCGATGAGGACCAGCGAGAAGATGGAGACGGTGACCGATATGCACTGGATGAAGGGCGTGAGCTTGCACAGGGCCTCGCCCAGGATCCAGCGGTCCATTAGCGTGTAGACGATGGTGACCGGCAGACACACCACGCACATGAGGATGTCGGAGAAGGACAGGTTGGCGATGAGAATGTTAGTGACGTTGCGCATCTCCTTGTGCCTGGCGATGACCAGCACCAGGCAGGCGTTGCCCAGCAGGCCCAGCGCCAACACGGCGCTGTACGCCACGATCAGGAAGGTGGTGGCGCTCAACGAGAGCGAGCAGTCCTCGGTGAAATCCCACGGGATCTCTTTCCAAGACCCGCTCTGGTGGTAGTTGCTGTTGGCCGGTTGCTCCATCGGCGTCTGGTCTTCCCAACTAGTACACTGCCGACCTTCACAGTGAACGGGGAGATTTGGCATGGGTCGTTTTCAGAAGTAGCGCTCGTCTCCGGAGCCTATCTTTGTTTTTCTCTGGGCGGGCGTCTTCATTTTATACCTGTGTGAAAAAGAAAGTTCTCATCATGAAACGGGAATTCCTCCAAGCCGAGAATGCTACTCGCAGAATCGTGTGCGGTCGATTGGCCACCGGTCTTTTGGTCGCCGTCTTTTGGTCGCCCCGACTGCGACAACGGGCGACCAAAAGACCGGTGACCAAAAGACCGGCGACAAAACAAGGTAAAACAACACTGTCTACGCATCAATAAAAGCCAACAATGGCCATGAGCAGTTTCACTGAGCCAACGTGTGAGTGTAGAAGAAGAGTTTGTATGTACATGCGTTGTCCCTTTAAGAAGCGACGTCAGTCAGGGTCTTAACAAGTTCTCCAACAAAAAACAATAAAAGTCCGGGAAATTTGGAGCTTTTCTTTAGCCTAATAATTACTAGGGCATTAAGTATGACTAAATAGTATTTCGCAGTTTGTATTTAGGGAATTTGAGCAACAATTTAAATGGTAATTATCAATAACCTTTTGGGCGACCAAACGACCGAGTACCCCGAGAATGCTACTCGCAGAATATATAGCGGCATTTTCATTTGCACGTATTCGTCTTGGCGCATCGGCTAGTCAAGATTTTCGAGCGCCTCTAAAATAGCATGTGATTTCCAGCATAATGATGGAGATAATAACTGCTCTGAGACAATCACTACGTCTCACCGCTTCAATCTTCGAGTGGGAGAACGCCAAGGAACAAAGATTCCAAAATAGCCATTGATATCATCGTTCTCATCACTCCATCGTTCTAAAAAGGGCCAAACTGTAAAAAATAGGAGTTCCATCTCTTGTTCATGGCAAGCAACTAGTAAATAAAGCTATGCTTTTATGTTCAATAAAAAAAACAGGAGCTTCTTTAATGTCAATGTTTGCCAAAATGACTTCTCGGAAAACGAGTCTATTAGACAAACAAAAACGGAACAAAACGATGTGTTTGTGTACGTATTCATTTCCCTGCTTATGAATTCTGGTTAGTCCGCCGCCCAGTTCCGCAAAATATGCGTCTCTCGTATCATATCTATGTGAACAAAATTAAATCAACAGATATATTAGCTTACATTTAAAGCGCCCGGAAAGCAGATAGCTGTTGGCAGGTGGGAATTAAATTGCTGCTGGCTATATCTTTATGTCCTATTGTTGGACAGCGTTTGGCTGGCGGGATTACAAAATGTGGACTAAAAGCTCTTTTGACTTTTTGTCCAATTAAGTGAAGACCTTTACTTGTATTATTAAAAGGAAAATCATTGAAGAAAACGGATTATGCGGGTATTTAGACCCCATCAGTTTCTGAGTAACTCTGAAATATTTAAAAGGTTTAAAAGTACTGGTTTAATGTGTTGCTAAGAAACACAGGTAGATCGTCTACCTCATTAAAAAAATAAATTAGACCCATTATAACGACACTTGGGGCTCTTTTTTTCGTGACGAATGCAAATGTCCATTGGTGCTTGGAGGTCTTCAAAGTGGGATTTTTAAATTGACGTACAGTACTGCGCCCTTGAGGTGCAAACTGGTTATTTTATCCAATTTAGTGTGACATTCTCAGCGATTGATGATAAAAAATCTCACCCCAGTAACGTCTACTTCAATGATTCATATTCGTTTTGGAGATTGTTTGCGAA
Source organism: Stigmatopora argus (assembly GCF_051989625.1). Taxonomy (NCBI): domain Eukaryota; kingdom Metazoa; phylum Chordata; class Actinopteri; order Syngnathiformes; family Syngnathidae; genus Stigmatopora; species Stigmatopora argus. The sequence goes on from NC_135391.1 coordinate 4,158,839, forward strand.
GGCTGCCCCAAAATAAAATAAAAAAATAAAAAATACAAACGAAATTTGGGATATTCTAATTGGATTACAAAAAGATTTTTACACTTTTGGGAAAAGTTTAACACGATAAAGTTATTCAATCTAAAGATTATAAATTGGGATATGATGGAAATTCCGGATGATTTTTTTTTGGTTCAATTCTATATTAAATCTCTTAACAAAGGATATCCATCATCTAACACACAGGTGTCAAAGTGGCGGCCCGGGGGCCAAATCTGGCCCGCTGCATCATTTTGTGCGGCCCGAGAAAGTAACTCATGAGTGCCGATTTTCTGTTTTAGGATCAAATTCAAATGAAGAGTATAGATGTATATTACATTTCCTGATTTTCCCCTTTTTTAAATCAAACATTGCAATTTTTAATCCAAATTTTTTCTTTTGTGTTTTTAGTTCAAAATGCATTTTGTAAAATCTAAAAATAGATATACAAATATTTTCCGTTTTCCACTTTAAAAAAATATTGTTTCCATTTGAAATAAAAAATAACACATTTTCCATGACTAAGAAAAAAAAGCTCAAATAAACATAGTTTTAGATCTATAAAAACAGACTATTTAGGGATTTTGACCCAGTTCTTTTAATCCAATTTCTACATTTTAGATCTAAAATGGTCCGGCCCACATGAAATGGCATAGACGTTAATATTTTCCATTTTCCACTAAAAAAAAAAATATTTTCTTTCCACTTGAAATAAAAAAAACATGATTAAAAGACATTTTCCATTACTAAGAAAAAAAAGCTCAAATAAACATTGTTTTAGATCTATAAAAACGGACTATTTAGGGCTTTTGATCCAATTCTTTTAATCCGATTTTAATAATAAAAAAAAAAATCTAGATATTAGATCTAAAATGGTCCGGCCCACATGAAATGGCATTGACGTTAGTTAAACTGCAAACCAACCCGAGTTTGACACCCTTAATCTAAGACGTTAGAGCACCCACACACTGGCGGAAAGAACAAAAACAACAGATCTGGCTCTGGACTTGCTCATGGACAACAAATGGGACGCAGCAGTGGCGGAAGAGAAAGATGACAGGCTGAAAACGTGTGAAAGTAGCAATCTGCGTGCACGTGTCGCGTCCTACCCGCCACCCGCGCCATCCTGCTTTGGGCTGTTTGTAGACCATAGTCAAATGTTTGCATGTGCATGTGTCGGGTTAGATATCTCAGGTGACTTTTCTGCCAACAACTGCCTACTATGGGGGCACTGGGAAAAAAAAAATCCACACTGACGTACTACTCTTTGCTTTTCACAAAGTATCGCATGATGAAAATAAAATACGTTGAAGTAAAAATTTTCTGGGTTGAAAAAAAATGGCCCAAAAATAGACTTTTAGCCAATACAGTGTCATTAAAAAAATACATAGTTCTACTCTTTCTAAGGACAGTTAAAAGACGGTGTTAATAAATATCAGTCTGTACGTTAGAAGTGATCTTTAGTTTCTTACCGGGCTGAAGTCTTGAAGTCTTGGGTGATGACTTGGAGCCTCCAGGTGAGCCCAAAAATGCCAGAGAGTTTGTGTGGATGTCTGAGAGAGAGAGAAAAAAGGTAGCTGCTCCAAATGGAAGGCAGCTCAGATCCTCCTTAAAGCGACCTCACTCGCATCCTCGCACTCTGACGACGATGTGATTGGGAACATGTTACATAATCAATTCCTCCGTGGCGCACCCTCGCGCACGCGCAACCAGGACGCCCCCCCCGATCCGAAAGTCGCGTACACGCGGAGCTGTAGGACATGAAATGATGAGAAATTTGCACACAAGGTCTGCTTCCAGGCTCATACATGTGGACGTCATTATCGCGTTCTGACAAAACTAATTTCACATGTTATTTATCTACATTTCTTCCTTTTTTTGCCTCCACAACACAGTAATTCTTGTTTAAACCTTGATTCCCACAGCCACTTCACACCATTGGCTGATAAGGGTGTGAAAACTCACATTAGGTACATGATATCGCAAAATGAGCAGAATCTGAGCTGTTCCTGGAATAGTTTCCAGTAAATAGTTTCACACATCATGAAATGATAGCATCTGTGCAACAAGTGGAATGGAATTATATTTTTTCTTACACTGGGTTTGTATGCCAAACTGCCCTGGGGGAAAATCTAGCTGGGAGCCCCCCCACAGATATATTAAATTAATTGTCTTAAAACAATGTATTTTCACAATTTAAAAAGTTGTACGTCCAGCACTGTGTATGGTGAAACAAGCATTAAAGGTTACATTCCATTTAAAGTACCATTTACATGATATTAAGATAAGAAAACCCACACAAACTCGCACAAGTGCTCTCGATGGAGCTGAAGGAGATAAACACACTTCTAGCGAGAATTAATCTCCCGATTCACTTGTTGGATTCATCGAGTATATTCGGAAAAACAAACATTTAACGAGATGCTAAATAATATTTGGAAATGCAAAATAAAGAAACAAGTGTTTATACTCGGAACCATGTGTAGATAACAAATATATCTGAAAGGGATGTAAAAGCGATTAAAAAAAATTGCCAAGTTGCTCCTCGCATGACTCCGACACCCCTTTTTAAAACCTAGCATTTGCAGAATGAATTCACTGGCAAACGCAACCGCAGTTAAATAGAAACTAAACCGATAATACACTTTAATCAGGGCACGATGCCATTTGGGCCTTTCTTAATGCTTGACACAATATTAGAAAATGACTCGTGGCTCTTTTCCCTAAAATGGATACAGTATTCAAATCCTGATTTGAAAAAGTGAAACTTGAAAGATCTGCTAAGAACAAAGCAGCCATGCTTAACCATTCTCTATTAAATATAAAATGGATACATGGTGTAAGGTACATAGCGCGTGAGACACCCTATGACAGGGGCCGCGTTAACGTCAACTCGATTTCATGTGGGCCGGACCATTTTAGATATAATATTTAGATTTATTTTTTAATAAATGGATTAAAAGAACTGGATTAAAAGCCCTGAATATTCAGTTTTTTATAGATCTAAAACAATGTTTATTTGAGCTTTTTTATATATATTTTTAGATTTTACAAAATTATTTTTGAACTAAAAACACAAAAAATGGATTAAAAAATGACAATTATTGATTTAAAAGGGGAAAATCAGGAAATGTAATATACATCTATACTCTTCATTTGAATTTGATCCTAAAACACAAAGTCGGCACTCATGATTTACTTTCCCGGGCCACACAAAATGATGCGGCGGGCCAGATTTGGCCCCCGGGCCGCCACTTTGACACATGTGATCTAAAATAAGGGTTGTCAAATTCAGTTTGGTTCACAGGTCATGTTCATGCCTTGCAAAACGTCTGACGATTAGCCTCCAGCAGAATTAAATGCAAATATGAGATCTTCCCAAATAATGCCTGGTGTTCCCCATCCAGACATCGTGACGATCCCAATTGGTGCCCAACCTCCACCGACTTGAACAAACGATTCTATTTTCAACTTTCTTTCATCCCCGCGTCTCTTACTCGCAAAGCAGGTCGTTAAATTCTTTGCACCGTCCCCGCACGGCTGTCTAAAGTGAAAACTATTGGCGCTCATTCCCTCGCCGCCAGCAGCTTCGTAGGTGTACACTTGACGCCCAGAAACGGGCGACAAGTCACCGTAGAATCAATGTTACAATTTGAGGAGAACAGCGGGAACTAATACCCATCTAATGAGCATCCCCCCCATGTTAAGATGCCTACGCCTTGCTTCCCACTGTCACTCACCTTTTGTTTTTTAGTTTTTTTTCCCGTCTGCTCTTGTCTTGATTGAAGGAGGAAACAAACCCCCCTGAGAGACTCGAGTCAAGAGCGACATGAAATAGTTTTCCAGCAAACTTTGTCTTGACTCTTATCTTCGCGGTATTTATACTCAAAAGGGGAAGTCGGATAAGATTTTCTAATCGGGGGCAGCGAGAATGTCTTTTATGGGTTTTAAAACAAACACGTCGGTCAGAGAAAATATGTTAAACAAGACGGATAACGAGCTATCCGCGTTTACAATGACGTCAAAGAATCTTCCAATTTATTTTGCCGTCTATGGTCGTATTTGCTTATCGCTGACTTCAGCTCTCTCTCTCTGTCAAAGCATACATCAACATAATACGGCAAAAATAAGACTAACAACCATATTTGGATTCCGTGGAGGTATACGTTACAAAAGGCGACATTTTTGAAAGGTTAAATGTGTCAGTGTGCGTATAATTCAAGGAAACGTCGCTTGGGGAAACTTCCCCTACTGCACTGTTAACCTATTACTAGACTGGAGTACATATTTGGGGTGGAATTATTAGCACGTCTTCAGGAGATATTTAATCAAGTGGTTGATTTGTTTTAATGTGAAATTAGGAGAGGGAAAGATACGGCTTCACCTTGATAGTTGAAGATGTGTCCTAATGGAACATTTGGGATTCACCCGCATGTAGTGGTGAGGTCGCAGATGGCAAAAGGTGTTATCGCATTATTGCGTGAGTCAGAAGTGTAAAATATCAGCAAGGCAGCACAGCAGCAATTCTCCAATATTAATGTGCTAAACATTATGAATTATTATTCCAAAATACCTCTGTTAATCGCTGGCATTTGACTGAATACGCGACAAAAACGAAAGTGGAACGCAGATTAAATGCAAACAAAGTGACGAGACAATGAGGAACACCTGGACAAGACGCGCAGGTGCGATAACGATAACCACAAATGAACCATGTGACTGTTTAAACAAAACATGACCATTTTTTTACCTTGTGTTTATGCTCGTTAAATATAATAAGTGCAATCGTGCTTTTTTTCAAGGCTACGTACAATGTTTTTGGTCCTTGAAAATGTCACCCAAGATTTATATTTTGGTCTCACAACATAATGACATTCCATCCAAGAGTAGAACATTCTGTTGATTTGATTCTGCCATTCTAAAAAAGTGACCTCTATACATATTTCTACTTTATATTCAGAGCCGCACTGCTTAGAAGACCTAAATTGCTTACTTGAAATAGTGAAAAATATAAGAACAGTACGTTACCCTAACTCCAGCTAGGATAAAAAATCATATACTATTGTTAAATTGCACAATCCAAGACAAATACTGTATTTTCACGACTATATGGCGCATCGCATTTAAAGGCGCAGTGTCAGTGATGAGTGCTATTTTTGTATTTTACACACACAAAGGACGCACTGTTTTTATAGACGCAGCCAGGTATGGCAAAACATACACCAGCTTAAACATACGGACACACGCTAAAACACGTTTTTAAAAAGGCAACGGAAGCAAAACTGAGTTTGGTTGTACTTTATTTAGCCATTTTACAATGTACTAACGTCATCGCCACCCACAAATCCATCCAAGTCCTCATTTTCTCTGTCCGAATTGAACAATTGTCCAAATGAGTCATCGAAAACGCTGAGTTTTATACGTTTGTCCAGGCGGCCACAATCCATTCGCATATAGTAGCTAGCTAATAGCTAGCGTAACTATTCCAACGCTGCATTCCATGCTTTGTAAAGCTGTGTTGATGTCGATTTCCAGGCCACAATCGATTCGCAAATAGTAGCTAGCTAGTAGCTAGTGTAACTATTCCAACGCTGCCTTCCATGCTTCGTAAAGCTGTGTTGATGTCGATGTCCAGGCCACAATCCATTGGGTGTATTGACAAAATAACTACATATCCCAGCAGTCACTGCGCAGTACTTTTTCTACGGGGAAAATAGTAGAGTCGGGGGCTGCTTGCCGTAGTTGAGAGCTGTAGAGGATGGTGTACCCTATCGACTGATTTATTTTATTTTATCGCGATAACAATTTTAGTGTTGCTCCATATATAAAGGGCACTGGATTATAAGGCGCCCTGTCTATTTTGGAGAAAACTTAAGACTTTCATGTGCGCCTTATAGTGGTGAAAATACGGTACATTGCATTTGGGAACATCTAATGGTGAACTTGACAGAAAGCAATACGTGCGATTAGAAGAATTGAATTGGTGGATAAGCCATTCTTTCAACTGAGTTCAAGTCCAAAAAGAAGAGAGGAAAGGAACATTGATTACGTGTCCCAGCCTTTTCCCGAGCACCTCTCACGCTATGATGTATTGTGTGCAGACAGCCCCAAGACGGAGTGGAGGACAATCTCGGCCGCCTACTTCAGCCCTTTTGGCGAGGCGAAGTCGAAGTGATCCTTGACACCGTCACTGAGACACGGCGGTTTAAATCCCCAGAGGCATTAAATAACCTCGGCCTACAACAAATGCCAAAATGCTGCAGGTACTGGCCGATGACAAACAACCCCCATCAGACGCGCAGGTCACGTCTGACATGCGGCTCACCCGGATGCTACTTTGCAGCACTGTCATTGTGTCAATGGGAATAAAACATCTTCAAAAGGCTTTATGGCTTTACTTTGAAAAAGTTTACTTTTGCATTCAGACTACATTGATGAGCAATTTAACCCTCTTTAGAGTACTCATGGGCGCCGATCATTTGCTACCAAAGTCTCCCAGTCCCAATGGATTGGATGTCTAATCGCAACAACCAGCCAATCGCAGGGCACGAGGAGACGGAAAATTGTTCACGCTAGGGGCCGTTTAGAGTGTTCAACCAGCCTACCGTGCACGTTTTTGGAATGTGGGAGGAAACCGGAGTACCCAGAGAAAAGCCAGACAGGCCCAGGAAGACCATGCTAACCACTCTTTAGCCTCATTTCAGATTAGTTCCAACATTACCACATATTAATATCATAATAACACATTGGGCACTTCATACCGCACCTCTATGTACTAGGTCGTAATTCAATCTTCATACATGCAATGTTTAGATTAAATGCTTGCATTGGATTGGAATCTTTTCGTGTAGACAAGGGGTGTCAGACTCGGGTTGGTTCGCGGGGCGCTTTAACGTCAACTTGATTTCACGTGGGCCAGACAATTTTAGATATAATATTTAGATTTTTTTTATAAATGGATTAAAAGAACTGGATTAAAAGCCCTGAATATTCAGTTTTTTTATAGATCTAAAACAATGTTTATTTTAGCTTTTTTGATATATTTCTAGATTTTTGAAAATGATTTTTGAACTAAAAACTGGAAAAAATGGATTAAAAAATTACAATTATTGATTTAAAAGGGGGAAAAAAATCAGGAAATTTAATATACATCTATACTCTTCATTTTAATTTGATCCTAAAACAGAAAGTCACACTCATGATTTACTTTCCCGGGCCACACAAAATGATGCGGCGGGCCAGATTTGGCCCCCGGGCTGCCACTTTGACACACGTGGTGTAGACGATTCTTTCTTTCGATTGCAAAAAAAAATAAAAAAAAATTGAAACTGCAAATATATATATATATATATATATATATATATATATATATATATATATATATATATATATATATATATATATATATATATATATATATATATATTTGAAACAAGTGTCATAAAGTAATCCAATCCAATCCAATTTCCAAAGAGGCTAGCATATAATTTGATTTTCATTTCCTTGCCATTTTGACAATTTTATACAAATTACTGCTTTTCCACAGGAAGAAAAGCGTAGTGGAAAATATTGAGGACAATCAATATGCTAATGAATACTTGTTCTTTGTTGTACGAAGCACGACCACATCGCCGTGGCAGCGTCTCATTAATGGAGCACATACAATCGTACTATTGAACCTCCAAATTAAGTGCAATATACTGACGCTTAATTTCTCCATTCTGTTCTTCCTTAATGTATCCGAATCGCTATCTCCTTGGAAATACACTTTTTCTTATGGACCATTAAGTCCAGTCAGAAATAAAAGCAGAGGGGAAAAAAAGAATACAAATTTGCTTCTTAGAATATGTATTGTTATGCCATTAACGGAACAACAAGTTAAATTGCGAGACGGTTTCGGAGATGAGGCTTGTTAAAACAGTCGAATGAGCAGATTGAAGGAGAGATTCATTCCGCCGTGCATGAGGTCTGATTACCCAATTTAATTCATATAAATAGTCTGCATATGAATCTCGTCACATCCATATTCTCAACAGCCCGTGACATTTGCAAAATGGACCTATGGGTGCTTTTTCTTTTTGCCAATTCATCTCTCTGACTCTCTGGATTATTTTTGGGTCCGGGTGAATGACAATGTGGCCACCTCCCCATAAATAACAGCTACGCGGAATAGTTTTAACTTCAATACGGTGCTTCGTTACGTGACATTTGAAGTCGAGAGCTGCATCTGCAACTATTGACATGCAACTGGGTTGTCTTGTTCGTGTTTGTGAAATGAGGTCTCGCAGGAAATGCGGCGCGTTCTGCACCATGAGCTGCATGCTAATTGATCATTTGATGTTAAAGCGGAAGAGGACATAAAGTTGCTTCTGATTCCTGGAACATTCCATTAGAAGTGGGGACAAGTTAGCCCTCCCTTTGCCTACTTCCCCTTGGAGAGCAGCTGTCAAAACAGAGTCCAGGAAAGCTATCTGGAGCTACGCTGCCTGCTTGACGTCTTGTGTAATCGTTCCTACTGTTCCGCCACGTGTGGGGCCCATGTGATGTTAATTTGGCAAATCAGCACTCAGAAAAAAAATTGCATTGCGTGCATTTTTATGAAGCAATGCATTTTATTTTTTTGCATGTCTTTGGCTAAAATCACACTGGTGCAAAAGAAGACAAAAAAAATATGACGTCAGCAGGGACTGTAAATGAACCCATTTTAAGAAACTCGTTAGCTGCCGTTGACCGCGTGGGTACTCGGACGTTTTGTCGAAAGACGTTTGGTCGACTGGATGTTTGGTAGAACAGACGTTTGGTCGCTGGGTTGTTACTGTTGAAACCAGCTCTCAAAATTAAAATCATGAGAGACAGAGAGAGAGAGTGCGTTTAATATCTAAATATCTAATATCAAAATATCAACATGTCATAATTTGACAGCGAGCGAACCCGGAGACCAAACGTCCGTTCGACCAAACGTCCGGTCGACCAAACGTCCGGTCGACCAAACGTCCGGTCGACCAAACGTCCGTTCGACCAAACGTCCGGTCGACCAAACGTCCGTTCGACCAAACGTCCGGTCGACCAAACGTCCGGTCGACCAAACGTCCCGTCGACCAAACGTCCGGTCACGGACCGCATGAGATGTCCAAACTATGTTGACTGGGGGAGGTTGGCAGCAAACGATCGCTTTAAGAACTCCCAGCCAAATTGGATTGGTCATCTAGTGCTGTCAATGGAACTGAAATATGAGCTATCATAGCCAGTCTTCGCATTTAGAAGGTGTTATGAAATGGTGGGCATGTGCTAAAAATGAAAATGACTGCTTTAATGTAATTTTGGAATCAAATTTGGCTGTTTATATCCATGTATAGTTAAAAAAAAAAGTAGGAATACAAGTGAGATTTTTCATCTCTGCATATCAGTGGTGTAGTTTGAATGATGGATTGATTCTTTGCTTTCTTCGGAATCCTCAAAGAGCCTCAAAGAGCACGGAATGTCTCAGCGGGCTTGAGGTCAAACTTGTAACAAAGTGATTTATAAGAACAATGACATATCGATCCAATAGACGAATCCTGTCAAAGTACTATATGTGAACTGCATTCTTTATCGTTGCAGGGCTATTAAATATCCACCAACAGCAACCACGGGACTTTGACTCGGAGGAAAATGAATGGCTGGATTCCTAAATACGGAACGGCCACAACAAAATTGAACCTGCCAGCAATGTAGGAACTTTACAACTTCCAATTCGTCCTACAAATCACATTGAAGGGAGTGCGAATACCAACAATGCAGAGACCAGATTCACTCTAAGCCCATTCAAAACAAAGTTGAATTAAAAATGGGAAAACAGATTTTAGTGCACAATTTTAACTGAAATTTTATAACCAAAGATCACTTGGGCTTCGTGAATGAGTCAAGTTCGAGTATGGAAACCCAGCAGTGGATATAATTCAAGTAGAGGAACAATAAGCTGTATGTATATAAAATGTATTTGTTGCCATTCAGTTTATACAGTGCCTCTGTGGGTTTCCTCTGGGTACTCCAGTTTCCTCCCACATTCCAAAAACATGCATAGTAGGCCGATTGGACACTCTAAATTGCCCCTAGGTATGATTCAGGGTGTCCCCCCGCCTCTGGTCTGAAGTCAGCTGGGATAGGCTCCTGCACCCCCCCCCCCCCCCCCCCGCGACCCTAATGAGGATAAAGCGGTTCAGAAAATGAAGATGAGATGGGAGTTTATACAATGAAAATCGAAATGCAATGAACCCTAACGGAGACTCATTTTACTCATTGGCATCTATTATTCATGACCATAGTTGTCTGGGATAGGCTCCAGCACCCCCATGACCTTAGTGAGGATAAGCAGTATGGAAAATGGATAAATGAATGAATAATTGTTGTGAGTGGCAAGCTAAGAGATTATGAGCAAAGAGCGTCCTCTAGTGTTAATTAGAAATGACAGCATGACTCCAAAAAAATACGTTTTGACATGTTTTACTGTGACGCGTAATCAAATATACTACTTCATTCATTGACTTCATTTGTTTTTTAAAATTTGATGATAAAATAAACGCTTTGATCATCATACCTTGCCTGTCGTCTGTTTACACGTTTCTGATTGGCTAAGATAGACAAATGGGCGTGCTCCAAAGATAAGACTCAAAACAATCCAGCTTCGACGTAAACAGATCAGCAAAGATCAAAAATCACGTCGCCGGAAGCACAGAATCCGAATTGGAAGTGAAAAGGGCCCAACGAGTGCATCTGAATGTTTGTTGTCATCGTCGTCCAACATTTTTGTTGACCTTCCAACAGTGAGCTTTCAATGTTAGCTCGTTAGCTCGCCAGTTGACATCAGGTGAGTGTGGATCCATTTGACGTTGACTTTACATTCAAATCTCAATTTCATTCTACTGTGTAAACTGACATGAACGCAGTTCCTTTCTGGTTTATTTAGTTGTTGTTGTTATTGTTGTTGTTGCATACCTGTCAACCTCTGCCGATAACTGCCCTTATAAATGATTATTGATTCCCCTTACAAACCCCCCAAAAACCTTACAAACACCGTACGACTCGTACGGTGTTTGTAAGTTTTTTGGGGGGGTTTTAAGGGGAATCAATAATCATTTATAAGGGCAGTTATCGGCAGAGGTTGACAGGTATGTTGTTGTTCATAAAGCTGTCAAGTACTTCACGCTGAAAGTCGTCCTGATGATGCTGGCGCCTGTCAACAAGGGTGATGGAGCCTAAACCACACAGTCCCACCATGTCCGAGAATGGACAGCTTGGACATCTGGGCGGTCTGGCAGCCGGCGGCTCGTCGGTTCGTCGGCGACGGCAGATCTACCAAAGTCGGGCCCATTCTCAAAGTCTGCTGGACAGGCTGCTGGGCTTGCGGCAAGATGGAATCCTGTCCGACGTGGTTCTTCTGGTGGAGGGTCGAAGCATCCCTGGCCACCGTGTGCTTCTCGCTGCCTCCTGCGATTACTTTAGGTATTTTTTTTCCAATCTTATTTCATTAGACGAACAAATTCTATTGCTGACCATATCTTGCTGATTGATGGAAGTGGGGGGAAAAAAATCGGAAAAGCCTTGGCGACGTCAGGTCATTTGACGTTGCCTAGCAACCGAGGATGCGACAGAGTGGAAGACATAGAATAAAGTGGCAGTTGTGGCATAACCATTTTATTCCAGTTAGTCATTATTAACATGGCACTAATTGGAACTTGAAACACTTGAATCATATTTAATGCCCTTGAGGTTGCAATTAGATTCTCATGATGTGTTTGGATTGGATAACTTTATTCATCCTGTATTCGGGAAATTTCATTGTGACAGTAGCAAGAAAAGGCATAGTTATAAGTTAGACAGTACAGTCAAAGACGGATAGACTCAAAAAGACGTAAAGTTGGACAAAAACAGAAATTGTGAGAAATACAAGAACTGTCATCCTTACTTTTAGGTATTTACATATTTGTTATATAAATGGTCTCTGAAAATAGATCAACCACATGTGAGGTGTTTTTGGAGCCACTTTGTGATCTGTTATTGAACACGGCAAAACAAGCCATGTTTAAGGTTCAATGACAAAAGCGTAAAGATCTGATGAACAGACGCATGGAAGCTGCGCTAAGATTGATTTGAACGTCGCGCTTAAGATCTCCCAAGTCATCCTAAGCCGCCGTCCTCTAACACCCAGGGTCATATTGTCCTCAGGGGGATGTTCACGGCAGGCCTCCGGGAGATGCAGCAAAAGGAGATCCCCATTCACGGAGTGACGTATTTGGGCATGAGCAAAATAATGGACTACATCTACACTTCAAAGATCGAGTTAGACCTGGACAGCGTGCAGGAAGTCCTGATAGCGGCTACATTGTTGCAGGTGGGCTTGTGATAGCTGTTGTACATTTGATTAAAACGTCAGTTCAGGTTGGGATTCCATTTCTTATCATTGGAGCGGGGATAAGAAATACGACGTTGGCCCTGAAAGTCCAATATTTCTGCAAATGTAAAATAGGGAGACTTATATTTTGGGTGATCTCTAAATTGCTCAAGTTTGAAGTTCCCACTTTTGAATCTTTGTCTTTGTCAAAAGCTTGAGGACGTGATGGACTTCTGCTGCGAGTTCCTCTTATCCTGGCTGGACGAGAGCAACATACTGGAGATCCACCACCTGGCCGACCTCTACGGACTGGGTCAGCTGAAGGCCAGAGTCCACGCTCACATCCTGAGCAATCTGCAGACTTTTTCCCGCACCGACGTTTACAGACGGTTCCCCGCGGAGGAAATATTCCGCGCGCTGAGCAGCGACGAGTTGCAAGTGCGAAGTGAGAACGAAGTCTACGAGGCGGCGCTTCACTACCACTACAGTCCCGCTCAGGTGGAAAGCGACCAAGTGTACTTGCAGGTCAGTTGTCTTCGTCCAACTTTCTTTCTCCTCGCTTCCCTGAGCAGCGTTTGGCGTGAAGGAATTCCCTCGCGGGTTCGCTAAATCTAAATCTTGACGCCTTTGCAGGAGCGTCTCCAGATGCTGGACGCCGTGCGCTTCAGCTTGATGGAGAAACCGACGCTCAAAAGGCTACACGACAAACTGGAGCCGTGCCCGCTGAAGGAAGCCGTGTCCGTCGCCCTCCGTTACCACGAGAATGAGATCTGGCAACCCGTTTTTCAGAGTCCTCTCACGCAGCCTCGCTCTACGTTCTTCTGCATCTTGGCCTTTGGGGGGATGTTCGCGTCTCAGGTGGAAAAGCAGCACGTGTTCCAGGTGTTCCATCCCAGCTGGAAGGAGTGGCGAGCTCTCGACGCGACGAATAGTCCTCGGATGTCCAATCAGGGAGTCGCCGTGCTCGACAATTTTGTGTATCTTATTGGCGGAGACAGGAACACCAGTGGATTTCGGGCGGAGACTCGTTGCTCCAGGTGAGGAGGACAATTTGCTTACAAATGGTAGGAACAAAAGAACTGTGTTTTTAACCACCTATGACCCAGACTCTTGCAAGGCATGCATTTTTATTTTCTCCATGATATTTAGACTAATTGGGAGATGAGTGTAAAAACAAAGAATGGTGTTTTTACATGTCTCTGAGAAAAATGGACGCCAGGCCCTTGTAGTCCAAAATTGAACATTGTAGTCTTTGACAACCAAAAATGTGATGTCCACACACGTGGATGGACGCCAGGTCTTAGGAAGTTAAAGTGGACATTTCATTTGTTCTGTTGTGGTTTCTGATGAGACCAATTTCCAAGAGTAAGTGAATCCGACGAGATTTTTGTTGACATTGCACTCTTCGCACTCAGCCAAGACTTCCAGTTTTTTCAGTTCATTTAACAGACTAAATAGAGCAAACAATTATGCTTGCAGTCACTCTCGAATACTTTTTGACTTTTTTATTGACTGATCAGAAAAATATTGGATTTAGACTAAAATTTCTAAGTGCATCATGATTTCCCGAATACCCATTCAATATGTAAATATTGATTCGTAATTGGAATGATTTAAGGCGGCCCAGTGTACGAGTAATTAGTGCGTCGGCCTCACAGTTCTGAGATCGAGGGTTCGATCCCAGGCCTTGCTGGGTGGAGTTTATTCTCTGCATGGTTTTGTGAGTTTCTCCGGGTATTCCGGTTTCCTCCCACATCCCCAAAACATGCAAAGTATGCTGTTTGAAGACTTTAAATTGCCCCTAGCTATAATTGGTTGTCCTTTAGTCTCCTCCTGCCCTGCGATTGGCTGGCCACCGATTCAGGGTGTCGTCCGCCTGGTGCCCAAAGTTAGTTGGGATAGGCTCCAGCACCCTCCCTTGTGAGGATAAGCGGTACGGAAAATGAAAGAATGGCATTGTTTAGCGATTAAGTGCAACCATTAACATGAAAGCAATAATAGTGAGTGAATTATTAAATTGATCGTTATGTGCTCTTGTCCATGTGGCGTAGATATGACCCTCGCCACAACACCTGGTGCGCCATCCAGCCGTTGCAGCAACAGCACGCGGATCATAGCGTGTGCGTGGCGGGCGGACACATTTACGCCATCGGAGGTCGCGACTACAGCAAAGAGCTCCACTCGGTGGAGCGATACGACCCGCACACCAACACCTGGGAGTTCGTGGCCCCTCTGACCAGAGAGGTAAGAGCTCTGTCCACAGGAGGGCGCTGTGTATTCCCCCATTGGAATCTTAGCTTTTAATTGTTTCCTCTCCATTTTAGGTTTACGCTCATGCCGGAGCTGTGCTGGATGGCAAAATTTACATTAGCTGTGGACGCAGGGGGCGGGCGTACCTAAAGGAGACCAGTTGTTTTGACCCGGCAGCCAATCAGTGGACAACGTGCGCCGACGGGCCGCTGGGGCGAGCCTGGCACGGAATGGCGGCTGTCAACGCTCGCCTCTACGTCATCGGGGGAAGCAATGATGAGCATGGGTATCGGCAGGATGTCTTACAGGTAGAATGTCGTTATGTTTTTTTCAATTTGTCTATAGTAAAGGTAACCAAACTATTCCGCGGAGGCCATAGCGGCCAATGAGGTTTCTTCTGAAATAAGTAACATCTGACTGTGATCAAGTCATTGCATTTCTCAGGCAAAAAAAGCGAAGAAAAAAATTATCCTTTTCATCGGTTGGGATATTTTCTCGCAAATACACCGTATTTGTTGCTAAAAAAAATTGATGACTGAATTAAGGGTACGGCTTATATGCACATAAATTAGACTTTACATTCACAAAACTGCAAGGTGACAGACGAAACGCCATAATGCAAGAGAATGCGGCCAATACAGCCATTTATTTCAAAATGGAGAAAGGATAAACATAAAACGCTTAACAATTATACGAAGGGAAACTAAGATTTAACGATTTTAAGGCAATTTTAAGGATATGGCTTATACGTGGAGGCGGCTAATAAGCAAGAAAACACGGTACCTCTTGAGGACTGGTTTGGGCACCCATGGTCTATAGCACATGTGTCAAAGCGGCGGCCCGGGGGCCAAATCTGGCCCGTCGCATCATTTTGTGTGGCCCGGGAAAGTAAATCATGAGTGAGTGCCGACTTTCTGTTTTAGGATCAAATTAAAATGAAGAGTATAGATGTATATTAAATTTCCTGATGTTCCCCCTTTTAAATCAATAATTAATTTTTTAATCCATTTTTTCTGTGTTTTTAGTTCAAAAATCTAAAAATATATTTAAAAAAAAGCTAAAATAAATGTTTTAGATCTATAGAAAACTGAATATTCAGGGATTTTAATCCAGTTCTTTTAATCTATTTATTAAAAAAAATCTAAATATTATATCTAAAATGGTCCAGGACGTGAAATCAAGTTGACGAGTCTGACACCCTTGCTCTATAGTTTAAAGATCTATGTTTGTCAGAGGAAATTGAATGTTGAAGTAAGGAGGTCAATGATCACATCCAATGAGTTAAGAGCGTAAAAACATTTTTACAATATTTTTTGTGGGTCAACCATAAACGACAGATCACCACGTATTTTTTTTTCTATCTCAATGTTTTCAGACGGCGTGCTTTGACCCCTCGGACAACTCGTGGACTTTACTGAGCCCCCTCCCCGCCGGCCACGGGGAACCCGGCGTAGCAGTTTTGAACGATCGCATCTACGTGTTGGGAGGGCGCTCTCACAACAAAGGCGACCGCATGAAATACGTTCACGTGTTCGACCCCGACACCGGCGAGTGGGAGAGCGGCACGCCGTTCAAGGATCGCGTCTCGGGGCTGGCGGCCTGCGTGGCGCTGGTGCCGCCGGTCGTGATGGAGCTCGCCAACGGCTTGGAGCGGAACCTCAAGGCGTCGATGGATGAATTTCTCAACTCGGAAACGAGCTCCGATGAAGACTAACGACTGCGAACGAACTCGGCGTTAGCGATGTCAAGGTATCGGCGTGGTCGTCTTATTTATGGAAGCGTTACGTCAAGCTTATGGCCTTTATTCCGTGCCTATCAAAAGACAAATTTGCACATTTAAACGCTAATTTACGATGGAACACCAACTTTTTGGGGAGCACTCGTGTCACTCACTGGCTGCCATTGACAGCGTTAGACGTCTAATCCATTGTTACTGAGTGGGGCAAATGAACAATAGGTTAGATGTCTAAGTGCCATCCGTCAATGGCCTCCAAGTGTTTTAAATTAAATGAATAAAGTATGGAGGTTTTGGGCCACATTATTGGTGGGGAAAGTTTTGAGCGGATTCAGGTCTTTTTTTTGTAGCACAAAAACCTGACATTTAAAAACCAAGTGTTTAGGTTTTCCATATCTCCTGTATATTAATGTTTGTATTGACATTTGATAGATATGAGGCTTAAAGCGGACTGTATCGGAATATTGTTGCACCTATTCATAATGGAGGCTGTTGGATAAAGACCTCAGTTTTGAAGGGGTTTGAATCCGAAAAAGCAAGGAAATTGTCTTTAGCTGTACTAAACCAAAAACTGTTACATAGGTTTAAAATTTTGGGTTGACTTGCCCTTTTTTGAATTAATTGTTGGTGTATTGTGTGTTTGTGATCATGAAAAAGCTAATAACTCTTGTCACTTTTGTGTTCTTTCACACTATTTTGCATTTTGTTATTAATCTAGAAATGTGCACTGTATGCAACCCTATTTTGCCTCATAAATTGATCGCTGCGGTTTAACATTTCAATATTTAATGCAGATAAGTCAAAAGTTGCTTGTTTATTTTCAAAGTGGGATGAATGGGTTAGTTCAGAATCATACTCATAATCAAGCAATATTTTCTATTGAATGACTACCATTAAGTCTGTCACCCATGTTATGCAAATGTTGTGAAAGAAAAATAAAGAATAATATGCGGTACACACTTTTGTGTTCTGGTTTGATCATTTAAAAAAAAAGAGGGGTTTCATTATACATTTCCTTTTATTAAAACATTTAATGGAACAAACAGATGTTCAATATCAAGGAAATAATTTCTATCTACGTGGCAATGTTATGATGACCATGAATAGGTCATTTCACATGACCTTTTCAGGGATTCATTGGACGATATAATGGACCTTAAATGATGGAATCCCTCAAATTCTGGCAATTAAATGGAGTTTTCTGTCTGTGGTGCATGCTATTTAACAGCAATATCTAGTTGACCATGATAAAAACTACAGGTAAAATGTCATATTCAGCCAGAGATATCAATAAAACAATTCATTTCACACTGTATTAACGACGTGATGCATTGAAACAAACATTCCACCAATTTCGTTATACGCAGCTGTGTATAATGACAATTAAGGCTTTTGATTTAATACTGAAACCAAGAGTGTTTTATACAAACAAAATACATTATATAGCATGTCAGCAGTAAGCACACTACGTTAATAAACCTCACATTTATCACTTACCATGTACCAAAAATAAACAATATATGAACTTTGTCTGCTAGCGTAGCGATTAGCCACTCGCGACTAGCGCTAGCCTCATGCTAATCGCTAATTAACATGATATTGCAATTGATGACCCCCACGAAAATATTCAACATTTCTCCGATTGTTTCTATGAATTTTCGAACAAGACTTACTTTAGCTAAATAAGATATTAGTACGTACACGGTTTAGTATTAAGGCTTAATCAATAATACGTTTTGCTTACCGTAGCTCAACACGACGACCACAGGGCTTGAAATCTGCATAAATGCCAACTTCTGTGTCCTATCAAGTAAACAACTCATTAGACATCCAAATAAATTAGATAATAGTCGATAAAAATGTTTGTATTATTAAATATATCATACCGGAAGCTTGCTGCCTTCATTCGCGATGCTCCCAAAATCAAAAAGAGTTGTTATATTCACTGTTGCCGTCAGAGAGCGGTGTTTCCTCCCAAATCATTAAAAAATAAAACAGCAATTTCAAAACAAAACTACTAAAACGCCAGTAATTAAATGATTCGTCTGAGTGTGAAAATGGAATTTGACGCATTTTCCCTTAACTAAATTAATCTACTTAATCGATTAAAAGTTGACAAAGTGGGGAACTTGAGACCATTCTAAAGGAGTTCTGTCAGGAGTCTTAATTCCCATTTAATACCACAGCTGGGTCAAATTATCCTAATTTAACCCTTTAACTGCCTAAAGGACATACTACAAAATTTAAACAGTTTCATGACAGGCCTAAATAGAAAAAAATGCACCGGATTCCAAAAAAAACATTTACAAGTTGTTTGGAGGTAAACAAACATTTTTGGCTTAAAATATTTCATTTTCCCCCAAAAAATATTCATAATAAACATGAATTATCTTAGAAGATAATACTGGTATATTTGAATCATCGGAAAACTACACAACATCAGACACTGATGCAAGAAAATAGAATAGAACACTCCTATATTATCAATAAAATGCAATTTTCCAGCCAAAGTCAGCTGGGATAGGCTCTAGCACCCCCAGAAAATAAGATGAGATGAGAAATCGTCGCAGCATCGAGCTGCCAAAAGGTAAAAAATCCCTTGTTCAAATTGTATTATTTCATTTAAGATCAACATTGGCAAAAAATACATTTTATTCTATTTATTCATCATTTTACGGTCCAACTTTGGACATTTGTAGCAACTGCGCTTATTGCAGACGTCCTACTTTTATTTAAGGCAGCCAGGCAGGCAGGCAGTCTCTCGTAGTTCCTCTCCATTTGTCCCTGCACTCCATCAGCTTTATGAAGGCTGACTGCTGCTTTCCTCTACATCTGTCAACCTCTCCAAAATCCCCCCACTTGCTATCTTTCACACTATTGTGCTGCCCGTCTGGGGGGGGACCTTGCGGCCCACCAACACCCATCACGGATGTCCACCATCAACCTATACACGCTGCTCATCTTTCTCCTCTAGTGCCACCGAGGGACGTTTCCGACTCATTTCTGGCACTCAAGCACGACATAGTGGATTTTTTACGGACAAATCAAAGCTCGGGCCATTATCAGTGCAATTAAAAGACCACCGTGACGACCATGACACCCGGTGGAATTTGAAAAACAACATGTCGTCACCTTTGGATAAGAGTTGGGAGCTAAAAAAGATTTTGGCAAAGTTGACCTTGAAACAGCAGTTTGCCATTTAGGTGGCACAGCAGGAGGACGCGACCATCCGGCAGCCCCCGAGATCAGCAATTGTACACGAGATGGTTTTCCAGGAGGCCTAAAAACCTCCCCCCTTATTTACAACAGTCATTAGCGGGCCATATCCATCCCGGGTGGTGTGTCAGTGCTCAGCCTGTGTTTTCCTGGGCTGAAAGGCTGGGCGACAAGCCTCCATTGTCATGCTTTTTAGAGCCATTGACGTGAAGAACAAGAGTCGTGCTTTGCTTTATGATGCGAGTGGGTAAACCTCAGCAGGTGAGCGCCAGTCGCAGTTACGCACGGCCTTTAAAGCATGCTGGGCCTGTCCAAACTACGCGCTGGCGCTCATTAGAGCCACAATGGACAAATACAAATAAACACCAATGTTGTGCTGCTTATTAAACATGATTGTTCCTAGGAAAAAAACAACAACAGCACACATTAATGTGGACATGTTTGTTATGTTGTTTTTTATTAGGGTCACATCTCATTCTTCTGATTAGATACAAATTGTATTTTGTTGCTGTGTACTTTTAATCGGCAGTATAATAATGATAACGTTGGATTGGAGAGGATCAAAAATGCAAAAGAGTGTTATGTGAACTCATTGTTGTTGAAATCTGAATGCTAAATGCGGAAAATGTGGAAAGACGGACAATTTTGTATGTTTTGTCTTCGGCAACCCTCCCATTCAAAATGAATTGGACGTCTGGCGCCGTCCGTGAATGGCTCGTGAAAGGGTTAAAGTTGCTTTTAAAAAGAACATTACAATTAGCTGACGAGTGGTTTTAAAATAATTCTTATTTGGGTTTCTTTTTTGGATACAGGGTGACCTTTAATGACATCCGCTGCGGCTCTAAAGCCGCATGTGGCTCTTCCCATCCTTCTGCTGCAGTTTGAATGAGTTAATACAATGAATTAGTCTGTGATATTTTTATTAGTTCATCACTAGATCGTGTTCCTTTCCATTTAACCAAGTTGGGCATCAATCCCACACCTGAAATTTCCAATTGAAAAGAAAACAAACCAAACAAACCTTTTAAAGTTTTTATTTCCTCAACACATCACAAGAGGGGAACCCCAAAAAAAATTGCACACATTTATGATTAGTATTTTCTTATTCTTTTCTTTAATTTCTTCTTTTCCTTTTAATTTCTTTCTCCTTTGACTTTTTACAAAAATAATACAGTCGCAAACAGAACCAAATAGCAAATAAATAGACAAGTGAACAATAAAGCAAGTCCTCAGTACGGCATCACAAACTCAAAAACGGCCTCGTCGCCACCGACGGTTTCGTCGTCGCCCCCGTCGTCAACGCGCACCCATGACGGGTTGCGAAAACGTCACTGTGGTCCCTGAACGGGGTGGGGGGGCCCTCACCAGCAAGAATAAGAGAAGAGCGGGTACTGGCTCCACTCCGTCACGTTGCCGTGGGGATAGCCGTGATGCACGGCCGGCGTGGCGTAATCGGCGCTCAGGTGGTGCGGAGGCGGGTATTGGGCCGGAGCCGAGCCGCTCCACTGCCCCAGCGGCTGCTCGGCGCCGTAGGGGCCGTAGACGTGGTGGCCGAGGACGGCCGGCTTGCCCCCCGGGGCCGCCGCCGAGGCGTTGAGCAGCCCGGGGTAGTCTTGGGAGCCCGGGAGAGGCTGGGGGGCGACGCACGGAGGGGCCGCTCCGTGCGGGCGGGGCTTGGAGGCGTCCTGGTCCGGGACGGCCACGTCGGGGACGCGCGACTCGAAACTGCCGCGGGCCGAACCGCTGGCGCTGCTGCCCACGCTGGAGGACGGGGACGGAGATTTTCCGTACTCCTGGAATCTAAAAAGCCCACAAAAAATGGGATATATTTATTGAATATTTTTTTATATAGTTTGTACTTGTTACCATTAAGTCAATAGTGTCAAACTGCTGTAAAAGTTTAAAAAAGAAAAGTTTATCATTCCTGAGGTTGAGAAACGCTATAAGATATATATTATATTATTTTAGATTATATTTTGACATTTAGAATATGCTGGGAACTTTGGGATTTGGTTACAAAATATACTAATCTTTGATTTTGGCTTTCAAATTTGAATGATTAAAACCTAGCATAGTGGGGCGAGTGGATAGCGCGTCGGCCTCACAGCTCCGGGGGTATTGGGTTCAAGTCCAGGTCGTTTTTCTCCCCGGACCTGCGTGGGTCTCCTCCGGGTACTCCGGTTTTCCTCCCACGTCCCAAAAACGTGATTGTACACTCTAAATTTCCCCGAGTTATGGGTGTGAGTGTGCACGGTTGTCCTTTGTCTCCTTGTGCCCTGGGCACCGAATCAGCTGGGATAGGCTCCAGCACCCCCCGCGACCCTAATGAGGATAAAGCGGTTCAGAAAATGAATGAATGAATGAATAAAACCTAGCATATGAACCCAAACAACCCATTCCATTTTATTGGGTGAGCTGAGAGGTTTCATTTTTAAATGACGCAGATTCTTTTTGGACCGTCAGTGTATCGTCATGAATTTGTTAATTTGCCGGTTGTCACCTGTAAGGTTGGTAGGATGCAAGAGCGGGAACCATCTGCTCCGCGCTGTAAACGTCGCGTGGTTCGGCAGCGGGAGAAGATCCGTTCCTGGTGTTGCGCTCCCTCTCCGTAGACCAAGGGGAGTAGCGCTCGCCCTTGATTTCCTCCTCCCTCTCCTTCCTCTTCCGTAACTCTGCTTCATCTCCGTCGTAGCCCTCGAAAGATGATCTGCAGAAACCTGGCATGGCACAAACCCTCAGATTCAACTTTCCAAGTGGAGACAAAAGAAAATCATTAAAGAAGAGCCGTAAATACTACCGCTAATGACTTTGAAATAATGAAAGACATTTAAAAAAAGATCAAAAAGGCCGACCAATGAAAGCAGACCCTACGTATACCTGCTAGCATGCTACGTACAGGTTCCTTCTCTTGTCGACCATTCTGTCATTTGTCAAGTATATAACACAAAATCTGACCAATACCTGTGGGACTGTCTTCCCCGGAGTCCCTGTTCATTTCAGAGAGTTTGGCTTTCTTGTCCGGGTCGTTTTGGTTCTTGTTTGCGCGCCTGAAAAGAAGCGTTGTCACCGTTCAAAAACTTTTTGAAGCGTTTTATAGGTAAAAAAAATCATGTGGGTGGCTCACGTTGGTACCTTTTTTTTGTTGTGCCTTCATCGCGAAAACCTTTGGCAAAGGGGTTGTGATCAATCTTGAGTTTGGTGATCTAGACATTGAAAAGAGGTTCAAATTAGTGACTTCAGCAGCTAAAGGGGTCACAACTCGCTAGTTGAGGCCGGCAAAAAATATTTTGCGGCCACCTATTGATCATCAAAGTACTATAATATTGGCGTGGCCTGCGCATAGGATAAGCGGTTTGGAAAATGAATGAATACAGGGATAATAAAATAGACAAAAATAGTGGTAAACAAATAAAAAAAACTAAAATAAAAAGCAGGCTTGTATTTTGCCAGGTCGGAAATTCTTAATAAAATGAAATGAAGAAAATCAAATTGCAAGGAAAAATAATTTTAAAAATCATCATAGATACAAAAAAATACATATATATTCAGTTGCATGGATTTTGTCCAGAGAATTTTCCGATGATTAAAAATCAAGACTTTTGCAGCTGATTTTTTTTTTTAACTAAGAAGCGAGCCAAAAATTCAGCAATCAGCTACATTTGTCCCTTTTTTGGGCAATAGGACTCTTTCTTTTTTTTAATATACAAACAGAAAGGTACCTTGGTGTTCTGGTAGGCCGTGACCGCGGTGAAGGAGGTCTCGGGGAAGGTGAACGTCTGGAAAACGCTCCAGCGGACGCTGAACAGGTCGTCGGCTTGAACAATGTGGAAGCGAGGGTGATAGCGATGCATGGAGTGCAAGATGATCTGCGGACCAATAAAAAGGGATCAACTTGCCTAGCCTAGAAGGAAAAAGGGCTTACTTTTGGACTCACGTGTCCGTGTTGGTCCAGCGTGTTGTTGGTCAGCTTGAGCTTGAGGAAGGAGATGGACTGCTTCATCCAATGGCTCCCCGGGGCGGGGGAGTCGGGGTGCAGGTACGTCCTGCAGGGGGGCTGCGGCTCCGCTTTTCCCGCCACCTCCCATTTCTCTTTATTCCACTGCAGGACGGACGGATGGACGCAGAACGTCGTTAAAAGGGGAGCGAGGCAAGCCGATGGATGGACGGAGAAAGACGGAGAAAGACGGAGAGGGAACCTGGTCCCCTCTCCCCACGGTCGGAGGGGGGGGGAGTTAGAGGGGAAAGTGCCACCCACTGAGATAGAGGGCTAGTACAGTGGTCTCCCAGCAGGGGATAGAAAAACAGGAAGAGATAGCACCCTTTGATGTTCAATGTTAGCAAAGGGGGGGCCCACCTGGGGGGTGACAAACTTGTCTGGCAAGGCGGAGACAAATCAACAGATCAAGAAATACAAATAGGGAAACTCAACTCAACTGTTACAATGCTGAGGCAAAGAAGTCGATTTCTTTTCATAGTTGGAATTGCGGGAGTGGGGTTTTTTTCAGTCACCCGCGGAAAATCGTTTATTTTTTACCAAGTTAAGAATTTGCAGGGAAAAAATATCCCAATGAATTTTTAAGATTACTGTGGCGTCAAAGCACAATTTACAACATTTAGTTTGACTTTTTTCCCCCAGATACGACAAGACAAATGACAATTGTCTAATAGGGAGCAACACAACCAATAGAGTGCTTCATTAAACCAGTAATAAAAAAAACCTCCAGATTATACCAATTAGAATGAATGAAACTACAAAGAAAGAAAATTAAAATGTGACAGGGCGTATAAAAAAACACTGTTGACATGCAAAGACGACATGGGAAAATTTTCAGAAAAAAAGCCCTTTTACTTTTAGACTGAACTGAACTGTCCCCAGACAACAAATTCATGTCAGTCAATTCCATTATATAAAAATAAATAAAAATAAACGACAACAAATGTATTTTTACCTTGTATCTGAAGCCGTCCTCTGGCACCATATCAACCAGCAAAATGTACTTGGCACAAGGAATAAGACCGGAAAGATTGACTTTGCAGTGAGGAAACATTCTCCTGAAAAACAAGTGAGCATGTAAGAATGCAAAAAAAAAAAAAGAAAATGCCATTTAGTCATCCCCAGATGTTTTTTGCCTTACTAACCTGCCCGGTTTGGTGATGATCATCTCCGTTCCGATCCCATGAAAAGTCCTCCACAGTTCCGGGTCCTCCAAAGTCATGCGGATACTGCCCTGAAGGTAAGCGTCGCTCGAAGGCATGGCGGACGGAGGAGGCCCGCTGAAATTGGCCTTCAAGTCTGCAAAACAAGCAAATATTCTTCAAAACATCTTAATGATTGTGCAAAAAAAAAAAACAGTCAACTTACCTCTAATGGACTGCATTTTCAATATTCAATAGTGCAATTTCTAGAGGAGAAGAAAATCCCACACAGGAGGCAATCCAGAAATCCCAACCAAGTTATCCACACTGGAGTAAAAACAAAAACAAAAAAAAAGAAAGAAAAAAAGAAATCCAGTCATTCATCCAAGTGTCCTCACGTCACGTTAGCATCCTTGGGTGCAAAGGGGCGAGGTCCCGCCGTGACTTTTAAGGAGGCTCCTGCGGTGGGCGGGGTCAGGACGCCCATTCCCAGGCTTTGAAGTGGCACAATGACCAGTCAGTGTCCCGCTGTGATTGGAGGTGGCAAAAATCAAAGGGACTTAACAGAGCCTTGATACCGTCCCCACAGGAAGAGGCTCGGAGGAAATGCATCTTTATAAACTGCTAAGAGACTTTTAAACAAATATGGACGCACATCCCCGCCTGCCCATCGCGGGGGCGCCAGGACCGGTCTAAAGACCGTTCACGTACACAAAAAAAGTGTGCGCGCAACGTGCTAAATGACCTGCGTGCTAAACCGGGGTCTAGTCTAGTGTCCGACACAAAATCAAACGAAATATGTCTTCAATAAATGTACAGCTGAGTCATAGGGTGAGATAATCAAAGTTTTGACCAAAAAATGGATTCCATTCTGCTGCAATGTGATATTTTGATCCATGTTGGTATAGCCCAAAAGTAGCAAAATAATGCCTTTTTTAGACAAATTGAGACCAGCAATGGTGCTAATCAACCAAGCTAATGTTGAAAATAATTTAGGAAAATTGACTTATATATATGTGAAGGACTGAAAAGTAAAAAAAAATTGTATCGCTAAATCTTTGGTATCGAAAAAATGCGGCAATCTTATGCCATTTGTATTTTTCAAGTTAGTATATCTAGTTTCCTACCCAAGGCGGCCGCCAGTTATGGATACCAACCGGAAAAAACAGCATGTCATACATAAAGAAGGGGGAAAACATTAGAAGATGGGAAATCAGCAAGCAAAAAATGGTATTGCATCAGTAAAAAATAAAATAAAAGTCACACAACAGGAAATAAAACAAGAATTTGTTGACCATTTGTTGAAAGCTCACAAGAATTTTGAAGGCCAAATTCTGTCCTAATCTGGAACTGTCTTATTTTACCAACTAGCACGACACCTACTCTCTGAATACTTGACGTATAGCTAGCCAGGCAGGGAATAAATTCATGAAAAGACAAAAGCCACACCACTCTGGGCGGGAAACTCAATGGAAATCCATAATGGGATGACGATAACAATGTCATATTTCTTCCACAGGTAGATTTTACCTGGAGGACATTCTCTTTTTTTTGTGTGTGTATTGGGGCTGTCTAGACAGCTAATCTCATTAGGCTAGTTTCCCTGAGAAGGCATGTAGTCGGTCTGTTCTGCATGTAGTCAAAGTTGCTAATTAACAAGCAGTTAGCACCACAAGCTCAAAATCAGTTCTGGTTGGGACAGGAGGGACCAGTACGAAGCTTTTTGGGGACAGTGAGGATTGAAAACAACTATTGACGGCAATAGACGTCCAATCCATTCCAACTGGAAGCCATCGATCCCTGTTCAAATGGATTGGACGTCTATTGCTAGCAATTTCCCAGAAAAAAATGTGTTTAAATAAAATAAACCATTTAAAGGAAGCATGTTAGCACTGTACAAAAAAAGAAGTGTTCATTCGAATGAGCAAATGTATAAGTTCTCCTTGTTCATATTTATGCTTATGTTGGTCATCATATTTATTGTAAACCATATTTATTGTCAAGTTAGGAGTAAATGAGTTTTAAAACTATGTAATATTGCACTGTTTTTTTTAACCAGCTGAAGCATAGTGAATAAATAACCTTGACGTTTGAATTACTTTTATTATGTCAGGCTAATTTTGCTGGAATCATGTGGCACTGAATACCATTTAACCGTTTTTTACCGTTCCAAAGAGTTAATGAGATTTATAAAATGAAATAAAATTAACAAGCAAGATCATATATCATCACCCTCTTAAAATAATCGCCTTACATTTTTTCTTTACAATTTTTTGTCGGTGTCTTAATCATCCAAAAAAGTCAAAAGCTGGGCTTGAACCCTCAATCTCAGAACTGTGAGGACCAGGACCACATGCTAGCTAGCCACTTGACCACAGATTTTATTACAATTTAAATATATTTCCTTTCAAAATTGCCTTTCCACTGATTTAATTCAAAATTATAAAGCAAAATACAAATGGGCTCAAAGAGAATTTGAAAAAAAATGACTTTCGCAACATCTCTCAATGGTTCCTTTGCTAATCAATTCACCGCGGCATCCATTTTGAATCGCAGTCAAAATGAATTGGACGTCTCGCTTTGTCCATACCCGCCAATCGAGGTCAACATTCCAATGGTTTGTTCGCCACCGAAGGAAACCCTAACGTCAACATGTGGCGAGCTCGACACCCTCGCCGTAGCGATTAGCATAGTCTCTTCCTACTAACATCCAAATTTGAATTGAAGAGATTTTCTTTTTTTTTTGGACAGTCTTACCACTTCCTTTCCCCTTTTTTTCATTGTTTCCCCCCACACTGCATACATACAGAGCCTGAGCTTAACACCTCCACATAAAAGCCACTTTACAGTTACTGTATGGAGAGGGCCGCACTTAATGCACTCCAAATGGCCGCACTTTGGAGGAGGAATCCGTGGCAATTTCAGAGCGCATCAAAAATATCGACCGGCTCGTTTGGGGTCGACGAGGGTCGACGCGCCGTGTCGATGAACGACGAGACGGTAAATTGGCGCCCGGCTCGTAAGGTTGCACTTAAAGATTTGCGCATTTATTTGACGAGCGAGTTAAAGCTTAAACGCGGACTCGGACGATTGGCCGAGGCGTGGCCACGACGGTCTTCGACGAGAGCTGTGTTTTTATCCACCTTTTTGTGAAAGCAATTGTTGCCAAGGAGTTATTAGTCACAGGTTGCGTGTGGCTGTGCTCACTTAGCATTTAGCACTTAGCACAAGGCCCTTTAGAAAGCGGTCCGAGGTCATTGGTGGAGCTCGCCATTTAGGGGTTAGAATGTCAATGGAGTTAAATAGACTTCATTCATCGACACACCTCTTGACGCCGTTTAACGTCTAATAATTGTTGTTTATTTACTGAGCCTCACACCTGCCTTGAGTGAAGCCTGAGGGGAATCACACTGTCAAGCGACTTCACTTGTCCAAGGCATGTGAAGTTGTGCTGACATTTTGTTCTCTTACTATTTGGAAGTCTGGGGTCGCAGAATCCAAAACGGGTCAAGCTTTGGAACTATAGGATCCCCAAAAATACAAATAAATAATGATAATACATTAAAAAATGAACCAATTAGCCGCCCACTAGCTGAAACATGAGCCTTCAGTCAGTCCTCCCAGTCTAAAGGAATTGGACGTGCCCTGTTGTTAATGCCAGTCAATTCGGAAACGTGCTTTTTTGATAAGTTTTAAGGTATGGGCACACATTAATTTTTTGGGACTATAATACACACTTCAAAACCTTTATTTTCACCCAAAATCTATCCTAATTTTCAAGTGCGACAGTTTTCTGGTTGTGCGTAATGATTTCAAACCTATTTTGTTGTTGCATACCTGTATTATACTAGTCCAGAAAAGTGCTTGAGATGCATTAATCAAACAATTAATTCAAAATATTTAATAAAACAACAATTACAATATTAACCTAACTCTAACTCATTCATTAATGGTGTACTTTATGCTACGGAAAATAAGATACAATGAAATATGAAGCAAACAAGTGCATTGTTTATGTAACATTTTTGGGGGAATGCATACATGTCTGGTTGTGTAACCAGATAAATGATGGAGGGAAAAAAAATGAGACAAAAACTGATCAGTTTTGGATTCATACCTGTCAACCTCTGCCAATAACTGCCCTTATAAATGATTATGATTCCCCTTAAAAACCCCCAAAAAACCTTACAAACACCGTACGAGTCGTACGGTGTTTGTAAGGTTTTTTGGGGGGTTTGTAAGGGGAATCATAATCATTTATAAGGGCAGTTATCGGCAGAGGTTGACAGGCATGTGGATTCTGCACACAAGAATTAGTTTTTTAAAAATTCGAGAAAAAATGGCTGCCCAGTGAATTCCCTTTTATTTGCCTAATGAGTCTCATCTGGCTGTAAAGGACACAAAAGTGTTGAAAAAGAAAAGACAACCGGAAGTGATCATTGCACTGATGCACAGTTTTGTGTTCACTACGCTGTGCAAGTTTGATCAGATTTTAACGTCAACCAGCTTCCTTAATTTTAACAGCGGCCATATTATTGCAATCTCATACTCCAGTTAACAGACAGGATTGTCGTGACATTGCCCTGAACCAGACCCGATCGAGAGATAGGCCCAAGTTGAAGAGAATCTCCCGACTTATCTCCTTACCCGCCGCCGACATGCCATTTATCTGGCGTGATTCTTGTTGCCATTTGTTTTAACTGCACAGACCCCTCCCGTTTTCCGCCGTTAACAGCTGCCAATATACAGCCCGCGCCGAGGATCAGACGGCTCTCTAGCGGCCCAATAAAGAGCCCCCGGAGTGGACTGACGAGAAATCTCGCACCTTTTGCTCACATTAGCCATGCAGCATGCCCTTTTGATGGCTAAGTGGCCGCTTTCAGGGGTTTGTTCACCGTTAGTTCGGACGAGACGCCGTTTCTTACGTAAGAAAAGCCCGGGCGAAAAATTAACACCAAGGACCCTCGGGGGGTTCTCCGGTGGCAATGAACAGGAAATCGGATTGGTTAAAAGTTGAACGCTGACTAAAAAATTGAGTAGTTGGTAAGGCAAGCAGAGGAGGGCTACGCTCACATTTGGTCGCCCACGTAAGAAAACAAAGGTCACATGTGACTGGGCCAAATGACAACTTGGCGGCACTTCATAAGAAACTGCTGGAAGTTGCTAATGAAGACTAATGACTTCCCTCGTGTCGCAGACTTCACACCTGAGTGTACGAGGCCTTTGAGCACCGAAGCGGGGTCCGCGGGGTTGGGCCGCTAACTCGGGACAGGAAAACGCCATTTCGGGTCTTGCGGATTTTGTTTTCTCAAAGATGTTACAAATGAGAGATAGATAATTGAATTCAAAAGGTCAGCCATTACTAAGAGGGACCCCTCCCTCCCAAAAAATAAAAAAAAATTGTACGCAATATGACCGTCTTAAGCCGTCTGGAGAAGGCGACAATACCCGCACATTTTAGAGTGTTTTTTTAATAGTGCAGCGGCACACGTGCGGATCAACTCACTCTGCCTAATCAGCGTCTTAACCCTTTTATGACAGTGGCTTCTACAATGGACATCTTATTTTTTTTAGGTTTACCCTGTATGTGTTTGGTCAGTAAAAAATATTACCTTTTTTTTTAAATCAATCATTACTGTATTTTTATATTTTTATAAACACAGTGGTCATAAACACATATGTATTTGTATATGTTTTCAAAATTTAGCTACTACAATATACACTTCTTTTTTTTGGTTACCCTTTATAATTTAAGTGAGTAGATTTTTGGTCATAAAAATGTGACCATTCTTAATCAAGTAGTACTGTTAGTACTTTTACTTTTTTAATGAACATTAATGTATAAATTCACAAAATGGTAATAACCCCTGCATAAATGGAAAAAGGAGGCCAATCCAACTCAGTTATATCATTGTGGCCTGATTTTTTTTAAATTAAATAGATCTTTAAAATTTATTATTTAAATGATCTTTTAAATGGAAAGAATTGGTGTTTAGTTAAAAGCATGTTCCAATCAATTTTTGGCCAAATCCAGAGTTAAGAAATACTTTAAGTGTCAATAAAAACTGCACTGACGTGTACTCCAGACGGGACTCCACGTCCGACCTGCCCTCGAAAGACGACTCCTGGCTGGACGTCTTCAGGCTCAGATTGTCCTTGTCGACAGGAAGACATTCTGTAAAGTAGACAGGAAGGGTCACCGAGAAATCAGAGCCATCTGCTTCCAAATTGTACCTTTAACCTTTGTTTGTCTGAGATGCTGCCTTTGTCCAAAATTTCTTTGTAAAACCACAAATTTATCCAATAAAAATGTACATATTAACAGTAAATGGATGATCAACAATTACATTAAACTAATTTACAAATAACCCCTGTATAATTAGTGATAATAATGATAATATAAAATATTGATGATAATAATAGTAACAAGTGAATTTCCCGAATACGGGATGAATAAAGTTATCAAATCTAATCTAATATGCTCTTTAAACATAAATGACATCATTAAGTCAAACCCATAAGTCACAGTTCATAGACTAACCAGTAGGCGTAATGTACTCTGTCATGTTAGTATATTATGTAATAGCGCTGGCTAGAAGTCAACAAGCGCCCTCTGTCGGTCAACTCAAACACCATTTTAGCGTTCCATCATTTGGAAGATAAGTGGATGTTAACTCGTCCTATGCCTGTATGTTGATGAAAAGAGACAACTGGTTCATTCCTAAATGTCTTTTAGAAGACCACATAAAAAAAACACAAGTGCTGCATAAACAATATTTGACCACAGAGGGCTTGCTCCAACAGCTGCTGCCATGGCAACAGAGGAGCTGGCAGAAATGACATTCTTTTATTTGGATTTAAAGGATAGTTGTTGTTGTTTTTTCATTTTAAAACTCAGACGTCTTAATTTGTTCAAAATCGGAGATAAAATGTCGATACATACCTTAAAAGTGCAATGGCCTCCACATATGATCCCACATTTTGTGTCCAATTTCCAGATTCCAAAGTGGGTGTGGCACCTAAACCTTAACTAGGAGGCTTAAACATCAGATTTGGTCATTTGACATTACATTGCGTGAATATATTCATATACACAAAACAAAGTGAGACTGGGAAGATTACTATGTGGGATTTGTGGGCATGGAATGGCGCATCTTTATTATTTCTTTTCAACTTTTGCATGTGTATGACTTTCTCTAATTATAATTATGTAAGATGGCAGACAACTAAAGACTGCCATTGAAGTGTTATATTTTATTAAACATGTCTTGAAAACTTAGTTAATATTTGAAGTCATTGATTATAAGCATGTCCGATGAATGTTCGCCCAATAATAAACAGTAGCAAGATTTTTAATACTGTATAGAATGGAAGATCACATGAAAAGGAATTTTGATACGACAAGATAAAAAAAGGAAGTGCTTACATGCAGTGAGTGAGATGTCATTTAGTTGACTTGATGACAGATCATTGTAACACGACAGCATGCGTTGTTCCTCCCATCTCGGCTTTTACTGCAGCATAGTTCCTTGTCATATCATTTGTATGCAATTTAAGTACAGCAGCACAATGCCTAAAAATGTTCAAATAGATTTTTTTGGTTGGACATCAATAATACTCAGAAGCCAGACATATGGCCTCTAAACTGTGATACATTTCCAAAAGCTCTGCAGAAAAATATCCCACACCTCAATTAAAAAATACAAAAACACTTACAATTTACATTTTCTTGTTATCATTTCACTGGACCTCCCCCCCCCAAAAAAAATCAGTTGACACAATTCATTTTATAGAAAGCAATCCGTAAAAAAAAACATTCCGTTGTCTTCCACTGAGAACGCCAAATTGCGACAAATTGATAAAAAAGCCTAAGAATTCATCGACACCACGTCTGCATGCATGTTGAATTGTAGTGACTTTATAAAAGGCTTTGGAATGAAAGCCACATTCATTAAAGATATTTGGATTTGGATATGTACAAAAATGTCCTCTTTTTTTTAAACGTGATTCACATCAGTGCTGGTGACGGCTACGAATGCCCTCCCAAGTAAGAAGGAACATATTCTCACAAGAAGACGGGAAGTACAAAAGCAATACACTTTGCACAGTGCTTTACTGACCCAAATGTTGAGTGTAAACATTCCCCATGTGCTACAGGTTACGGCCTAGCGCGGCGGCGGCGAGCGTCTCTTTGTCACCTGCGCGTCCGATGAAATGTATCACAACTGGCCTCGGTCCTCCGTGTGCGGTCGTTTGGTCGCCGGTCTTTTGGTCGCCGTCTTTTGGTCGCCGGTCGTTTGGTCGCCGGTCTTTTGGTCGCCGGTCTCTTGGTCGCCCGGACCCAAACAACGGGCGACCAAAAGACCGGCGACCAAAAAAAGGTAAAACAACACGGTCTACGCATCAATAAAAGCCAACAATGGCCCTGAGCAGTTTCACTGAGCGGACGTGTGAGTGTATAAGAGTTTGTATGTACATGCGTTGTCCCTTTAAGAAGCCACATCAGTCAGGGTCTTAACAAGTTCTCCAACAAAAAACAATAACAGTATGCGAAATTTGGAGCTTTTCTTTAGCCTAATAATTAATAGGGCATTAAGTATGACTAAATAATAATTTGCAGTTTGTATTTAGGGAATTTGAGCAACGATTTAAATGGTAATTATCAATAACCTTCCGGGCGACTAAAAGACCGGCGACTAAACGACCGAGTACCTCGGTCCTCATCTTCGGAAGATGTGCGGCGGTGGACCTCACGAACGATGCATAAACGGCCGTCGCCGCCCGGGTAAGCGACTTGCGCGCTGAGTTCGCAGCCACGGCGCGCCACCCAAAGTGGACAGGGTGGCCAGAGCCCATTGAGAATAAACACGGATTGCACGGATAAAAAAGCGAAGCCGCGCTGACGTACTTCGGCGCCGCTCAGATGTCCATGTAATCGTCTTCCTCCTCCGACTCGCTCTCGAAAGACGACTCCTGGCTGGACGTCTCCTGCACCTCCAGGGAGGGTTGGCTGAGATTGTCCTTCTTGACGGTGGCGGCCGACTGCGACGACAGGATGACATTCTGCGCGCGGAGCGGAAAGGGAAGGTCACCCGTGAATGGGAGCGCCACGCGACGGGATCGTACCTTTAGCCTTTGTTTGGTTTCCTCCGAGATGCTGCCTTTGGGAGAGAGAAGAGTGGGCGTGGGGGGAGTCACTGTGATTTCCGGGGGGAACTTGCTGATGGTGCAGGGGATGAAGAGCTTTGGCATGTTGGGCGGGACGCGAGAGCGGATTCGACTGGCGTCCGGAAGCTTGGATAAATCACTGCAGGCGTAGTGCTGCAGGTCTAGGGACAAACATTTAACATTATTATTAACAGGTTTGCCATCCTGTGTGTGGTTCCAGTTTTTGTCCAACTTTACGTCTTTTTGAGTCTATCCGTTTTTGCTACCGAAACTCGTAGCTCGTTTTTGTGTTTTTGCTGCTTTTCTGTCTTAATGATTTGGTGATTCTTAATGATCCCATTGACTTTGATTTGCTTTGTACTTTGTGCTTTTTGCTTTTGCTTTGAAGAAATTTCCTGAATACGGGATGAATAAAGTTATCCAACCCAATCCAATCCAATCTCTCAATGATCACGTCATCGCTCGATCACATGATTTGACATGTTCAATAGATCCAGTTTTTAAAACGTATTTTTTACTTTTTTGGGAGTTCAAGCATTGACGGCGACAGACGTCTCATCCAATCTGACTATGAAAAACATCAAGGAAAACAAAACAAAAAGTAAAAAAATATATCAACATGACTCATTTGATCCCAATGGATCGCCAACTTGAATTTTCATATACTTTTGTTGCTATAAATCCAAATATTTAAACGTAATTTATTTGCAACTTGATTTCTACCCAAGTTGATTTGGTGATTCTTAATGATCCCATTTACTTGGATTTGCTTTGTACTTTGTGCTTTTGCTTTGTTGTTCTATCTAATCACCCTCTTGCCAATGTCACAATTAAATTTCCTGAATACGGGATAAATAAAGTTATCCAATCCAATCCAATCTGCAAAAAAAGCATGTTTTTCAATTCAAATGCCTTAACAGTAACACCCATGAGCCAAATATGTTTCTCACTAGACATAAAAACAATCATGATAACATTGTTCACAAAAACAGCCAACATAACAAAATACGCACACTTCCATATTCTAAGCGCCAATTTAAAAGAAAAAAATTGAAGGCGCTTATGAAAAGCACCCCGCTACGGTATGTCGCTGACCTGTACACTGCTGCGTGCTGCCACCGCTGCTGCTACATGTGGCGGTTTCCTCCCGGAAGGAGCCGGCCGCCGCCCCCGCCGCTTCCCGGGCTTGGGACACGGACGCCATTTTCATCTGGTGACAGAGGTGGGATTCCTGCTGTCGGTACAAAAGCCCCTCTGTGGGCTCCTCACGTTCATCTAGGGGAGGGTGACACAAATCAAATGTGACAATCCACATGGAGAACAAACCGATAAAGTTCCTATTGCATTCCTGGAAAGCTTTTAAAGATTGCCCTAATTTGAATTTATTGGCTGCCATTGACGGCGATAATTGTATAACCCATTTGAAAGTGGAAAGGATGGCAGTCTGCCATTAGCGAATTAAGAATGAACTATTACATTCAGCTGACTTGAAAACAACACCTGTTCAATTACATGCTCATAAAAGAATTGAGCCACACCCCATGTGTCATAGTGTGCGAACTAAACTGTAGACTTTGGTTATAGAATAACTTAATCAGAAAAAAAAACAAGTGCGGTTTGCAAAGGAAACATCTCGTAGATTATCATTTTCATTTCTAAACCACGCTTTTTCCTTTCATTACTGTCTGTACCGCCATTGTAGGGGTAATGAGTTCTGTCATGCCAAGTCCGGTTCCTCGAGAGCCCCTATCCACTGTTTTCCATATCTCCCTCCACCAACACACTTGAATCAAATCATCGGGATCGGTATTAAGCTTCTGGATAGCTTCCTGATGACTTGATCATTTGATTCAGGTGTGGTAGAGAAGGGAGATACAGAAAAGAGACTGGAAAGGGGCTCTCGAGGACTGGACTTGGCCGCCCCTGTGCTATGATGTAACAGCACTGGCAATGTTAATGGGCGCCCTCTGCTGGTCAACCCAAGCACCATCTTAGAGTTTCAACTTTCACAGTACAGTGGTACCTCGACCTACGATCAGCTCTACCTACGACATGCTCGAGATACGATGAAAATTTGGATCGAATAATTCGCCCTAGATACGATCAAAATTTCGAGATGCGACCAAGCCAGGTGGCCATGGCACTGTCTTGCCGCATCTCTTTCGTGTATAACAGATATCTACGAGGACTGAACGGTTTCTTTCGCCTACACATGGACCAGAAAACGCACAACGTTCATGCGCGGGCAAAAAGAGGGCTTTCTGGGTAATGAAGTATACTCGTGCACACAACACCGATAACCAATGGCACCCTTTCTCAGAATAAAACTTCATTACCCACAATCAATACGTAGGTAGGCAGCTGTTGCATTTCCTGCTTTTCCACCCTTAGCCTGTTAGCTCCCGCGATCGCTTATTCAAGGCTACTTCTTGTTGGCAAGTGGTCGAGCGTTATCCTATTGTGAGGACATTTGTGTGCATCATTTTCGGAATATTTTGAAGGGAATACAACAGCAAACAGCCCATCCATCGATAGCGGACGTGAGTGTGGAGGCGTGGCAAACAGTTAACCCGCCCAGAACGAAGGTTAAAAAAAAATAAAGCAAAATTAGAATTCAGTTTTGTGTAAAGTTACATTAAACACATGTTTGAGTGTGTCTGTATATATTAATCCAAGTTAATTTAAATTTGTTTGTTCCGTTACGAGTGCGTTATCGTGGAAAGTCCCTCTCTGTACACTCCGCGAAATCCGTCTAATTTTAGTTCTATTAAACACATTTTATTACTATTAAAACACTAGTTATGTGTTACTTTGTTAATAGATGTTGAATTAGAAGAAATAAAACATTTTTTTCCAATCCAATATCCTGTTTTTGGTGTTTTTTCAGAGTGTTGGAACGAATTAATTTGTTTTTAGTTCATTTCAAAGAGAAACGTTCGCTCGAGTTACAAAAAGCTCGACCTACGATCTCAGTCCCGGAACGGATTAAGATCATATGTCGAGGTACCACTGTACTGGAAGAGAGGAGGTGGATGTGGTCTCTTGTTGTATACCATAGAATCAGCGAGTGGTGCAACTAGGCGCCGAATGTCTCCAAAACCGTGGACCGCGTCCTGGACTTCTGATAGAACAAGCCTGCTCCGCTCTGCTGACCTCATTTGGACTACTTATTTTGTCTGTCAGTTGTTATTTGTGCACCATGTGGCGAAAGCTTTAAATCTCATTATACTTGTATGATGACAATAAAATACCTGTATGTTGTAGGAAGGACAAAGCTGTTGCCGCCGGTGGGTGGCACGCCATTTTCCTCTGCGCGTGCTGATCGTGGAAGCCCGAGCTTTGAGGTCTGGCTAGCTTGCTGGAAGGCTCAAACATGACTTTGACTTGAGCCTCTTGGTTGGATAACGGATGGCAGGCGGCATGGCTGAGCAGGGAGGCAGGGAAGAAGAGATCTTTGTGCTCCTTGGTATATTTCGGTGTGGTGGCAGGGACGTCACACGTGGGCTAAAGAAGAAGAAGATTGCCATTGAAAACATGATAGTCAAAATGAGACTAATGTTTAAGAGGTATCTGTTACATTCCTCAATGTCTTTGAGAAGAATCAAAAACACGAGAGCTGCGCAAACAACCTGTGACAACTGTGGGCTTGCTCCTACAGTGGCTGCTATGGCAACAGAGGAGCAGAGTTGGTAGCAATGGATACTTCCTCTCATTGTCTTTATGAGAATTTCAAGGATAATTCGTTTTTTTCATGAAGCCCAGGTGTCTCCTTTTCTTCAAATCTTGTTGTCCACGGCAACTAACTTCAACCGTATCGTATTTACACATTCCAAAACGTAATATGCTCCTATTTGTTGAGTTTCATTATCTATTTTTTAAACAAAAAACCTAAAACGTACAAAATAATAATAATAAATAATAAAATTAACTTAAGCTAACATTAAAACGACAAGAAAAATGAAAGTGAATTTAAACGAACAAATATTGATAGCTAAACTACAGTAAAGAAAAACAACAGTAATCCCTCGAATATTGCGGTTAATGTAGACCAGACATGGACGCGATAAAAAAAAAATCCCAAATTAGGGTCACCCTTATTATAACTTAAAAAAATATATTAATTAATTAATTTTAGTTTTTTCAGTGCTGAGTTCTAGTCGCAAGAGTAGCTTCTGCTTACGAGTTTCAGCGTGGAATTTCACATTTTCATGAACTTTTATATATATACACATATTTTTTAAAGTTCATAAAAAAATTATAAATGTTTTTTTATTTTTTATTTTTTTTTTAAAAATAATTAATAGCAGAAAAAAATTTCTAAGTAGCGAATTTGCGATAATCAAGGGATTACTGTATAACCTAATTTCCTAGACAATGGACCAGTTGCATTTATCCCTGGGAAAAACTGAAAAATATTACCAGCATTTGCAGGTATTGAAATTAGCTACGAGTAGCTGTGGTTGCTGTTCAAACAAAAGGAAATAAAAAGACAGCCTATATCCAAAGCTCATTGTCAGTTCTACACCGGCACGTTGGCGCTTTGTACTTGTGTGGGCTTGAAAGAATTTGTGGATGTGGAAAAGAAGCAGGCACACAATTTTCATGCGCAGAGGTGTCTCCTCACATTTGCCATTGCACAATGTGAGCAGGCGCTACAAGGACTCCACACAGCCAGTAGTTGAATAGGTTACCCGAAGCCTGATGCACTCCACTCTTTTTTTTTTTTTTTTACAACGTGTTAAAAGAGGAATCACAGTCAAAGGGCAGAACTAATAAGCGGCTGATATCGTTGTTTTTTTCCCTTATCTAAACCAATACGAAACAATTCGTTACCATTTTACGACATGACAACCATGTCGAGTTGTTTCCCTTTTAACGAGATCGTCTATTAAGTGACGCAGTTGCGCTGCAGGACAACCGCTAATGCGTAGAAATCAATGCCAAATTGAGAACTGGTGAGTACGGGGGAAGTACCGGTGAGAACTGGCTTATATTTAGCGCTGGCATCTACTCAAATATGTCTGGGGATTACCAATTATTTATCAGTCTGGCACAATTTAACTCATGATGCCTAAGACAAAACACTTATATGGTCAATTCTGGAAAATATTTTGGAAGAAAGTGAGGTTCTGTGCTATTGACGGTGTTAGCGACCATTAGCTCCCAGTCATTCCCAGGAAAAAAACATCTATTGCCATCCATGGAAGCCAGTGAGTCAATGTTAGCCCTGAAGGTGATACTCACAGAGTGGTCATTTTTCGGGGAAATGAAAACCATTGCTTTATAAGTCCGACATTACCAGGTATTATTACTTTTGGGTGTGAATTCAATTCCATGTTCACCCAGTCCGAGTGCAAAGATGCAGTGAGCGAAAGAGATGAGGTCGGTGTACCTGTCGTTGAGCGGAAGTAGCCAACTGGATCTGGCAAAACTTGACGGCCTGGTCCAGAGCCACATCTTCATCAACCTGAAAAAGGAAGAGCCAAATGAGAAAGAAACAATCAGTTCTCTTTTTCAAACTATTCCTCTTTACTCTTTCTTACACGTGGTCACTGAACCAAATACGAATATGCTATGGGTTTTACATAACACAAAATATTTCTTCGTACTGTGGAGCACCATTTCCAATGAGTTCAAAAATGTAAGTTTTAAAGGTGGTATACTATTCCCTAGAAGAGGTGTTTGTGAGGCGCAATTTAATCAAGGAGACAATAAAATTTTTATGACTGCAGAACTAGAAAGAATTATAGCAGAACCAACACAATCTGAAAGTCTGCATAGTGGGAACACTCAGTGTGGCACTTTTACCTGTTTTATGAGCATGTATGTCTCGGACATGATCTTCTCGATGCGGCCCAAGTCATAGGTCATGACCTTCTGGCCTTGTTGCCAAACCCTGTAGGCATCAAGCAGTAAGGTTTTTCCCGACTCCACGTCCTCCAAAAGTTTCCTTTTTCTGCTGGGCCTTCTTAGTAAGCCTTGATCAGCGCCGCCCGCTGCCAAAGTCAGCTTGTTCGCTGAAGATTGGAGCTGCTGCTGGCGTGAACTAATACTTAGCTCCTCCAGGGACAGCTCTGATGTCCGGCTGTTGTCGGTCCCTCTCTGCTGTGCTTCTATCGTGCCCATGGAGATCTTGGCCTCCGTTTCCCTGTTTTGAACGTCTGCGGTGATTGACGCGGGTCTCCGCCAATGACTGGATTCCAAATCCATCGGCTCCTCTGGTCTTGTTCTGTGCCCCTCAATCCCAGCGGATTCCATCTTTCCAGGTTGATTGTCAAGCTTGCCACCTTTATCGGAGGATGGCGCAAATGGCCGCGTTGGTGGGTGGGAGCCTTCCTTGTGTCCAGTGTCAGCCGTCCCTTCTGTGAGCAGCGGTTTCTTGGGAAGCGCATGTTTGCTCTCCTCTGAACGTGGCCTGCTGGATGCAACTGTCGTAGTCATCTCCCCCATGGAGGGTGTTGTCGCTGCTTTGGGAAGCTGCACCTAAATGACAATGGAAGCAAGTCACAAACGAGCAAAGAGGACCTGCGATTTCTAAGGTTCGCTTTCTTACCCTGGTGAGACTGTTCAGATTGTCCTCCAGGACTTTTACATTAAGGAAAAATGCTCTCTTGGCCAAAACCTGGCGATCGACATCCCGTAAATATTTCCTGAAGAAGACAAGTAGTTGGGAGGGTGATTAACGGAGGACCTAAGAGGGTCATTCCAGAATTGCAGAACGTATAACAGACATTTTGGAAAACTAAACCTTCACTTGTCTGCTTTTTTTTCCTGTTACCGTATTTTCTCGCATATAAGCCGTATTTGTCATACTTGTGCCTGCCGTGGCTCGCTCAGGGCGCCGGCATCTTACGTAG
Organism: Stigmatopora argus; assembly: GCF_051989625.1. NCBI lineage: Eukaryota > Metazoa > Chordata > Actinopteri > Syngnathiformes > Syngnathidae > Stigmatopora > Stigmatopora argus. The sequence continues at coordinate 4,199,589 of NC_135391.1, forward strand.
GGATGATAAATTAGAACGCTACGGACACACTTCCCGGTTGTACTGCTCACGTGACTTCCTTTTGGAATTTGTCTACGTGCAGGCCACACCCTTTAGGAATGTGCAATCCAGCAATCACTTTATACAGTATCTCAGAAATACCACGTGCGATTATTTTTCTTAAGATTTTCCCTTCAAAGTAGCACATCTGTACTCACATGAATATGGAGGTAAAAATTGCGAATCAAGGGGTGTCTTATACGAGAGAAATTGTAAAATTCAACAATTTTAAGGCAATTTTACGGGTGCGGCTTATTCGTGGGTGTGGCTAATATGCGAGAAATAGGTTATTTATCAATCAATAATAGGAAATTAACTATATTGACAAGGTTATATATTCAGAAAGTCATCTTTTAATGTGAATTTTTGAGTTATGTGAATTAAGAGTCAACACAAAATGTCAACCAGTGCAGGAATAAGAGAAAATTGCTCCTTACTTTCCCTGGTCAGGGGTTCTCTGCAGCATGAAAGAGACTTTCAGCAAGGTGTCGTGATCTTGAAGCTGTGATAACACCTCCAGCAAGAGGACAATGGATCGGTTCATATGAGATGCAAAACTTCCCGGGCGATCAATCTCATCTACTGGAATACGCCAGATGCCCTGCAACGGAAATTGAACACAAGAAGGTGAAAATAGCCTTTGTGACAGTTCTACCAGGGTTTCAAAAAAGAGGAGAATTCCTCTATGCAACTAGTGTCTTTGCTAGACGTAAGAAAACGGCAACAGACTTGGCGGGGATGCGGCATCGGAGCAATCAATTAGCAAGACGAATATATGAAAGGAAAGATGCAATAGAGCGCAAAGTAACAATTAAGTGAGAGGAAAAACATGGCATTCAAAGAGACGGTAATGAGGGATAGAAAGGCTGCAGGGGAGATCTTGCAGACTGCCTGGACACACGTTGGAGGTGGGGAGGGAGGCGGAGAGAGTGCTCTCTCTGGGCACCCATGATAGGAGGCCTCATTAGTTCTTGGTTGTGGCCACGCCGTGCAAAACAGCCACAGAACGGAAGCCAACAAAACACGGGCTTGATGTCTCCCTTTATGGCCAAATGCACCTTTTCGCCAATGACGTGTTTGCCGGGCAGGTGAAATGGGCCAACTTGTATTTACCCCACCATTTTTTTAATCGATGCTGGTGCAGATGGCGGCCTAAGCTACAGTCAGGGATCACGCTGAGCGGAGTGCAGCTTCTGGCAAAGGAAAACGTACGCGAGACAAAACAAAGATGATCCTATCAGGATTGACGACAACGAATGAGATGGCTCTATCAGTCGGCGAGACGCTCGGGAGCCTAGTGGTCCTCTGAAAAGACAGCTCCAGATGGTCCGAGATGGCTTTTTGCAAAAACTCTGGAGGAAAATCAAGCGCGAAAGCATGACAAGGGAAAACTATTATCCAGATAAAAAACATATCTAAAAGAAAAACTTCCACTTGCCAGCCAAAGTGACAAATCTGCCACCCAAAAAACGCCCAATGTATTTTTGGATATCCTTTGTAGCAGGTGCCAGTAGGTGTGTATGCTTTATTCTTCACCGACATTAGGTTGAATCAGTGACGGCCAAGTTTTGCAAGGATGATGATTTTCCATGCTCAAATTACAAGCACACTCAAAGAGAAGGAAGCAAGATAAGTACGCTTTATACAGCTTCACTAATGGACAAGAGTTGTCCAGAGAACCATCAAACTATCATCACACAAATCTCTTTCGGAGAACGCAAAGCCATGGCTTTACGCAGATTATTCTCTAGCACAAGAGCTAAAGCAGATTGGGTAAGACTGCAATGATTTTGTCCATCTATTTTGCGAGAAAATGAAACCAGGGCCAATGGAAAAAAACATGAGATTTTAATAAGAAAATGCATCGTGTGGAAGAATTAGGAAATGTAATTATTCCCCAAGCTTTGTGAAACGTGTGCGTCAAATGTAGTATACTTTCACAAAAACATGACGCGTGGGTGTGTCTGTTCGTCTTCGTGGATACATGCCTCGACGTGAACCACATAATAGCACGGAAGATTACCAGGTACAACTGGAGAAAAGTTGGGTAGTCATGTGACTAGAAGCAACCAGTAGCAATTGATGCAGTTAATCAATCACGACAACGGCATCACGCCAGCAAGCAGAACTTATGAAAATATGGTTTACGACAAAGATGGCGGTAACCTGCCAATACTACAAACACTTCACGTATGCGATCCTACTTATCACATGGAGCCTTGCAAAAAAAAAAATGAAGATACCCAAGCATATTTCTCATCGCAAAGTGGCAACTCCAAACTCCCACAAAATCCCACAACTAAGACAGCGGACTGCAAGCAACTCACCATCACCAAAGAAGGCTAATTCCTCGTTTCCTACGCTTTTATTTTTTGAAGGTAGGCTCGCGAGTGGTAGCGGCGGCACATCCCCGGCTGTGCCTCCACCCTAATAGGAGCTCGCGCTTAAAGAGCAACGGGTGGGATGCATTTGGGTGGCAGGGCAGAGCCGCAGAGGAGGAAAAACGGGAAGCTCAGCTCCGCACGGTAGAAAGCGATCGGAAGAAAGAACGATAGCCGCCTTGGTGAGATGACAACCGTCAAGCTCAGGTCATCGCTGTCAGAGCGGGAGAGTCTTTCCTCTCCACTCCACTCCTCTCTTTCCCTCTCCTTCCGTCTCAAAACAAAAACACCCACGCACTTCATCTCCACTCTCCCCTGACCCCCAGCCTGGCGGAGAACCCCAGGCCCTCCCTCCCTCCTCCTCCCGAGTTTTCTCTTGCACTCTACACAGGGCACAAACCAGCCCTCGTAGGTCCGTGCCAACCAATGGTATAGCGGCGAAAAAAAAACGTCCCGCCTATTAATGCACACCCACACAAACAGAGGAGCGAGAGAGTAATGAGGAAGCCGAACAAGAGGAACACAGAGACGAGATGAGTGGAGCGAATAACAGCCAGGGGGAGGGGTAAAGCATGATCATGCTGAAGCCAAAGCAACAGGAAAAGAACATGAGAACATAAACTGGGTGAAAAAAAAATGAATCGAGTGCGACAAACGCACATTCCCAGGCTGGCATACCATTTAAGGTAAAAATAATAATAATGCATTTTTGAAGGAAAAAAAAACAGGCTTGTATACAATCTCACAATCAACCAAAACGAAACAAAACAAACAGGCAACAAATCACTGCCATACATATTTTTTTTCCAACCAAGACCCCTCCTCACCTGCTTTTTTTCAACGCTAGCTGCGTCCCTCAAGTTGATAAACATACTAACCATGCACAACTCTTTCCTGTGTACGCGTAGTGCCAGAAAAAGTTCTAAAAAAGGGCCAGGCTGAACAAAACAACTGAGGCGAGGCAGAGAAATCCCATCTTACAGCCGCCAACATGCAAATCAAAAGATTACAGCAATATTTTCACTGTCCAATACAGTTTGCCTAAGAAGAAAAAAAAGAAAAAAACATAACACGGTTTTCCTGAGAGGAGCTCCTCCTACAACCAGCACACTGCGCAGCTGAACACACAAATGCTTGCATCATACATCAGACTGAGGGAAGTCATTTGAGCTATGTGGAACACTGTCATGATATTTTGATAGTAAGTTGCTCCTAATAGCAACCTTTTAGGGTAACAGTCACAATAAATAAATAAAAATCTCCTGAAAAGAAAGCTTGACAAATGTGTTAGAAATGGAGAAGGGAAAAAACACGTGGGTGGACTGCACATGAAAGTTGTGTTTGTGTGTAAGTGTATTGGGTAGACACTTGTCACAATTGAAGCAAATGAGAGCAGGCACAATATCAACACTCCAATACAATAATATTGATACGAACAAATCAGTTAAAAGATGTAAGAAGGTATGATAAGAAATGTTCTAACACAGAAGGACTCCTCAGTAAACCTGTCAAGGAACGCTGAATTCTGAGGGAAACACTGCTGAAATCGGTAGCAACAACTGATGCGTATTAGACACGCCGCTACGAGCTTGAATTTTCGAGTAGTTAGTTTCTCGTTTGATTGAGTGGAGAAACGAAGAGCAAATAAAGGATGAGAACTCCAACTCTGAAGCCAACCAGCCTTTTGAAACAATCAAATACGACCTATTGTGGACTACTTGTGTACAAAGAAAACAGTGAACTTAAAAATGACAAAACTGTGCTCCTACCAAAAACAGCAGCCATTGTTAGCAACACATTATGAAGCAACATTTGCAATACATTAAATTCAGCTAATACTGCATTGCACGTACCGGCTCAACCTGAACAAGAACATACGCACATCTATGAAAATCTGCTTTTAATGTAAAGCGAACTGGAATACTGCTTTGTCTTCCTACCCTGTTTGATTGACCAAAAATGGTATGCTCTTCTCCACAGCACCATCTGTTCAATCTGATGGGTCACTTCCCCCACTTGGCTCAAATGCAAGCGGGTTGTATAATGAAACATCAAAATCAATTCTGGGATTTTGATCCGAACCATCCCGAAAAACCCTTGGAGCTTCAAAAAAAGGTTTACAGATAAATACCATTTCTCTAATTGAGCTCTCCTTTGTGGTATGCTTGATCGTGACCTACCCCACAAACATTTTCTTTAAGCAGAAGAAGCTCTTTTTTTATTATTGGTCAGCCATTTTCTCTTTCTATACTCCTCTCTTATTTCTGTCACTCTAAGACAAGCCTGTCAAGACCCATTGCTACCATCTGCAGGACTGGTCACGACTTGACCACAAGTGGGTTTGTGTGAACTGGTGGGATTTGTGAGAGTATCATGGGTGGAGTTGGGAGTCAGAAAGCAACAACAACTCCCAGGAATTTTCATAGATTGGATAAAAAAATGCGTATTTAATTAAGTATTTACTTATGTTAAGCCTTGTAGATGTATTAATAACTGGCAAAGCGTGGGGTCTGCAAAAACGGGAAAAAAGTGCAGTGTACAAAAGAACTGAAGTAAACTTACATTGAATAGGTTTGTCTTGTTTCTTTCACAGAACAGTCCTTGTGCTGGCATGTGCTTCTGTTGTTGCCATGGGACACTGCTTCCTAGCAACACATCTCGGGCCCACCGTAGGTTCTGTGGTCATATTTTTTTTTTTAATTAAATGCAACAAGATACATTTTTATACAAAAACAAATGATCATCCTTTGGCACGCCTTACATCATCATGTTATTTTTGACCTAATGTTTAAACAGTACATTTGGAAGCAGGAAAGGAAATCTGTGATGCAGACGGCTTTAAAAAAAAGGTAAAAGGCACATTTTAAAATGTAATTACACAATAGACTCGGTTTTACTGGTAACAGAAGGATGCTCCTACAGTAGTTAAGCAATACGCCAAGTTGGCTGAGCAAAGCATGGTTCTCAACCCACACATTTCTCTACCCACAAAGCCTTAGTGCTCACATGGCCTATTTCAGCAACCAGTGTGCAGAGTCAGAGAAATTGAGGGGAGAAGTGAAGCAGTCATTGTAGATGATATCGTTTACTAATTCAGAGTGGGCGCCACTTGGCATAACAAATGTTACAAAGTATACTTATTTCTTTGGAGGTGTTAGATAAGTTGTTATGGGTCATCAAATGTTAACATGTGAAGCCCTTTAGAGACAGGCTGTGTAAATAAATTTAGCTTTATCAGTTTAAATCAGGAGTCTTAAAAAAACATTCTACATAGGGCAACAGTGGGAACGGGATTTAACCCCAACCAAATAAGATGACATCTGGTGGTGGACTGACCTGGTGGGTTTGACTTTTGGAGTAAAAGAATGCCAGGCGGTAGAGACTCTTATAGTGTTGAGGGAATCGTCCAAGGCAGAGGAAAAGCGAACGGACGCACATTTCCACCAGCAATCTTCTCTGGTCAGCGAATTCTGCAGGCAGGGTCTTAGGTAGCTCTATCACCTCAGCGGGAGGCTCCGGCTTCTTTTTGACTTCGTTGGCTGGGCTTTGAGGAACGATCAGTGGGTTAGAGGCGGCTTTCGCAGGAGTAGCTGGTACAAGTACGGGAGGAAGGCTGAGATCTGAAGAGATTTTGCCACTTGACGTCTCGGGGTGTGTCATGACCACCAGCTCTACGATTTCTTCAACCAGATTTTCATCGGTTTGGGGGACAGTCTGAACGCTGTGTGACTCTTAAGGGAGGAAACATTAAAGACATGAATTAGGGTTGTAAGAAAAATCCAATACTGTGGTGAAATGGAAGGCTATCTTGAGTCCACAGATAAAGAAAATCTATTACAGTGGTACCTCTACATACGAGCAGCTCTACCTACGAGATGCTCGAGATATGAGGAAAATTTCGAGCGAATAATTCGCTCTTGTAACGAGAAACATTTCAAGATGCGAGAAAGCCAGGTGGCCATGACATGAGAGGCTGTTTATCATTGTAGCGCACTGTCTTTTTTGTCGCTTCTCTTTCGTGTATAACTACTATATCTACGAGGACTGAACGATTTCTTCACACGAGTTTCTCCTACACATGGACCAGAAAACGCACAACGCACATGCGTGGGCAAAAAGAGGGCTTTCTGGGTAATGAAGTATACTCGTGCACACAACACCGATAGCCAATGGCACCCTTTCACAGAATAAAACTTCATTACCCACAATCAATATGTGGGTAGGGTGTTATTCCTTCCTTAGCCTGTTAGCTCCCGCGATCGCTCATTCAAGACTACTTCTCGTTGGCAAGTGGTCATGCGTTATCCTATTGTGAGGACATTTGTGTGCATCATTTTCGGAATATTTTGAAGGGAATACAACAGCAAACAGCCCATTGAAAGCGAACGTGAGGGTGGAGGCGTGGCAAACAGCTAACCCGCAGAACGAAGGTAAAAAAAGATTAAAACAAAATTAGAATTCAGTTTTGTGTAAAGTTACATTAAAAATATGTTTGAGTGTGTCTGTATATATTAATCCAAGTTAATTTAAATTTGTTTGTTCGGTTACGAGTGTGTTGCTGTGGATAAAGTCCCCCGAGCCCCCCCCCTGCTTCTATGTCCGCCTGTGTATCCTCCACGAAATGTGTCAAATTTTAGTTATATTAAACACATTTTATTACTATTAAACGACTAGTTATGTGTTACATTGTTAATAGATGGCGAATTAGAAGAAATAAAACATTTTTTCCGATCCAATATCCTGTTTTGGGTGTTTTTTCAGAGGGTTGGAACGAATTAATTTGTTTTTAGTTCATGTCAATGGGAAACGTTCGTTCGAGTTACGAGAAGATCGACATACGAGCTCAGTCCCTGAACGAATTAAGCTCGTATGTAGAGGTACCACTGTAATTGCAAAACTGATCTGTACATTTCTGTCTCCCGAGCTTATTTTACTGTTAGTATCAGAGTCCTGGTATACCTGTATCCTCAGTTCCAGCGTGTCCTTCCTTCACAGGGGTTGTGCTCTCTGATGATGAAGAACTGACTTCACCACAAGCAGGTTTGTGGCTACTGTCTTGTGAACTGGTAGGATCTGTGAAAGCATCCTGGGTGGAGTTGGAGTCAGAAAGCAAGACCACCTCGCTGTCCTGGCTGCGTTCTATTGAAACAAGAAATTACAAGTCATTTCCTCCATTGAAGGGAAATTAAAGCTTCCAGAAAAACATGGCAAAGCAATTCAAGTTCATTTTGCCTAGAAGTTCGCTATATGGTTCTTTTGCTTAAGTGTATTCCGTTTCAAAGTATTAAAGAATGACTACATTCCAAAAAATAAGTCACACAGATTTTAAGCAATCACAAAAAGAGGATTAGGTATGGTGGGCAGGGTTGGATAGTTTGGAAAGGACTCCAAAACTATTTCAGCATTTCCCTTATTTGAGATATGGAGGATCATTGGCAGAGAACTGTAGATAACCAAATGGGGAGAGGAGGATAAAACACACGGGATTTGTCAAAAGATTCACAGTCATGAGTAACATCAAACATTTTATGGCACCGGAAGTGACTAATACAGTTAAAACTGTGAGAATGGGTGCCTCCGTTGAGAATGCACTTTGTTTAAGAGCTTGTTTTCTGACTTAAGACATAGCCTCTAAGAGTTTGGAGAGCAGTACCATTCAGGGAAGCCAGCCACATTGAAGACCTGGGCAAGCAGTAATCATGGTCAAACTCTGGTGAGGCTGTTGAAGATATGGGGAGCTTGTTTTACAACAATATCAAGCAGAACTGTACCTCTCAATGCATTTTTATACATTGCATTTCAAATGCAGGTTGGCAACAGGAAAATAAAAAAGCCAATCCCCATGTAGAGACCAATTCAGACAATTACATATTTGTACAACGAAACACAACCGCTCTCTATTAGATTACTTCTCACTTTACCTTTTGCCTATTTTTTTGCCTAGTCAACATCTTTGTATTGGTCAGTGATCTGACCTATTACTATTAATAAGAATATCTTCTTTGCATTGGTCAGTGGTCTGACCTATTACGATTAATATGAATATCTTCTATCATTGTGTAAAGACACAGTCAAGAGAAAACAACTAAAATAAAATCTCTAAATGACTGGATGTCTGAATTAGGCCTTACAGAGTTTTGCCAGAATAAGATAGAAGCATATTAGATTGGCTAACAAGTGCCACTTTTCCCAAAATTTGGGTTTCAGTTCTTTGCCAATAACAGACCACCCATTTTTTTCACTAATTGGAAAGACTTTCCAAATATGTCCCATTAGTGCAGTGAACAACGAATCACACCAGGGCAAGCCATCTCTAGAGAGTCAAGAATTTGAGTCTAGCTGAATAAACCCACACCAAAATCTAATTTAAAAAAAAAGCATCAGACAAGAAAGTGAACTTTACTCATTGCTGAAGACACTGACCCCATTGAAAGAACATGCATAAAAATGGCAAAGCAGGTGGTAGGAGCAAGCAGGCAAAAGAGGTGGCAGGCAGGTAGGTAGGGAAGGAGGAAGGGGGGAAAAAATCTGGAAAAGCGGGACAAACCTGGCAACATGGGCAATATAGCTGCATTGCAAATTCAAGCTATGTGGGATTTCAATTTGTAGTTTAAAAAACATAACACTTTTTACAGTATATCCTCAGTCATATGTTAAAACTGTCAAATTAAAATATTCTTGTATAGTCATTGTAGGATTCCTCTAATTTGATGTATCTATTTTAAAAGTCATTTGAAGAGCCATTGAGAAGAGAAATAGCCAATAAGATATTGTAGACTAGTCCTTTTTGTCATGTCAAGGAGGATTTTTCGCAGTCTATGATTGTCTCTCAGCCAGTTTTTCTGGTACGTGTCGCAACCACAAATAGGCAATTACAAAGAAACAATGAAACAATTTGACAACATTTCAGCACTCAATTCAAACTCACTTGTTTGCAAGATGAGTGACTTTGAAAGGCTATCGCCATCAATCGACAAACCGTGGAGATGTCAACGTAAAAGCAGGTCATGCTCATTTTGACATGTCCCTGAAACAGGGGTGAAACTGGGATGCATGGTTAGAGTTTCACACCGCTCAAAGTTTGACATTAAATTGAATTAATTGTTCATTTTTATCGACAAGCTACTTTAATACGGTTGTTTTAACTTTAAACTTGGGGCAGTTACACTGACCTCATGCGGATAAGCAAACTGATAAGCAGGTAAGGACAGCAAAAATTACAAAAAAGCAGTGAAAAGGCATACGTGATCATGCGCAGTGCATTCTGGCCAGTGTGCGCCCTGCTATTAAAAAGTAGTCGACTAAATTGTAGCCATATTGCCCATTTCACCACATCCCAATCAGCCCGTGTAGGGAGGGTCACTAATGTAACCCAAATCTAGGAAGCACAAAATGGTGATTATCAATCTGAGCACTCCTCAGTAGACTTCCTGCCCCAGTGCGAAAAATGGCAAAGGGCCCAAGCCCAGAGACCGTGTCTAGGACTGGGACTGTACCATCAGCCTGCTGTTCCTCATGCCGCTGCTGCTGCCACTGCTGCCGTCGGAGCGTTTTGCGTTTGGCGTAATCGTGGTCAAACGGCGTGGCCACATAGAGTGGGGATGTCACACCTGGAGTGGCAGCTGAGGGGAGGGAAGAGCTAAGGATGTTGCCCATGGCGACTGAAGAACTATTAAAGTCTTCATCAACCACAGAGACCGATTTCTCCCTGAAATAAATTCCAAACATTGTTGATTTTTTTTGTGGTAGAATCAAAGCATTTTTTAACCATTGCACGATTGCATACTTACTTTTCATTCGACCTAGGAATGCTGGGCATACTCTTTTCTTCACCTATGGCAAAGGGGCCTGTAGCAGCCTCGACCAACAAACTGAACAAAACTTCATGGTCCACTTTAGGGTCATTAGCTTCCAACAACTTTAAGATGGTGGCACTGAGACGGAAGTGCAACTAGAAGAAATAAAGTTAACAATCCCTTTTAAGAGCACTTCTTTTGACATTAAAAAAAAAAATATTGGGGCCAATGATGTTGTTGCGGCTGCTATGCTTCAATTCGCAGAGCCCTTTTTGGGTAATAAACACACCAGCACCAATGCAAATTTAACCCCTTAACCTTCTACTAATAATCGGTATTCGTCCAGAAAAACCCATATCGGTTTATCACTATATAGAAAGGACTTACCTCTAGGGCTTCCATCGCCAGGTCAGGTGGATTGTGATAATGGATTTTACGAGGGTACCTGGCAGCCTCCTCATGCAGAAAGTTTGCTGCCTTCAAATTCACAACAAACGATGACTCAGAAAACCAGGAAAGAAGCATATGACGACGATATAAACATATTTGACAAGAATGGGGTTTGTATGGAAACGGAATGATGGGAGCACTGTAATAGGAATTCACTCTACTAGAATAGCAGCTGGCCGCCGTGACATTATGTTTGAAATTTCAAAAGTTCACCTGCCTCCAACGATTCCATCAAAACAATAGCGTTACAAGTATAGTAAATGTCTTTCCAGCATAGGTGGGAATAAAAAGAAAAACATACGCGCACAAAACAACATCTTGTGATAGGGGAGAAACAGAAATCTTAGTGTTTGTATAGGTGGATTCTTCTCAAGATTGCCTAGCTTCAACAATAAAAAGTTACTTTTATGTCACCTAGCCTTGTCTTCCATGAATAGAATATCATTAGCTATCATTACAAATGGGTGCATTCACAAATACTTTTGTGTTTACCTTTTTGTAAAGGCTCAGATATTCCGCTGGTGTCTGTTTGCGTTTTTCTGCTATCTTCCCCAGCATATAATGTATGAGCCACTCTTCTTCATCACTGTCTCCTTCGCAACGAGAAGCTCCCTGGAAACACTGACATGCAGTCTCTAACATGGACTCCCTCCTTTCCTCCATCTGAAAATAAAGACAGGTCAGAGCTATGGTCAGTAAAGTAGTCTAGATGACATAATTCCTGGAGAAACTGCATTGACCTCACCTGTTTTACCACCTCTGGAGGAAGCTCATCCCGCCACTGCTTTAGCTGTCGGGAAGCAAAGGAGTGCAAAGAGTATGATATTGTTCCGTACTCAATCCAGAGCGATAGGTTGGAGCTGTCAATCTCCAAGGCCCGTTGAAAGCAGTTGAGCACCGACTGCGAGTGTTTCCATATGGGCACATCACTCTTAAGTTCATTTGAATTGAGTTTTTCCTGAATCCGGCTGCCCCTGGCTAAGGCCATACCCGCCCAGGAATCAAACCTATACACAAAAGACGCACACAAGGAGTTAGCCTCCTAAAACCAGACGCCTAGATATTGGATATCATACTTTAGCTGTCGAACTATTCAATATTTGACATTACCCACCTGTTGGGGCACACACAGATGTCATGCAAATAAAATTTAATGGCTTTAGACTGCTCCTTGTTCTTGAAGTGATAATCAGCCAGCAAGTAGTAAACCTCGTTGACGATTGGAGGGGCAGGAGGAGTACCCTCGGGAAGGCTTGGAGTCTTAGGAAACGAAACAATCAAGATATCAGAAGGAAAGACACTCAATAAGGAAGATTTCTTGGTAAAAATATGTATAGTGTTAACATTTTTTTGTGCCTTGGTGCAACTAAGTCAGTCTGACCTTGGCATTAGATATTGATTTCGGAACAATTATATCTCAATGTTTAAAGTACATTAAATATTGTAATATTTATATATATAAAATATTGTGAATTAAAATTTAAATATTTTTAACATTAAAATTAAATTAATTTTAACATTAAAATTAAATTAATTTTAACATTAAAATTAAATTATTTTTCAAATTAAACAATAAAATTAAAATATATGTATATAAAATAATAATCAAAAATAATAGTAAATTAAAGTTCCATGTTTGATTTTGTTGTTGTATTCAGAGCAACCCAAAGTGACCTTTTTTGCGCCGCCATCGATGTAGGCTGCTACTTCATCCATGGTAAGCACAGGACTTTCACTCGGAGGGGCGATTCCTGCAAATCTTCTCAACAGATTAGCTAAATCTGCAGAGACGGTGCTCGTTTTGTAGCTGTCAAACTCAGGCAGGGATTTTGGTTTAAAATACTGGAACATGAACAGGGCCTCATTCCACAACAGTTCCACCTGCAATAGAATGATTAGTTTCAAGCACCAGATTAGTGTATTGAATGTTATTTTTGTTCGCTTACACCTAGTACATTTGACACAAAAAGATTTCCAGTGAAAAGCTAACATTATAATCCGAATCAGACCTGTGGAGAGGAGTGGTCCTCAAGAAAGCGGGCTTTGCTCTTTTTGCTAGGGTAGGCATAGAGGCAAAAAAAGCACTGTTCTAAAGCCATCTCCAACTCCTCCTTGTAGGGGTGACAGATGTTGCTGGCGCTGGCAGAAAACTCTTTTTCCAAAACTCGGACCTTTATTAATCACAACAGCACAATGCGGTTAGACCTATTTAGCTTATACATAAGCTGAATTCAATCATGCATATATATGCCCCTTGTAGCCTAGTAGTTAATAAATATTGTAAATATTGGACAAACTTACGAAAAACTTGAGTAGTGAACCGTCTGAACAACAGCACATGGAACGGCGTCCGAGATACTCGTGAGCGGTGTTCAGAAGCATAAGGGAGGATGGCAGCATCGGCGCGTCTGAGTCATCTAGAGGTCATGCAGTTTTTCAGGGTAAACACACAGCAACAATTCAAGGAGAACACCAACCTTCATCATCTCCTACAGACAAATGTTGTTGAAGGAGAGCGTTGAAAGCAGCTTCCTCGTGTTTGATGATGTGGTATAAAATAATCCACGGCAGCACGGAGAAAAAATACGGTTCTTTGGGATCGTCCGAAGTTGTCATGCTGAGGTCGATCAGCTGAAAAGACAACCGCAAAATATATTAACGCTGAATGAGATAAATGGGATCAGAATTGAGTGGAAATTACAAATAGTGAGCACTCTTTTCACCTGAATAAGATTGTTTGCCAGTCGAGCCATGCTGGAAAAGTGAGTGATGTGGCTCAGGAGCTGCGAGTCCTTCGTAAAACAGGTGTCGATGCCCTCCAAGAGCTTTGTAATGACGCTGACCCATTCTTCTTTCATAGGCGAAGAGCTGGTGGTAGAAGAGTTGAGATGCTGCACGGCTTCATTCAGAGCCACTTCGCTTGTCCTTAGACATTGCTGGTAATCTTGGAGGCTCAAGAGGGAATTCTGCGGCAAAATGACAAATGTTAGAACCAAAAAGCGACATGAATTACACGAACTTTGCATTAAGAAAAGTACTTGCTAATCATGACCTGCAACAACAGAATCTGAGCAGGACGCTCTGGCGCGGAGCTGACGAACTCCAAATGTTTACTCCTGCTGCCGTGATTGAGAGTAGGCTGCAACAAGCGCACGACAGACTCAAAGTCTGCGGACTCAAAGAGACGTTGGATTTCTTCCAATGACTGACAACGTTCCAGAGACTTCAGTCTTTTGTCAATCTGATCACCAACACAGACAAATTTCATTTGGAATGTCAGAAATATGACTGAAAAAGCCCATGCGGCTAAATAATTAATATGCCGACCTCCTCAACAGAGATTGCTGCATCTACTCTTAAATTCGGGAGTTTAATAGTATAATGTTTTCCATCAGGCTGCTTAGGTTTGCTCTGCAGAAGCCCAGTGCAGACGTCATAGCTTTCTTGAGCCAATTCCATATCACCCTAGAAAGACAAAATTACCTGTCATATATGGATTAGGATAAATTCAAATATTATAGTTAAGGGGTGGGGTGTACTTACAAGAAGAGCGAGGAATCTCGCCTTCAGCCAGTAGACACGCACCATGGCTTGTAAACATTTGTCCTCAAATAGATCTTTTTGGGATGACCCCAAAGCCAGGAGCAAAACATCCGCTTGGAAATATTGCCCAGGAAATTCATTTTCCGCCGTGTCAACAATGGAACCTGTGCTTCTTCTAGGAGTCACTGGAAGAAAAAAAGGAAATGTGCAGTTCCTCACAACTTTGGAAAAGGAAATCAGTGAGCCCAGATGATAAATTACGCAGAACAATTTTGCTAAGCCGAAATATGAAATGACATTCATGACAGTGTACAAATGGACATTGAAAAAAAAATGCTGTCGTAATGCCTCATTAATGATATTCTTGGTACCACTAGTCTTGCCTTTGTTGTGCAACCATTGTTCTAGCTGCAATTCCATGCATGCCAAGCTCATCTCCAACATTTCCTGTGCAGAAAGAAATAGAATGCTCACTGCATATGTATTAATCGATGTCCATAATTCTGAATTATTCTTATCTTATCATTTACCCGGAGGTGCTGCTGTTTACTGCAGTCCCGAAACAAAGGGTTCGGAAGCCCGGAGCTATGCTTTCTCCAAAGTTGGTAGACTTCCAGCACCACGGCAGCCATACCTGGAGGCCATTCCTCCAGGAATTTCTGACCCACTGCTTTCAGATAGCACAACATCAAGTCCAGTATTCCTCCATTGCTCATATTCTTGAGGAGGAAGTTATGAACATCCTGTTGCTCTGTAAAACCAGACAAAAAAAGCACCATTTTTAAAATAAAATAAAATTGCAGGAGTGATGTCAGCATAAAGACACATGAATGATTTACATACCAAATTTCATGTAATCAACTGTATCGACTGGAATGGAGCTCCCAAGAAGAGGCTGTATGTCGTCCTTCCCAATACACTGTGTCTCAAGATTGCTCAGACTTTCATCTTCATTATCGGGATCAAACTTTCTTAACCTACAAAAAGAGGATTGATTTCAAACTTTCTTAACCTACAAAAAGAGGATTGATTTCATGCACCTCGATCACGAACCGCATAATACGATAATGAACTACCGTATATTCTCGCATATAAGCCGCCTCCGCATATAAACCGCACCCTTAAAATCGTTGAATTTTACAATCTCTCTCGTATAAGCCATCCCCTGATTCACAATTTTCGCCTCCATATTCATGGTTTTAATAGTGAGTACAAATATGTTACTTTGAAGGGAAAATCTTGAGAAAAATCATGCCACTTGGTATTTCTGAGATCCTGCATAAATCAGTTTGTGCGCATAAGCCGTACCCCGATTCAGTCATCATTTTTTGAGCGACAAATACGGCTTATATGCGAGAAAATACGGTACATATAAAGCAAATGGGGCTCACCTAGAAGGAAGATACTTGAACAGCAACTCCTGAAAATCTATTTTCTCCTCCTTTTTGCATTTAGTGTTCCGAACCCGCGCTGACCGTCGCTTGGCGGTCTCCACGTTATCTTCTACAACGCGCTTCCTTTTAGGTGCCTTTTTTGCCTTATCCACCATAGAAATGTCTATTGCTGAAACTGTGGATGGGGAGAAAACAGTGTTCAAACCATGAATTTGACTTTATTGAATCAAAGTATAGAACTGACCGACAGAAGGAGAAGCTGCGGGGATTTCTACAATTGCCATTTGGGTAAGGATGGCCGGTTGGGAGAACGCTGCCGGCTCAGGAGGGGCAGTCGGCGGCAGAGATGAGCTGGGGCTGCTGCTCAGCACTGTCGTCTGGCCCGTGCTGGTTGGACTGCTGGGTTCGGGCAGGTTTTGGAGAAAGCTTCGATCACGGTACGCCGACAAGTCAATCCTGCGACCGAGACTTGGCCGTGGCGCTTCGCAGGTTGTTTGATATCGATACATTGCCACGAGGCATTCGCCCACATTCCTCCACCTGTGTTCAGGAAATAGACCAATGTTAATGCTGATGTTGTAAAGTTTTTTTGGGGGGTGCGTCTACAGATTTTGATTAGTATATGAAATATTGAACAAATTTAGACTCACGAAAGACAGCGAATAGGCTGAATTAAAGTAAGATCAGGGGTCGGTTCCGTGTAAGACACTGCCTGTCGACGTTTTCGCAAATCCAAAGCCTCCTCCAAAATAGATTTATGTTCCTCTTCTTCTACTTCCACATAGTGGATGGACATGTCACTGAAATAAAAATATTTCTTTTTTAATTAAAAGCTCTTTGCACAGGATTGAAACAAAATAAAGGACAGAAAAATAAATGTAGTCACCACTTTTTGAACATCTGCATTGTGTCCCTCTTAAGACTAGGTTGCTCCTCAAAGATTTTTTCTTTCAATACCAGGCCTTTTGTGTAACAATGATCCTTTTCAAGGGCTTTGCTGATGAAGTACAAACACCCTGGGAATATGCATACAAATGATCATCAAGTTATTGTGAAATATTAGACAGCCAACAGATATATGAGGATGTTTAACATACAGGTATAATCACAGAGTGTGTACAGAATAGTGATCAGATTGTCCAGGCAGGGCCAGTGATCTGGGTTACACTGCAAACCTTCTTCAAATGCATGTCGGGCCAAAGGAATGCGCAGTAGTCGTATAGCCACTTGTCCAATTTTATACCACATGTTAACGTCGGTGGAATCCAACAGAACAGCCTATTAGAGAAAACAATAGGCAACAATTTCCCATAAAGTGAGACATCATTTAAACTAAAATTATGTGTGGTTTATTGTTCTTTTCTTTTCACCTCTAAATAAAAGTCCATGGCTGTTTCCAGGTCATCCCGTGAAGCAGACATACTAGCCAAGTTTTTAAAAGTGGAATACTTCAACATCAGTCCAGGGTGCTTGAGGCCCATGCTCTGATCCTCCGATGGCATAGCCTTAAATCACAAATAGGATTCAAGTAAATTCTTCTTAATACTCAATAATTAATGGATTTAATATTCCAAATTAAAGTGATATTTTGTTTTTACCACCTGATAAAAACCCAACTTTTGCTTTCCCACACATTGCTGTATGTAGTATTTTCCATTTTAATGAAATGTTATGGCAATGCCAAAAAAGTTGTTTAGTTGTCAGTAGACTAAAATTAAAAGACAACTGTAGTCAAAGCTTTTACCAATTTCGTCATACGCAGCTGGGTATGATGACAATTAGGCTTTTGTCGAGTCAATGATGATGACAAAGCCTATGTTCGATTATTATTATTATTATTATCAAGCTTACATTATGGCTTGAAAATGCAATAAGTAAAGCAAGGTAGCATGCTAGCTTACCTCTTTGAGGAGCGGCGTTTTAAGCAGCTCATGATATGCCTCAGCAGATTCCTCAAACTTGTCATGTTTCTGTAGATCTAATGCTTTATGATAAAGTGCAAAAGCCTCTGCTTCCTGCAAAGATGAAAAAATAAGGGAACATCAACTGAAATATTCCAGATTGCATAGGTTAATCATACCTGAGCTTCTTTTGTTCTGCTTTTTTTACTTCTCAAGGGGTCTTGAGACTCATCTGCAGCTGAAGATGCAGCATTTAGGGCAGCAATTCGAATCTGTATGCAGAAAAAATGACTCAAACAAAAGAGCTCACAAATAGAGGAGTCATTCCAAAAAAATAAAACACTTCCTTGAGTGATTGCTTGATAAAACATGCTAATGTGGGGCAGCGGTTTATTTATACCACCTTACCATTTTGATGTCAAAGATGATGTGCTATTTCATAGCAAACCATCCATCCACCTTTGGGTTCAGCAACTCCCGAAGGGATCTGTTTACAAGTTTAAAACATAGTAGCGTTGAAAGGGAAAACTTACAAGGGGGTAACTATTTACAATTCTGGGGTTTGGTGAGTTCAAACCACTGAGAACATTGCCGAAATGATTAGCATAACCTTACCCGGTGTGTCAATGAAAGTACATACAGCATAGTTAGCATAGCTCTGCCACGAGACAATGTCGAATTAAATAAAGGCAACTTATCATAATGAATTAATGAGCTGTTATTCCGTTTTCAACGTCATAAAATAAAATAAAACAATAAGAAAATCTCCGTTAGGTAGCTCAGCTCAATGTGTGGCATACGTGAAGTGGATGCCATTGATGCAAAGAGACTGAGACTTACCATTCATTTTCATTTCGGCAGGAACTATAAGACTCATGTTGTAAAATAAAGACATATATTTTGAAAATTCTGCAAACGAGTGTATTATAAGTACTATTTAAGTTCGGAACTTCATACAATCCATCAGCCTTTGTTGTTGTGCATGGAAGAAGCATCTGAGTGGGACGTTGTCACTCAACAGGAAGCTCGTCGCTCATTGGCCAATATGGTATTCACTTGGCCAATCATATTTTCTTATATTAAACCACTCACGGCATTTTCCTGAATTATCAACAGGCAAATAGTCAATGTCTTTTTCCGTTGAAAAAAAGCAATTTGTCATTCAAAACCTTTAAAGTTTATAAGCTAAAGGGCTATCCGCATTTCCAGCTTCTGCTTTTTGCTCATGACTAAATTTTTGAGCGGTGTCAAAAATAAAAGAATCCGACCTGCACAGTCATCAAAATTCCGCTAGAGGGCAAACATTTATATGTGCCGAATGGCTTTGCAAAGCCACCCCTGCCTGGTTTAAACTGTCAAAGCCAGTTCAAGACTTTTTTGGCCCTATTTCATACGTGGGCCATCAAAGTGCAAACTTTTCACCATTGAAGAGCGAGGAAGCGCCTCGAAGAAATTGAAGCATTGGACATATGAAGGAAAACGTAGCATCCACAAGACTAGGCATTTATTTAACAGGGCTGGGCAGACTAAAATAAGGGCCAAAGTGAGTGCTTTGGTTTCAACCTCTAAAGCACAGGTGTCAAAGTGCCGGCCCGGGGGCCAAATCTGGCCCGCTGCATCATTTTGTCCGGCCCGAGAAAGTAAATCATGAGTGCCCACTTTCTGTTTTAGTATCAAATTCAAATGAAAATTATAGATGTATAGGGAATATTTCCTGTTTGCTGATTTCAAATCAATAATTGCAGATGATTTGTACAAATTTGAATGTCCAAAAATGATCTATCGATCAGCATGATTGAAAAATCTATCAATTTATTAATCAATTAATTTTGGCAGCCTAGTTGGAAGACATACTGGCCCTCCGGATGAAATCGAAACTACAACGTGGCCCGCAACAAAAAATGAGTTTGACACCCCTGCTCTAAAGAGCAAAGCTTTCCACAATACTAGTGTCTTACAAGTGCAATCAGTGGATTGCTGTCAGGTGCTTCTTGCAGCACAACCCCCACTGGTTCAACTTTGTCAGCTCGGTCGGTGCTGGATGGCTTGGAACAGAAAAGCTCCACCCTCCCCACCCACAGCTGCCCACGATGACTGCTTTAGACCTATTTACAGTGGTACCTCTACATACAAGCACCTCTACACATACAAGCATATTTCGAGATACGAGGAAAATTTCGAGCAAATAATTATCTCTAGATACGAGAAAAAATTTGAGATGCGAGAAAGCCAGGTGGCCAAGACATGAGAGGCTGTTTATCATTGTAGCGCGTCTTTTTTGCCGCTTCTCTTTCGTGTATAACAGATATCTACGAGCACTGGGCGGAGCGTTCCATTTTTTTCAGTGTTTTTTTCCGTCACTCAGCGCGAATGCTGGAGCGATCGCTAATACGAGCACTATAGTATATTGCCATATATTATATACCATTTTTCAAAGAGGAAAATAATACTACATCTCATTTGCAATGCAAAATTAGGGTTAGGGTTGGGATTAGGGTCGGGTTGATTCATTCTGGGATTACTTTTGACAAAGTTTGGCAGTTTGATTCGTTTTGACAGGGAAACTTTTTTTTTACCACCTTGGAGTTCAGCTACACTGCTTTCTTGCAGCAGCATCTTTTTTGCTCTGATTAAATCTGGCATTTTAGCACCTCATTGCACGTGGAACTGTCAAATTTATGTCATCTATGATTTGGGGGTCCATTCATTCATTTTCTGCACCACTTATCTTGGCAAGGGTCGCAGGGGGTGCTGGAGTATATCCCAGCCAACTGTGGACACCTTGAATTGGTGGCAGTTCAGAAAATGAGATGAGATGAGAACTGCACGGGTGGTGCGATGTAATTGGGCTGGAGACTATCTCACCCTGTGTAAAATGTATATACCAGGGGTGTCAAACTCGGGTTGGTTTCCGGGCCGCATTAACATCAACACCATTTCATCTGGGCCAGACCATTTTAGATGTAATATTTAGATTTTTTTTAATTGGATTAAAAGAACTGGATCAAAAGCCCTAAATAGTCAGTTTTTATATATCTAAAGCAATGATTATTTGAGCTCTTTTTTCTTAGTAAGGGAAAAATTCTTTTAATCATGTTTTTCATTTCAAATGGAAACAATTTTTTTTAAATGATGTTCAATAATAAAGTGGAAAATTGAAAATATTTATATAATTATTTTTAGATTTTACAAAATGCTTTTTGAACTAAAAACACAAAAGAAAAAAATGGATGAAAAATTGCAATGATTGATTTTAAAAAGGGGAAAATCAAGAAATCTATCTATAATCATTTGAATTTGATCCTAAAACAGAAAGTCGGCACTCATGATTTACTTTTTCGGGCCGCACAGAATGATGCGGCGGGCCAGATTTGGCCCCCGGGCCGCCACTTTGACACATGCAATGTATATATTACACATGAGTATAGAATGTCCAATGTGCTTTCACTGTAATCTCATGAATCTTAAACTGCAATCATTAGCTACAACATAAATTGTTGTAGGCCTACTTAGTCATTTGCCTTATCACTCTTGTTCCTCGTGACATTGCAGAAAATGTAATAATGCTACAACAAGTTGCAGGTTGCGGGCTAGGATGCCAGTGCACTCGGTGACCTTTCTCGATGCAGTGCCACCGCCACTCAACTTATTGAACGTCCTCGCCGCACCCCTCTCTCTCTCTCCCGTCCGAGACGGCTTGCCGGTCGGCTCCATTACCAATTCGTTTTGTCAGCACGCCCGCAAAAAGCAGCTTACGTCACGGTCATTACCGGCTCTATAAAAGCCGGCGTAATGCAGAATCACGGAGCAGTTGACACGGCTGCATCCCGAGACGCATCGCCTTGAATCATGACTTCCTCCGGCTTTGACTTTTATTTCCCGTCCACCTACAAGAGAAGAACAGTCGTGCGTAGTCCGGGGTACGGACCAAGCGGATCTTTCGAATCCAGGTCTGCTGCGTATTCCAGCCACTCCGCTCCGGCGTCTTACGCCTCGTCATCCCGAAGTTTTCCTCAGACTCGGTTGTCTTCCAGCTCTTTCCTGCTTTCCGCCCCGGCGTACGGCGCCCCCACCGAGCTCCGCCTCGACCAGGCGGCGCAGGTGACCCATGAATTCAAACGACTGAGGACCCAGGAGAAGGCCGAGCTGCAAGACCTGAATGACCGCTTTGCCAGTTTCATCGATCGCGTCCACGAACTGGAGCAACAAAACAAGTTGCTGGAGACCGAACGGCTGTTGCTGAGGCAACGCCAAACCGAGCCGTCCAATCTCCGGGCTCAATACGAGCACGAGATCCGCCAGCTCAACGCCGCGGTAGAGGAGGCCCGTTACGAGAGGCAAGCAGTCCAGAGGCACCGGGACGAGGTCCAGATCGTCCTGAAAAACCTGCAAAAACGCTATGAAGATGAAGTCCTTGCCAGAGAGGCAGCGGAGGGCAGGCTGATGGACGCCAGGAAGGACGCAGATGAGGTCGCGATGGACGGAAGCGAGCTCGAGAAAAGAGTGGAAATTCTTCTGGACGAGCTGGCTTTTCTCAAGCGCCTCTGCGAGAGCGAGATCGTCGAACTGCAAGGCCAAATTCAGTACGGCGCGGAGATGTCGGTGGAAATGAACGTGGTCAAACCCGACCTTTCCGTAGCTCTACGGGACATACGGGCCCAGTATGAAACCATGGCGCACCAAAATCGCCAGACCGCCGAAGACTGGTTCTGCAATAAGATGAATGTAATGTCGGTAGGAAGCGCACCTAACGCCGAGAGCGTACGAAACTTCAAAGATGAGGCGTGCGAATACCGCAGGCAGCTTAAAACCAGAAGCATGGAGATTGACGCCTGTAGAGATGTCAATCATGCATTGGAAAACCAATTGCAGGAAGTGGAGGGGAAACAGAGCGCCGAGATTTCCGCACTGCAGGTGAGGAAATGCAAGTCATTCGTGTGTGAGGAAAAAAATAGCAAATAACTTTCAAATGATTCAGCAAGGCAATTTTCAAAGTTCTGTCTTTTCATTTTTCGTGACAGGATGGCATCAATCAGCTGGAGGAGGAATTGAGGGCCAACAAGAACGAAATGGCTCGCTACCTGAAAGATTATCAAGATCTTCTCAACGTGAAGATGGCCTTGGATATTGAAATTGCCGCATACAGGTTGTACCAAGGGTGTCAGACATGGTGTTAGATATAATATTTAGATTATTTTTTTAATAAATTGATTAAAAGAACTGGATTAAAACCCACTTAATATTCAGTTTTTTATAGATCTAAAACAATGTTTATTTTAGCTTTTTTAAAATATATTTTTAGATTTTACCAAATGATTTTTGAACTAAAAACACAGAAAATAATTGATTTAAAAATGACAATTATTGATTTAAAAGGGGGAAAATCAGGAAATTTAATATACATCAATTCTCTTCATTTTAATTTGATCCTAAAACAGAAAGTCGGCATTCATGATTTACTTTCCTGGGCCGCACCAAATGATGCGGTGGGCCAGATTTGGCCCCTGGGCCGCCACTTTGACACTTGTGGGTTGTACTAATAAAAATCCACGAATATTTCTCCTTTCTGTCTATTTTAGAAAGTTACTTGAAGGAGAGGAGAACCGCTTGGACCGCTGTGGCCAGATGTCCTCTGTTGTCCACTCCCATGTTCAGTTTTCTGGACACCATCATGGACGAAACCGTGTCTCCACGCAATCTCAACTGCACTCACAAGCGTCATACCTGTTGACCCCTCGCTTGTACACGTCAACCTTTTCCGCTCAGGAGACGATATCTGCTCGGAAAGCCCAACAAGCCGAAGCCAGCCCTCTTCGGGAAGAGGAGGAAGATGAAGAAGAGGCGGAGGAGGAAGAGGACCAACTCGATAACAAGGAAAACGGAGAGGAAGACGAGGATGGCCAGGATGAAGCGGATGGAGGAGGTAAATGCAGTATTTTTATACACCGTCTATGAAAGTGTAGCGGTCAATATCTCGATTTTTTTCTCTCCCCTTACAGACGCTGAAGCAGAAGAAACAGTTAAAGAAGACGAAGAAGAAGAAGAAGCAGATGAAGCTGACAATATGAAAGAAGAAGATGCAAGTGACGACGACAAGGAAGCAAAACAAAAACATTCCTAATGATTTATTTGCATGGTTTACAGAATGACAACGAAAGCAAGCCCTCTCCTTTGTTGCATGGATGCTTGCTAAACATGATTTATTATCCAAGGAGAATGTTAAAAACATCAAACTATTATTCCGGACTGTGTATATTTGCGTTTTAGTGCTTGCATCTCACTAGAATGTGCTAATAAAAAAGCCTATTCTGTGTTGGCTAACAACTTATGGTGATTGCTAGCTACAATTCTCTGCAATAATAAAGCCCTGACGCCTTATAAACACAAAATCAATGTTGTGGTTTTCATTTATAGTTAAACACGCATCTCACAGCAAATTGATTTTTTTTTTTGGATGATCTTTTATAGCAAGGGTGTCATTTTGCGTGGCCCGGGAAAGTAAATCATGAGTGCCATCTTTCTGTTTTAGGATCAAATTAAAATGAAGAGTATAGATGTATATTAAATTTCCTGATTTTTTCCCCCTTTTAAATCAATAATTGTCATTTTTTAATCCATTTTTCTTTGTTTTTAGTTCAAAAATCATTTTGTAAAATCTAAAAAATATAACATTGTTTTAGATCTATTAAAAAAACGGAATATTCAGGGCTTTTAATCCAGTTCTTTTAATCCATTTATTTAAAAAAATCTAAATATTATATCTAAAATGGCTCACGTGAAATCAAGTTGACGTTAAAGCGGCCCGCGAACCAACCCGAGTCTAGCACCCTTGCGCTAATTGAAGTGAATGTTGTATAGTACCGTATCAGATCGTCTCATGTTTGTTCCCCTAAATTGCTAGTTGTAATTTAGCTCATTTTTGAGTGAGAAGGACATCCTTCTAATCCAATCCGTTTCAACGTGTGATCACTTGAGTGGATGCCAACGTATTTCCTGCCCGTCTCGCCCCTTCAGCCACGTTCCCGCCTGTGAAGTGAAGCATGTTGAAACCTTGATGATTCAGCAAGTGTGCTGCGTCAATGAATCTGGCAAAGTGTCAACTCTTGCAAGACAGCCGGGGAAGAGGAATTTCATTATTTCATTAGGGTGGGGTACAGACATAAAGAGGGCGGAATAGAGGAGGAATGACTCAGGGAGGATTTGCACTGCCATATCTCATTGCATTAAACCTTGACAGAGGACAGACTGTTTTATACCCAGTAAAAAAACACCAACGCCAGGTCTTCCTTTAGGCCACCGTAGTCTCAATCCACGCTAGTATATCACTTAAATGAATTGACCACACGCACATATACTCAATATCTTGGCTTATTACACCCAGACACTGCCTGAGGAATGGCTACATTTCATTACGAGGTGTAGCGCAGGCTAACAACATGCATCCCAGCATGCTCGTATAATAAATATTGAAGAATGCCTTTAATAACCAGGTAATGGCCTCAACTGTCGCGGCCATTATCTCCATCCTCCTTGCCCTTGTCTTACTTCACCCTGAGTGAAAGTAGCAGCATCTTATTTTAGCGATAGAATGCAGCATGAGCCAGTCCAAAAGTGCACTCAATGTAATCACTGCAAATACTACATTTAGCGGCTTTGGCTGGATGCACACTTTTCGCTACTCAAGGAAGGCAATGGCAATTTGATAAATGCATTGTTATTGATTAAAACACTCAACTAATGAAGCTTTTGACTGCAGTCACATACACAAAAACACCCTAAAGCTATAGTAACGCTAAACAGGATAGCACTGTGAATGAATAGCATCATTAATTAAGCTTTTGAGATTTTTTTTATTGGTTAGACGCATGGTCAGGAACAAAAAAGACCAATAAAACACAATGTTTATGGTAAATTCATTTTGGATTGATTTCAAATTGGACATGATAGTGTGACATGGTCTGCGTATATGAATGGCTCCATATATTTAATCATGGTTTATCACCATATAATGTGTCCTATAATACAGTCTATGCCAGATTTCTTCTGTGCGCACCAGAGCAATTGTTTTATAGGATTTTCATCCAGCTTGGATTTACGCAATGTCATATTTGAACATTCCCAGTCGAGGGACGATAAAGTGAAACGTTGCATTTAATATTGTTCACCCCTCGTTTGGAAGCAATAGCCTCAAACTAGCATTTCCTGTAATGGCAGATCTGACATGCTCAATGATGTGGATTCCTTTAGAACCATTCCTTCTGTAAAACCACATGCTAAACTGAAGTTGGAAATACAATCTGTCGGCCTGAGAAAATCTAAATCTAGTGTTGCCTTTCAGTCTGATGCGCCCAATAACATTTGAATTATTAATTAAGGTTATAGAGTGCTGAAATTGCATGACTTTCGTATCCTGGAAATGCACATCAAACAACAATGACAGTGCTGAAAACCGCAGTACGTTGTTCTGCGCAAGACAACAACAACAACAACAACACAAAAATGTAGATCAGATTTCATTGGAAGAAAATGCACTTTGAGCAATAATGGGTTTTCAACTGCTGTGTACATCCCTAATAATGACACACTGTTACAGACAAAGTGTTCTGGCGACAGTTCGTAATCGTTTGACAACCCTGCTTTGTTTCCACAAAGAAAAGGAACTCGTTGATAAGCGGATTGGCTCACCCTGACGAGCTCAGAGAATCTGCTAATTCAATTAAAGTGGCTTTTGGACATCATATACCGCAACATTAACCACAATCAACGTAGGTCGTGGCTTTCACAAGTAAGAAAACGTAGCCATTCAGACAAGGCTAGCTAGATTTCGCATGCAGCGTGGGCCTCGCACATGCTAGTCATGCTAGTTTCTGTTCTAGAAAGTGATTCAAGTCAGTTTAGTACAGTAAGGTTATGACCCTTTATATATAGGAGACCAGATGGAACAATGATACGTCATTAATCAAATTTATTTAAAGAATAATAACAACATGAAGAGGTGGCCATGTGGAAGAGAGGTTAGCACGTCGACCTCGCAGTTCTGAGATCGAGAGTTCAATCCATCAAGCGTGAAAGGCTGTCTGTTTCCTGGCTAGACACCAATTCAGGGTGCCCATAGTTGGCTGGGATAGGCTCCAGCACCCCCACGACCCTTGTGAGGATAAGCAGTAAGGAAAATAAATGAATAATACGGAGAAAATACACTACAGACACTTGTTCTGCCTGTAATCAGCCACACGTCGTCCCTTTCAAAGTCTTCCAAAACAATTGCCTGGTCTACAGTTTGTGAATACGTTCTTTGTCTGCTGCTTTTCCAATGTTTTTTTCGTTCTCCGCTGAAGAAAAAGTGGGATTGCAGTCACATTGTAGCTGTCATCGACCTATGCGCTTTGAAGCGGAACATTACCTGCTGCATTCTGACAGTGGAATGTACTGGTAATCTATTGGACTTCCCATGACTAGGACGCGAGCCGATAAGATTCCGGCTACTGTCAGGGTTTGCTTGAAATATAAATAAATGCATCGCTGCTCGGGACTGTTTCCTTGGGCCACGATCTGTCTTGGGCCACTGCGCGACGTCCCCCCAGTGCGAAGATGAGCTTTTCTGAAATGGTTTCTGGCAGTTTGTGCAAAGATTACTCAATTGTGCCAACAGATTGTTACACCAGCTCTCCAGTGGCTCGTCTCGGATGATCTCGTAGGTGAGATGTGGAGGCTGGTGTGATTGCACTCGCGACATGCTGGTGAAGCTACTTGGATGTAACTGCCAAATTATCTGAAAAGCCTTTAGAGACAGTTTATGGTAGAGTGATTAAAATTTTCATTTACGATTAATACCTCCGGTGGCCATTCCTGCAGTCAGCTCCCTATTCAATGCCGCCATAAATTTCTGTGGCATTGTGCTGTGTGATAAAAGCACATAAAGACATTTTATTGCGCCGTTCTAGGATTGGCATGATCGGCTTGTTTGCTCAGCAGGAATATTTCCTTTTTGTATACAGAAAGTCTTTGAGTTCAGCTTGTGACGAATGGGAGGAAAAACAAAAGGGCAATTAAATTATATTATATATATATATATATATATATATATATATATATATATATATATATATATATATATATATATATATATATATACACACATAGTGTTTGTATTGCAACTTTACATTTGTGAACACATTGATTTAAATAAGTTTCTCTTCATTTACAGCCCAGTCCATTTTTGTTAGTCCTCTTACATTTTCTTTTTTTCACGCTACACAGGCTTTTGACATTTGTTTTTTTAATTTAGGACCAGTAAGACTTTAAACTGAGGATTTACATTCAAATTCAGGTGAATTGTGTAGTATTTACAACCCAAATGAGGGAGCAAAATTGATTAAACAAATCAAACAACAAATGAAAATGTCACTTGAATGAATACACAGTGCCTTAAAAAGGTGCTATGGAAAATGGTTAGGTAGTTTAATGCGGCAATGTATACTTCAGTAAAATTGACTTACATTAAAATACAGTTATTTTTTATGTGTGGGCCATTACTGCTAATAGAGCCATCAAAAACACTGATGCATTTCATACTAACTGTTCCATACCAGTATGAGCATCCCATAGTGGCGTCTCTGGGCATTTTTTTTTTAAATTTAATTACTAGTGTTTAATTAAGTTGTGTCACTGATCATATATTTTCTGCAATAGCACAAATGAGGCAGGTGATGGCAATATTGTATTCTTTTTCACTATTTCTCTCTGGCTTCAATGAACTTTACATTAGAGGTTTAGGGTGAGAAAAAGAGGATAAGTGCATTTTTATATTCTTTGACAATACATTTTTACTATCTGAAATGTGAACATTGACAGCAACAAATGTTATTCCTTCAACTCACAACTTTACCGTTAAAATATATGAAAATGTGTGCCTATATTTCACCACTTAGTGTACAAAAAGTGTCTTTTGACAACATTGTTACATTGTAGCTAATGTCTATCAATGGGAGGATGCATTCAGAGGAGTATAATGAAAAAAATATGATTATATGATTCGGCGCTAGAGGTTGCGTCGGCGCCACGTTGCCGACTTGACGCTCCGATTGGTGCGTTGGGGACGGCGGTTTCCATATTTTGCCTCCAAGGTTAGCGGAGAATCATAATCAAAAGAGCCATACATGGAAAGCCTTTCTAATTG
Organism: Stigmatopora argus; assembly: GCF_051989625.1. Taxonomy (NCBI): domain Eukaryota; kingdom Metazoa; phylum Chordata; class Actinopteri; order Syngnathiformes; family Syngnathidae; genus Stigmatopora; species Stigmatopora argus. The sequence goes on from NC_135391.1 coordinate 4,228,272, forward strand.
CATTGGCTGTAATTGGTTGTTTTTAAAAACAGACAGATTGCTCGATAACCGTGTAAAAGAACCACCCTGTCAGGAAGAACAAAAACAAACTGGATAACTAAACAATTTGGCAGCGGAAATTCACACAAACACCCACATGCACACACACGTATGCACACAAGCAAACAAAGAGGGTAAGTGGTCAACCAGCTCTCTGCCAACAGCTGTAAATTACTTCAACTAATACGGAAAGGACTGTTGAGTATGTCTTGTAATACGAAGGCATCAATAAGCAGATGGTTTCATAATAAGAACGTTCAATAGAATTGTTTTCACCGTGCTTGTGTGCTATTTGCAATGTGACTATCTTTACAGTTATATCAGGTCATTGTACTCCGCGAACCTTTACGTGTTTGCATTATGAGTGTTTGAAATTGAAAAGAATAACCATTTAATGACCAAACAGATCGTTAAATGTCGGGTAATAGCGTGACACAGAAAAAATACACCAATGACATCCCAGGAAGCATTAGGGGAATAGAATAGCCTGGATGTCATTTTCATTAACTTAACAGTGGTTGTGATTTGCTGTGAGGGATGATGTGGGGTCGCGGGGGCCACGGTTTCAACGGGGATGTCCAGACGTCCTTTTTCCCAGCTACTGAAGTTCAATTGGCAATATAGTTTAATTTATATGGGCCAGCACAAACGATTCTGAAGGCTCGTGAAACTGTAAATTAGATGAACATTCCAAAATATATATGAAATAAGCACCCTAGTGAGGATAAAGCGGTTCAGAAAATGAGATGAGATGATCATGAATCAATAATGATGATAATTTTCATTTAATATACAAATAAATAATATTATACAAAGCAGAGCAACCAAGAGAAATTCAATGAAATTAAGAAGAGAGAGTGAAGTAAAAAAAATGAATAATAATTTTTTGCCACGGTATTTACAATTAGGGTGGCCAACCGTCCTTTAAAAAACGGAAGCGTCCCATATTCAGAAACAAAATTTGGCGTTTTTTCATAATTTCTGTAATAACTCCTATATGTACTGACAAAATTCACTTAATGAATATGTCAAAATGACAACGGGACTTTAACGCAGCAATCACCGACACACTCGAGGGTGTTGCGTTCAGGTCCAAGTCCATAAAGGAAAACATAATATTTTGTTTAAAAGGGTACGCAGGATGCAGGGCGAGTTATTTTAAAAGGACTGCAGGACATGCAGGAAAAATGGGGGAACTCCCTGAACTCGTTTATTTATTTATTTGAATCTCATTATGCCATTTTTTGTAAGAATTGGTTATAAATAAAAGTTTTTCGAGTATTTTTCCAACTCATTGAACCCCCCTTTTCTGAGCCTTTTCGCCCTCCCGCCACACTCGCAGAAGAAAGTCATGATGGCGGAAATACTCTCGTAGACTTCGGGACGAGCAGGAAAAGTGCACTAGCCTCCCTCTCATATCCTTTGTAAATAGTTATTTATTTATTTTGAGAACTCAATGGTTGTCTCTCCCCACCACAACGCCATGACACGCTGGGTTCCCACAAAGAAAGAGAAGTATGGTGTGGGTAAGTTTTCCAAACAAGCGGTGCTCTTTTGAAAGTTGGTCGACGGCTCCCAGAAAAGTAAAATAACTTTTAAAAGAATAAAGAAAAAGCCTCTATTCTGGCGAATGTGTTGTTGTTTAAAGGTGGCGGTTGAAAACAACTCGTTACAAATTCCATGAGTGGACTTGCGAAAGTTTTCTAAGGGGCTTTGGAACGATGGAAAATGGAAAATGTTTGGGATTTGAATGAGCATGCTAACTATTCTTGCACATAATCTCACTTGAGACGACATTAAAGTACACGTAAGAATTGTATGCCTTTTGAAAATAGTTCCCGAGGCTCTAAAAGTGTGACAATAAGGTGGCAAAAAGTGGCACTACCGTCGTTTGAGACATGTGGCACCCTAGGATAGACTTTCCGTTTGTTCAACATTTTTATTCACAATATTTGGACTTTAACACACATTGCTGGAAGCTTCGGAAAGGTGTGGCATTGATACCTACGTGTGTGTGCAGACTGCACCCTTAAGGCATAAAAAAGAAGAAAAAAAATCCTGTTCGCATAATTGAAACTCTGCAGCAAAGATATATTCAATTTTACCTGAAAATATATTGCATTTTACTTGAGTTCTGGAAATTTAAAGTAGTTTTGACCATTGCAGTTCGACTCAATCTCCTGTCAATTCATGTTGAACTCATCGCCTGCCTTGGAGAGTTTTAGACGTCCAATCTAGTTTGACTGGGAGGAGTGGCAGTGACAAAAGTGGATTGGACGTTTATCGCTGTCAATGGCATTGAAAGAGAGCCTTCTCTGGCCGTTTGGATGAACTGCACGTCTGTCATTGTCAAAGGCAGGCGATGAGTCAAGTATTGGAGGGCTCACCGTCACTGCTTTTTGGTGAGAGGAGACGTCACCTTGGGTGTAGTGATTGACATTGAGGAATTTCCATCTTAATCCTTTTACGTGGCAATTGGCGTGACTTTCAAAAGTTAAGTTCGTCTTCAAGACAATGCGCTTGTTCTGCTTTTGAATTAGAAAAAGGATAGGAAATGCTTTCATCCTAAAAAGCTATCAGACCGCCGTCTACTACTATCTTGTTATCGTCTGATTAGTCAGATCATGCTGTATTTTGGGATTTTACATTTTTGAGGAAAGAAGGTATTGCCTTTGATTTTTATCATAATATTAATAATGTTGGTTGAGGGGAAAATATGGCCAGTGGAACTCAAACTAATTGAGGAAAGAGAATTAGCCACAGTTTCTTCATTCATTTTCTTATGTCATTTTCTGAACCGCTTTATCCTCACAAGGGTCGCGGGGTTGCTGGAGCCTAGCCCAGTTGACTTCATGCACAAGGCGAGGGACACCCTGAATTGGAGGTGGAGTGACCTGGATTCGAACCCAAGTTCGCCGACACGCTAACCGCTCATCTGCCGGGCCGCCTACAGTTTCTTCCTCGTAGTACAATATAGTACATCACAGTACAGCGAAGGTGTACAGATTTCTGGATTATTTATTTAAATTATTTGGACCGCCAGAGGGGAGGTCAGAATTGTTCCTGATCAGAATAATAACTATTTGTTACTACGTTTGTGGACCGTGTGTGAAATTGAAATTAAATATAGAATACACGTTTTTTCAAGTACTTCACAACCTATTTGATGGAATTTGCTACAAAGACAACACATTTCATGTTCAAACTGATAAACCCTTTTTTCATATCACTTGCAGTGCACGCTAGTTTGTTACTTGCCAGACTTAACATAATCAATACGAACACTGCCCAACTTTTCGCAGAATTCTTGTCAAAAGTTTCTGCCCTGTCTAGACTGTTGTGTTTCCTAGCTAATTTGCTGCGTAAGTCCACCCAACGACGTGAGTTATACTCACGATAGAACCTTGCACAAAAACTTGTGCAATCCAGAGAGTCACCTCCCTACTTCTATTTTCTCTTATTTACTAGTCCCTATCCCTGCCAAGAACGAATGATAAACCGCCAAAGAACAGCTGAATAGTGGGCACTATGGCTATTAGTTTTCAAAGAGAAAAGGATTTGGTCTGAAGGAGCCGGAAAATCAATTATTCAGTTTTGCCATAAGCTGTATTTTTATGGTTCTCATCTAGACACTGTTTAATAGTACAGATCATTAATTTTGTCACTTTAATGAGCTGTCAGTCGCCGCTCAGATCTTTCAACAGTGACATCCTTTAATTGTTGACTAATCTGTAACTGTGATGAATTAAGATGCATCTGAGTGAGTCTGATCTACAGTAGTATTAGGAATCATGTAACTTAAACATCTACGTACCGTATTTTCTCGCATATACGCCATATTTGTCGCTAAAAAAATGATGACTGAGTCGAGGGTATGGCTTATATGGGCACAAATTAGACTCCACATGCACAAAACTGCAAGGCGACAAAGACGAAACGCCATAACGCAAGACAATGCGACTGATACGGTCATTTATTTCAAAATAGAGAAAACATAAACGGATAAAACTCATCTCATCTCATTTTCTGAACCGCTTTATCCTCGTTAGGGTCACGGGGGGTGCTGGAGCCAATGCCAGTTGTCTCCGGGCCAGAGGCGGGGGACACCCTCAATCGGTGGCCAGCCAATCGCAGGGCACAAGGAGACCGACAGCCAATCATAGCTAGGGGCAATTTAGAGTGTCCAATCAGCCTACCATGCATGTTTTTGGAATGTGGCAAGAAACCTGAGTACCCAGAGGAAACCCACACAGGCCCGGGGGAGAACATGCAAACTCCACACAGGTGGACCAACCTGGATTTGAACCCAGGAGCTGTGAGGCCGATGCGCTAACCACTCGCGCCAGGGGGCGTCTAATACAAGGGCATTTGTAAAATTAAACGATTTTAAGGCAGTTTTAAGGGTGCGGCTTATACGCGGAGGTGGCTAATATGCGAGAAAAAACGGTAATTGGAATGCTAAATGATATAACAGCTAAAAAACAAGTTGTAAAATACTCATTTATTTGAGTTAGCGTTTCATCTTTTAGATAACATTTCGGCACCTGTTTAGACCGTAAAGTAACCAAATCAGTTATGCCCCTATCGCTTCGAGGGTACAGTGTAACAAAGCTGTTGCATTAAACTGTTCCTTAAACCACTGCACAAATTTGATAGTGTTTAGATAAAAGATAATAATCTAGTGTCTTGAGAGCCCAGAAGCAGGAGACACAACCACTTTTAGGTGTGTTTTCACATTTTAAACCTCTCACGGTTTGGGCGGGTGATAAAACATTGGTTTACATAAGGCATTCAGAGTGTGCCTTGAAATGTTCAGCCTTCAGCACATGCAAGTCAGGACAGATACCTGCACCTAGTTATGCGCTTGACAGCTTGCATGCTCTTGCATATCCCTGAAGCCATGGCAAATATCTAGCTAAGCTTTCTTTCTCCTTTAACATCTGCTTAAATGTGCACATATTTGCCTGGGGAAGCGTTCTCTCTTGAGGGTGACCATTACTCTGTATTAATGGTGGTTTAAAAAGCACAGGGTCACCTTCAGGATAACACATGGGAAGGAATGATTACAGGAAAGTTTAGGGTTCACAAGTGTGTCGGCCCGCAGTAACAGAACCTTTATTGACCAACAGATATAATGAGGCCATAAAGTCAAAGTCTTTAGTGCAGCGATCGGAGCTACCTGCTAGTATATAGGATCTCATTTCAATTATGAAATGGCTTCAAGTTTGCACTATTAGAGGAGCTGGGGAGGGAATACATCCGAATATTACGGTGACATGTGCTTGGGTAGGTGAACTTTGACTTATGTTTTTTTTGTTTTTCTGTCCTTGTAGCAATCTACAATTATGATGCCAATGGGGAGCTGGAGCTGTGTTTACAGGTTGGGGACACTGTGCATATACTCGAGAAATTGGAAGGTGAGTGAGCCCGACTATGAAATAAGATATACACCTAATTTGAAAAATCTGCAATATGCTGTAAGGATGTTGAATATTGCAATATTGAAAATATTGAGAACAAATGTTTAAATATTTGATTCTCAAAAATAAACATTGGGATAAAGTGTGCTCTTGTGATTGGGATTGTCTTGATTTTTATGCTTTCTTATAAATATATAGCATTAAATGTAGGTTTTTTTATGCATTATACCTCTGGATTATTTTAATTTATATAAAAAAATAATGTGATAAATTAGCTCTCATTCGGCACCCTAGTCCAAATGGATTGGACACCTATAGCCGTCAATGGCAGCCATTGATATAATACATAAAAATAAATGAATACATTTTAAAACCCCGACGTTTAAAAAAATAAATAAAAATGTACACGATTCCAAACCTCTAAAAATTACGTTGCCGATTTCCAATCAGAGCTGGGACATCTCTATCCTAAATACCAATATTTCTATTACCCGTTGCATTTTTTTCATGTAGCAAAATAACTACACGTAGTCTGAGCTAATGCAAAATAATGATGAAGTTGAATGTTTGTTTACCAACCGTCCGGCCCCTACAAATGAGCACAAAGAAAAGGGGACTTGATGTAAATAAGAGAGAAGGGGATATTTAAAAGCGTCTCCCATTCAATGAAATTTGACGGAATGGGGGACCTTTAAGCTGACTGTCATTAAATATGTGGGGGAGTAATTAAAATGAGTGTGCAGTCTTCCATATTGTCCTCAAGAAGCCAAGACGAGACCGTTATTACTCCCACAGCCATTGTCTCTCTGTCTCTCTCTTCAGTGTAACATGATTATTTCTGTATTTTTCAAGGCTGGTATCGGGGATACACACTGCGAGAGAAGTCACATGAGGTATTTGGATTATTCATTAGAACATTTCTTATTTGATATTAATTAAGGCTGTAAAATAAGCTATTTAAAAAAAAAAAACTAAATTCTTGGAAGTTTCAATAATTGATCAAGGGGAGAAGTATGCTACAATTACATGCGTGCCGTAAATATTGTAGCGATGGCTCAACTGTGGAACCAGAAATATTACACCAACATTTAATTTCAGAAATGTATTATGTTGGTCCTTAGAGTATAGACTCTCTCAAATGCTAATTTACCTGTTGCATAACCTTTATAATTAATGCAATTAGCATAATACCCATAATCATCCAGGCTGACAATTGATTTAGACATTGTTATGCCAAGTAAACATGATGTAAAAAAAAATCTATCTGTCTCAAGATGTTGAAATTTTAACGCTAACAATATAATTGTCAGTGTGCAATTGCATGTTAAAAAAAATCATAAATCATCAGATCATAAAAATAGCACTTTGAAATCTGAAAGTTCCAGAAAGCCAAATCGTTTATTAGCCAAACAATGAAATTTAGGCTATTAAGGCTAATCATGCTTATTTTGCTAATTGTCCAACACTGGCATATGCAATTCTCAGAATCGTATTAACATTCTTAAGCCAAATTTAAGTAAGCAACAAAGTGCAAACATGGATGAAATTTACAAAGCAGCAGAAAAAAAACCTTTAAAAGATATCTCCTACCATTAGCATTGTTTATATGAAATAGCATTATGCTGGATATTTTTTGAATTATTTTTTGACTGGTTCATTAAAGTGTTTGATTCTTTCTTTAGGGAATTTTCCCATCTTCTTACATCCACTTAAAGGAGGCATCAGTTGAGGGAATTGGGTAAGCTCACATATCAGTAAACATGTCATTTTGTAATAATACACTTTACTCTTTGTAGTAGTGCATTTATAATGATTTGAACTATAGTTTGAGAAATGCATTTCTTGGCTATGAAAGGAAACATTAGTCTAGTATTCGTCATGTATACAAATACTGGTGTCTCTGTTGAAATTATACCATACATGCTGTGAGCAATGAGCCACTTTTCCAATATCCTATTATTCTGCTTTTGTGGCCTGTAGCCAGCAGGAAATAATTATTCCAGCAGATTTACCACTGGTGCAGGAGCTAGGGGCTACTCTGAGGGAATGGGCGCAGATATGGCACAAGCTGTTTGTGGTAGGTCCAGCATACTTACTTGGTCTCTTTCCGCTCATATTTGTGGACTCCTCTAATAAATACTTCAATACTTTTCACACTGGAACGCTCTGTTGCCTTGAAAGTCTTCCGTTACAAGTTTATAAATCTGTGTCTGACAGGCGAACAAAGTCTCCCTGTTCCGGAGTGTTCAGCAGATGGCCTACAGCCTTATAGAATATCGATCACAGATAGTGTCAGGAACACTACCCAAGGATGACCTTGTAGAACTAAAAAAGAAAGTCACTGCCAAGGTAGACTACGGAAACCGGTATGAATCATATTGACGTACTACCTCACGATAATTTGGACTCTGACAACACTGTAAAGTTTATACGCTTGAGTCATAGCACCGTGGTTATTTGTTTAACCCCCCTGTGGTATACAGGATTTTGGGCTTGGATCTGGTCGTGAGAGACGAAGCGGGAAATACACTGGATCCGGATTGCACGAGTACGGTCAGTCTCTTCCGGGCCCACGAGACCGCGTCCCGTTGTGTGGATGACAGGATACAAGAGGAGAAGGTAGGGAGGAACATTTATTGGTGACCGTGTTTTTTGTTGTTGTAATAATGTTGTCATTTGCGTTTTTTTTTTTTGCAGACACGGTTACAAAATCATGAAATGAGACGGCAGGCTCTGTTTAGTACTGTTCACACATATAGTCTGCTGATGAACTTGAAAAACTTTGTCTGCAACATTGGAGAAGATGCTGAGCTACTGATGTCTCTCTATGACCCAGATCAGTCAGAATTTATCAGGTGAGCTCTTCACCTCCGGCCGAACTGCATCGTGTAACACCTGGGTTATTATCATTATTTATTTATTGTTAACATGATGTAGGTACATGACAAAAGGGAGGTGAAAATGGTTTGTAACAGGCTAAAATCAAAAACTGACACTTTGAGAGTGAATCATAATGGAAAATTGACTGCATTATAGAATTTCTTTCAAATGAAAATCAAGTAGGTATACTTAATAATTCAAAATTCTAAACTTCTGCATCCTCTGTCTTCCCGATAATATAACCTTGAATATTTTTCGATCATTCGTAAAGTGATTTAAATTATATTCTAAAATAAGAGGTAGAATTAAAAGCAGGTTGTAATGTAGTAAAAATAAAAATACCACTTTGTGGGTTGGAACCAGATGTAAAAAAGATAAAAAGATGAGCATTTTTAAGCAAAGATGATTTTTTTTTTCCACGTAATGCCGTCATTACATCTGCAATTATGGATCCAGATAGAGAGACAAGATAATTCCCCCCACAAATGACCACAACTCCTAATACAATGTCTTTACCACATGAAAGTGACCATTTTTGCAATTCATTTGTTCGAAATTTGAAATTTCAGTGATGCATTACAATCCATTTACATTCCAACAGAGTAAAAGCAGTCTGTTGAATATTTGCATAGGATTGTTTGATACAAGTATGCTCTTCCTAAAGTGCTCCTCATTTAAATTCATGCAGTGAGAACTTCTTGGTGCGGTGGGACAGCATGGGAATGCCCAAAGAAATCGAAAAACTCAACAACCTTCCAGCACTCTTCACGGTAATCCAAATCACAAGCTGCCAATCATTCTTCAGCTTTTGAAAATGCGGAATTATGTGACAAATAAGACACTTTGTTCCTTTTCCCCAAAGTCTAACTGATTATATACATTATTGTCCCTTGCCCATCTTCCAACAACCATTCCCAGTTGTAATATATTTGCAGACAGTCTATTTTGACTGGTTTTCTTAATTCCATGCAAACATAAAGACAGTACAGTGGTACCTCGACATACGATCGCAATCCGTTCCGAGACTGAGATCGTATGTCGATCTTTTCGTAACTCGAGCGAACGTTTCCCATTGAAATGAATTGAAAACAAATTAATTCGTTCCAACCCTCTGAAAAAACACCAAAAACAGGATATTGGATTGGAAAAAATGTTTTATTTCTTCTAATTCGGCATATATTGACAAAGTAATAAATAACCAGTGGTTTAATAGTAATAAAATGTGTTTAATAGATGTAAAATTAGACGCATTTCGCGGAGGGGAGAGACAACGACACACACGGAGACGGAGGGGGGAATGTTCGGGGGGACTTTATCCACGGCACCCGTAAACGAACAAACAAATTAAAATTTACTTGGATAAATATATACAGACACACTCCAACATACGTTTAATGCAACTTTCTGGCCGGGTTAGCTGTTTGCCACGCTGTTTGCTGTTGTATTGCCTTCAAAATATTCTGAAAATGATGCACACAAATGTCCTCACAATAGGATAACGCACGACCACTTGCCAACGAGAAATTGTCTTGAAAGAACGATCGCGGGAGCTTCTTTCCTTAGAAAGGATAACAGGAAATGCAATAGCTGAGCTTACCCACGTATTGATTGTGGGTAATGAAGTTTTATTCTGAGAAAGGGTGCCATTGCCTATGGGTGTTGTGTGCACGAGTAGCCTCTCATGTCATGGCCACCTGGCTTCGTCGCATCTCGAAATTTTAATTGTATCACGAGCGAATTATTCGATCGAAATTTTCGTCGTACCACGAGCATGTCGTACCACCACGAGGTACCACTGTATTACTTTAGCAGTTTTTTTACTCTTGTGATACTTACATAAATTGCCAAAAATATGTAGAGTTTTTATTCTATTCAAGTTCAACACCTAATATTAAGTATTTGTATGGTGGTTTTTACAACCTGTTTTTTTAATTTACCTCTGTCATTTTTATTGGTTGGATTTTTACATCCAGGAACTAAGCAGAAGTGACCTGATGAGGCAGCGTCTCTTCCTGGTGTGTCAAATCATCAGAGTAGGAAGCATGGAGCTAAAAGAAGGGAAGAAACAAACAGGTGGACTAAGAAGACCTTTTGGTGTGGCTGGTGAGATGCTTATTCATATCAGAAAGAAAAATACACTTAGATTTCTTTGTGCTGCAGTACCTTTGAACTGCTACTGATGAGAGCTCCAGGTGCGGAATTCAATAGCAACACCTGTTTCCTGAGGTAGAAAATGCAGAATGACGCGTGGAAACTAGTTGAGCGACCATCTTTTGTATTTGGCCAGACGATTAGCCTATTTGTTTGAGAAATGTCTTCTCAGCAAATGGAGCGAAACCGCAGTCTGGCGGAGAAGATGTCACATTTTTCTTCTTTGCCAGGAAAATTGAACACATTAAGAAAAGAGCTGGGTAAAATACACATTTCTGAAGCGACCGCGTTTTGGGGGGGAAATGAAAATCAGGAAAGGTGAGTACGATGTTTGGGTGCTTTGTTAAATTGGAAGAGAAAAGAAAATGTCGATTGTGTTTAGCTTCAGGTGTGACATTCACTTTGAAATAGTATTTCCCTTTCACTGGGAACACAAGTCGGGGAAAAAACATTCTGCACTTTCTGTCTCCCAATAAATATTTGATTTAAAACTCCTGCTTTTTTTGGCCCAATGAAGAATGGAGGGTAATTCAAGAGGTAAAGCAAAAGAACTGAACGACAGTTGATATAAAGCATTTCCTTTCATGACGATGGAAAGAATCTTAAGTTACTTGCCAATGGATGAACTAACGCGTGCTAAGAAACTTTTCGTTTACATCAGGTGAAGCCAATTTGAGTGATGTCATACACAATATTATGACCTAATTTCAGCATCACAGTTTCATATGAATCAGATTTGCCTATAATATTGCTTTATGTCAAGGGTGTCCGACTTTAACGTCAACTTGATTTCACGTCGCCCGGACCATTTTAGATATAATATTTAGATTTTTTTTTAATAAATGGATTAAAATCCCTGAATATTCAGTTTTTTATAGATCTAAAACAATGTTTATTTTAGCTTTTTTTAAATATATCTTTAGATTTTACAAAATGTTTTTTGAACTAAAAACACAGAAAAAATGATTAAAAAATTACAATTATTGATTTAAAAGGGGGAAAATCAGGAAATTTAATATACATTTATACTCTTCATTTTAATTTGATCCTAAAACAGAAAGTCGGCACTCATGATTTACTTTCCCGGGCCACACAAAATGATGCGGCGGGCCAGATTTGGCCCCCCGGGCCGCCACTTTGACACATGTGGTTTATGTGATCTGCTAACAACATCAGGCTTTAGTAGACTGAAAATCAACGTAAATAAAAAAAACAATATCCCTTCTGTTTGTCTCCATGAGGTTAGGTTAGCATAGGGCTATGATTCGGACCACCACTTCAAACACCTGGAGACCACCCAAAGGATCCTGGTGGAAAACCAGGTGGTCCTCAGTGTCCATTTTCTTTCTATACAGTTCTTTTTATTTACAGCGCTTGTCAAAGCGCTCTTAAAATAAAGCTGAGTTGACTCGACCCAAGATTCTTTGATGTTGAGGCAAAAATTATATGTTAAGGGTGAAATATATGTCTTTTGATGGGTAAAACAAAAAGCATATGAGGGAAATTCACAAGAAGTCATCAGTCTACTTTGAGGAATACAACATACACAAGAATTTTAAATACTTTGAGGGAATGAAATTCCATTTAAGCTGTTATTGTGCAAGGAAGTTATGTTATTATTGGAAACATTGACAGACCAAACAATTTGTTGTTTTTTTATCATGTGAAATGTAACATTCCAATTTATGTGCTTTATGTGCTATAACAACAGATTTTTTTTCCTTATTGATTTTGGATGAATGTCACTTTAATTATACAATGTACTATATAAAATACCAGAGAGCTAAATGCACAGAGTCATTTTTACAATGTACTGTCATAATTATTGTTTACTTTGTCCAGTTACAGCATAAAACATAGATTTATGCAGATTGTTCGAATGTTGCCAGCAATTCTTTTAGGATAGGAATCTTTCAAAGTGTTTATTTTATTTTATTTTTTTAGAGACATTCGGAACAGTCTTTGATTATGTGATGTCATTGCAGTGATGGACATCACTGATATCGCTCATGGCAAAACTGACGATGAGGACAAACAGCATTTCATCCCTTTTCAGCAGTGAGTCTTGTGATGTTAGCATACTTTTTTACATAATTGAATTCATCAACTTTGCGTTAAAAAGTCACATGTTTGTTGATGGTGGAAATGTTCTGGACTCGCTTTTAACTTGCTCCGCTCAGAACTTCGCTACTCTGTCAGATCTGGATATTAATTCTACAAATCAATTTCAGTACGTCCAACACTTGGGATAAACCTATTGAAACTAAATTGCTGTTATTTATTCTATTTTTAAAAAACAAAACAAGATATGCTACTTCTTATATAATTGTAAAACTCGATTGTGCACCCAAATTCAAGTGGTTTGAACCAACATATGCATAGAGTGGGGCTTTATGTTAGATTTTCCACAAATGTTATTTTGGAAAAATACAAGCATTTTATAATTATTACTTTGTTGCAAATTGTGTTTCAAATCATCAGCAATCTGAAAATTTCCAGTCACAAAAATGTCCAAGTCATACACCATATTTTTTTCTCCTTTTTTTTTTTTTTTTAGCATTTTTCCAATGCACCCTTACAAAAAGATTTAAAAAAAAGCTAAAGTAACCTGAGCTCCCAGAAGCCTTTACTCCGGTGTATGCTCATTCGGCAAAACAGGTCAAAGCACTTTACCCGTTTCGTATGAATGACTTTGCAACCATGACGAAAGACACTCAGGATCTTAAAACTTCTACATTTCCAACCAGCAAAGAGGACAATGCTTAATATTTTGACTTCATGAATTAATCACACACTATCATACCATATTTGTGTGAATAAATAACGCTCAAAACTGTCTGAAGACATTGGCCATGAGGAACACCAAACATTTTTATGTCAAGTTGAAGCTTTCAGGTCATCAAATCCTCGTGCCACTATTCAATATGGCATAGACAGAACCATAGCCGAGGGCTATGGTGACATGACATCGTTCCCCTTTGATACAATTTGATGTCCATTTCTGTGTCAACTATCCGACGTGTGTTCGCGGCACGCCGGTTGTCTTATTTTTACCCTTGTGCGCTTTCTCAGGATTGCAATGGAGACCTACATTCGTCAGAGGCAACTCATCATGTCTCCCCTCATCCCGTCTCGAGTCATCGGCGAGAATGAGCCACTCACTGCTGTTTTCAACAAAGTCATTGCCACGAGGGAGGTCAATCATAAAGGCCAGGGTAAAATGAAGTGCTCCCATACGTTCCTTCCCCCGTGATTTGGGAGGTCGTTCCAAATTGACCTTTTTGTTTAGAGGGGGATAAATCACGGGGGACTACAATATCACAGTTTTTGTCGTGCGCCTCATTGGCTTTCTTTTCATGTCTGCTGGCAGGCTTGTTTGTGACCCTGAAGCTACTCCCGGGGGATCTTGCACAGGTCAGGAAAGACTACCCTCACTTCGTGGACCGGAGCACAGCCGTCGTCAGAAAAATGGGCTTTCCAGAAATCATCCTCCCAGGTGGCTTTGTTGCTCTTTGTTTGCTCTACATATGATTGGGTCATGTTCATTCTAATGGCCCGCAGAGCTGCAAGTAGGCCGCACAAATTGCTGCCACGTTTAGCCCGTCATCTATTCTCCTTTCTTTAGGCAACGTGAGGAACGATATTTACGTCACCTTGCTGCAGGGAGAGTTTGACCGTGGTAAAAAGAAGACACCCAAGAATGTGGAGGTCATATTGAGTGTGCATGATGACGAAGGCAATGCCATGGAGGTAGTAATAATAAGACATGATTGTTTCCAATACTGTAATGGCATGTCACAACATCCAATGACTATTTTGCACCGAGTATATTTTAAGTCAAATCACTTCTATTCAGGCATTTGATATTTTTATTGGGCAAACCGCTGCATAATTGCAGTCGCAGAGTGACCTACATTTAAACGTTGCTCTAACACCTAAAAGGGGGGAGGTGTCGTCTGTTATTTCTGATTGTCCATTAAATTGAAGATCTTTTTTTCGTTGGTTTAAGTATAGGTAATGCAATTTAAAAATGTCTTTCAAATTTTCACCCTTGAAAAATTGCTTTGACGGTCTAACTCTTCCATTAAATGATATGGTACACGGACGGTAGACTCCAATTTGTTGATGTGTAAATTCCCATGTAATGTTAACTTGTTCCAGCCTTTGGCGGAATATTCAATCTGAATTTCATTTCATAGAAGGCAATATTTCCTGGAGCTGGTTACGATGGCATCACAGAGTACAAGTCTGTCATTTACTACCAGGTGAAGCAACCTTGTTGGAATGAAACAGTGAAGGTGAGCTTACTAACATGCACCAGTGAGCATAACATCCTATCAGCTCAAATTTGATAGTGAAATTGACTTAGCACAGCTCAGTGTAACGGAATAATTCTAAAGGGTCAGAATGTACTGCTAATGATCATTTGCATACACCATCTTTTTATCTTGCCGATGTAATTCCTCTGATTTTTGTCTCCACTTTGCAAGGTGACAATTCCCATTGAAGATGTGTGCCGCTGTCACCTGAGGGTGACGTTTCGACATAGATCCTCCCAGGACTGTGAGTCACCCTGACATATTGTCACTTATTTGTATGACAAACACCCACGTGCAATCCCCCCACCACGGTAAATAGAGCTGATCTCTTCCACTTTATCCTTCAGCTAGGGACAAATCAGAAAAACCCTTCGGCATGGCTTTCGTCCGCCTAATGAGAGGAGATGGGACAACACTCAGGGATGGAAGGCATGAACCTATTGTCTATAAGGTAGTTTCTTTTTTAGCTTTATTATTTAAAGAACACTACAGTAATCCCTCGAATATCACGGTTAATGTAGACCAGACATGGCCGCGATAAACGAAAAACTGCAAAGTAGGGTTATAACTAACACAATACGTTTTTGCGCCTATACAGAAATACAAGTACAATTATCAAAAAGTGTATATTTATTAAATATTATAGCTATAAGCATAGCAAAAGACTGAAGAATGTATTAATATCTAAATATAATGTAGATATTTAAAAATGTAACTATTTTAAATGCTGTACTGACAGTGAAAATAGTTCCTCTCTGCTTGATATAAATAATAAAAAAAACTGGTAAATGGAAGTTTTAGTCTAAGTCCTTTGTCTTCTTGTGGCAATGGGTCCATTTTTCGCGATATTTGAGGGATTACTCGAATGTCACAGTAATTTGGGTATAGATGGAGCGGGATTGAACGCATGTTGTCCAGAGTCTTTTACTATCTGATGACTTTCTTAGGTCGATATGAAAAGGCCAGATGATGCAAAAGTTTATCTGACCTTGCCGGGGACGTGGGCTGAAGTGGAGGAGAAAGAGAAACAAACGGGAAAGCAGTTTCATCATTCAGGACCCGTCACCAAGGACAGCTTCCAGATTTCCACGCTTACTTGCTCCACTAAACTAACACAGAATGGTATTTATCAACTGTCATTTTTTTTCTTTTTAGATAATCAAAAAGTCTTGTTCACAAGGAGGGAGGTGCTGGAAGTTTTATTCCTATGGCATGTTAATTAAATTTAAACTTGTTTTGTTGTTGGTTAAATGCTTTATTCATTTTTGTTGATTGATGAAAATGCATTTGGTTTGGTATACATGCAATTTCATGTTCATCAAACTGAATTGATGCTGTGGAGACTTTTAAAATTGATGTGCTGATGCATTTTTAGTCGATCTACTCGGACTGTTGAACTGGAGGTCAAACCCAGACGATCTTGATCAGATCTTGCAGAGGCTGATGGAGGTCGAAGGAGGGGAGATAGTCAAAGTAAGTGCCACACTTATTTACAAGGTTTCAGTATCTTAATGATTTTTTTTTTGCCACGGTTTTCTTTTATTCACAGTTTCTCCAGGACACACTGGATGCTCTGTTTAACATCATGATGGAGACTTCAGAAAAGGATACCTATGACACACTGGTTTTCGATGCCTTGGTTAGTTATTTATCGGTTAGCTTCATCGCATATTCCTTGAGCATTTTCTCCATTTGCTGACTGTAGTTTCCTTATTTTTTTCCAGGTTTTTATAATCTCGCTCATCGGTGACATTAAATTCCAGCACTTTAATCCAGTCCTTGAAACCTACATCAACAAGCACTTCAGCGCCACGTTGGCTTACATGTGAGTCTTCTCACATCTGAAATCGCTCGCAATGGGACAAGCTTCATTTATGTTATTCCCCGCCTACCTTTAGTGTGTAATTAGAGGTAAAATTCCATTTCCAGGAAGCTTACCAAAGTGCTCAATCACTATGTGGGTCACGCGGAGGAGCCGGCCCTGACTGAGAAGCTCTATGCGGCACTCAAGGCTCTCAAGTATTTGTTTAGGTTTATTGTCCAGTCTCGGATCCTCTATTTAAGGTATATATATAGGTGCCTTTCATTTTCCCACATTTACTTGTCTTCTGGAAGATAAGCTTTACTATTTGATTCCCGTTACAGGTTCTATGGAAACAGTGAAGATGGAGATGCTTTCTCCAACTCCATTCGCTCTGTGTTTCTTTCATTCAATACTCTTATGGATAGACCACTTGACGAAGGAGTCAAAATAAAGGTTGGAGCCGTGTGCTTATGTTTTCGTCGCATTGATTTCCCGCTCTCTGTGAACTAAGCAGTTCGTTTCGTGACTTTACGTCTTGTCAAAGTGTGAATAGTTTAGCAAATCAATGATAAGGAAAATAGATGTCGGCTACACGCCGGTATTGTCTAGTAAAGAAATGTTGCTTCTAGGAGGTTTTTGTAGAATATATTAAGCAAGCAAAGCACACTGTGTTTTCAGGGGGCGATATTGAAATACCTCCCCAGCATCATCAATGACATCAAGTCTGTATTTGATCCTGTGGAGTTAAGGTAATTCTCAAGGGATTCTGCACTACCGCTAATGATATTTTTTTTCCACCCTGATTAATTTCAAAGCACTTTTCTACTGTGATGTCAACAACACATCACGCGAGCTGTTTTTGTTTGGAAAAATGTCAGCCTAAAAAAATGGAACTTTCCTTTTACAGCGTGCTGGTTGCAAAGTTTATTGAAAGCATTCCCGACTCTCAACTTGTGCGGCAGAAGCTTGGTTGCATGTGCAAAATGGTGGAGAGTGACCTTTTCATGCAGCCAGGTAGGTGTTTCGAAGCCAGAAGCCACATCATGAAATTTCCCACGAGATGCAATGAAAACAAAAACCTCTGCCTCACGCGCTCATAAAACTTTACCACAGCTCCCGCAGGGACGGGCAAAGCAGCACGACATTGCGCGACTTAATTTCTTTAATTTGTTTCCGCAGATTGCCGAGATGTGCTTCTGCCACTTGTCAATGACCAGCTGAGTGGGCAGTTGGACGATCACTCCAGTAAACCTGACTACGAGGCCTGCGTCCAAGTGCTTAGCACAGTGTTGGACATCCTAGATCGCAAGGATGTGGTAAGTAGTCGAAATGAAGGAATCATTTTGTTAATGCGACATGACCGGCGCATTGGTAATGGCGCTAATTGCACTGATTTTGCTCATAATAGAGTAATGATTTCATGCGACTACAATATAGTGATTGATGACAGTACATTTATGTTGTTGCCCTACATGTGTGTATAATTTGCTTTACCATTGACGGATGTATTTTGCAATAAAAGAAAAAACACCTAGTATAAATGACCTTCAAAAGACTTTCTCAAAGTCCATTGCAGACTTCTTACAGCTCTCATTATTGAGAAAATAATTTTCAAACAAAAATAATGTCCCAAACAAATGTCACTTTCCACATACACAGTCATAGGCTTAACAACAGGTGTATGTGATAACAGGTATTAATGAAGAAGAGCCCTTAATTTTGGTTACTCACATTTGATCTGCTAAAATTGTACTGGCATTGACAAGATGTCCATCCCCACTTCTTGGAAATTCCGGATTTATTTATGCTTTTTTTTGTATTTACAAGTTAATACAAACAACATCCACAGACTGCAAACAAATAAAAACCAAAATAACTACGGTTATGCCCCTCAACAACACCAGAAAGCTGATTTTCTTTATTTTCCAAATTTTATTTTCATTTTTTTTTTTACCCCATAACACTTAATTGGAGTGACCAATCAAGGATGACGTTTTCTACTGGTATACACATGATGAAGGTGTTGGCTTTCTCTTTCTAATATTCTAAAATACCCATTTTTGCAGGGTCCGACCAGGGAACATGTTCAACTGGTAATGGAGCGGCTACTTCGCAGAGTTAATCGCACAGTCATTGGCATGGACAGGGCTTCCCCTCTCATTGTAAGTGTCATGTTCCTACAGTTATGTCCTCGGGCTGTGCAAGCAAGCATTTATAATACTAAATGCTTTCTTTATAGAGGGGCAAACAAACAAGACAGTAATGTTTGTTAACGTTTGCTTGAGTAAAGCCAACATAAACCATAAGCTTTTGTGTGTGCAATTGTGAATGAATTTAATGGAAGAAATGACTTTCTTTGTGACAGGGCCACTATTTGTCCTGCATGACAGCCATACTGAAGCAGATGGATGACATGCATTACGCCCACTATATTGGCACCTTCAAGACAAGGCAGGATATCACTGTAAGTGTCCTGGTGGTGCCCTTGTTAGCTGCACGCCTTGAAACAAACTATCCACTAGGATGGACATTTTTTGCTTGTAAAGGTAGCATGCAATTGGTGAAAATGACATGATGTCAGACGGCTTGTAGTGTTCAGCAACAGTGCGTTTTTTTGTTTTTTTGGGGGGAGGGAACCAAATTGTCTTCAGATGACAGTTACTACGAAGCTTCTCTTATCAACAGGACTTCCTCATGGAGACGTTCCTCATGTTCAAGGATCTAATGGGGAAGGTCTTTCCTTTGGACTGGATGGTTATGAATCTGGTGCAGATGCAAGTTTTCCTGAGGGCCATCAATCAGTATTCTGATGTCCTCAACATGTATTTTTTAGACCAGGCACATTTTGAACTCCCGGTGAGTTTTCATTGATTTTATTTATTTATGTTCAAGGTTTTTCCCTTTTTATTCATTCAAAATCATTTGATGATTCACTATTTTAAACCTATGTGCCCTTCACAGCTGTGGAATAGCTACTTTCATTTGACTGTGGCATTCCTCACACATAAGATACTGCAACTGGAATCCTTTTCTCAAGAGAAACGCAACAAGATACTAAACAAGTGAGATTTTTTGGATTTGTGCGGTAAATTAATGTGTCAAACCCAAGTTGCAGTGTTGAAATTTTAATGATAGAATACAGGTCACATTTTATTTGGGCCATGTTGATGAAATGTGCACTCTTTTAACACTGAGGCACTTCCTTTATTTGTTTGGTAAAAACAATTGAGTTCGACATACGGAATACAGGAGAAGAGAGGGAAACTTTACAGCTTTTACACACAGGAAACATTTGTGGATTGTGTGCTCATTGACTTAAATTTCTTATAGATATGGTGATATGAGGATGACAGTTGGCTTTAAGATCAGAGACATGTGGTACAATCTTGGTGAGTATTTACAAGCATCTAATCCGGATCAGGGTTATGGTTTCATGTTTAAAAAATAAAGGGAAATTGTGAATAGTTTCCTTTTTAAATTCAAACACAAAAAAGTAGTTATTAAAAAAAAATCAATCGTTCTTTTTTAAAACAAAACCATGTATCTCAGACTTTTGTAAAGTCCAAATAAGCAAAACTGATTTTTTCATTTCAAATCTATTTCTGGGACAATCATGAAGTTGCACTGCTTGCAATGCAGGCAGAAAAACAAGACATTATTTTTTATGTTCAGTTTCACTGTACTGTTTCTTTGGGAGCATTATTATTGGATTGCCCTGCGTTTACTGTAAGATGAAGATGAATATTATTGCCTCTTCAAATCATGTTTGTACTCATCTGAGTGGTAATCTTTTGCTGCCCGGCAGGCCCCCATAAAATGAAGTTCATCCCAGCCATGGTCGGACCTATTTTAGAGGTCACACTGGTGCCTGAGCCTGATTTGAGAAAGGCCACGATTCCCATCTTCTTCGATATGATGCAGTGTGAGCATAATTTCAGCCCTGGGCGCACATTTGAAACGGTACAGTGTCCACTTTTATGCACTGTGTGTGTGTGTTTCTAATACTGTCATAGTTTTTTGATGAATCACTTGTGCTAGTATTTGACTATAAGCATGTTAGTGCCTGCATCTATCATCCTTTTTTGTGCAGAACAGAGAGGAACTATGCTACTTAGCTGTTTACCAAGTATATGTAGAAAATTAAGTGCAAATGCAACAAACAAAACTGTCATATAGAGTCATTTACCCATGATTTTCCTTTCAGTTTGAAAATGAACTGATCACAAAACTGGACCAAGAAGTCGAAGGAGGTCGAGGAGATGAGCAATACAAAGTCCTGCTGGAAAAAACGTAACTTTTGACACTCATTCCAATAGACACAATTTTCTTGCTTGCAGATTCCCCCCACTGAATAGACACAGATTTGGTCTGAAACTCTAGATCGTGGGTGTCAAACTCATTTTACTTCAGGGGTTACATTCACCCCAATTTCAGCGCAGAATATTTGTGTCCTAATTATTAAAAAGCGACATATATTTCATCTTCACACATTTCTCACATTTTTTTGTGCAAATGATAAGTTCACTTGCAAAATATTCTGATTTATTTATTTTGTAACTTTACATTTGAAGCCCCTGAAGAAATTGGCAGACATATCTGCTTTGATTAAAAATACAGGAGCAGAAAACATGTTGTAAAGGTCATTCCAGTGGAAAGAATCTTGTTTAATAACACACCAGAACAAAATATTTTTTATATGTAATAGTGGAGACAATCGTAGATAAAAGCCACAATTACCCAGAAGCCAACAAGTGGGCAGATATTTTATTTTTAACTGAGAAATTTGCCCTTTCCGTACTTAAATGCGTTAAGAAAACCGTCTCTCATGTGAAGGTCATTGAAACAAGATATGGTTTGTTGTGTGTGTTTATTTCTGCATCTGTCAAATATAATGGTTAAGTGATGATACTTGTGTACACGAAATTACAGGTTGCTGGAACACTGCAGACGCCACAGATATCTGTCGCAGCCAGGTGAGGAATTGGCGCTTCTGCTGAGTAGCCTCCTAGAGAATCTCCTGGCATATCGCACCATCACACATGATGAAAGTCCTGAGCATCGCATGAGCTGCACTGTCAACGTGCTGGTAAAACCCCCCTCCCGTCTTCCCCCAAAAAGGCTGACACATTGAGCTTGCCCTAAGGCAGTTATTTGACATGACACTTTGTTTGCTCCTCCAGAATTTTTACAAGGAAAAAAAGAGGGAGGACATTTATATTCGGTAAGTCAGCCAGCACTGTTGATAGCTACATTGACTATAGGTCCTGTAGGGTCAAATTAAAATGAATAAATTGTCGGATTGGGTTAAAGAAAGGTCTCCATTTGTTAGGCTCTTAACAAAGTATTTTTTTATCGCTTCATTTCTCTGCACCGTATTTTCACGACTATAAGGCGCACTTAAAAGTCTTAAATGTTCTCCAAAATAAACAGGGCACCTTATAATCCAGTGCGCTTTATATATGGACCAATACTAAAATTGTTATCACGATAAAATGAAATAAATCGGTCGATTGGGTACAGCATCCTCTACAGCTCTCACAACTATGGCAAGCAGCCCCCGACTCTACTATTTTTCCCGTAGAAAAAGTACTGCGCAGTGACTGCTGGGATATATAGTTCTTTTGTCAATACACCAAGTATGACGGCGAGCGCACTAATTTGGTGCTCGCCGTCATTCCAGCTGGATTTACAAAAGAACTCCTGCCGCTAGATGTTGGCGTGGACATCGACATCAACACAGCTTTACGTTACGCTAGCTACTATTTGCGAATGGATTGTGCCCGCCTGGACGAACGTATAAAACTCAGCGTTTTTGATGACTAATTTGGACAATTGTTCAATTCGGACACAGAAAATGAGGACTTTGATGGATTTGTGGGTGATGATGACGTGAGCACATTGTAAAATGGCTAAATAATGTACAACCGAACTCAGTTTTTTCTGCCGTTGCCTTTTTAAAAACGTGTTTTAGCGTAAGTCCGTATGTTTAAGCTGGTGTATGTTTTGCCATGCCTGGCTGCGTCTTTAAAACCGGTGCGTCCTCTGTGTGTGTCAAATACAGAAATAGCACTCGTTACTGACACTGCGCCTTTAAATGCGATGGGCCATATAGTCGTGAAAATACGGTAGTTGAAATAAGGTCATCGTGTTGATAAGTGCATGAAATGTGCATATTGACGGCAATGTGTTCGGAGTCAGCTGGGTTTGGCTCCAGCACCCCCCGCGACCCTAAAGAGGATAAAGCGGAAAATGAGATGAGGTGTCTAAACAGATTTAATGTATTTAGAAGAAAATCATGAAATTGACCTTATAAGCATCATTTTAAGTGTTCCTTCAGGCTGTGTTCTTTTAAATAGGTACTTGTACAAGCTGCGCGATTTACACCTGGACTGTGAAAATTACACGGAGGCCTCCTACACGCTGCTGCTACATGCTGAATTACTTGAGGTCTGTCATATCAAGATGATGATTTCTCTTAGTCTAAAAGACTGCTGCTGTTGATTTCAACTTGGATTTTGTTTCAGTGGTCTGACAAAGCCTGTGCAGCTCATCTAATCCCAAGAGATGGAAAGCATGTGTGGACACAGCAGGAGTTGAAGGAAAGACTCTTCCAGGAGATCATATGTTATTTGGACAAGGGCAAGGTAAGTATTTCCAGCTAAGCCACTGTATTGAGGTCACTGTAATTATGAGCACGTTAGCTCCTAGAATCATTTCAATTTATTACCCCTGCAAAGGTATTCATTCGTTATCTGTACCGCTTATCCCAAGGGTGTCAAACTCGGGTTGTTTCGCGGGCTGCATTAACGTCAACTCCATTTCATGTGGGCCGGACCATTTTAGATATAATTAGATTTTTTTTATTATAAATGGATAAAAAGACCTAAATAGTCTGTTTTTTTTAGATCTAAATGTTTGAGCTTTTTTTTCTTAGTAACGGCAAAGTCTTTAAAAATATAATTCCAAAAGGAACTAAAATAATTTTTAAATTATGTTCAATATTAAAGTGGAAAAGAGAAAATATTTTTATAGATTTATTTTTAGATTTTACAAAATGTGTTTTGAACTAAAAAGAAAGAAAAAAATGGATTAAAATTGCAATTATGGATTTTAAAAAGTGGAAAATCAGGAAATATAATATACATCTATAATCTTCATGATCCTAAAACAGAAAATCGGCACTCATGATTTACTTTCTCAGGCCGCACAAAATGATGTGGCGGGCCAGATTTGGCCCCATCGGCCACCACTTTGACACCTGTGGCTTATCCTCTCAAGGATTGCAGGGGGTGCTGGAGCCAATCCCATCCAACTATGGGCACCAGGCAGGGGAGACCCTGAATCAGTGGATAGCCAATCACAGGACACTAAGAGACAAAAGACAACCATTCACGCTCACACTCATACCTTGGTGCAATTTAGAGTGTCTATCCAGCTTAGTAATGTTCAAAATGTCAAATATTACAGCTGGTTATTAATGGTTATTCATGGAGGCTGTGAGCTGTATTACCAGATTCGATTTGTACACCCACGTTTGACTTTATGAACTGAAGTATGTATGTCTTCGCAGATGTGGGAGAAGGCCATCGAGCTCGGCAAAGAGTTAGCCAAGATGCACGAGAGCCACATGTTTGACTTCATGGAGCTTAGCCAGCTGCTGGTAAGTAGCTACACGTGCATTAAAAAACAGTGCAAACCGAAAATAGCAACTATAGAGATGTGGCCTTTTTAATTTCACTTGAAGCTTATTTCTGATGAATAATAGTGGAAATGTGTCAGGCTGCCAGAGGCTGAGTGCAATTACTTACTAAAAAACACTCAAGAATTTCAAGCAGGGTGTGTGGATGCGTGTACCTGATTTTCCCACATTTGCTTCCTGATGTGGTGTTTAAATTTGAATGTATTTTGATGAATTACGAATTGAAATATAGTGCACGTATGACCACGAGTCATAACCAAATCGTGTGTCAGCTGTTGTTTGCCGTATTAACCGCCTTGCGTTATGAACTGTTGAATTGAGAAAACGCAAACAGCAAACAGACTGCATACAATATGTTAAATTTTCATTATCTCTTGCAGAAAAAACAGGCAGAGTTCTATGAAAAAATTATGCACGCCATGCGACCACAGCCAGAGTACTTTGCTGTTGGGTATTATGGTCTCGGATTCCCTTCTTTCC
This sequence comes from Stigmatopora argus, assembly GCF_051989625.1. Taxonomy (NCBI): domain Eukaryota; kingdom Metazoa; phylum Chordata; class Actinopteri; order Syngnathiformes; family Syngnathidae; genus Stigmatopora; species Stigmatopora argus. Next base: position 4,253,064 of record NC_135391.1, read on the forward strand.
TCAGGGTAGGAATTGATTGCTTATTTCAAGGATTTAAAAAAAACATACAACTTTACTTATTCAATGAACATGCACTTATCCTTTTTTGGGATTACATTGATGATCTTAAGGCAAGGGCAATGTCACCAGTTTTTATTTTATTTATTAGTCTTTACTAAGGGTGGCATGACTGCATTGCCAAAATATCAAGTATATGTTGTTGGTGTTGCTTTTTTTCAGGTGAGGTAATATATGTTTTCCATTCTTTCTAGAACAAGATTTTCATCTACAGAGGCAAAGAATATGAGTGGCTTGAAGACTTCAGTCAGAAACTGCTCTCTCAGTTCCCAAACGCGGTCCGCATGACCAGCACAGCACCCCCTGGAGATAATATCAGTAACTCTCCTGGACAGCGTATCCTTCAATTTTGGAAAACTGTTAAGGTGTTGTGTTCAACATGTCTGTCCTTTTTTGGCGAAAATGGAACTGGGTTTGAAAAAAACAGAAAACCTGTGATCTTTTCCATTATCTTGCTCACAAAGATTCCTTTTAGTGTTGGTTTGATTTTTAATCTATTGAATAGCCTTGTTTGATAGGTTTTTCTTTTAAAACACAATGAACAAAAAAACCCTTGGTGTTTATTGTGACACACTTTTTTGTTTTTAAAATGAAAGAATGAAGACATCTGTATAATTTGACTTTGCTTGCACAGTACAGCTCGTCTTTATCCTCAGCCGAACTTCCAGACATCCAGTGCTTTACTGTCAAGCCAGTGCTCATTGTGCCTCATCAGTTTAAGGACAAGGGTGTTCCAGAGCAGATATTAAAGTGATCAATAGTTCCTTTAAACTCCACGGAATGATGATGAATAGTCATTTTAAGGTCCCGTCACTGAAGCCGCAACTCTCTGTTCTCACAGTTATTACCGAACCAACGAAGTGGAGCAATTCCAGTACTCTCGGCCCTTCAGAAAAGGTGAAAAAGATCCAGACAACGAGTTTGCAGTGAGTACGTTTTAATGTTCTTGACAGATGGAAACTCCTTTTTCTGTCGCATGTCATTCCCTCAGATGTTTCCAAAAGCCTCTTATTTTTGCACACACTGCAAACTCACTCTTTGAACTCTCCCTTGCAGACGATGTGGATCGAGAGAACCACTTACATCACAGCCTACAGTTTCCCCGGGATTCTGAAATGGTTTGAAGTGAAATCCGCCTCTGTGGTAAGCAGTGTTCTCATTTTGTTTTCCACTTTTTACATTTTTAACATTCCTCCAAACTATTTCCAAACACTGTGTTCGTGGGCAGGAGGAGATCAGTCCGTTGGAGAATGCCATAGAGACCATGGAGATGGCAAACGAGAAGCTGAGCAACCTGGTACAGCAGCAAGCCTGTGATCGCACATTGTCTATCAACCCACTGTCCATGATGCTCAGCGGCATTGTTGATCCCGCTGTCATGGGTGGTTTCTCCAACTATGAGAAGGTGGGTGGCAATCCTCTTTCAGGATATAATGTTTACTGTCCCTCTGTTCGCCACATGCTTGGTGGTTTTAACTGTGTGCAAGGGCTGAAAATAACTGGGATGGAAACGTATGGGCGCTTACTACCGTTTGCCAAATGACACACAAGAGAAGAAATGGGGCCTGAATTTAGGTGTCGGATAAATGCAGTGTCTGTACAAGGCAGTTGTGTTAATGGTTAAATAGACTTTTTTTATGGAGCCAATGTACAATTTTTTGGACGCTGTTGAAATCTGGTCTGATCACATGAATTATTTTCAGCGGATCAGAATAGGGTGAAAAAAATTGAATCATTCAATTGTTTTTGTTTTAGTTAGTGATGTTAAGCACTGTAAAATTGATGAATGTTCATTTTGAATTTCTGTTTTTACTGCAAGTATTGTATTTTTCAAAATGAGTTTATTATTAGTATGCTGACCATGATTGGCTGAGGTAGGCACCAGCACCCCCACAATCCTTGTGAGGATAAGTGGTATAGATGAATGAATGAAAAGTTTATTATAAATTATTATTATTGGCTTTTTATTTTATGGGAAACCCAGGATCAGGAAAAAAAAATGTGTGTATGTGTGTATGTATATATATATATATATATATATATATATATATATATATATATATATATATATATATATATATATATATATATATATATATATATATATATATATATATATATATATATATATATATATATATATATATATATATATATATATATATATATATATATATATATATATATATATATATATATATATATATATATATATATATATATATATATATATATATATATATATATATATATATATATATATATATATATATATATATTATTTTTTTCTGGAAACAAATCTGAAAAAAAAAAAAAAAATATATATATATATATATATATATATTTTCTGATCCTGATATTTATATAGATATAGATAAAGATATAAATTTGCTTGTCCCCGTCTTTAATAATTGCTGGACTATTGAATCAGGACTCTATTTGGCAGCTTCTAAAAAGTAGGCAACTCGGGTACAAAAATATGAAATCAGGTCATTTAAAAAAACAACCAATATCTTTCTTTTCTTAAAGCACTTACTAGTCATTTGCAGTGCATGAAATATGCCAATTGATCAAATAAACGTTCCCTTCAAGGCAACATTTTCTATTCTCTGCAGAATTGCTCAGTAAATACACTTCTAATGTATGTTTTATCCCTATCCCCCAAAAGAAAATGACGGCCATGAATTCTGGCTGGCCTCGAGCCGGCTCCGTTCAGAAGGGAACTGCTGGGGCTCATTTGTGACTGTCGTGAAACATGTAGTTTAACTTTAGGGCAAGCTTTAAAATGTGCATGTTTAAGATGTTATAAAATGCTTCCTCCTTTTTAGGCCTTCTTTACTGACACCTACATCCACGAACACCCAGAAGACCACGAGCGTATTGAGGTCCTTAAACACCTCATTGCCCTGCAGGTAAATAAATCCTCGTACCGGCGTCGCTCGCCACTGACACAGGTCTAACGTGTTGCATAATAATCTAACTGCCCCTCCCCAGATCCCTGTCTTGGCAGATGGCATTCGTATCCACGGGGAGAAGGCAACAGAGCAGCTGAAACCCTTACACAACCGCCTGGTCACTTGCTTCCAGGACCTTCGGGAGAAAGTGGAGAAGCATTACGGCGTCATAACCTTGGTGTGTTGTCAGGAAACTTCATTTTAAAGGAAGTCATTTACTAACTTGACTCTTTAGCCTTCCTTCCTACCACGCTGTTCACATTCAAAGGAGAGCGTGCTTTTTTCAATTTTTAATTTTGTTTTTTTTAACTGCGTCTCCTACGTATTTGGCCCTGTTGATCAATCCTATTTGTGTATCCCAGCCATGCTCGCTCACAGAGAGAAAAAAGAGCCGCGTGGGCTCGGTGGTGATGCCCTACATCCTGTCCTCCACGCTGCGTCGCATGTCCACCGTCTCAACCGTCTCCAACACCTCCTCGGCGCTCTCCAGCGGCTCGGCGTCCTCCGAGGGACCCTCGGGCATTTCCTCCCAAGAGTCAGTCTCTGTTGTCTTCACCTGCTCGTTTGGACTGGTCTTATCTTCAGACTTCTGTTTTTGCTCTCTTCTAATATTCCCAACTAGCTCCTTGTTGTCCCGCCCCAGCGATCGTAGGACCTCCGTGTTGTCCCGCTCGGAGGAAGATAACAGGATAGGGAGAAAGAACAGGAAGGAATGGAGTGTGAGCAAGTCTCAGGTCCTGCTGGAAAGACAATCGGACGCAGATGAGGCGAGTGCTAATAATGTTGCAGAATTGGAGGACATTTTACAACCCGCTTCTCTAATTTTGAATAGTACACATACAAAATTATACGTTTTTGACTAAATTTACTTGGCACAAAAAACCTAAATGAGTCTGAACTAACCCCTAAAATTATTACAAGCCACTTATGTTCGGTACTCGGCCGTTTGGTCGCCCGGAAGGTTATTGATAATTACCATTTAAAATTGTTGCTCAAATTCCCTAAATACAAACTGTGAATTATTATTTAGTCATACTTAAAGCCCTATTAATTATTAGGCTAAAGAAAAGCTCCAAATTTCCCATACTTTTATTGTGTTTTGTTGGAGAACTTGTTAAGACCCTGACTGACGTAGCTTCTTAAAGGGACAACTCATGTACATACAAACTCTTCTACACTCACACGTCGGCTCAGTGAAACTGCTCAGGGCCATTGTTGGCTTTTTTTGATGCGTAGACTGTGTTGTTTTACCTTGTTTTGTCGCCGGACGTTTTGTCGCCGGACTTTTGGTCGCCGGACTTTTGGTCGCCGGACTTTTGGTCGCCGGACTTTTGGTCGCCGGACGTTTGGTCGCCGGACTTTTGGTCGCCGGACGTTTGGTCGCCAGACATTTGGTCGCCGGTTGTATGGGTCCGGGCGACCAAACGTCCGGGCGACCAAACGTCCGGGCGACCAAACGTCCGGGCGACCAAACGTCCGGCGACCAAAAGTCCGGCGACCAAACGTCCGGTCACGCTTATGTTCTTAACCTTTTTATCGCGGTAGAAAAAGAAAAAAGATAAAACAGAATCATGATAGGCTAGTCTTGGAATAATAGCTTTTTAAAACACAATTCCTGTATAATACGACTTTGTTCACAGCGATTTAGTCAAATATTGTAAATATCAAAAACATTATGTAATAAAATGTTACCATCATACTGTAAGATGAGCTAAACCAGCCCTTAAGACAATATGATGCATTATTAATGAGTATGTAACAGAAAATCTTAGAAGTGAAGACCTGTTTTTTTTCCCCAGGCTTTTAAAGTCAAAATGTCCTCCGATTCCAGAACAACCCCGATGTTCTGAGCTGTTATTTTTAAATCCCACAAAGCACAACCATCCCCATCTTATTTAGCCATCCAGATGTGAATTGGGAGTAGCTCACGCTCTCGGTTTTATTACACTTTAATTCCAGAGTACTACAGAGAGGCAGCAGCGGCCCAAGAGTTTACAACTGAACGACAGACGACTGACGCTCTCCTTGTTCCAGGGCGTCTCATCTCAGCTCAGCCTGTCCAATCCACTCAGTCCTCTACCTGCCTCTCCTCACACGCCTCACACACCACGCAGCTCAAGTATGCAAGGCAACCTCCCACCCCAAACCCCCACGGAACCTGTCATCGTTTTATTTTCCATCATTCCTGACAAATATAACAGCATTCTGTTCCAAAATTCGGTCTCCCGCGTACAGTATTGTATCTTCGCAGATGCACACACCACCTGGTTAGCTTTCTTTTTTTCTCCCTCCCGTGCGCTAGGCTTTTCATCGCTCCTCAGCGACAACGATGCCAACGCCATCGACACCCCAGGGATCCCTCCGCCGATGCCTCCAAAGAAACACCCGCACGAGATTGACACCCTCGCGCTGCCTTCAGAGGTAACGTCGCCTACGAGAAAGAAAAAAAAATCCAACCCGCCAATGCATATTTAAGGGCATATAAACAGTCAAATAACGGGAAAAATACAACAGGTCTCTTCTTCTTTGCAGTTCATTCCCCCGCTGCCGATGAAAATTGATAGCAAACCTCCACCGCCGCCTCCCAAGACACGGAAGTCCATGTTCCCCTCGTACGAGCACAGCCCCCAGTAAGGGACGCCGCGTAGGCCGTAAAGATGTGATGCTGTCATCAAGTAGCGGTGAGACCATAAGGACGCGATACCGTAATCAAGTAGTAGTGGAACAAAATAACAGTTAACAACCGATGCAGGATCATCTTTGACATGTGTTTACAGGACTGTTGGGTTTTTGAGATCTTTTCTATGCCAAGTCGCCAGTTTTAGGGGCTGTTTTACGGCCCTGGAGAAAATATTATGACAGAATAATAGTTTTGGGTACCACTGTTTTTTATGAACTTGTTTTTTTTTCCTAATCAAAGAAAAAACGCTTAATGCTGCTTAAAAGTATTCCATATTTTCAGAGGAAAAGCTGGATTGCATAGTTTACGATAATCACGAGCAAGCAATACAACGGTTCATTTACAATTGCGGTGCGGGTGTTTAAGCGTTTATGTTTTCGAAACACTGGATTGCCTTATTGAATGTTATGCATATTTGTTGTCGTTTGTTTATGATGTGGATACTGTAACTCTTTGCCCCCAAGGAGCATCATGTTGGTGCTTTTTACTCAGAGGAATAGTTTGGCATTTCTTGTTGAATGGTCGTTCTTCAAAAGATCAATGCGTTGCACAGTGTCCAAAGGAGTGGAAGCCTTCATCTGATCTCAACCACGCACCAAAAGCGAGACTCCACCTGAGCCAGTAAGAATTAAGATATTGTACAAACCTCTGCATTTTTAGACGTTATTTGAGAAATTTGATGAATTTACACGAATGTCTAGCTACAACTAGTCCTACTCTCCCCATAAAAACAGGAAACAAAAAAAAAATCCCCCAAAATATTTGTCTTCGCCTCTCAACTAGTCTTACACGATACCATTTATTGGCTCCCAATACCGATTCCAGCACCACAATGGGATATCGGCCATTACCGATCAATACGTTTCTTTGGGACAAAATAAATACATTTAAATAGTAAATTAAACTCGCTTTAATGTAAAGTCATTTCAATGGTGGCTTGGACAGACATTTCTTAACCCATTGAACCAACTCAAGTGAAGCCTTCCGTGTAAGAAATAAAACTAAGAATTGTTCAGTTAGAAAGAAAATCTGCTTGGCTTCAAAATCAGAATTGAATAAACAACGGGTGTTGTTTTTCGAGTCAGGAATCCAAAATTGCCCTAAATCAGTACCCTTTGAGTACCCCCGGTGTCGTTCTAAGAACTGTGTGTTGCTTCTGTTGTTTTTTAGCTAATGAGCTCCCATTTGCATCAACGCTTCACATGTATTACAATAGAATATCAAACTATTTCTTTTGGAAATTCCTATACACTGTACGGCACAAAACATGGATGCCTTTTGAAGTTGCATTCATATTTCCATGGTTTTCCTGTGTATTACCGCAATTAACTTATTGTTCATTGAATTTAATTTTTTTTAAAATGATTTTGCACATCCAGTGTGCGCAGAGATGACTCATCGCATGAATACTGTCTCGCACAATTGTTGTACATGTGTCCTTAGATTTACAATTGTTCTTTTTGTCTGTTTTACTTTTCCAAAAGAATTTTCAGTTTTCTATAGCACACAAGAATCAAACCAAAATTAAACATCCATTTCATACAATGTTTCGAAAAGGTTGTTTCTGACTCTGCCAGGCCTTCTCTTTTATTCTCATGTTGTTACCATACCAACCAGACTTCTTTACACCTAGTCAAGGTTGCAGCCTCTAAGATAAAGAAAACTGAGGCTGATGTGTTTCTAACACAATTAGTGTAAGTGATGGGAAATGCTGACGGTTAAACTAACACAAATCTCCAAACGGCTCCTGTGTCCCTCAAGAATGTCTTTAGGGAGTCACAAGGATGTTTAGTAGGAGATGTTTGATGGTTCTTGTCTCTGTTAATCTGGATTGCTGATGCCTTTTCAGAGAGTATACTACAGGATATCCCATCTGCACTGCGTATCCTGCAAGAAACAACAATTTCACCCACGCAGACAAATGTTGGTTTCTAGTTTGATGTGTCAGAAGCCTCAGTTGCTATGGAAATTGCCACCTCTATGCTATACATGCTATCACATGTGCAACTTTATGCCGGCGGCAATCTTTGTTTATCAATCCGAGCCAGGGGGTAGAATGGATTGGATTGGATAACTTTATTCATCCCGTATTCGGGAAATTTCATTGTCACACTAGCAAGAGGGTGAGGATGCAGAAATAGGAAAGGTATTTTAGACATAAATAGATGGGTAATAAGTAAGTTAATAAATAAATACTTGAATAAATATATAAATAAATAAGTGTGTTGCTGATATATATATATATATATATATATTTATATATATATATATATATATAAATATATATATATATATATATATATTTATATATATATTTATATTTATATATATATTTATATTTATATATATATATATATATATATATATATATTTATATATATACACATACATATATAAGCAGATATATGCATGCATACGGTAGGTCTTAACACTCAGCCATGTGTTTGTTAAAGAGCCTGACAGCTGATGGGAGGAAGGATCTGCGGAAGCGCTCTTTCCTGCAGTGAGGGTGCAGCAGTCTATTGCAGAAAGAGCTTTGGAGGGACTCCACAGATTCATGCAGGGTGTGGAAGGTGCTGTCCATGATGGACATCATCCTGGTCAGCATCCTCCGCTCTCCCACTTCCTCCACAGAGTCCAAAGGACAGCCCAGAACAGAGCTAGCCCTCCTGACCAGCTTATTCAGCCTGTTCCTGTCCCTCTCCATCCCCAACAGACCACTGCATAAAACACTGTAGATGCCACCACAGTGTTGTAAAAAGTCCTCAGCAGTGTCCTGCACACTCCAAAGGACCGTAGACTCCTCAGAAGGTAGATGCGGCTCTGGCACCTTTTATACAGGGCATCTATGTTTGTGGACCAGTCTAGTTTGTTGTTGACGTGAACACCCAGGTACTTAAAATTCTCCACGATTTCAATGTCTGTACCCTGGATGTTCACCTGAGTGGTCTGTTGAGGATTCCTCTGAAAATCAATGACCCCCGTGCTGCAAGCTACCACATCAGACATACAGTCCTGGAGTCTCACATATTGTGGTCTGTCAAATTTATGAGGTCAGGTTGCCTTTTTTTGTATCACTAGGTCTAAAAAATCTAGTTTGACAGTCGTTTATTTGCCATGTCAATTTTTGCCAATCTCCAAAAATTGCCATTGACACCATTTCATTGGTCCGATCCCATCCAGTAATGGCTTCCAATACCAGTTTAATTGTCAAGTGGAAATGTCTGATAGATTGCTCTGCCGCAACGGCGAGCGCTCGGTATTTTATAACAATATATTCCTTCAAATGATCGTGGGGTGGTAAAATATTTCATCACATAATCAGCATTTGAAGCGGCAACTTCAAATAAAAGTGGTCCTTTACTAGCTGCTCCGTGGCGGCTGTGCAAAGCGCTAGATGTTTTACACCAAACGATTGCACACAAACTTCTGTCCAATGAATAATGTTGTATTTCTATTTAGGACTTTTCCTGGAAGAAACCCTTTTGACATGTACTAACACATTTGTGGATACTTTCAACTAAATCTTACCACTTGCAATTCAACACTGGATTTCAATTACGGAGGCCTATGTGAGGAAGAAGGAGGAAGCAAAGACTTTTCGGGGTAGGTTTATTCAATTAATTGAAACCCTTGGTAGGCCTTAGCTAGCTTTAAAATATGAATATGACATGCTGATGTTTCATAACGAGGGATTTTGCAATACATTTTATTCTTACTTCGAAACATTTTAGTTAAAAGGTATCAATATTTTAAAAAACAGAAAAGCAATCACAATGATTCCACTCTAATCAATCAAATCATCAAAAGCCTTCATTGTCATCATACACAGCTGCGTATAGCGAAATTGGTGGTGCTACTCCACAAAGTGTGTTTTCCCAGTAATAAAAAAAACATAAATAGTAATAAAAGTATAAAAAGTCACAATTTACCTAGCCGGGATGTGACTTTTTATACTTTTATATTACTATTTATGTTTTTTTTTACTGGGAAAACGCATTTTGTGGAGTAGTACCACCAATTTCGTTATACGCAGCTCTGTATGATGACAATAAAGGCTTTTGATTTGATTGATGATTGATTAGAGTGGAATCATTGTGATTGCTTTTCTGTTCTTTAAAATGTTGACACCCTTTTTCACTGGTACTTGGACGTTTGGTCGAAAGACGTTTGGTCGAAAGACGTTTGGTCGACCGGACGTTTGGTCGCCGGGTTGTTACTGTTGAAACCAGCTCTCAAAATTAGAATTATGAGAGAGAGAGAGAGATAGTTTAATATCTAAATATCTAATATCAAAATATCAACAGTAAACTCTGTCATAATTTGACAGCGAGCGAACCTAGCGACCAAACGTCCGTTCTACCAAACGTCTGTTCTACCAAACGTCCGGTCGACCAAACGCCCGGGGACCAAACGTCCGGTCGACCAAACGTCCGGTCGACCAAACGCCCGGGGACCAAACGCCCGGGGACCAAACGTCCGGTCGACCAAACGCCCGGGGACCAAACGACCGGGGACCAAACGCCCGGGGACCAAACATCCGGGGACCAAACGTCTTTTGACGAAACGTCCGGTCACGTTTTTCACTAACAAATCGTCAATAGCTCTCTTTAAAAAAAAAAGGAATATATTTGAGTTATTATTATTATTTTTGATCCATTCCAATGTCTGTTCAACACAAATCCAGAAACAGGATTTTTCTGCGAGCTATTCTATGGATGCTCGTTCAGGGCTCAGCCTCCACAGCAGCAGATAAATACAGTAAATGATGAAGGCCACAGCCTTGTAGAACTGAACAGCTTTCATGAAAAGAAAATACGGCCTCTCTTACTTTGTCTATTTACTTGCCGGGGGTGTCCGGGATTATCTCATCTTTGAACTCCGCTGTGTTCTGCCACAAGGTGTAAATCACTCGAGTATGGCAAATATGTTTTATTTCTTCGACACCGAGGGTAGTAGATTTGGTAGGCATGAGCGCACTTTTCAGAACACCTCCGGTTCTATGCACTCTCACACACACACACACACACACACAAAATCTCAGTATCCCACTATGTTTTATATAGCCTTTACATCTGTTTTCATTTATATATACAGTTTTGTAGCTGCAGAGGCTTTTCCTGAGGGCGCTAGCTTAAACTGCTGACCTGAGGAAGAACTCTTGAACCTCTTTTTTTGATTTAGACAACTAAAAGAAAAAAGCTATTCAGGTTGTGGGTAGCTGTTCTTTTATTAATATGCTCTGTGCCCTCAATGTCACATGTATTTTTTAACATTTTCGGAGGGGACTTAACACTGTCCGGCCGGCTATGCTTGTGCCTCACAGTTATATGTTGCAATGAAATATTTACATTCTCAGCTTTTGCGTGATGAGCGTGTGATCGGAATAGCGAGCACTTCATTTGGTTGGCTATGATGTGTGCTAGGTAAATCTCGTCCCTGCAGATTGGTTAAATTTCGAGCAAAACGGGAGACGACACATCCCTCCATGGACGGAGGGAAAATAAGTATGCACAGACATCATTTCTTAATCACACATTCATTGTTTGCATCACTCTAATTGTACTGTGATGCTTTTTGACGAATGCCGCTTCTACCGTAGGTAAATATATTCATTTTGTTTTCAGCGTTATTGTAGCCTATCCCCTCTGAGCCAAGGAGTTAATGGTATGCTTAGATAGTTCATTCGCTGGAGAAACATAACCTCAAACCCTCCGAGGAGAAAGTAGAGCATCTTGACATTTTCTGGGCTGCCCTATTGTTCTTTCCCTATTCCTAAATGTAAATGCACCACATTGTGTGGCCAACTACGGACCACTGGCCAGTTTTATTGGCCCGCAGCAAATGATCAAAATATCATTGAACATGGCCTGCATAAGAAGCTTACATTCAGCTTACATTCTGTTGCATCAATTTTGGTAGTATATGTATGTGTATGTGTATGTTTGTGTGTGTGTATGTGTATGTATGTGTGTGTGTATGTGTGTGTATATATGTGTGTGTATGTGTGTGTGTATATGTGTGTGTATGTATGTGTGTGTGTGTGTGTGTGGATGTATGTATATATATGTGTGTGTGTATGTGTGTGTATATATGTATGTGTGTATGTGTATATGTATGTGTATATGTTTATATATATATAAATAAATATATATATATATATATATATATATATATATATATATATATATATATATAAATAAATATAAATGAATAATTGTTTATAGAAATATACTCACATACGTACGTGCCCTATAAAGAAACTTTATTGGGATAATTGCTTGATTCTTGCTTGAACTTCAGTAAATTAAAAAATAAAACCCGAACACTAATTTTGCAAGTAGTCCTATTATGGTTTGACAAGTTTTAAAAAACCAAATTAATTTGTGACATGATTACAATTAGCAAACTGATTATATTTTTTTCTGCAATATGAATCATTGGATTAAAATATATACAGATTCAGGGGGAAAAAAAGCCCTTCAGCTCTCGATCTTGGCAGGGCTGCGGCTCAGATGGTCTTTCTGCTCCGGCACCCTCAGACATGTCAAACACGGACACGCACCTATGCACACCTTAACGTCATGGATCAATGCTTTCCAAAGGCTTTTTTTCCCATATATCAGCAAGACGGCAGAAAGTGTCGTATAAATGGATATGAAGAATAACGTCAGCGTGATGGCGTTCTCGTGATGTACCGCTATCTGATAGTTGACGTACAGGTCCACCACCAGGAACAGCAAGAAGACGGCCACCAGGGAGAGGGCCATTTCAATCACTCTCATTTGGCTGCCGGTCTTGGGCACGCGAGCGCCGTTGGCGCTGGCCTTCATGCGGCGTAGGTGGACCGCCAGGTGCGCGGAGATGGAGATGCAGCATTTTATCACCAAGATCCCCGGCAGCACGTCGGCCACGACGAGGTAGAGGCCCTCGTAAATCTTCCCGGGCGTCGTGTCGGGCATTAACACCCCGCAGTCTCTGTTGTCTCGAGTGTCGTTGGCGGCGTGGAAGACCACCAGCATGGGCAAGCAGGTCCCCAGGCCGCTCAGAGGGATGGCGAGCACCCCGAGTGTCGCGTGATGGATGATGGCCGCCTGGAAGCGTGTGTAGCGGCGGTTGGGCGTGCTCACCAGCTTGGTGCTGTAGTAGAAAGTCAGGAAGCTGCTGTCCCACATGACGGTGAATTTAAGACTGAAGGTGATCACCAGCAGGACGGCGTAGGGCGTCTGGGCCACCACACAATTGCTGTCCAACTCGTCCATGCTCATCCAGAAGTAGCTGACCAGCTGGTGAGCGGTGCTTGCCAAGGAGAGAGCCACCATCATGGTCTCGCTGGGGCTCCACTGCTTCTTCTTCTTGTAGTTGGAAAAGCTGGTCGAGAAGATGTAGAGGTTGAAGAACAAAGTCGTCACAGCCAAAATGCCGGTCAAAAACCACAAAGACAGTTTGTTGGTCACGAGCATGTTGAGAATATCCCCTCACACTACTGTCGCGTGAGGTGATGCAGTCATTCCAGGGTCGTTGTTTAGACTTTTAAATGGATTGAAACAAAAGCTTAGTCCAAATCTTTGGGTGTGAGTCAAATTTACGGCGGCAGGGCAAAGCTTTTTTTGTATCCGTTTTTTTTTTTTTTCAATCACTTTGCAATCCTACTTAAGAGTTCTGCGTACATTTTCTTCAGAATCCTTTTTGACACCTTGGGCTCAGTCTGAAAATTCACATCTTGGGTTTACTGTGTTAATCCTCGCCCCAAGTGGTGCGCGTCAAGGTGAAGCTTTATACATTCCGGCATTGCGTGCGATTTGCATCAGTCGTAACCACAGGAAGTGTTGATATTTGCATGCACAGGCGGTTTTTCGCATGGGCGCCCGACGGGTCAATTTGGGCGCTTGAAATTACGCAGCAATTTCAACTGATGTGAACATCCGATAAGCCATTGCGCCGTAGCAGCTCGGGTACCTATGGTGGCCATATTGGAAGCGGTGTTAATGCCATACCTAGTATGTTCTAGTGCAGGGGTGTCAGACTCGGGTTGGTTCGCGGGCCACTTTAACGTCAACTTGATTTCACGTGGGCTGGACCATTTTAGATATAATATTTAGATTTTTTTAAATAAATGGATTAAAAGAACTGGATTAAAAGCCCTGAATATTCTGTTTTTATAGCTCTAAAACAATGTTTATTTTAGCTTTTTTATATATTTTTTGATTTTACAAAATGATTTTTGAACTAAAAACACAGAAAAAATGGATTAAAAATTAGAATTATTTATTTAAAAGGGGGTAAATCAGGAAATTTAATATACATCTATACTCTTCATTTGAATTTGATCCTAAAACAGAAAGTCAGCACTCATGATTTACTTTCCTGGGCCACACAAAATGATGCGGCGGGCCAGATTTGGCCCCTGGGCCGCCACTTTGACACATGTGTTCTAGTGGATTGCAGTTGTGCTGTTAATGTCAATGAATTTCTCATTTTCCCAGTTGTAATAATCAAGGTTCACCATTGTATGTATCATTTAATTCACTTATTTTTAACACCACTTATCCTTGTCAGGGCCAGGGGTGCTGGAGTACATCCAAGCTGACTTTGGGCGAAAGGTGGACTATGCCCTAGACCGGTCGCCAGTCAGTCACAGGGCACGCATTGGAAATCGATCCCACGCTGTCTGCACCGAAGTCAGGCGAGACAACCACTGCACCACTAAAAATCAGGTGACATGTGACCACCCTAAAATCTCCATAAAAGCCCAAACTCGCATTGTACTGCGGGATGTGTTTCACGCGATTGAACCAGTGATTTTGCTATAATATGATCAGCGTGCCATGACAGTTGAATAAGAATTTTCATGCAGCGTGCCGCACATTTGCAAACACCAGACCACGCACTTCCAATTTGCATGATAAGAAAAGCGTATAACCTTTCTATCACCTTGAAAAATAAGCTAATGCTGTTGCCACTGAGTGGTAGGAGAGTGCACTCGGATGTTTGTCATCTTAAATGCTTTTTTTGCACGCATGAAGGAGTCAAACAATAAGTAAACCAGCCCGGGTAGAAATCGGTACACATTTTTCATCTCAGACGCCACTGTTAGGAAAGAGAAAGTTATATTTAGTTTTTTTAATTAATTAAAACAAAATAGAGAAGGAAAAGCCTATTGAACGTTTTTCCAGTTAAAAGTAATGTCGCTAGAGATTGAAATTCAAAGCAAATGAGATTTCCGATTGAAGCTGCCAGACAAATATTTGCAAGCCATCATCTTCATTTCAGCATTTTCTCACCGCATTCATTACTGGAGGACATGCTCGCGTGAACACACTCCAGCTTTGAAACCATTGTCTTTCTAACGTGCCCATTTTAACATTTAAATCGGGCAAACAGAAAGTGAGATATTTCAAATGAATCACGGAAATCCAGACATCGATCGTGTTCTTCCACTGTTTTCCAATGAATCATCGGTTTCGCAATACCGAGAAACTCCGTCACCGACCTTATTTTTATTGCTCAATTTCAGTGGTTTTGGATCTGTGTGGCCATTTATTTTTGAATACTCTTTGACAAGATGTTATCATTTAATTAGTGTGTAGACTGGGAACTGACGAGCCGTGTAAGAGAATTTACTTTTATGAAACTGAGTATCTGACAAAAACACGATGATAAGAAAATGAATCAGCGCTCCATTTAGTCCAGGTATTTTGTCTTTTTTTTTCCTTTCTCTCTGACACATCCACAATTCTGGATCTTATTGCACTGGCCTGGTTGGCATTTTCACTTAACTAAAGGATTTCTCCTGCGCCACAGCTGCCTGGAAGCGGTCCCGGGGCAAAATTTGTTGCTGAGGGCGAGCGAGCACGTGCCTTCCCTTCCATCCAGCCGCCATTATTAATTCAACATACACAATAAAGAAGCACCATCAGGCTAAATGAAGCTCTGTTTTTTTCTATGGAGGTTGCACCGCAGGTACCGTGCTGACTCGGCCTTTAACGGAGTGGCGATCAAGGGTGAGTACCCTGACTGGCCATTAGACTAATCAGTAGTTTACTGGTGGCTGCGCAAGAAACGACAATATTGCAACATGGCGTTGTGCAAATGAAAATCTCCAAAAGGCAAATATACAAGGCCAGGGAAAAAGCTGCCGTCTGTTCTTGTTTATGAACTTGGTCAGATTTCTGGACGGTAATTTGTTTATGACTGAATGTTATCTGCATGCTAATGCATTACTCCTGATTGCGCTTGTTTCAAATGGGCTGTTCGGGGGACGGTAAGTGAAATATTACACCTCATTTGGAATTGACAGTGAATACATTTGGAAACCAAAAAAAATCTAGTACACTCCTGGTCCATCGCCCTCTCTAGTTTTTTTTTAATTCAAAGTATATTGGACTTACAGCTATAGGACAAAGGTGTAATAATATCTGATAACAATATAAACCATCTGTTATTTACAACTGGCACAAATCAATGGCGCTTAATATTAACATGTTTTCCACACCGACAATAATGCACAACATAGACAGTGCGTAGCGTAGAACATGAAGTTAGCTGGAGTCATGTCTGGCGCCGTTCACGCGGCAGCCAGTGGCAGTAGCTCTGTCCACTCATGTTTTTCGTGCTTTAAAGCCCTTCTATCTTTTTTAATTACATTTTAATATTTCTTAATACATTCCTTTTTACTTTACTTTGTACGTTATACTTTTTACTTTAATGTTTTTACAACTTCCCTTGTTCTGTTAGCCTGGCTTCTTTCTGCTACTTCTTTTTTGGAACCATTCAGCCATGCCTACTGTTGGGTTTATTAT
This sequence comes from Stigmatopora argus, assembly GCF_051989625.1. Taxonomy (NCBI): domain Eukaryota; kingdom Metazoa; phylum Chordata; class Actinopteri; order Syngnathiformes; family Syngnathidae; genus Stigmatopora; species Stigmatopora argus. The sequence goes on from NC_135391.1 coordinate 4,269,557, forward strand.
ATATCTGCTTCGCTTTCTTTAGGTTTATACATTATTTTATATTGGAAATGCTTTGTTTAACTTAGCTTATTGACACTGAAAAGGGTCACTTTAGTACATCTGCTTGCAACCCTGGTAAACAAAGGGAAAGGTCTCTATCAAGTTGGACTTCAAGTTCAAATTGTTTTTAAACCTCGACTTCTCACCCAGTCGCAAGTTCACAACGAAGATCCGGGAAGGACTCTTAATTGTTTTGACTTGAATTCTGGGGCAGGTGGCTATACCGTTCGCCCTTCGAAAAGACTCGCAATTGTTTTGATTCCTGTGTTTTGAATGGATGCTTGCTTGTTTTAATTCTTCTGCAATTGTTTTGATTTCTGACTTTAAGTATTTTTAATAGGTAACCTTAATTGTTTTGACTCTAATGCAATTAAATGGGCAGGAGAGCATTCAGTTCTTTAGAATGATCTGGGACGAAGGCGAGTCAGGATCGATTCTCTCTTGCAAGATAAAGCAGAATATGCCTCCGATGTCTTCCTTATCTTAAAGCGTATCTATTGGTGAACCTAACACCTACGCTGTCATACACATGGGACTAGCTGTTACAATACGCAGCAGAGGGAGCAACACCTCAATGTCGCTGGAAATTTGGAGCTGGACAAAAGTGAGAAGCAACGCTTCTGACAAACCATTCCATCATGGGATAAGATGGAAGAGCTGTTGGCGCTTACTAGGCCGGAAACGGAGTCGAGGGGTTCTACTCTGCTACTGTTGTCTTCAGCTCCAGACTACGGAGGAACTGTGCGGATAAGCTTGAAAGAGTGACTCTGCATATTCTCTACCTCGGTCACAGTTTGCAGAAGTTCCCCATCTTGTGGAAGACTTCCTGTGTATTGTTCCAGTTTTTGTCCAACTTTACATCGTCCTTTTTGAGTCTGTATCCGTCTTTGCTACCGCAACCAAGATGGCGCCGTTCAAGTGGCAGCCGGTGGTTGTAGCTCCGTCCACTCTTGCTCGTTTTTGTGTTTTTGCTGCTTTCCTGTCTTAATGATTTGATTTGGTGATTCTTAATGATCCCATCTACTTTGATTTGCTTTGTACTTTGTGCTTTTGCTTTGTTGTTCTGTCTAATCACCCTCTTGCTACTGTCACAATGAAATTTCCCGAATACGGGATGAATAAAGTTATCCAATCCAATCCAAATACTAAACAAAAGTTTCTTCATTTTAGGAGTCCTTTCTGTGCAGCGCCGTTACACCGGGTAACCGAAACGAGAGTCATATTTGAGTGGCGGAGGTGGTGGTGTCCTCACGGAGGCGCCCAGTTTGGAACCCCTGTTGCTGCCGTTAGACTCATTGACACTGGGCAGGCGGTTGCCCACTGAGTTATAAGCCACCCCTTGGTGGGTACGGTAGCCCAAGACCGAGCGGTAGCTGGAGTTCCTGCTCGGTGGACGGCTCTCGGGGGCGGGGCTGTCCTCCCTGGCAAAACACACAACTCTCTTCATCTCATACGAAGATGTGAATGAAGGCTTTGATATGCTTTCTATTGGAATACCTGATTTCATTTGCAGACTCTTTTCCCAAGCATTTGAAGAAGCCGTGGCAGCAGCAGTAGACCAGGAGACAGATGGCCAGCGCGAGGAGGAGGAGGAGGAGGAGCGCACCAATCACAGCCCCGACTATGATTCCCACTTTATTTGCGGCTGGAAGAGAAAACGTCAAGGGAATCGCAACGTTTCTTGATGACTTTCAAGGCGATGTTCACACGACAGGTTCTTTCTAAACTTTTTGCCCTTGTAAGACTCGTGTCAGTTTTAATTTTTCTGCATTTTTTGAAGTGACCATATCCATCTGATTTCCTTACACGATACAGATTCGACATTCACCGTGTGATTGTGCCGTTTAAAGTCGGTTAACACACCCGTGCGGCAATTTTCGACATAACTGTGGATTTATCCACTGGCTTTTGTCCGTCGGTAAATTTAACGAGGACACCCAAAGCAGCTCGAGGCGGGCCGGCCCAACAGTCGTAAAGTAGGACGGGCTTTTAGCCGAAGCTTCTCGCTTGCATTTATCAGCATGCCATTCGTCATGCTTGTCAAAACCACTTATTCAGAGTCCTGAATGGCCAATTAACATAGCTGAAGACATTTAGACAAATTATTCGTGGCGCATCGGGAGATCTTTGTAATAATTCACATTCAATGGAAACCGCCCGGCTCCCTCTAGTGGAACTCGGAAGCTACGTGCAACAATACGTCCGCAATTTATTATTGTAATTAATCAGTCATGAGAATCCTATTTGAATTGAGAATATACAGCCCAAATTTCCTGGCAATCTGTCCTCAAATAGCATCAGGGGAGCAATTACTACATAGCCCTGGGATGAAAAATAGGTAAAATAAAATACGGTTCTGAGCAATGTTCCCTCTAAGCTGCGCGCTTGCGCAATTGCGCACTACTCTCATCTTCTCTGCGCACAGCAAATCATATGGAGCGCACAAAATCAAATCCCAATTTTTATTATTATTTATTTATTTATTTTTTAGCTGTGAGGCCGACGCGCGAACCACTCATCCGCCGGGCCGCCCATTCATAGATATTAATCATTACATTTTATTATTACTAAATCATTTATGTGTAGTAGACATACACCTGCTTATGGCAGGTGTGATACTGGTGTGTGCCCATAGCTCACACCGGTATTCAGAGTGCTCAGGGAGGTTGTCTTTCTGCCCAGACAAACAAAAAATTAGAGGGAACATTGGTTCTGAGGTTACGTACTATACACACCTAACAAATTTCATTCTGATCTATCCATGAATAACAGAGGAGTACCGGTACTAGCTATTTTAGTTAGTAACCTTCCTAAGAAAAACAAGAACAAAGTTAGCGAGATTTTGAGACCTCCCGCTAGGCGGCCTAAAGCCTTGTTTATAATAAATTACTTGCAGCTGTGGTTGCCAGAATTATCATGTTTAAAAACGAGCGGAAAAGCTGTAAAAAATTTAATGTCAAATGAACAACAAACGACTGCACTAAAAACAATTATTTTATATTTCATTTTCCATATCTCTGCTTGTAGATCTTTCAAAATGGGTTGCATGGCACGATGTCAAATGATGTTTAAAAAGAGTTGGCAGCAGACCGCACGAAGCCCAATAAATTAGGACGTCAGTTAGAGAAATTATAGCCTGAGAACATTTATACCCAATTGACTATATTTTTTTATTATTCAACAGAAACCTGACCGAATATTTCCATCTGTCCGACAACTTCACAGAGAATTTGATCATCACGGCAGACAGCGGCGGGCGCAAAATATTTTTCCCTTCCTAATTGAAGCGCACTTACGTATCGACAGCCCCGGACTCCTGAAATCTTTATCATGTTTGTATTTTGCGGCGCTTTCAAGTTGCGGACACGAGTTAGCCAAAAGGCAGTATTTTTTTAATTGGAAGATGGTTCCTGAGAGGTTCAGAAAGTCAAAGTCGGAGTGACGCTCTCCTTTACTTACGATTGTGGGCCTTCAGTGCATATCTACACTGAGCTTTGCCAACAGGGTTTTTGGCCTCGCACACGTAACTTCCAGCGTAGCTGTCTGAATGGTTCTTGATCAAATACTCCCCACTCTCTGAATCTTCATAGGAGACATTCCAGAGGAACATGGGATTATCGCTCAGGGACTACCGTGGTATCTCGCCTGGAGAACCTCGACGGACTTACTCAGCGGGACGGCCACGGGCGGATTTGCGCCGGCGTTCTCTCGTCTCCATGTGTACGTCATCGGAGACGATCCCTGGGAAGACTCGCAGCGGAGCGTGACCGGACTGCCTTTCTCCTCCTTGCCGTCCGCCCAACATTTTGGCACCGATGGGGGAACTGATGAAAATCAAATCACGTGTCGTTAGAAAGCGAAAACCAGAGGGCGGTGGCGCCAACTTTTGGACGGCATTCCACCATGTCGAGTGGGAGTCAACCGGCGAAACCGGTTGACGATTCGTCCTCACCCATCACGACCAAGGTTACTTTTCGCATGTCGACGCCTGGCGACTTTTTGACTTTGCACTGATAGGTCGCCGTGTCGGACCGCCTCAAGTTGGACATCGATATGGACGCGTCTCCTCGCTTAGGGTCTCCCACGAAGCTTATTCTACTGGCGAGGGAGGAGTCGTAGTTGTGTATACGTCCTTCCGTGAAGGCGATGATCTGGGAAACAAGCATTGAGGAATGAGAGCGGAGCCGGTTTTACGACTCGCTGAGGTATGACGTCTCGTGTTCGCCAAGACTGAAACATTCCTGTCTTTGTTCGTAGAAGCCTACCAGTTTGTCTTTCTGCGTCATGTCTGGGCTGAGGTTGGACCACTCGATGTCCAGCTCGCCGACGTCTTGGGGTCCCGGAGTGTATGTGCAACTGAGCAAGACGTTTTCACCCTGGGCCTTCTGGATGGTTTGCGGTCCCGAAGACGTCACTTGCATTGCCTCTGTCACGTCTGTGTGCTCAAATATGTTTCAAAAACTCAGAATATACTTGTCAAGTACCAGAATTTATAGATTTTTTTGTAGACTGTCAAAAGTACTTTCACCAACTAGCAGTAACAAATTGGTTGAATATTCTCAATTGCCCCTAGCTATGATTGGTTGTCCTTTGTCACCCTGTGCCCTGCGATTGGCTGGCCACCGATTCAAAGTGTTCCCTGCCTGGTGCCCCAATTCGGCTGGGATAGGCTCCAGCACCCCCTGCGATCCTTGTGAGGATAAGCGGTTCCGAAAATGAGTAAATGTTTACTGTTTAATCACATTTTTTTCACGCAGGTTTAAATATGAAGTCCGGAAGCTTATGAGTCACGGCACCTCGTCCTCATCTTAATGTAAGTATGTACTTAAAATTGACAAATATGCATCAATGTTTGGCGTTTGTTGACATTATAGTGCAAATTGGGTTAGTTTTAAATGATTATTCTTAATTTTATTTTTTGTGTTATTTTGAAAAATGTATAATGGAATGCAATGTTAATAAATCTAAATCAATGAAATTCAATTGAATAAAACTCGAGTTACGGTCAGAAATAACACAATAAAATTGTACTTTTTTCATTGGATGCCATTGACAGCGATATAAGGGGTTTTAAAAAATCATAATACAATGAGGATAAGTGCTATATTCACAACCCAAATGAAAATAAACATTCTTGAAATTGACAATATGACTATTTAAGAAGTCTTTAGGATTTTAGAGGTGAAGCGTCATTGGCAAATGACAAAAAAGTCCATTTGCCCTGTTCCTTTGATGACTAGGAATTTACAAATAAGAAGATATCAGTGCCTTTGAATTAATTTCTCTTTGAAAAAAAAATGTAATCCAAGCTTTGTTCACCAGTCAGCCGTTATCTACTGCATTTTCGAGTGCTAACATAAGTATTTCTCTTCAGTTGAAATGTATATGCCGCCACCGTTAGATTTGTTGTTGGTTACCATTATCATTAATAACAAGAGTTCATTCAGCGAACGGTTGAGAAAAACACAACAAAAAAAGGATGGAGAGCCCCGTTGACTTTGTTTTTCAATTTATTTTATCAGTAAATAAACTTCATCCTAGTTGACAAAGGGAACAAGAACAGACAGTTATTCTGGAGTAATTCTTATTTTTAAAGGGCGAGGGGAAGTAAATGTATCAGAAATATTCGTAATTTCCGAACAGAAGTTCAATATATTATCTGAAAAGATTATTTTCTTAATTTAGCTGGCCACGTTTTAACTCGTAATGTTGTCATCCATCTTAGCCCCCATTTTCATGTTTCGATGTTTCGACCTTGGGTACAAAATCTTAATGGAGAATGCTGATAAATCCAGTCAGCTGGAATGTTTGTTGACAAGCTTGGCTTTTAATTCACCTGGCAAACACTCCGCAGGCACCACAAAGTACAGTCACTCATTCATGAGATCAGGGGTGTCAAAGTCACTTTGCTTGGCATGCCAACTCAATCTAGACTCGTTTATTTTTTACCCTAAAAGTTCATTTTCTTGTCACCATTGAAGGCGCTAGACGTCCAATCCATTTAGACTGGGAGGGAGATGTTACCGTATTTACACGTGTATAAGCCGCACCCTTAAAACGGCCTTAAAATGGTTGAATTTTACAATTTCTCGCGTATAAGCCGCACCCTTAAAATTGCCTTAAAATTGTTGAATTTTACCATTTCTCGCGTATAAGCCGCACCCTTAAAATTGCCTGAAAATTGTTGAATTTTACCATTTCTCGCGTATAAGCCGCACCTTTAAAATGGCCTAAAAATTGTTGAATTTTACCATTTCTCGCGTATAAGCTGCCCCCTGATTCACAATTTGAGCACGTTTAACTAGGTAAGATGGCGGTGCCCTGAGCAAGTAGTGACAGGTACAAGTGAGTTTTTTCACGTTTTATGCAAGAATATGGTTTTTTTTTTCTTGAATTTCATTCATAGACGTCAAAATAAATTTTGTTTAGCGTTTTATCTGTTGATTTTTTTCTGTATTTTTAAATAAATTACCGTATCGACTGCATTGTCTTGGGTTATGGCGTTTCGTCTTTGTCACCTTGCAGTTTTGTGCATATTGTCTTTTTATGCGCATATAAGCCGTACCCTTGATTCAGTCAAATGCGGCTTATGTGCGAGTAAATACGTTATGTTGTTGTTATAGAACATAATAATTTACGTACACACGCAGTACAGGTTACCTTGACTTTTTAGATCAGCTATCGCGTGAATTAAGCAGCTATTATGATTGTCATTTCCTATCTTTCACAGCGCCCCAATTTAGATTGTTATTGTTTGAAAATGAATGAGTTGTATAAATAGAATCGCCTCAGGAGTTTGAGATGAGAATTATCTGACTCACCTGTCTTTAGATGAACTGTTAGCAGAAAAAAAGCAGTCACTTTCAGCAACAACGCAGATTCCATCATGAAACCTGAGTGGGAAAAAAATCTTCAGTTAGCTTATGATCATTATTTATTTATTTCTTTTTGTGCAGTTGATGTGTCACTCATTTCATGTTTTCTCATCACCAGGCTCTCTAAAGAGACATCAATGAAACATTTAATGTTCACCTTGTGCTTTCAGAATCCTTATTTTACCTGCTTCCTGCCACATTCACCAGAATAAACCTGAATAGCAATGCTAATCAAACACAGGTAAGACAAACTGCCTCTTAGGTAAACATACACAACGTATATTGGGTCGTTTGCTTCAGCCGATGCCCAAAGTAAACAAACAAAAATGAGTAGGAACATACCTTGCGAGACAGAAAATAGTCCAAAATCAAGGGCGCTTTAGTACAACTTGCCAGTAGTTCACCACAGGTGAATTGTGCTGATTTAGCTGTCAGAGGAAACTCCACTGAAATAACTATGGCCACACCTTCTCTGTCCATAGGGCAGCTCTCGGCCACGCCCACAAACGTTGCAGAACTTAACCTCCATGGGAGCTTTTATGTTTTTGGGCCCTAAAAGACAGCGAGTGCGTAATTATGAGCGCCAATGGAAGCCGTCCGTCAGAAAGCAGCACGGCAAACGACTTTAATTTGTCGTCTGTCGATGTTTCTTGTCTATAAATGTATTCTGAGCAGTGGGTGAAGACGTTGATGAGTAATTGCCTGCCACGGCAACTATGTTGCCGCGCAAGTTCTCCCGCCGATCACGTGCCCTGATTTGAACGGCTGCGTTTATGGCCAAGTTCTCGTTTTTTTTACGGAAGCTGGCACATAAAAAAAAGATTTCTGTAGACAATATTTTTCTCACTTTTAGACTGGAGGTAGAAATTTTTCAAGCCGACACGTGTAAACATTTAATAGCTACATTTCCCAGCACACCCTCCTGACACACCTTGATATGAACGCGCGCTGTCGTGGCTGATGAAGTGTGCGAGTTTAGTGCCGAGTTCTGCAATAGCTGTGGCGCTCATATGGGAAATGAAGCCTTCCTTTTCCCTATACTCGAGGAAGTCGCTTGTTTTGAGGATCGGAAATTACAATCGATACCATCATTTTCAGGAGATTAAAATCAGGCAATTTAAAAAAATAATGTGTTGGTTTACATTTTTATGTATAGGCTCATTAGTGTCCAATCCAATGTTGCTGTGGGCTTTGGCAGCGATCGAACATTGGCAGTGAAACAGGATTTTTTTGCTACGGCAGTTTATGATAACGTAACAAAACGATCACGAATCATGCAAAAATTTAGAGATTTACAGCATATTTTATAATATTTCTACATGTAGATTGACAGTAGTGAAAGAAATCTTGCAGTCAAAACTGTCCAACAAATCACAACTAAAATATCTCCATTTATCGCATTAGGTGACCAACTATATTTGCTGTTTACGATTATTTAGGTAAAATACATTGTTTGCTCCATATTTTGGTGATGCCCAACCGATTTTTTTTTCCTCTTTTGCTTCTGTGATATGATTTTAATTCTGCAATAGCTTTATTGAAATTGGGTTGACACTTTTTCCACATTTGTTGTTTTTGTGAAGCTGTAACACAAACGCATGTATAACTATGAGCAAAATGATGTATTCAGCCAAATAATTCAAACTAAATACTATATAATAAACACTTTCAAAACAAACCATCACAACGCTATAGCAATTACAACGAATCTTCAAAATTCTAAGAATTTGTCTAATTTAATAACTAATTTAATTGATTCAGCATCACTGCACAATCTGATCCAACAAATCACTCCTAAAATATCTCCATTTATCGCATTGCGTGACCAACGATATTCGCTGTTTAAGATTATTTAGGTAAAATACATTGTTTACAGAGTTTGTTTGCTCCTTATTTTGTTGATGCACAACCGATTTTTTTAATTTTCCTTCGTTGAGATCACCCTGTGATATGATTTTAATTCTGCGATAGCTTTATTCAAATTGGGTGGACAAAAGAGCACTTTCCCCATCAACTTAATCCATTTCCTGGCTATCGGATACGACGCGTTTTATTGTTTGATTTATCATCCAGCCTCAACTTCTTATCACCCGTGAATGATTTACAGAAGCTTTCAATGAATCGCCACTGCGGTGTACATAATCAGCTTGCAACTACAGGTTCCGACGCACCGGGGCTGATGAGGCTAAAATGAAAAGACTAAATTGAACTTATCGATCGCATCGGAGGGAGCGGCACGAGGGAACGCGAGCAGCGAGCATGGCGCTAGTCATTAAGACGGCGGAGTGCCGGGTTAATGTGATTCTGGCAATAATGTTCATTAAGGAGATGAACAAATTAGTAACGCTCAGTGGGAAGCGCGATCAGTGCATCGGGAGTCGCAGCCGCTTCTCCGGCGTTGCCGCCCCATCGCGGCGCCGTTCACGGGTGGGGGGGTTCCGTCGATAAATCTGTCCTTTTATATGTCCGTGAGTGATTCTGCAAATGTCAAGAGGAGTGTAATCTTATACTGGATGGCTGCTTCATCAGCAGGTGGTTAATTATCTCGCTGGATGACGGCGACCTGGCAACCGCGTGAACAGACGGTCTGAAGGCCCCGCCACGGGACCGGATAAACTGCGTCCAGACATGGCGTGAGAGGGCCATCTACATCGGGGGTGTCAAATTCCGTTTGCTTGGCGGGCCAACTAAATAGCATCCAGTTTATTTTGGGCTATAAAAAGTTAACTTGAGGGCGAATTGACGGCGTTAGATATCCAATCCGTTTTGACTGGTTGGGCGAATCTACATTTATGGTGTCATTGTAGGAAAGGTCAAACAGAGAAACAAGAATTTGCACAAGTAAGTATACAAGGTGACCCGAGCGGATCGGAAACCAAAACAACTGCGTAAGAATTTGCACAAGTAAGCATAATAATTTCATACCGAGCGACAGTATTTTTAAACAATCTGCGAGTATTTTCGGAAGTTGATTCGATTATTGCCATCTGCCGGAATCCAAGTCAAAGCAATTTAAGAGTCCTTTACAGATCTTCATTGGGAACTCAGATCAACAGTCCTCGGCCCGGGACTCGGTGATCTGTCAGGTCAATAGTCCTCAAAACAATTAAATGTCCTCGGGGCCTATTCAAACAATTGCATTAGCTAACTGAATAAAACAATTAAGGTCAAAAAACAACTGCAACAACAATTGCCTATCAGGTCGGAAACCAAAAACACCTGCGTAAGAATTTGCACAAGTAAGCATAATAATTTCATATAAGGTAAACCGAGCGACAGTATTTTTAAACAATATGCGAGTATTTTCGGAAGTTGATTCGATTATCGCCATCTGCCGGAATCCAAGTCAAAGCAATTTAAGAGTCCTTCACAGAGCTTCATTGCGAACTCAGATCAACAGTCCTCGGCCCGGAACATGGTGACCTGTCAGGTCAATAGTCCTGAAACAATTAAATGTCCTCGGAGCCAGCTGCCATGTAGAGTGACCTCGAGCTTGCTCGGTCCCAAATTGAAATCAAGCTCATATACCATATAATGACTAATATGCACATATATAATAACATCCCGGAATAACCCCAACATTTATGCTTGCAATAACTTTTGTTTTGACTTGCATTGGCGAAGGATCACACTTTCAAAAGAGCATTAAATGTGAAATATAAAATAAAATACCCGTTTTTTTCAAATTGGAGAAAATTGCTTTTTTATTTCACAAGAGCAATAAATGTATTGAAAACTAAATTTAAATACCCGAGGCTAAAAGGTGAGGCGGTTTAGAATATTTCCTGAAAACATTGGAAATGTGGTGAAGAACAACTACGTATTTGGATTTTTGCAACTTTTGGGTGAACTCAGGCAGCCACAGTTCATAAGTTATCCCATTAGTCATACGCCTGTTTTGTCCTCACTGAATTTGACCCTATTCAGCTAGACAGACAAGAAGACAATTTGTGAGTCTTGGAACTTTTGACTTCCTTCACTTTTTCCACATTCGTTTTTTTTGTGTGTGAAGCTGTAACACAAACACATTTATAACTATGAGCAAAATGATGTATTTAGCCAAATAATTCAAACTAAATACAACACTTTCAAAACAAACCATCATAACGCTATAGCAATTACAACAAATCTTCAAAATTCTAAGAATTTGTCTAATTAAATAGCTCATTTAATTGATTCAGCATCACTGCACAAGCTGATTTATACCCACATTTATGTAAAAAAAAGAACACGTCAGATTTAGAAGTATTGGTATTGCACTGTTCGTACTGTGGGAAAATATCAGTTATACGTCAGAAAATGTGTAATTAAGTTGTGGTGTAAACATATCCTTTGACTAATTATCAACAAAATGACGTTTTCAGTGAAATCTGACACCGTCTTTTTCAAGCCACTAGTCAAAGTCTGGTCTCGCAGTTTTTTAACTGGTTTTCATGTTCATCCTCGCAGGTTTTACAGCTGCAAAAATATTGAGATCATTAAAAGGAGGAAAGATGTTGCTAACAGCAGGCAAATAAATGACCAACACAAGAAGGGGAGAAGTGACAAAGAGGCTGAATTTGCCAGGAGGCGTCCTGAAATAGCACCATGGCATGACTCATAGTGTGTCGATGTCAGAGAAAGAGGTGAGTGGATGCCTTCTTTTCGTGGTATGATGAGACTGCAGTAGGCCGGGGTGCATGTTCACTAAATGCAGAAAAGATTCCCCAGGGCATTTTGACGTTTTTGCGAATACAAAATACAGTTAACCACCCAAGGGAAGAAATACACATGAGAGGTCTGCCGCAAAGTTCTGCAATTAGGACTTGAATTCAGGCCTGGCATCCCTGTATGGACACTGAAACCAGTTTTAACACTAAGACCGCTACAACTCACTAACACAAATAACTACCACAGTGTGAAGGAGCAAACATTCATTCGCTGCCGTAGCCTCCCACTTCAAATGGATTGGACGCACACTGACGGCCTGATGAATTCATTTAAATTGACAGCAATAGCATAATTGGATAGCACACAACTGGACATCTATCATGGTCTTGAGTAGGCAACAGGTACCCCTTTTTTATTTTTTATTTTAATTTACGGTAGAGTGTGTAGCTAGCGTTCGTCTTGAGTAATAATAATAATAATCGAACATAGGCTTTGTCATCATCATTGACTCGACAAAAGGCTAATTGTCATCATACCCAATTAGGCTTTTGTCGAGTCAATGATGATGACAAAGCCGATGTCCGAGAGTAGGCGCTGCTAACCTTTGGGAACTTATTGACAACAACAAAAATACTGCACAGCATCGGCACGTAATTGCTTTTAGTACTCCCCAATACCGATGATGTCATTTAGTGGCGTATCGTTAACGATACCAATAGTAGTAGTAAATTTTAGTATAGTATGGAGTTCTCTAAGCACCATAGAAAGAATCCACAAGATCTGACAAGATCATAAACTACATTTTAAAATCAAATATTCATTTGTCAACACAAACATGATGGTCATTATATTGTCATTTGTCATTTGGTGGCTTTTTCAAACCAGATGGATTACTGGCAGGCTTTGAGCGCCTTTTATTTTAAGCTAGACTGCTAAAATGTCTCAAGGAGAATTTCTAATCATTAAGCACATTCAAGGATTCCTGGAATGTTGTTGTTATCATCAGCAGGAAAGTGCAACACCCACACTACCTTGGCGGAGTCGCGTGAAAGGCGCATCGCGTTATTATTTCAATTGAATAGGCGGCAGGGACGCCGAATGGCTCGGTGACGGTTTCCCTGCAAAAGCCTCTCCTCCAGTGGGTAAACTGGATAAGCAGCCAGAACGTTTTTAGGACGAAAAATCCTCCATCGGGATATGAAGTGCGGGTATGATTTTGTTTTGTGAAAACTGGCGTTTGAAATATGGTTGGATTGAATCGTGAAATTGGGAAGCAGAAAACGACTTGGGAACGCGTCGCGTATCCACGTTTTTTCCCCCCGCGCCTCGTTTTCCAAGCGCACACCCACACGTAGCCCCCAGCAATATATGACGGACTCCTATAATCCGATAAATTGTGTTTCTCATGACAAACTAAGTCAAGTTTGGCACACGGTGAGAGAGTCCATACAAAGTGAATATTTTAAGCCCTGCTGACGGAGTGGCATGATGAAGACTGTTTATAAAAGGAAATTACAAGGAACAGATCCAAAACAATGTTTTTCTTTTATGATTGTCTGTCATTGTTTCTTTTGTAGCCATATTTTTTACCCAATAGTATGCCCCCCCAATTCTGTTTGATCACAGGTGTGCTCTTACATTATACATTGACACAAAGAAAAAAATCAAATGCTGAACACTCCTGTGATCTGACGCATGACTGAGGTTTGTTTGACTCTTTGAGTGTGAAATAGTTGCCCTTTAAAAATGAAAAAATAAAAAACAGTTATCAATGTTCGAGGAAAAAAGTCTATGATCCGGATTTGCTTTGTATATGTCAATGATTGAGTGACAATGAAAAAATGAATGATGAATGAAAAAAAACATCTTTCTAGTGCATTTCAAGGTGAAACTTTAAATCACATTGTACAAAATAACAATGACAATAAACGCATTCAATTCAATTCACGCGGTAATTCTCGGAATTCTTGAATAAGGTTCTTGTTATTATAACAGCGACGTTACAGCACAGAGTTTAAATAGCTCTATATATATTTATTTCCCCCCTTAAATTAAGTTTTTAATAAATGATGGCCATCCTATCTGACCATTGGGGGAAATGTGAACGATCTAATTGCGATACTGCGAGAAATCCAAGGCGGGAGGAACTGTGGACGCTTCACAGGTGTCGCTTGCTCTTTAACAAGCAAATGAGCTTCTGCTTGGTTTGCCGTTGTGGAATGGGGAGAAGATATAGAATACATCTTGGTTACCACGACAACCAGGGGTCAGGCTAGGGTGTTTCGCTGAGGCCAGCGGCTATGTATTTGTTCTGAAAAGAAAAATCAATCCCAACGTGAAAATATTTGCTTTTTGCCTATTGAATTCCAAACCAACGTGTTTGCTATATTCCACTGTCATTTTTGTGGAGATCTGTCAGAGGAGGTCTATTGCCGTCAATGGTGGCAAGTAAGTTAACTTTTTCGGACCAAAATATACTGGTCGGCCCAAAGGAGATCCAGTTGGCATGAATGTGGTCCGCCAACCAAAGTGAATTGGACACCTAAGTCATGAGATCAGAATTGTTCCTTTTCAGTTCGTCTGGCCCTATCATAACAGATCCCATCTGTTCCTCCTCTAAACACCTTTTCCAACTGTATTCTTTAGGGATGTTACAGTCACATATGTATGAGCCACTTGATTTTGAAGCTCTACTGATCCCGAGTGCCGATCTGATACTTGGAAAATGTATAAAGGAGGCCAAAAAGGAACACATCTAAACATCTTTCCGCAAACTTGAACAAGCTTAGCCATAAAATAAATCAGTCGATAGGGTACACCATCCTCTACAGCTCTCACAACTACGGCAAGCAGCCCCCGACTCTACTATTTTCCCCGTAGAAAACTTACTGCACAGTGACTGCTGGGATATATAGTTCTTTTGTCAATACACCCAATGGTTTGTGGCCTGGACATCGACATCAACACAGCGTTACGAAGCATGGAAGGGAGCGTTGGAATAGTTACGCTAGCTACTAGCTAGCTACTATTTGCGGATGGATTGTGGCCTGGACATCGACATCAACACAGCTTTACGAAGCATGGAAGACAGCGTTGGGATAGTTACGCTAGCTACTAGCTAGCTACTATTTGCGAATGGATTGTGGCCGCCTGGACGAACGTATCAAACTCAGCGTTTTCCATGACTCATTTGGAGAATTGTTCAATTCGGACACAGAAAATGAAGACTTTGATGGATTTGTGGGTGATGATGACGTGAGTACATTGTAAAATGGCTAAATAAAGTACAACCGAAGTCAGTTTTGCTTCCATTGCCTTTTTAAAAACGTGTTTTTACCGTGTGGTTGTAGAGTGCATGTTTAAGCTGGTGTATGTTTTGCCATGCCTGGCTGCGTCTTTAAAAACGGTGCGTCCTTTGTGTGTGTCAAATACAGAAATAGCACTTGTTACTGACACTGCGGCTTAAAATACGATGCGCCATATAGTCGTGAAAATACGGTAATGAAGAAATTAAAAACAATGTAAGCAGAAAAAATGATATTGAGTTAAACGAGTGCTCTCTATAGAGTTAATAAAGCTCCCCGGCTATTATATAGTTGGAATAATAGAATAATTGTTTGTTCCACGCTTCAAATATTCTCATTTATAAACAAGGTCACATTTGGGGAAACGTTTTTCATTCTTAATTGGGACATAATTGCGTTCCACATTGCTGTTTTTTCTTTTGGGTTACAATTTTCAATCATGTTTTCCAGTCATTTTCAAATTTCCAAATACAATAACTATATGCATTTTCATTTTTCTTGCATTTTATTTTTTATAGCCGAAGTGCTGTAAAATTTAGTGACGTGAGAGTGGGACTTTTTAAAAAGCGTTAATTCCAGTGAGTTCAGAGTTCACTTTCACATCTGCTCTCGTGTTATGTGTGATGATTTTATAACAGAAACGGCCCATTAAAACGGCTCATTTTCCACTTTACAATTCACGCTGCCCTTTTGTTTCAGCAATTTTAGTCGTAAAATCAATATTCAAAAACAAAAGAAAATTCACTTGAAGGCGCATTCCAAAAAAATGTTCTTCAGATGCTCTTCCATGATCGTGTTCATTGTTATCGTCCTCGTCTTGAGAAATTTTGAGTCATACTTTCCCTCTGGGGCTTGCGTATTTGCATTTGGATTTTATTGTATTATGCATCACTCACTACGGTGACGTGTGTTGTTTTTTTGGAAGTTGGGTCGTGGTGCATTTCTCACAAGCATCATTAGACGCAAGATAGAAAAGGAACGGGAACAAGACGAAGGCTGTCGAGCACGTCCCAAAAGGCTGCGCAAATATTGCGAACAAGTGCTGCTGTCGCTATGAGTGACAATCTGCGCTTAAAGTGGGAACTTTGTAATTGACTGCAATCCTTTTTTTTTTCTTCAAAAATATGATCCCAGTCAGTCTTTTTGTGAAAGTGACAGATCCGGCCCGTCACGTCATTTTGTGAGGCTCGCCAAATTAAATCATCTGTGTGACTTTGTGTTTTATGATCATTTTACAGTTTTTCCTCTTTAAAAATACATATTTTTTTCATCCCAAAATGTAATATTTCGATTTCTGAAAATCTAAAAATCCACCAATGATACTGAATATTTCACATTTAAAAAAAGAAAAGAAAATATATTTCCTAAAATATAAACAGCTTTTGATTGCATGAAAAAGAAATGATTTAAAAACAAAAATATTTAAAATGTTCCCTTTTGGATTAAAAAAAAAAATCACAATGCATGAAAAAAGTTAAAAATTCCAAACAAGTTCTGTACCCTGAATCGTTTTATAAACGAGATGCATTAAAAATGCCAACTTTTCTTTTCTTTGCAAGCGTTATAGACCAAAATCCTAGTTTTCTTTTTCTAAAGTGTTCTCCTTCGCGCTGTTAAAAAAAGCACTTGACCAAGCAGATCCTTTTGCTGTGTCGTGTGATAAATGAACACATGAATTCCCTCGAGCGCGTCTTCTTCTTTGAGACGGTCCAAATGCACATGGCCATACGCTGATAATCGCACGTTACCAAGTCAAATGTTCTCCGTTTCCGGCCGCACGCTCGGTTACCCCGCGGACTTGAATTCCGCAGACGGGCCGTGTCAAATGTGCTCACCCCGGACCACAGAATCCATATTGCATGCAATGCTTTTGGATGAACGCATTCATAAATAAAGAACCGGAAAGAAAAGCGAGCCACACGAATAAGATCAAATATTTAAAACGTCTATTAACTTGAGCAAACACAATTTTCATCACACATGGCTTAACAAGTTATCATCACACTGTTCTACAAATCAGCCATGACCGCATAGAAAAAATGAGATTTTAATAGACATTTGAACATTTTGAGTAGAATGTTTTCAATGGGATTTCACATGGAACAATAATGAATTGTTTCGTTTTTTTAATATTAGTTCAAGTACTCTACTTTCAGTCATTTTAATTGAAGTTTTATATCATGTACACACCGAATTCTGAAAAATCCGAGACCGCAAGTGATGACTTTCATTTTTAAAAAGTATTCATTTCAATGTTTAAGTATTAACTCATTAGTCAGCACCAATAGACGTCCGTCTCATTATTTTTGGGACAGTCGTCGTTGATCGAGCGTCAATCGCCGTCACTGGCAGTGCTCTTGATCTTGAAAAATGGTAAAATGGCAATGGGGGTGAATGAGTTAAGCGCTACAAACAATAAAATAATCCATAGGTACCCGCATTGTGAAAAAAAATGGATATTGGAGTAAAAAAGGGGGTTTCTAAAATTCTAAAAAAACATATTTGGCAACAACATGGCTGGGACAGTCATGTTGGATTGGGCGTATATCGCCGTCAATGGCAGGGAAACTGGGAAATAGGCAAGAGTAGTAGCAGTTTGGACACCCTGGCGTTGCACCCTTACATTCTGGGGAAAAGATATTTGTAAAAGGCTGCAGCAGGAAGCTGCTGATAATGATCGCTTGATTAATTGTATGGTAATCACAAGTCATTAGAGTTGCAGGTGAGCTCCCGCATAATCGCAGCTGACTTGTACGGCTCGTATAAAAAAACAATTACCTTAAAAGTCCAATTCGCGCTGACAGAGTCTAAGGTTTTTATTTAAAATAGTTACAATTGCAGGGTGATCAGGTGGTTGAGTGGTTAGCGCGTTGCCCTAGGTTCAAATGCAGGTCGGTCCACCTATGTGGAGTTTGCATGTTCTCCCCGGGCCTGCGTGGGTTTTCTCCGGGTACTCCGATTTCCTCGCACAATCCAAAAACATGCATGCTAAGCTGATTGGACACTCAAAATTGCCCCCAGGTATGAGTGTGAGGGTGAATGGTTGTTTGTCACCTTGAGCCCTGCGATTGACTGGTCAGCGGGGATAGGCTCCAGCACCCCCCGCGACCCTTGCGAGGATCAAGCGGTTCAGAAAATGTGATGACATGAGTTACAAGTGCAAACTTGACCAGTTATGGTCGAAAATAATGGAGCTGTTCAAGTACAGATGGATAAAAAAACAACAACAACAACCTTTTGTTCCCTCACATTTAATGCAGCGCAAAGTGCTCTTAATAAGCTGGATGTCAGCTATTATTGGCTCTGAAAACCAGAAATATTGGCCTTGTTGCTAACATTTCTATTCGGGAGCTCTGAAGCCTCAACATCATGGAAACAATGTTTTCAAGAACACTATTCGTTGTCTTAGTAACAATAACGATGAATCTTTATCAATAAATCAGGGAACTCAGTCATTGAAGGAATTCAGTCATTTTTGTGGAGTTGCTTTACTATGCAAAATCAGCCCGCTAAAATAATAACAACAAATTAACATTGAATTGAGTCCACTTTTTTTTGCCATGCAACCCGCATGCTTTTGACAGACTCATTATTCCAACTTTGTGACTTTGTGTTTACAGTTGTGGCCAAAACACTGAACAACAACAACTGAACAAATTCTACCAAGAAAAAATGTATATATTTGATTGATTTGAATTACCAGAGAAACATATTTAGTCTTCAATGAATTTGTGAGAATCAAAAAGGCCGCAATGGCGCAAGATCGTCCGTCCGTCCGTCTTGCACCTTCCACTTAATATATTAGATGTCAATTAGGCACGTTATATATGTGACATTAATTACTCGGCGCGCCACTAAAGTGCTGCCTCGGCAAATGCCATTTATTTTCATGTTTATAAAATGGAAGGTCATTTGGTATTGGATTAGAAAAATGATGAGTCTCTTTTTTTTATGCTGGGGAAGGACATTGGAGTAGCAGTTAAAAGAAAAATCAAGTCAAAGCCGATAATACCGACGCTAATGTGTTTTCCCCTCCATAGCATACTAATTAAGATATAAATCTTATTCATAAAATCAAAACACTGTGAATTAACTCATCCATCCATTTTTTTTTACTGCGTTTGTCCTCATTAGGGTCATGGGGGAGCTGGAGCCTATCCCACCCAGATGACAGTTGGCAGGAAGTGAAATACACCCTCAGGTGGTCGCCAGCCAATTGCAGGTGATTCTAATCTATCTAATGTCTTTCCACGATAACGCACTCATAACGGAACAAACAAATTTAAATGAACTTGGATTAATATATACAGACACACTCAAACATATGTTTAATGTAACTTTACACAAAACTGAAGTCTAATTTTGTTTTAATCTTTTTTACCTTCGTTCTGCGGGTTAGCTGTTTGCCACGCCTCCACCCTCACGTTCGCTATCGATGGGCTGTTTGCTGTCGTACTATTCCCTTCAAAATATTCCGAAAATGATGCACACAAATGTCCTCACAATAGGATAACGCACGACCACTTGCCAACGAGAAATAGAACGATCGCGGGAGCTCCTTTTCTTAGAAAGAATAACAGGAAATGCAATAGCTGAGCTTACCCATGTATTGATTGTGGGTAATGAAGTTTTATTCTGAGAAAGGGTGCCATTGGCTATCGGTGTTGTGTGCACGAGTATACTTCATTACCCAGAAAGCCCTCTTTTTGCTCGCGCATGCGCATTGCGCGTTTTCTGGTCCATGTGTAGGCGAAAGAAACCGTTCAGTGCTCGTAGATATCTGTTATACACGAAAGAGATGCGACAAAAAAGACAGTGCGCTACAATGATAAACAGCCTCTCATGTCATGGCCACCTGGCTTTCTCGCATCTTGAAATTTTTCTCGTATCTAGAGCGAATTATTTGTTCACAATTTTCCTTGTATCTCGAGCATCTCGTAGGTAGAGCTGCTCGTATGTAGAGGTACCACTGTATAAATAAATAAGCGTGTTGCTGAAATATATCTCTATATATACCTATACATACATATATGTATATTTATATATATAAATATACATATACATACATACACAGATGTACATGTATACATACGGTTGGTCTTAACTAGCTAAACTTGTGCGCTGGGAAAAACACAAAATTCACATCACACAGTCATAAGAATATATTATATTATCCATCTTATTTGTGCTTATCAAATTCACGCGTAAATACAAACGCAGATAATTGCATCAAAAAACTCATTTTGACCCAATACAAGAGTACAAATGAGCCAACATAAAAATACCAATTTAAGTTGCAGTGAACCACAAAAATAAAATACATTTAAATAATAAGCTAATTACAATACTTAACAAAATTATTAACTGAAATGTTGATGTATTTTGCTCTTTTTGCACTTTTTTTTCCAAATGATTGGATTGAAACAAAAAAACTTGACTGTTGTGGCCTTCTGTGATGGGAAATCATCAACAACATCATAAGAAATGTGCGACAGTAACCAATGGTTGTCTGTCTCTGTTTCTGCCCGACGACTCACTGGCGACCAGTCTCAGGGGTCGCAGATGAATATTAAGGCTTTTTTTGTAGTAGTGTAACTTACGATGTATGACTTCATTCTTCTCGTAATGCTGCAAATGTAATCTCCAAATTTTGGACTCCTATTTTTCCCCTCAGCCCCAAAGCACCATCGTAAAAAAAAACGTTGACTTGTGTTGGAATTACAGTGCGTAAATTTGATTTTGCAAGGTCACCACAAGGAAATCCTTGTAGCTAGCTCCACATTCCCGATGGTTAAATAGGTTTAAACATCAGTGACCAAACAACTCAATGGCAGATAACGCTTATTTATTCGCTCGTCTTTAACATCCTATGGCGTGGTGATAAAAATGAGATAGCTACTTTTGCTTTTTATTGGTCTGTACTGTCTTATCTTGTTGTGTACCACGGCACCCCCAACGCCGCCATCATTCACATGAAAACGACAAAGCCCCCAGCAACGACCTTTGAGAATTTCTGTAAGTGGGAGCTTTCTCTCTTTTTTATTTTTCATTTTTTGATGAAATAAATCCTCTCTTGGAAAAATGTCTTGTAGAAAGTAATGTCATAAAATGCCCCAAATATGTTATTTTTCTAGAATGGTTGCGAAATATTCACTCTAAAGCAGCGGTGGATAAAAATTGCGCAGTTCCTGAAATTTGTCATAAAACATTACATTACATGACATTAAAATGTTAGCAGACTATATTTTGGACACAAATCCATTCCACAAAAAGACAGAAAAA
The DNA here is from genome assembly GCF_051989625.1 of Stigmatopora argus. Taxonomy (NCBI): domain Eukaryota; kingdom Metazoa; phylum Chordata; class Actinopteri; order Syngnathiformes; family Syngnathidae; genus Stigmatopora; species Stigmatopora argus. The sequence goes on from NC_135391.1 coordinate 4,290,708, forward strand.
GCTTTATAATGAATGACGTTGGATCTAATTCTATTTTCAGATGCTCTGGCCCCGCCCACTAGAATAGTTAGCATATTATGACACACCCAGAATGAGTATCGCCTAGCGAGTTATTCATCCGTGAATGTTTTGTCATTCTTCCAACATGTACTAACTAACGTAGCGCTAGCAAGCTAGGAATGATCATCAATTCTGATTGTGATTTTGATTTTCAAAAAGACAGCCATGCATGTAAAATGACATGAGTGAAGTCTAGTTCTCATTTTTTGATGTGCTCACCATTTCACCGTGGGAGGAAGGCAGCTGCCCGGAGAGAACCCACGCCAGTCGTTTCCCTGTGACTGACTGGTGACTCGTACGGGTGACTCTTATCTTTCATGTGAAGTCAGTTGGGACGAGCAATCGCTTGCTGTGACTTTAAATGAGGAAGAGCGCCATGGAAAATGACTTGAAAACATGATTGAAAATTGTAGCGAAAAAGAAAAAACAGCATCGTAGGCCGTGTTCCATCAGGAACGGGAAGACATCTACACTTTGGCAGTACCTGAATTTGCACTTAGGTCACAATGAACAATGAAAAACGTTGCTTCAAATTTGACCTACTTTATAAGTATAGTAACTTTTACTATAGTACTTCTATTCTTCCAACTATAAAATAGCCACAGTGGTTTTTTAAACTCTATCTGTATTTCTGCTTATATATTTTTAAATTTCTTCATTAACATTGTATTTATTTTTTTTAAATGTATTTGTATTTGATAAAACAATTTATAAAATAATGATTAGGCAGCCCGGTGGTCGAGTGGTTCGCCTCATGGTCCTGAGGTCGAGGGTTCGATCCCAGCTGGGTCATTTTCTGGAGTTTGCTGGTTGATGTCCATCATGGACAGCACCTCCCACCTCCTGCATGAGTCTGTGGAGTCCCTCCAAAGCTCTTTCAGCAATAGACTGCTGCACCTTCATTGCTGGAAGGAGCACTTCCGCAGTTCCTTCCTCCCATCAGCTCTCAGGCTCTTTAACAAAACAAATGGCTGAGTGTTAACACCTACCGTATGCATGCATGTACATCTATGTGTATGTATGTATATATATGCGTATATATTTGTGTATGTACACGTATGTGTATATGTATGTATATATACTATATATATATATATATTTCAGCAACACGCTTATTTATTTATATATTCATTTATTTATTTATTAACTTACTTATTACCTATCTATTTATGTCTAAAATGTCTTTTTCTGTGTCTGTATTCTCACCTTCTACGGCATGAATAAAGTTATCCAATGTTGTCCCCAGGCTTGCGTGGGTTTTCTCCGGGTACCCTGGTTGGCCACCAATTGAGAGTGTTCCTGGCTTGGAGCGGAAATAGGCTCCGGTACCCCGGCGTAATCCGTACGGCAAAATTCATGCATTCATTCATGCATTCATTCATCTTTCCTACCTCGCAAAGGTCGCCCCAGCCTATCCCAGCCAACTTGGGGCGAAAGGCAGACTGGTCACCGCCAAAGACTGGTCGCCGCCAAAGACTGGTCGCCGCTGTAGGACACCGAGAGACAGACGACCTTTCGCACTCCCAATCCTACCGCCAACAGCCGGAATTGAGCCCGCGAAACCCAAGTCAGGCGAGTGAACCTGTTTTATTTATGAAGTTGTTTAATATTAGATTATTTTTTTCCCATCATTAGAGCGGTCTAATACAAAAACAGGATGAATGTCTGAGCGTTGAATATTTCATGTTTTAAATATCCTCCTTACCTGTCCATCTGTGAAAAATGTCCCCATATTTTATTGAAAAGACTTATTAAAGACATGCTTTTATTGCGAAGAAGCCACCAAATAAATAGCTCTACTGTATGTGCTTATAAATCACATGCATTTAATTGTGGGGGTTGTTTGATTTCCCAGGTGTTGGCAAAGGAAACTGAAGGAGAATCTTGGGAAATAAATCATGCGAAAATTAAATCAAGGGCCAAGAGTTATTAAGAAGGCACAGTATTACTGTTGCATCACATTGGCCGCCCCTACTTTGTGATTTTGCATCAACCAAAAGTTAATAAACTCAAAAGTACCTTGCCGTAGAACCCTTTATTGCAAATGAAAAGTCATTCACTAAAATATGGATTCAAAGTAAACCACGTGTTACATACACTCGCCTCGTCTTAGCTAATGTTATTTAAATGATAGATGGCTTCGTAATTCTAACCATTTGGGAATGTTATCAGCTATTTTTATAGTATTGATGATCAAAGTCACTTGCTCTAAAGGTCGAAATTGAATTGAATTGAATTGGATGATTTTGAATTGAATTGAATGATTTTGAATTGAATTGATTTGAATGATTTTGAATTGAATGATATTGAATTGGATAATTTTGAATTGTATTTGAATGATTTGGAATTGAATTGAATGATTTGGAATTGAATTGAATGATTTGGAATTGAATTGAATGATTTGGAATTGAATTGAATGCTTTTATTGTCATTATACAAGTATAATGAGATTTTATGGTCGATATACAAGTAGAATGAAATTTATAGCTTCACCACAAAGTGCACAAATAACAACAACAAACAGACAAATAATCAATAAATAATTCCTAAATAAATAAGTAGTCACATAATAAGTAGTCAAAAACATAAATAAGTAGGGAAGCGCTACCGCAACAAAATAGCGCCGTTCAAGTGGCAGCCGGTGGCGGTAGCTCCATCCACTCTTGTTCGTTTTGTGTTTTTGCTGCTTTTCTGTCAACATGATTTGATTTGGTAATTCTCAATGATCCCATTTACTTTGATTTACTTTGTACTTTGTTGTTCTGTCTAATCACCCACCCTCTTGCTACTGCCACAATGAAATTTCCCGAATACGGGATGAATAAAGTTATCCAATGCAATCCAATCCAAACAAACCGATAAATAATCAACGAATAATAATAAGTAGGTACAAAAGTGATTAAAGTGGTAAGCAGCCTATGGTGCAATACAAGATAAGCCTTGATTAGGTCCTGCTTATTTATTCATTGGTTACTTTATATTTTACAAGTTTTCAAAATAAATGAGCTTGGAAGTGCCCGACAAGCTCCTTTTTCAAGTTTTCTGTGCGAAATATTGGTCACATGAGAGAATTGGATTCTTCTCTAATATTTGCTGCATACATAAGCTTGGCTTTAATTTAATTATTCGATTCAATATTTGGATCTGATTTGCTTCGACCAGTAGTCCTTTTGCATATGTATATTCAGAAGTTCCTTTTTCTGCTATTATGAGTCTCAAATTGGATTTATTTGTGTACACAAGTCAGGACATCGATATTGCAAGCACCTATTGACGGCAATAGACGTCTAATCCGTTTCAAAAAAAAAAAAAGTTCTCCCCTTTGAGTTTACTGTCTCGTGTAACAATGGCGCTAACGCATTAGCATTCAAATGAGTTTTTACAGGTGAGGTGGGCTCACAAAAGGTAGCATAATAAAGAAAGGCTGTTTTGCAAAAAGAGGGACACAGCAAACTTTACTTTCCTTCATACTCCACTAACTCCACTTTCAGTCATCTTTAATCATTTTAATTTCACAGACAGGAACTCATTACTTTGACCAGGTAGCTGGAAGGAAGGAAATGTTAGGACGTTTAGAATCAAAGAAGAGTGGCTGCAATTTTCACTCTTGAGATGAAGGAGGGGAAAAAAGGATGTCTTGTCTATCTTGTGAACTAATTTTATTGAATTTAAGAAGCAGTCATCCTTGAAGAAAAAACCCTTCTGGTTGGGTGGCAAGGAAAAAAAGCAGAAATGATAAAAGCAGTGGCCCGTCATGGAATGACGAAACATTTCAACCGCTAACCTTTTCCAATAATAATTTTGGTGCAGATTAAAGAAGGAGCACAAATAGCCACAAACATGAAATGGAAGCATTTCCTAAAGAGCAGAATAAATTGTTCTGAATGAACAAAAAAATCATCTTGCTCCATTTTGATTGACACTGTGACAAGAAATTAATTGAATTTTTTTTTGTTGCGACGTAGAATTCATTTATGACTGCTGTGGTTAATATTTTTAATTGATTTAACCCCTTTAGGCTAACCACAATTTATTCAAAAGTTGGCATTGAACAACTTTAAAACCTTATTGAAATAATTATTTTCTTTTTGTTTTTTCTGTTTTTGGACACACGTGACCTTTAACCATCTTTAGGGAAATTGGCTCAAATGTTAGCAATTGCTATTATGCATATTTTTGAAATAATTCATAGTTATTGTTTTTTATTTATTTATTTTTAGAAAAACACATAAATGAATACAATGTAATCATGAAATTAAAATTAATAAACACTTAAAATACACACTTATCATGGGCCCAAGTAACTTTTAAAATTAATACTAAATTTTATTTTATTTTTCATAATGTTTAACTCATGGTAGCCCATTCATGGCATTAGACGTCCAATTCATTTAACTCCTTCCAAATTCCATTTGTTGTTGTTATTATTTTGTTTTTAGGTATATATATTCATTATTGGATTATTTCTTTTTATTGTTAATGAATATTTTAATTCTATATTATCATTTTGTAATATACATCCATTCATGAATTAATCAATGTAAATACAGACTAAAATAACAATGAAGAAAAAGTCAATTACACACTGTTTCCAGTGCCAAATAACATGATTAACTTGTTGTTTTTTCATAATTTTGAACTCTTTGCTTAACCATCGACGGCAGTTGACATCCAATTCATTTAAATGCTCCCGTTTCATATGAGTTGGTCTTCAGCGGGCTCACTTGACACATCATAAAAATGAAAAAGAAGACACTAAATGTGCAACTCATATATTAACAGGCAGCCAAAAATTAGAATGGTTTTGTCAAGCTGTAATATTTTTTCCCCATAGATTAAAATGTAAAACTCTGATTGATAGCGGGTGATAATGTGCTACGTGCTAAAGCTTTTTTCCAAAACGACCGCATTCTCCAGCACCAAAACAAGACTAAGTCATTTTTAATACGGCAATCGATGACAACCTCGGCTAAATATTGCGGCAAGAATAGCGTCACGAGATGCTAGGAAGCTAAAGTTAAGATTATTCACGTCTATCATTTAGGCCTCGGTCAGACATTTTTTGCTTCATTTAATCATGACAGACAAACTACTGAGACGGTTAATCAAGTCTGCACTGCGTTTGAAATGATTATGCAAATGATATTTTCCTTAATCGTCAATCAATAAGATGGGAAGCATTCATTTCTCGGAGTAGATGACAAGAAAACAACAACGGGAAGTCAGATCTTGTAAGATCATGCATCTTCAAATAGGCTTTTCATCGTGAAGTGTCAATTTTAATACAGGATTTGATGATTTATTTTGGGGTTTTGGATTTGAAAGGTGGTTATTTATTTCCGTATTATTTATTTATCTTTGCCATTTAATTTGAAGCATTTTAAAACAAAATTAGACTAAAATACAAGTTTTTTTAAATTCAATTTTCCACTATTTGTTAGGGGGAGACTTCTTTTGAAAACAAATTAAAAAACCACATTCATCTATAATAACTTTATTAATGGAATCAATGACAATCTTTCAAATTTCAGTTACAATGTGCTTTTCTTCTATACATGAAATATGTTTTTTGCGACGTCTCCAAACTATCGGCGCGCAGCATTCGATTCCATTAAGTTAAAAATAGAATTCGTTTTTTTACGTGCGCCGTTCAGGAGGCCGAGTGCAATCCACCGACATTGATTGCACCTGCAAAGGACTTCGTTAAAAGTAATGAATGACTATTGATTTTTTTCCCCAACATCATATAATGGAAAATAAAACAATGACAATAAAACTTTATGTCGCATCTTTAACGGCCTCTCATAACTGCCACGTTGGCTTCATTTTACCTTCTAAATTAGTCACCTTTGGCAAATACCAGCATGCATTGCTGGAAAAACGGGTGCACGGTGACAGATGTAAATCAAAATGTTCCGCCTGCCAAGCGAGCGCCGGCCCCTCACGGCCGGACTTAACGGGAACAGAGGGAAAACCAATCATATTTTTGGATTTCTGCCGGCAGGATGTTAGCAATTGTGTTTTTTTTTTCCGCCGTCATCCGCTTGTTTTCGCTGTCTACGCGAAGATGCTTCCATCAACACAAGGACATTCTCCAGTTCAGGAAAGTGACAGCATAGACGAAGAATCAAAAAGCAAAACCCCCCCTCCCTACCCTGTCAGCCCCGTCCGTCCCCCCATTCTATTTTCCACGTAGCGCGGTTGCATTTGTACCTTGTTGTCACTCCGTCAATACCGTGCACCGCTGCAATATTTCACCCAAAACCAATAGCCTCGATAATGGTCTCCGAGATGCAGACCACGACTCTCTAATCAGCATTCTTGTTTTGGCTACACGCAGCAAAAAAAAAACTGGGGAAAATTGCTTTTCATCAGTCACGAAATGACAAATCACACAGTAATTACAATAGGTGTCAAACTGGGATCAGCAAATCATTTATACGCTTGAGTGAATTTTCTTTGGAAATGTTCCTGTTGGTCTTTGCCAGAAAGTCCTCGGGAGAGATGGAAACATCGCTCAGTGACCAAATAACGTCTGTCAAAACAGACGCAAACGTGCCTTCTTCGCAAACTAAAAAAAGAAGAAAAAAATCAACGATACGCAGAGGCGGTTCTGGCTAATTTTGCGCCCTGGGGTGACAACCCTCCTAGTCCCCCACCCCGCAACCCCACCCGCACACACACCACTCCAACGTACAAACACAGGAATACTCTATTATATCGTTCATGTTTTGTTTATCAAGTATACACATAAATGCTAATGTAGGTCTTCTTTTCCATTGGATTATTTTTGCTAAAAATTTGGAACCAATATAAGCACCACTGTGCCAATGTATAAACACTGTGAACCACAAAAATATATCAATTAAAGTCGTAACATAAAATAATCATCATTTGAATCCAATCCAGACAAAAGCAGCGGTTTTATGTCTTTCGTGTTTTTTTTCGTTGTTTTTTTTCTTCAGTTTTTTTTTTACACTTAGCGTTATACTGTGTTCTGGATGATTGACTTAAACCCAAAATTTGACTCCTGGCTTTTAGGGATGTAAATCCAATCCAGACAAAAGCAGCGGTTTTATGTCTTTCGTGGGTTTTTTTTCGTTGGTTTTTTTTCCGTTGTTTTTTTCTTCGTTTTTTTACACTTAGCGTTATACTGTGTTCTGGATGATTGACTTAAACCCAAAATTGGACTCCTGGCTTTTAGGGCTGTAAATCCAATCCAGACAAAAGCAACGGTTTTGTCTTTCGTGTTTTTTTTCGTTGTTTTTTTTTCGTTGTTTTTTTCTTCGTTTTTTACACTTAGCGTTATACTGTGTTCTGGATGATTGACTTAAACCCAAAATTTGACTCCTGGCTTTTAGGGATGTAAATCCAATCCAGACAAATGCAGCGGTTTGTTGTCTTTCGTGGTTTTTTTCGTTGTTTTTTTTCTTCGTTTTTTTACACTTAGCGTTATACTGTATTCTGGATGATTGACTTAAACCCAAAATTTGACTCCTTGCTTTTAGGGATGTAAATCTAATCCAGACAAAAGCAGCGGTTTTATGTCTTTCCTGTTTTTTTCGTTGTTTTTTTTACACTTAGTGTTATACTGTGTTCTGGATGATTGAATTAAACCCCAAATTTGACTCCTGGCTTTTAGGGATGTAAAATCATGAAACGCATCATAAGCAAAAAAAAAATTGCCCCATTTTATATCAGATGCAATGGCACTTTACTGCCACTAGGGTTAAAAGGCCATGGCCCTTCTGCAAATTCAGTCAAACGGTCCATGCCACTATCTTGACTTGGAAATGCGGAATAATATTCTAGACAACTGGCAATATAATTTAAAAAAAATCTGTTCCCCCCCCCAAACAGATTGAGCCCTGGGCGGTCGCCCACATTGCCCATAGCAAAAACCAGCCCTGATGACATGCATGGCAGCTGGATGATAAACCACATGTGTCGTAAACTGATTAACAGTACAAGTCGTGGCTCACCCGGGGGGGGAGGGATGGGGGAGGGATTGTGGGGGGGGGAGAAGGTATGGCCTTATTATAGAATTCACATGCCGGAGCATCAGTTAATCCTGCCTGACTCAACACATGCCCACGTGTCCCCTCTGCAGGTTATCCCAGAAAGACGTGGGTGGGTGGAAGGAGACGGATGAAGGTGGGTAAGTAGAATGTCTTCCTATTAGCCTAACAGGCTTGCCTTGTAACATCCTTCTTTGCTTTTGGGATCTTTTTGTTGTTGTTGTTTTTTTCTTTTTGGGGGGAAAGAAGAATAGTGGAGTTGTGCTAAATAGAGCAGCTGTTAGAACACGAGTGACCCACATTTAGTTAATACAATTGTCAGTGTTATTAAAGTCCCACCATCACCTCCGGGTGTTCCTAACCGAATTAGATAGAGCTACGATCTGAGGCGCTTTCTTTTGTAAAAGAAAGCCAAAAAGTGCAAAATACAATTGGAATTCCATTTTGCTGAGAACACAGTCATTTATAGGAAGGTAGGCTTTTTGAAACGTTTTGTTTCTAAGCTGTGGTGGCCCACATTTTTGTTAAATTGAAGTTTTATCACCAAAAATACGTGTTGTACCTGCAGATACAACGCTTTATTTGTTTTTTGTTTTTTTAGATCGAATAGAAGTCGATAAGTACTCTGTTGTTTTGAATGAAACATATTGCGAAAGATTGTTTTGACCAATTGACAATTATGATTGGCTGGCAACCAATTCAGGTTACTGCCCACTGTTGGTTGGCTGGGATAGGCTCCAGCACCCCCGCAACCTCAGTACAGACGACGAATAAAATTAAATGAAATTTCTGTGTGAGTCTGGATCTTTTATTTTGGAAGATAAGATTGTAAAACTCCCAATTGGGGGCCTTTAAGCACATTTATGAAGTCAATACTCTTGTCTGTGTGATTAAAGTCAAAAGAGGGAAAATCTGCCATCATTTTAATATGCGCCTTCACGTACTGTGAAATGTTCATCCGCAAATGGCAAAGGAAAAAAAAACAAAGACTGATTCTTTTACTTTCCTTCTATCGGTATTGTGCTAATTACTGTCATTTTCCACACGACGTTTGTTAGCGCTTTTCACAAACAATGCCCAATCAATACACTGTTTCTCATAAAGTACAAAATGTTATGATCAATGGCGCAACGTCATGATCTCCAATGGAGATAATAGATTTAAGGGTCTTGTAACTACTTGTATTGATCTTTTTTTTTAAACAGATTTGATCATAAGAGATGCCTTTTTTAAATTTGAAAGTCACTTTGGGTCAGTTTTTCCAAATGGATGTAGCAATCAATCATATGTGAGTGTTCAACCAAAAGCAGATACATGGCTCACAAAAGGAAAACAATTGTTTTTGGGCTTCTCCAAACTGGACAATAAATGAAGATAACGTCAAACTTGAGGGAAATCAAAGAGAAGAATTTGCCCAAAGATGATTAAACATGTGCTTAGCAACCATGTTCTATTCAAATTCTTTATTCTGATCAATGATGAAAAGGATTGCCATTTAATAGGCTGTTAACATGGTGGGAGGGGCTAAAAAATGAGCAACTTTTAGTCATTATTAATATTATTATTATTTTTTTGAAAACCTGTTCTCTCAAACCTGGCGATGCTTCCCAAATGCACACGCAAACACAACTTTCCAAACGCCTTTAAGTGAATGTTTCTGAAGTACGAGTTTATTCATATTTTGGGAACTATCCCAAACATTGGATCTGATCTAATATACACACATTGCATCTACAGGCTGTCATATCTCTTTTCCACATGTGTGAGAAGCATCTGGTTTCAGCAAAATGGCTTACATTTTTTTGGAACTAGTAGGACAAAGAGTAAAATAGATAGCGAAGTATTAAAACTGACAATATATTTTTTTTCAATCCGGATAACCAACTCCTCCCTTTGGGTTTCCCAAACACGCATCCACTTACACATTCCATGACATCACAATTCCCCCCAACAACTTTGTATTTACATAGTATACAATGAACACCAGGTAAACAGGCAAGTAAAAAATGGCTTTTTTTTTTTCTTGACCCTTTCAGTTCGACCAACCAACGGATCCACCGATCGACACCACCGGATAACGGCCCCTTCGCAGATGGCGTCATGCACAGGTAAAATGGCGTGTTAGTCACCGGAATAACGAGCCCCCGGGATACCTCCTGCTCCGCTCCTCTCGCTGAACGCCGTTTATTATAAAAATCACACCGCGCGATGAAAGATTTGTCGCCGGTAGCCCCAGCCGACGTCTACACTTCGCATTCGATGGATCCGGAAATGGTGCATGTGCAGGGCCTGGCCTCGTTTGCCAGTGAATCCATGGTTTCTGAGTTGGAATGGTAGCTCAGATAGTACTCTTGCAACTGCGAGTTCAAGTCCTGCTCCTGCTTGTGGGCTTTTTTCCGCCGCTTGTGTTTGGCCGAGCGCTGCTGCAGTTGTCTGGCCGCGTTGGGGTAGTGCCTCCACGACACGTAAATGACCAGCAGGATCAGCGAGACGGCCAGGAACAGGGCCACCGTGCCCGCGATGATCTTGTGGAAAACCATGTGTTCCGGTGGCGTCTCCGGGTAGGACGGAGTCGGGGATTCAGCGGAGCTCAGATTGAGTCCGTCGGTTTTATCGGGCCAGGCGGGGGAAGGCGTGGGGGAGAGGGGTTGGTCCGAATCCGGCCGCGAAGAGGGGTCGGCCGAGGGGCCGTAGGTGGATACGCCGGTGGTGTCGGGTTTAGCCCACCCGTCCCCGCAGGTGGAATAATTCCCCACGATGTCCAGGACCCGCTCTCCCTGCACGGACTTGGGGCCGCTGCATATCATGCCGATGTCTTTGGCGTCCCGCAAGGTCCTGAGCCAGGCCACCAGGGGGCAGATGGCGGGCCGGCAGTCCCAGGCGTTCCCGGCCAGGCCCACGGAGCTCAGCGAAGTCCACGCCGCCACGGCTTCCGCCGGCACACTCCGGAGCTTGTTGGACTCCAGGTTGAGCGTTTGCAAATTGGGCATGGAGCGGAAGACCAGAGGGTCCAAGGTCTGGATCTCGTTCCCCGAGAGGTCCAGCTTCTGCATTTTAGCCCAGGTCCACGCTTCGCCCTGGCTCACGGCGCGGATGCGGTTCCACTGCAGGTAAAGCGTCTGCAGGCTGGTGAGCCGGGGGAAAATGTAGAAATTAATCCGGGAGAATTGATTGTGCTCCAAGTGGAGCTCCTTCAGCCGGAAGAGTCCCAAAAAGGTGGTCCGGCTGAGACTCCGCAGCCGGTTGTAACCCAAATCCAGGAACTCCAGGCTACGGCATTCCAGGAAGGTACGAACTACGATCTGGCGCAAGCCGTTGGATCGCAGGTGGAGATTCTGGAGCTTACGCAGACCCAACAGGTGACCCGGCTGAAGGACCCGGAGCTTGTTGTACGATAGGTCCAGATTGCGTAGGTTGGGCACGGCGCCGAAGGTGTTGTTGTGCAGGTGGGCGATCTGGTTGGAGCTCACGATGAGTTCTTTGAGCCTCTTCACCCCGTGGAAGGCCAGCGCGTCCACGCCGCCGATGGCGTTGTGGTCCAGGTAGAGCCAGACCAGCTGATTGAGATGCGCAAACTGGTATGGCATCAGCAGGAGCAGATGGTTATAGCGCAGAGACAGACCTTGGCATCCCGCCGTGATGTTCTCGGGGACGTCTCGGAAAATGCCCGACTCGCAGTAGACCAGCTTGCCTTCGCAGCGACAACTGGCCGGGC